>NC_079562.1:19763273-20490773 GCF_015846415.1 Triplophysa dalaica | reverse complement strand
CTCTCTCGCGCTGGGGGTCAAACGAGGACAGCGGTGGGTGCGACTAACCAAGGACCCTTAGTGGTGTGAGCACGCTTCTTTTATGCCCGGCAGCTAATCAGCGTCAGCTGGACGCAATCAGCGTTAGCTGCCGGGCCGTTTCCAGGGCGACGCTGATCCTCGGTCGGCGCCTCGCCACATTTCCCCCCCCAAGCGTCGACCTGGTAACCGGGCAGCTCCTACAGGAACCTCGGGACGATAGTAGGGGTGGGAGGGAAAATATCGCCTTATAGTCCGACCCATACCGACTGGAAGACGGACTGGAAAGGCCGGCTGGAGGACGGAACTGGATCGCCGGCTGGCACACTCCTGGTACACTTTGCCGGCTGGCATCCGAACGGGACTCCCACCTGTGCAGCGCTCCATGACGGCTGGGCCGCATCTCCTGTCGGCTGAGTAGCTCGGTCGGGCGGCTGAGTAGCGGTCTCTGGCGGCTGGGTAGCTCTGTCGGGCAGCTGGGCGGCACTATCTGGTACCTGGACCGCGCTCTCGGTCGGCTCCACAGCATCTTCTGCTGGCTGGGATTGTCCCTCCGCTTGGCGCCATCGATACCTTTGTCACTCTCTCTTCGTCGTCCTCGGTTTCCTCCGGGTTGGACGCTGATGAGGAGAGCGTGTCCGTCCCTCGATGGACCCAGGAAACACGTACCACACGAACGCCTGCCGAGTCGGTCTCTCTTTGCCTGCATTCTCCACCAGTGTAACGGGGTGAGAGACACGACACAGACAGGAGGGGTGATAACAACAACCCCACTGGGGCATTTATTGCACAAATCCACAATAAATAAAATAAAAGGTTTCACCCAGGGTGCTCGTAACATAAAGTCCGCGCTCGTGCAGTTAGGTCGTTCACGCTCGTGTCTCCCTCGCTGTCCTCTCACTCTCTCGCGCTGGGGGTCAAACGAGGACAGCGGTGGGTGCGACTAACCAAGGACCCTTAGTGGTGTGAGCACGCTTCTTTTATGCCCGGCAGCTAATCAGCGTCAGCTGGACGCAATCAGCGTTAGCTGCCGGGCCGTTTCCAGGGCGACGCTGATCCTCGGTCGGCGCCTCGCCACATTGATTATAACAGATTACAACTTGCAAAAAAAAGATGCACTGTTACCTCAGCAAATATCCCTAGTTAAAGACCTTGGCATTAAATTGGGCAGCAATGTCTTTTTAACACCACATCTCAAACGTCTTAGAAACATTGCCAAACTGCAGAATATTCTTTTTATTTCTGATGTAGAAACAATAGTTCATAGATTTATGACTTCAAGACTTGATTACTACATAGTGGTTGTCCTGCATCATAATTAAACAGATTAAAGCTGGTTAAGAATGCAGCTGCTAGAGTTCTTACAAATCTAGAAACTTTGACACATACCACCAATTGTATCTGGCTACCAATTCATTAACGTATAGCTATACTTCTAATCACTTACTAAGCATTAAACTGTTTAGCTCCCGCTTATCTAACAGAGCTTCCATCATGCTACAACCCATCACGCTCTTTAAGATCACAAAACTCCAGACTTCTGATAGTACCTAGAATAACTAAATCAACCAAACGGGGTGGAGCATATTCATACGTAGCACCTAAACCCCACCTCCCCACCTCATGATACCCATCTTGAGGCAACCACAGATGATGCCTTCTCAAATAGGACCACCTGGTGTTATTCCCCTGTGTGAGGCTGCGGACTGACTGAGCACCATGTCCGACTGATACCAATCCAGAGGAAACTCAACTCAACATTATTTACATAGAGCTTTTTACAATTTTCATTGTTACAAAGCAGCTGTACATGAGACTTATTGACTATAAGTAAAACAATTAAAGAAACTACACATTGCACTAGCACCAGCTGATCTTCGCGTGCCATCATCGTGCGAGAGCTGGTGGACTTCATATGCCATCCTCCTGCAAGATTCTGTGAACTAAACTGATCAAACCAGCTCCAGCTCAGGTAATCTCCGTTTACAACCAAGAGCAAAACTGGACCCTTGTTAGTTTAGTACTAATACTAACTTTTGTTTATATTTGTCTTTCTTCCTGTAAAGCTATATAAATATAATTGAGTTGTACGTTCAGTTACTGTTAGTCAACTATGACAAAACATAAAAATTGTATGAGATAACCTCATGCGCACTATGTTCCTCACCTTAATTCCTGGAGCACCATCTCGGCCTGGAGGACCGTCAGATCCTGGATTTCCCTACAAAAAAACACTCACCTTCATTCAAAAGCACAGCCAGCCTTATAATGTTATCTTATAATTTCAGTACATCAAGTATTATTATGACATGAGGTGTGTGTATAACTGACCTCTCTACCAGGTTCTCCAGCAGGTCCCGTGAGTCCAGGAGATCCTACAGGTCCAGGAGGTCCGCGGTCTCCAGGTCCACCAGGAGCCCCTTGTTTGCCGGGTTCCCCCTGTCAAACAGATCAATATCATTCTCATCGTGAAACATAGATCTGTTTCATCAACGTGTCTGTCATTCTCTTTACACTGAACAGCTGGAAAAAGTCTTCCACATCTCCAGGCTATTATAAAAAAGTATGCATGACCCTGAGAACTTACAGAAGGTCCAGGTAAACCAGGAAAACCTCTTTCACCACGCTGTCCTGGAAGTCCAACGATACCACGCTGTCCAGCCAGACCTGCTGGACCCGATGGACCATCTGGACCCTGAGAGAGGACAGGACAACCACTGAGTTGATATCAAATCCTCATATAACATCTTTAGGCTTTACTCTTGACTCTTCTGACACTATTTTCCCTTTGTATTTAATATCAGGCTAAGTAAGATCGAGTTTAATCTTGGAAATTGATGGAACAGGTCAAAACACTTCACTATCCCACTGTTTCCAGCAAGTTACAGCAAATATACTACCAGACAGAAAGGTCAGCACTGTGTTTAATGTACATACAGGAGGACCGTCTTCACCGGGTTCTGCCTTCTCGCCTGGGGGACCGGCCGGTCCACGTAAACCAGCATCACCCGGTCTTCCAGGTGGACCACCATCACCACGCACACCCTTCGGTCCATCTTTACCTGGAGGACCAGCAGGACCAGCGGGACCTGGGTTACCCTGACAAAATCCACACACCGTTCGCATCATCAACTGAAACTACTTGTGATATACATATGGATAAGATATTTGGATTTATTATTATTAAATCATTAACATAACTGCTTTACACCATTAACTGATGATAGGAACTTTCCAAGAAATCACTATAAAATTAACATTGTACATTTTTAATGTTCAGTTCTGTAATGTTGTAGTATCAATATACAACCCACTTATTTTGAAATATATACTGAAAGGAATGAAAGTTAAATTCTGCTGGCTAGAAATGCTTAAGTTTTGATGAGATGAGAGTGCATATTATAAAGTAAAGGAAGCCCTGAAAAGACTGCTAAGCAAACACAAAAATGTGAATAATAATATCAAGCAAGATGAAAGTGGTATTGCTCAGAAGCTCTTTTACCCTCTCATATTCAACATAAGCCTAAAGAATGCTGTGCATTTGTGATTTAAGTATAAAAAAAAGATAAAACCAGTCTTCAATTTAAGGTACAGTTGTATTATAAATTCTTTAAATGCAAAAAAAAGTCTTGACAATAGCATATATTCGGGCATTCGATTTGCCATGAGAATACAGCGGATCATACCATGGGTGGTGTATCAGGCTTTTTTGGGGGGGTTGAATATTGCTACATCCCTAGGAGAAATCATTAAAATACTTAAGAGATCTCAGCTGTGATATGAACTTTAAAGAAGTGCCGTGTGAGATGTCTCACTGTGGAATCCACAATGTGTGTCAAATGTCAGAAGACAGCTTCCATCATGGGAAATGTTAATCATTGTATTGGAAGTGAAAAGGACTGAAAGAGACTTACATTGGGACCCGGTGGTCCAACTCGACCCGCAGCTCCAGGGAAACCCGTAGCACCCTACAAAAACAAACAAAAACATTACTTTCATCATCTGTAACAATAAAAAAAAAAAATCAAGCTTTCATTTGTACTTACAGGAGGTCCTTGAGCACCACGAGCCCCCTTTGGTCCAGAAACACCAGTTGGTCCCTGTAATCAAATTAACAGTGTGATGAAACACAAGCTGACGACACGCAATCAAACGAGAGCAGTGTGTTGAATGACTGAGGGTTACCTGAGGACCTGGAGCTCCAGAGGGTCCCTGAGGTCCAGGAGCACCAGCGTCACCCTTCTGTCCACCCTCACCCTGTTCCCCTTTGATACCAGGCTGTCCATCTACACCCTACACACACCAACATGTAAAGCTCTTGTGCATTACTCAATCATGTGCAAAGTGAGATTTCAAACAAACAATATGTGCTGCTGGTCCAAAGACAACAAAGGAAATGCTCAACAAACAGATTAGATTGAGTTAAATTCAACACAATTGGTTGAGGAGGGTTTCCAGTTCCCTGCATGCTTTGCACGACAATGCATTAGCGGTTATTTTAGACTGTGGTTTTAATATTCTTTTTATGTTTTGTGTTTAGGCTTGTGTAGACCTTAATGTCTTTTGTGACACTGATGAGTGGTGTTATTCTGAAGTCATGTGAAAGTCAACATGTTCAAATTTAGTTTAAAGGAAATCAATGCCAAAAAGCAGGAGTTATTCTGCCCAGGCCGTGGAGATCTGCTCGTGGAGATCATTCAAACACATTGATCAGGTCATCCCAAAGAACTTCATTAGCTATCAACCTAAACAATATTAAGACATTAAGACCTGATGTTGTTCACTGTGGTGATATTTTTTCCTCTGGGCTGGTGTTGTGTAATAAAACATGTCAGTGAAATAAACTTCATCAATGTAAAGCATAAATGTTTACTCTTTTAAGACACAATTTTACCCCTATCTCCTCTTTAGAAAGTGTTTATATCACCTGGAACTGTCCGCTTTTGTTGATCATTCTACTCTGTATTTAAGCATAAAAATGGAATTTAATATCAATTCATTTTAATGCCTTCAGTTAGACAACCAAGACATTTGGGTGCGTTCTTCAAAAATAACATGTTGTGATATTCCTTGTTTTATGTGTCTGTAGAACCATTGTCAACCAAAACTCATTTCACACAGAAGGACTTTTAATCGGCGACAAGTACATATATTAAGCATGCCAAATATTTCACGAGCTTTGACGTGTCACCGTCTCTCTTTGATCGCCTCTTTGATCATGCACCATGCGTGATTCTCACTCGAGTGAACAAGCACCAATTTCCCTCATATTTCGGAAATTTGTCTGTGATGTCTCAAAACCTGCCAGCGACTAAAAATTGGGCTAAAATCACGCACTCAGCACTCAGTTTGAAGTCGGCATCAGTTACACTACAGGAAAAGCTATAACCTGTCATCTATTATTCCTTGCTTCCTCTCAACTTTACTTTTTAATTTTCTCTTGCCCCTTGTACAGTTTGTAATGTTCAGAGATTGCCAGAGGCATCTTTTCTTTCAAAACAGTATTTACAAATTTGACTTGTGTAAGAAAATACATTTGTGACCTGTGTGATTGCATAATGAGTCAGAATGAGCACTGGATTATTTGGACTACATTCAAAAGAGTGAGGTTTTCATAAAACAAGGACAATACTGTAAACCCTTATCTAGCGATCCCAATGCTCATTTAATGAGAATAAAAAAATCAAGTGCTGGACTTTGATGTCAAAAGAGCTATTAAGAAACAGATCGTGGGAACTGATATTATAATAGTTCTTAAGAGTTATATGAAAACGATATTGAAAGACAAAACTTAAAAACACCTGTTTTTACACGAATTCATGCAGACATAATTAGTTATATTATAAGTAAATGTCTGGTTGGGGAAAACATCTAGGGGCGGTTTCCTGGACAAGGATTAGTTTAAATCAGGACTAGGCCTTAGTTAAATTTGGATTTTTAAATCCATTTAAGAGCTGTGGGAACGACGCAAGCGGTCTCGTATCTCTCAGGGAGGAGATCGGAAGCATAAAGAACGAGCGACAGTAGTGTACGAGGACCAGGTCTAGATTTTATGTTATGTTTTATTATGTTTGTGTGGCCAGCAGGCGACCGTGAGGGAGCTGACAACATTTTACTTTCGTTTTGTGGTTTGTTTATTTTATTAGAAGTTGTTAAATGTTCACCGGTTCCCGCCTCCTTCCTTCATTACTTGGAACTGTGTTACAACGTTTCTCTGCTATTTTTCCTTTTGATTTTGATTTTGACACGGACGTTGACAACTGACAGAGGACGTTTCTCACGTGAGTCTCATAGCGAGAACAGCCAAGTTCAGCTACCGCAAAGCCCTGTGTGAATGTCTGCCGATGGAGCCGGATTTTTTTTTTTTTATATATATATAAGATATAACTGCATTATCTTGGCATTGTAAGTACATTATTTTTTTTTGAAGCATACAAAATATTATTAAATAAAATGTTAGTGGGACTTTTAATGCAGCTTTATTACACCTCCATGTAGGTCAGCTCCCCCCCATCATGTGAACTCTGGCACCCCCTAAGGGGGTCGCGGACCCCAGGTTGAGAACCACTGGTCTAGGACTAGGGTTAAGCACTGTCCGGGAAACCGCCCCCTGATGTCTAACATTAAATGACATCCTTATATACAATACAAGAAAGAAAAAGATAAACATCAATGTTTACTACATATGTTTGCTTTGTTTGTGCCAAATCCATTGGTATTATCAGTGATTTTACTGTATATTGTGGTGACTTTGTTCAGGAACTTTAAAAAATTGTAAAAAAAATGTAACTTGATTTATTTCTAAATTGACTTTTCTGACTCTGTTGATTTCATTAGTTTAGCGCTGTTATTTTTTTGTCAGATTCCAACAAAGGTTTTTTTATAGAGAAAATGAAAATAACAATAACACATTTTTGAAAGTTTGATCATTGTCACAAATCGAGTGATCGAGTGAATGATTGAGTAAATGAGTTAAAGAGTGAGTGAGTGATCGAGTGAGTGATTGAGAGAGTCAGTGATCAAGTGAGTGATTGAGTGAGTGAGTGATCGAGTGAGTGAATAAGCGATTGAGTGAGTGAGGGATTGAGTGATTGAGTGAGTGAATGACCGATTGAGTGAGTGAGTGAGTGAGTGAATGAGCGATTGAGTGAGTGAGTGAATGAGCGATTGAGTGAGTGAGTGAATGAGCGATTGAGTGAGTGATTGAGTGAGTGAGTGAGTGAGTGAGTGATTGAGTGAGTGAGTGATTGAGTGATTGAGTGAGTGATTGAGTGAGTGAGTGATTGAGTGAGTGAATGACCGATTGAGTGAGTGAGTGAGTGAATGAGCGATTGAGTGAGTGAGTGAGTGAATGAGCGATTGAGTGAGTGAGTGAGTGAATGACCGATTGAGTGAGTGATTGAGTGAGTGAGTGAGTGAGTGAGTGATTGAGTGAGTGAGTGAGTGATTGAGTGAGTGAGTGAGTGATTGAGTGAGTGATTGAGTGAGTGAGTGAATGACCGATTGAGTGAGTGAGGGATTGAGTGAGTGAATGACCGATTGAGTGAGTGAGTGAGTGAATGAGCGATTGAGTGAGTGAGTGAATGACCGATTGAGTGAGTGATTGAGTGAGTGAGTGAGTGAATGATTGAGTGAGTGAGTGAGTGAGTGAGTGAATGACCGATTGAGTGAGTGAGGGATTGAGTGAGTGAATGAGCGATTGAGTGAGTGAGTGAGTGAGTGAATGACCGATTGAGTGAGTGAATGACCGATTGAGTGAGTGAATGAGTGAGTGAGTGAGTGAGTGAGTGAATGAGCAATTGAGTGAGTGATTGAGCGATTGATTGAGTGAGTGAATGAGTGATTGAGTGAGTGAGTGAGTGATTGAGTGAGTGATTGAGTGAGTGATTGAGTGAGTGATTGAGTGAGTGATTGAGTGAGTGATTGAGTGATTGAGTGAGTGATTGAGTGAGTGATTGAGTGAGTGAGTGAGTGATTGAGTGATTGAGTGAGTGATTGAGTGAGTGAGTGAGTGATTGAGTGAGTGATTGAGTGAGTGATTGAGTGAGTGATTGAGTGAGTGATTGAGTGAGTGATTGAGTGATTGAGTGAGTGATTGAGTGAGTGATTGAGTGAGTGATTGAGTGATTGAGTGAGTGATTGAGTGATTGAGTGAGTGAAGGAGTGATCAAGTAAGTGAGTGAGTGAGTGAGTGAATGAGCGATTTAGTGATTGAGGGAGTAAGTGAGTGAGTGAGTGAGTGAGTGATCAACTAAGTGAGTGAGTGAGTAAGTGAGTGAGTGAGTGAGTGAGTGAGTGAGTGAGTGAGTGAGTGAGCGATTGAGTGAGTAAGTGAGTTAGTGAGTGAGCGATTGAGTGAGTGAGTGATCAAGTAAGTGAGTGAGTGAGTGAGTGAGTGAGGGAGTGAGTGAGTGATTGAGTGAGTGAGTGAGGGAGTGAGTGAGTGATTGAGTGAGTGAGTGAGGGAGTGAGTGAGTGATCAAGTAAGTGAGTGATGGAGTGAGTGAGTGATTGAGTGAGTGATCAAGTAAGTGAGTGAGTGAGTGAGTGAGTGAGTGAGGGAGTGAGTGAGTGAGTGATTGAGTGAGTGAGTGATCAAGTAAGTGAGTGATGGAGTGAGTGATTGAGTGACTGAGTGAGTGACGAGAAAAGAGGACCAGGTCTAGATTTTATGTTAATTCTAATATTTATGTTAAATGAAATCTAATATCTGCATTTTCATATATGTTCAGATGTGGCTTACAGAACAGGTATTTTATGTAAGATTTGTGTTTCATCACATCACCCTTCTTTACAGAATGACCTGACTAGAAAGTTTTGTGCTGGTAGATGTGAGTTGTAATAACAATGTGTATCAAATATGACACTTACAGGTGGACCAGCAAAACCAGCAGGACCAGGAGGACCGGTCTCTCCTCTGTCACCCTGTGAAAAAACATATGATGCGTAATGTATAGTCACGATCATCACTACAGTATGTACAGTATTGATGACAGTGATAAAATGAGGTACGTACAGGACCTCCGCGGCTACCGGCAGCTCCAGAGGGTCCCATGGGTCCAGATTCACCCTGACAAATCAAAGAGCATTAACTGACAGAGACATCACAAACATTAAAACATGAAGAGAGCATAAACGCTGAACATGAGTACCTTCTCACCGTTGGGTCCAGCGGGACCAGGAGGACCGAGAGGACCAGTTAAACCCTGTAAAGACACGAGCAGTGTGTCCCCGTGAGTTCAGAGTGCTGATGTAAAACGATAATAAACATACGGTGGATTATTGCTGGCTAGAAACACAGCATTAATAGAGAAAAACTGAAATTTATAATTTTAATGTTTAATAAAATACTATTTTACGTTTGTTTCTCTCTCCTTTATCTAAAATGTGTGCTTTTCACTGTGAGTGCGTGTCTGTCTGTGTGTGCGCGCGCGCATACTTGTCTGTGTGTCCGTCCATGTGTGTGTGTCTATGTGTCTAAGTATTTGTGCATATTGTGTGTGTGGAGCGTTTGTATGTGGGTGTGTCTGTCTACTGTGTTTTCACCTTTTTCTTGTTTTTATAGGTATTTGACTTTAGTTGTTTTGCTTATAGTCAATATGTCTCATGTACAGCTGCTTTGTAACAATACAAATTGTAAAAAGTTGAGTTGAGAATAGAAATAGGTTGTCTGTGGTCTGTGTGTTGCAGATATTTCACTGGGGTCTCAAACACAAAGGGAATATTACTGGAGGACATTGTGAATCTTCTTACTCTTGCACCATCTTTTCCAGGTGCTCCCTCAGGTCCTTTCTCACCATTGTCTCCCTGTGAGACACAGAAACATGAATCGCACATATACATTATAGAAGAAAAACATGCTTTTAACTCCTTGAATTTGACTTAAGTGTACTCTGTATGCACATCATCCAATGAGTGCTTTTTAGAGGAATACATTATAAAAAAAAAAATCTTATTCTTCATTCAGTATATACAAGCACAAATGGATTGATGTTGTGTACTGTACTGTAGTGTGAGAATGTTGAATTTCTTGATGTTTGGAGCCAGAGATGAAAGTCTAAATTATAAAACTGATGCAATAACAGCTGTGAGTGTTGATTCAAACTTACTCTGTCACCCTTTGGTCCAGACACACCGGGTGTTCCTCTCTCTCCAGGCATTCCCTGCAGACCCGGTGGTCCCTGAGCACCCGAAAGACCAGCAGGACCAACACCACCCTACACATCATATTGAGTCAATGAATGGATACATCGATCAATGCACAAGTGAGTGAGTAAGAGATTGAATGAGTGAGTGAGTGAGTGAGAGAGTGACTGAGTGACTGAGTGAACGACTAACTGAGTGAGTGATCGGTAAGTGAGTGAGTGAGCGAGCGAGTGATTGATTGATTGAGTAAGTGAGTGATTGATGAGTGATCAAGTGATCGAGTGAGTGAGGGAGTGAGCAATCGAGAGAATGAGTTAGTGATGGAAAGAGTGAGTGATCAAGTGACTGAGTGATGGAGTGAGTGATCGAGTAAGTGAGTGATTGATTCATTCGAGTGAGTGAGTGAGTGATCGGGTGAGTGAGTGATCAAGTGATCGAGTGATCGAGTGAATGATTGAGTAAATGAGTTAAAGAGTGAATGAGTGATCGAGGGAGTAAGTTAATGATTGAGTTAGTGATCAAGTGAGTGATTGAGTGACGGAGTGAGTGAGTGAGTGAGTGAGTGAGTGAGTGAGTGATTGAGTGAGTGAGTGATTGAGTGAGTGAAGGAGTGAGTGAGTGAGTGATGGAATGAGTGAGTGATTGAATGAGTGAGTGAGTGAGTGATCGGGTGAGTGAGTGATCAAGTGATCGAGTGATCGAGTGAATGATTGAGTAAATGAGTTAAAGAGTGAATGAGTGATCGAGGGAGTAAGTAAGTTAATGTTTGAGTGAGTGATCAAGTGAGTGAGGGAGTGAGTGATCGAGTAAGGAATCAAGAGTGAGTTAGTGATCAAGTGAGTGAGTGAGTGAGTGATTGAGTGACGGAGTGAGTGAGTGAGTGAGTGAGTGAGTGAGTGAGTGAGTGAGTGATTGAGTGAGTGAGTGAGTGAGTGAGTGAGTGAGTGAGTGATCGATTGAGCGATTGAGTGAGTAAGTGAGTGATTGAGTGAGTGAAGGAGTGAGTGATCGAGTAAGTGAGTGATGGAGTGAGTGATTGAGTGAGTGAGTGATCAAGTGATCGAGTGATCGAGTGATCGAGTGATGGAGTGAATGATTGAGTAAATGAGTTAAAGAGTGAATGAGTGATCGAGGGAGTAAGTAAGTTAATGTTTGAGTGAGTGATCAAGTGAGTGAGTGAGTGATCGAGTAAGGAATCAAGAGTGAGTTAGTGATCAAGTGAGTGAGTGAGTGAGTGAGTGAGTGATTGAGTGACGGAGTGAGTGAGTGAGTGAGTGAGTGAGTGAGTGAGTGAGTGAGTGATTGAGTGACGGAGTGAGTGAGTGAGTGATCGATTGAGCGATTGATTGAGTTATTGATCTAGTAAGTGAGTGATGGAGTGAGTGAGTGAGTGATAGAGTAAGTGAGCGATTGAGTGAGTGAGTGAGTGAGTGAGTGAGTGAGTGATCGGGTGAGTGATCGAGTAAGGAATCAAGAGTGAGTTAGTGATCGAATGAGTAATTGAGAGAGTCAGTGATCAAGTGAGTGATTGAGTGAGTGAGTGAGTGAGTGATTGAGTGAGTGAATGAGCGATTGAGTGAGTGAATGAGTGATTGAGTGAGTGAGTGAGTGAGTGATTGAGTGAGTGAAGGAGTGAGTGATCGAGTAAGTGAGTGATGGAGTGAGTGATTGAGTGAGTGAGTGATCGTGTGAATGATTGAGTAAATGAGTTAAAGAGTGATCGAGGGAGTAAGTAAGTTAATGTTTGAGTGAGTGATCAAGTGAGTGAGGGAGTGAGTGATCGAGTAAGGAATCAAGAGTGAGTTAGTGATCAAGTGAGTGAGTGAGTGAGTGATTGAGTGACGGAGTGAGTGAGTGAGTGAGTGATTGAGTGACGGAGTGAGTGAGTGAGTGAGTGAGTGATCGATTGAGCGATTGAGTGAGTGAGTGAGTGAGTGAAGGAGTGAGTGATCGAGTAAGTGAGTGATGGAGTGAGTGATTGAGTGAGTTAGTGATCAAGTGATCGAGTGATCGAGTGATCGAGTGATGGAGTGATGGAGTGAATGATTGAGTAAATGAGTTAAAGAGTGAATGAGTGATCGAGGGAGTAAGTAAGTTAATGTTTGAGTGAGTGATCAAGTGAGTGAGGGAGTGAGTGATCGAGTAAGGAATCAAGAGTGAGTTAGTGATCAAGTGAGTGAGTGAGTGAGTGATTGAGTGACGGAGTGAGTGAGTGAGTGAGTGAGTGATTGATTGACGGAGTGAGTGAGTGAGTGAGTGAGTGATCGATTGAGCGATTGAGTGAGTTATTGATCTAGTAAGTGAGTGATGGAGTGAGTGAGTGATAGAGTAAGTGAGCGATTGAGTGAGTGAGTGAGTGATGGAGTGAGTGAGCGATTGAGTGAGTGAGTGATGGAGTGATTGAGTGAGTGATTGAGTGAGTGAGTGAGTGAGTGAGTGAGTGCGTGAGTGCGTGAGTGATTGAGTGAGTGAGTGAGTGATTGAGTGAGTGAGTGAGTGAGTGATCGGGTGAGTGAGTGATCAAGTGATCGAGTGATCGAGTGAATGATTGAGTAAATGAGTTAAAGAGTGAATGAGTGATCGAGGGAGTAAGTTAATGATTGAATGAGTGATCAAGTGAGTGATCGAGTAAGGAATCAAGAGTGAGTTAGTGATCGAATGAGTAATTGAGAGAGTCAGTGATCAAGTGAGTGATTGAGTGATCGAGTGAGTGAGTGAGTGAGTGAGTGAGTGATTGAGTGAGTGAGTGAGTGAGTGATTGAGTGAGTGAGTGAATGAGCGATTGAGTGAATGAGCGATTGAGTGAGTGAATGAGTGATTGAGTGAGTGAGTGAGTGAGTGATTGAGTGAGTGAAGGAGTGAGTGATCGAGTAAGTGAGTGATGGAGTGAGTGATTGAGTGATTGAGTGAGTGATCGAGTGAGTGAGTGATTGAGTGAGTGATCGAATAAGTGAGTGATGGAGTGAGTGATTGAGTGAGTGAATGAATGAGGGATTGAGTGAGTGAGTGAGTGAGTGATCGAGTAAGTGAGTGATCGGGCGAGTGATCAAGTGAGTGAGTGAGTGATTGAGTGAGTGAGTGAGTGAGTGAGTGATCGATCGATTGAGCGATTGAGTGAGTGAGTAAGTGAGTGATTGAGTGAGTGAGTGATCGAATGAGTGAGAGACCGGGTGAGTGAGGGATTGAGGGAGGGATCAAGTGAATGAGTGAGAGAGTGATTAAATGTGTTAATGAGTGAGTGATTGAGTGAGTGATCGAGTGATTAAGTGAGTGATCAAGTGATTGATTGAGCGAGCGAGTGATCGAATGAGTGAGAGACCGGGTGAGTGAGGTATTGAGGGAGGGATCAAGTGAATGAGTGATGGAGGGAGTGAATGATTGATTAAATGTGTTAATGAGTGAGTGATTGAGTGAGTGAATTATCGATTAAGTGAGTGAGTGATCGAGTGAGTGAGTGAGTCAGTGATCGAGTGAGTGATGGAGTGAGTGAAGGAGTGAGTGAGTGATTGATGGAGTGAGAGAGTGAGTGATGGAGTGAGTGAGTGAGTGATGGAGTGAGTGAGTGAGTGAGTGAGTGAGTGAGTGAATGAGTGATGGAGTGAGTGAGTGAGTGAGTGAATGAGTGATGGAGTGAGTGATGGAGTGAGTGAGTGAGTGATGGAGTGAGTGATCGAGTGAGTGAGTGAGTGAGTGAGTAAGTGAGTGATTGATTAATCGAGTGAGTGAGTGAGTGATAGAGTGAGTGAGTGAGTGAGTGATCGAGTAAGTGAGTGAGTGAGTGATCGGGTGAGTGAGTGACCAAGTGATCAAGGGTGTGATCGAGTGATCAAGTGATTAGTGAGTGAGTGAGTGTGTGAGTGAGTGATGTGAGTGATTGTGTGAGTGAGTGAGTGAGTGATTGATTGAGTGAGTGAGTGAGTGAGTGAGTGAGTGAGTGAGTGAGTGATTGAGTGAGTGGTCGAGTAAGTGAGTGATTGAGTGAGTGATCGAGTGATTAAGTGAGTGATCAAGTGATTGATTGAGTGAGCGAGTGAATGATTGAGTGAATGAGTGAGAGAGTGATTAAATGTGTTAATGAGTGAGTGATTGAGTGAGGGAGTGATTAAATCTGTTAACGAGTGAGTGAGTGATTGAGGGAGTAAGTGAGTTAATGATTGAGTTAGTGAGTGATTCAATTAGTGAGTGAGGGATCAAGTAAGCAATCAAGAGAGAGAGTGATCGAGTGACTGATTGAGTAATCGAGGGAGAGAGTGATCGACTGTTTGAGTGAGTCAGAGATCGAGTGAGTGATTGAGTAATAAAGTGAGTGAGGGAGGGAGTGAGTGAGTGAGTGATTGAGTGAGTGATTTAGTGAGACAGTGATCGAGTGAGTGAGTGAGTAATGAAGTGATTGATTGATTGAGTGAGTGAATGTTTGAGTGAATGAGTGAGTGAGAGAGTTATTGAATGTGTTAACGAGTGAGTGAGTGAGTGAGTGAGTGAGTGAGTGAATGAGTGAGAGAGTTATTGAATGTGTTAACGAGTGAGTGAGTGAGTGAGTGAGTGATTGAAGGAGTAAGTGAGTTAATGATTGAGTGATCCAGTAAGTGAGTGATCGAGAGAGTGAGTGAACGAGTGAGTGATTCATTGAGTGAGTCATTGATCGAGTGAGTCAGTGAGTGAATGTTTGGGTAATGGATCCAGTGAGCGATTGAGTGAGTGATCGAGAGAGTTAGTTATCGAGTGAGAGAATGATTCAGTGATTGATCGAGTGATAACTCTGCATGACATTGGCCTGTGTTGTTCTCCTTCGTTCACTGTTAATTAAATCAGACTAATGCATTCAGCTGTATTTAATGCCCTTACAACAACAACACAATCAAGTAATTTTCTGACCTTCGCTCCATCAGATCCAGGTGTTCCTGGAAGCCCGCGGGGCCCTTGGAGGCCTGCTGGTCCTGCACCTCCTCTCTCTCCCGGGAACCCACGCTCACCCTGAGACGAGTGAGAGCATGTGAGATGCTTTAATACATGAAAGAAATGAATGTTTACAAACCTAACAGAGAAGAAAGACTGGTGACTCACTCGAGGTCCTGTGGCCCCAGCAGCGCCAGCTTCTCCTGGAACACCCTGAATAAGCAAACACATCGCGTTCAGCACTGTATAAGCAATTGATCAAGTCGAGATGTTCTTCATTTTCTACAAACTCACCTGATCACCAGGTTTGCCTCCTTCTCCAGGGGGACCAGGGGGACCGGGCAGCCCCTAGCAAAATACATCAGTATTCATGATTGTTTGAAAATTGGGTCACACTTCCACAGATCCAATTCACAGATCCAATTCTCGGTATAAATAAACCATTAACTATGAATGTTGCCTCAGTAAACAACTAATTTGTTGCTTATTAATAGTTAGTGAGGTAGCTGTTAGGTTTAGGTATTGGAAAGGTTAAGGTAAGTAGTTGAATTTGTGCTTTATAAGTACTAATAAACAGCCAATATGCTAAAAATAGGCATCTAATACGCAACTAGTTAATAGTGAGAATTGGTCCTTATACTAAAATGTTACCGAAAATTGTAATGACAATACAATAAAAAGCACTACAGCACTGTCAATGAGAAAAGATATCATTTGGTAAATAATTGGACCTAGTACACTCACCTGGAAGCCAGAAGGTCCAGGCTGACCCTGTTCTCCTCGTTCTCCTGCAGAGCCCTGAAATAATGAAGCCTTGTGTTGAGACCCTTAACTTCATCCCAACCATTCATTTAATGAGCACACAGCTGATGTAAAACAAACAGTGTGAAAGACACTTACAGCTGGTCCAGGAGGTCCCCCAGCACCCGTCTCACCATCTTTACCAGGCAGACCCTAGACAGAGGGATAGAGAGAAATGAACCTGAAGCTCTGGTGAGTATAAAAGTGTTTCTCCAAGATACATAAAATCCTGCCTTTCTCTGTATTCTGCATGTCAGTCTGATGGGTCTGAGATGATAGATTTATATAGATTTTCTGTAATATATTCTCCCTTAACTCTTTCACCGCCATTGACGAGTTATCTCGTCATTTAAAAAAAACGGTTCCCCCGCCAAAGACGAGTTTTTACGGCAATCAGTGTTTGCACTGTTGTACAGCAGCTGGCGCTGTTACACACCTTTGGGAAAAGGCACAGAATCCCAGAACGTTTGTTTCTTATCGGTTTTTGATGTTTGTTCTGAGTGTAATCTGGGTGGAATCTTTGACAAAAAACTTTAATTATCTCAGCTGTGTAATCAAAGTGATGCATTTTTGAAGAAATCTACTCACATCTAAGGAGTGATAAAACAAAGAACAAATGAAGATAGAAGAATACGGATTCTTTTGTTTAAAAGCAGAGACTCTCTTCTTTCATTTGACATATTGTTTGTCCATATATTCTTTGCAGAAAATTTACTGTGAGCCATTAAAATTTGGGTGAAAATGTTAAAAAACACTGGCGTAGGCTGGCAACTTTGAATGAGTTAAATAAACAAGGATGTTTGAATAATAATATAATAACAAATCAAACCTTGTCAATGTTATAATAAAAAGTAGCAGACAGGAAACAGGAATCATGCACCAATTTGATGTGTTTGTGCTTCAATGTTTCTCACGTGTGGAGTTCGTGTTTACTGTGGAGACGTGTGTGTGTTTTATTATTATATTATATATATTATTATCATAAAATCTGAGAAATATCCTCCCAAATGTAATAAACAAATATAGAAGGAATTCATGTAGAATTATTCAAGCTTTATTTCATTATTGAATATTGTCGCTGTCTGACTTTACATGAGATGGAAAAACACTGTTTGTTTTTGAAGAATAAACCCTATGTGCTTAAAGTGGATATTGTGGCTTTAAATTTGGTCAGACACAGATTCATTAAGACAGAGATAGAGTATTTAAAGATGTACAGGGCTGCTTTTGGTGACAATGGTTCTAAGATTAACTTAAGGCTTTTGGGAAACGCAGCCCATTTCAGAACAAAAAATTAAAGCATTCCAAGTGTTTTATTTAGAAAATCTGTATAAGAAAACGCTTTCCATCATGGCACATTAAAGCCTTTTATAATGTTCTAGTCAATCACATTACACAAGTTATAAAGTTTATTGTAGCGCAATGTTATAAAAGATGAAGTGCTACACACAGACCGTTTGGAATGTATGTGACACATGACAAATTCTTCTCTGCCCATCGAATACATAAAAGTCCTCAAATACGCATGATTTTATAATTGTTATGTTGTTATATATGTAAGAAAACAATGCCATTCAGAATATCTACCACGATCTTTTTAATCAGACAGCGTAGCAATTCTCTTATCAGTGATACATGCAACTCACTTCTTCACAACCCCCTTCCTCCCCCTATATGAATGTGACTGCCCTCTAGTGGCAACACTCAGAATACAATTATTCCAGAACACAACAATAATATTACTGTTTAAAATATTATATTCAAGGCTTCTGTTGAACAGCGACAATTATTGACATTATTATAATTATTTATAAATGTTTATTTGTGTGATAACATCATAATAATGTGCCCTAAGTAACATTTTAAAAGTTTACAAAACTGAGGGCGTGGATCAGGAACTTGTGAGTTCGGTTAGATACTCTCGATCTATAGATACGGATTGTTAAACTGAGGGAACAAATCACAATTTTGTTTTCCTTAACTAAAGGTTTTCAGACTGATGTCCAGTGATGTCTTATCCCAGAGGAACGATTATTTTTAGGCGTTTTAGTACCGTACAGGAAGTGAATGGGGGGGATCAGGAAAGAATCACAAGCCGGAACTCAAACTCTGGTCGCCTGAACATCGGCACATGTGTCACAGCACTGCCCACAAGGCCATTGGCTGAGACATTCTGCAGGAAAGTAGTTTTATTTTCACAAGTGTCTAACAATGGGCTAGTTGCATGTAGCCGCCATATTAGGTTTCTGATCAGCGAGTGTGGGCGGGCTTATTTACCCTCATATAACAAATATATTTCGAACCGGCAAATATCAGCGTTTTTTAGACAAAAGTAAGAAACTGATACAGTATATCATTGACATGACAGACAAACCTCTTAACATTGCTGAGTACCTGGTTAAGCCAACACCGCAAAAAAGACTTTTACTCATTACCTCCCCGTTTACATTTATGCATTTGGCAGACGCTTTTATCCAAAGCGACTTCCATTGCATTATCCTTTACATTTATATATATATATATATATATATATAGGTATGTGCAATCCCCTGGGATCGAACCCATGCCCTTCGCTGTTAACGCAATGCTCTTTCCACTGAGCTACGGGAAAGCTTGCTCTATAGTCCATGCTCATGTGGTTAACCAAAGTCCCTGAACACAATTCATTGGGGGATTAAGAAGAACATCAAAATGTATGGGCATACGAGTTTATTGTTGTTTTGCTTAAAGAAGATGTGATAAGTGGAGGAACGTGGGGTGTTGCGTAGGCTGGTAGAAAACATCATCAGCTTTTTTGCTGTTTTGTTGAGTTGTCTTGGCTCAACGAGGTCCTGAGCAATGTACCGAGGACTTTCTGTCGTATCACTGATATATTCCTTTGTTCTTTTTATCTACAAAACGCCTGATAAAAATCCTTAGTTTCACATATAGTGTTATACGACCGGAAGTTAACATGCCCACACACGCTGATGGGAAATCTAATATGGTGGCTTCATGCAACTAGCCCATAAGTGTTTAGCTCACTCCTCAATGATGGAACACGCAGCACTGGGTAACACATCAAACATACTGCACACCTCACAACAATATTCTGTTTTACAGTCTACACCTTACATTCCCGTTTTCACTGGAACACTATGAATATTGACCCAATTTACTTCATTTAAGTTCAACACAATTTAAAATAAAAATTGTCACAACATGATTTTTTGAACATGATGTTACATGTTGGGACTACATAAATAAACTGGGCAGATGATTTATATTTCCCAACATGGTTTTTATAAGAGAGATCTATTTTCTTCATGAAGTGTGATTTTATATCCATAAAGTTAGTGTTTAACAAACATAAAGAATAAAACTTGAACATATAAAAATCGTGTCTGTTTAACATTCACAATTAATTGGGAAACTTGAATATTAATAAAGGACGATGAGTAAACGTAACTTGCAACAGATTTATTATGTCAACCCAACAGATTCTTTTCAGTATGTTTCATTCCTGTTTTTAATTCAGATTTCTATGTTATTTTGCATTTGTGTTTCTTTTTGATGTTTTAGGATGGACAGGTTTCACCTTCACCTTAGTAGGACTAAAGTAGAGAGTGTTCTGAAGATAAGCATCGCAGATGTGTTGACATGAGTTACTTACACGTAAACCAGGAGCTCCGGCGAGTCCTTTCTCTCCCGCTTTCCCAGCCTCACCCTGATGAGAAGAAACACCACATGTGACATGTCCGACTTATGTTCACCTTCACACAACACAAACATTATGCGGTATTTACATTGGCACCCTTGGGTCCGGGGAATCCCATGATTCCAGGCTGACCACGTGCACCCTGAGGGCCGAGGGATCCGGGACGGCCATCTTCACCAGGAGCTCCCTACATGAACGACAGGAACACCAGAGAAAAACAACACATCCGTTAATGTGTTCCAACCATATGTACCTCTTTATCTTTTATATTTCATTTGCCCTCGGCAGGTTTAGTACAACAACACAAGTGTAGTCTGACAGAATAAAAGCATCAATGCTGTGTACTCACAGATGGACCAACTTTCCCTTGTGGGCCAGCATCACCGGGACGTCCCGTCAGACCCTACACACACACACACACACACACGCCTGTGAGTGAGTCTGACAAATACCATGTTTGAGGAAATGTTTGTGTGAAAGAATGACTTACTCTGGCACCGGGCAGACCGGGTTCTCCAGGCCGTCCGGGATCACCGCTGGCTCCTTTAGGACCTGATCCTCCTGGAGCTCCACGCTCACCTGGAGCGCCCTGCGACACAATAACACGACACCACAACACATGACAGGGTTGTTGTCATAAACATTCGCAGGTCGCTGGTCAGGCTTGTGATGTGCAGAAATCAACAGGTCGACTATCTGCTGATGTGAGTTTCAATAGTTGACATGTGTTTGATGATGCATCTATTAATTCTCTCATGTCATTTAGATTTTTTGTCCACACCAGCAGTGACGGCATGCAAAGTGAGTCACAGTTGATTATATATAAGAAACTATTATTTAAATAATGCAAACAAGGGATGAACAAAATGAAAAGAATATCTTGAAATCTCAGTAAGCTACAGTGGGTCTATTTGTGATTTGCTGTGCGATATGACATGTGTACACACATATCTCTACATATAACACATCAACCCAGTTATAATACAGTGGAAAGAAGAAAACTGAAAGGCACGTTTGTTCCATAGACTAAAATGGGGAAAATAGAACACATTTGAAAACTTTTCATGAAATGATAAAAGCAGCTTGATAACATAAAACCAGACTGAAGAAGCAGCTCAAAGCAGCCAACCAGTTTTTTTTTGTAGAATATTTAAGGTGAACATGCATTAAACTACCAATAATTAAATACATTATCATCAATCACTGTCACACATACATTATGAGAATATAGTGAGAAACGACAGTTTGATTGTATTTATCTCCTGTATTTGAGCACATGTGACCTGTCAGCCAGTATATACAGTTGAAAGAAAAAGTATGTGAATCCTTTGGGCTTACTTGGATTTCTTCATAAATTGGTCATAAAATGTGTTCTGATCTTCATCTAAGTCACAACAATAGAGAAACACAGTCTGCTTAAACTAATACCGCACAAACATTATACGTTTTCATGTTTTTATTGAACACAACATGTAAACATTCATAGTGCAGGGTGGAAAAAGTATGTGAACCTTTGGGTTTAATAACTGGTTGACCCTCCTTTGGCAGCAATAACCTCAACCAAACGTTTCCTATAGTTGCAGATCAGACCTGCACAACGGTCAAGTGAAATTTTGGACCATTCCTCTTTACAAAAGTGTTTCAGTTCAGCAATATTCTTGGGATGTCTGGTGTGAATCACTCTCTTGAGGTCATGCCACAGCATCTCAATCGGGTTGAGGTCAGGACTCTGACTGGGCCACTCCAGAAGGCGTATTTTCTTCTGTTGAAGCCATTCTGTTGTTGATTTACTTCTATGCTTTGGGTCGTTGTCCTGTTGCATCGTCCATCCTCTGTTAAGCTTCAGTTGGCGGACAGATGGTCTTAAGTTTTCCTGCAAAATGTCTTGATAAACTTTGGAATTCATTTTTCCATCGATGACAGTAATCCGTCTAGGGCCTGAGGCAGCAAAGCAGCCCCAAACCACGATGCCCCCTCCACCATATTTCACAGTTGGGATGAGGTTTTGATGTTGGTGTGCTGTGCCTTTTGTTCTCCACACATAGCGTTGTGTGTTCTTTCCAAACAACTCAATTTTGGTTTCATCTGTCCACAGAATGTTTTGCCAGTAGTGCTGTGGAACATCCAGGTGCTCTTTTGCAAACTTCAAACGTGCTGCAATGTTATTTTTGGACAGCAGTGGCTTCCTCCGTGGTGTCCTCCCATGAAGTCCATTCTTGTTTAATGTTTTCCTTATTGTAGATTTGTCAACAAAAATGTTAGCATGTGCCAGAGATTTCTGTAAGTGTTTAGCTGACACTCTAGGATTCTTCTTCACCTCATTGTGCATTCTGCGCTGTGCTCTTGCAGTCATCTTTACAGGACGACCACGCCTAGGGAGTGTAGCAACAGTGCTGAACTTTCTCCATTTGTAGACAATCTGTTTTACTGTGGACACATGGACATCAAGGCTTTTAGAAATACTTTTGTAGGCCTTTCCAGCTTTATGTAAGTCAACAATTCTTGATCGTAGGTCTTCTGAGAGCTCTTTTGTGCGAGGTATGGTTCACATCAGACAACGCTTCTTCAGAACAGCAAACTCAAAACTGGTGTGTGTTTTTTATTGGACAGGCCAGCTTTAATCAACACATCCAATCTCATCACATTGATTGGACCCCAGGTTGGCTGACTCCTGGCTCCTATTAGCTCTTGGAGAAGTCATTAGCCTAGTGTTTCACATACTTTATCCACCCTGCACTATGAATGTTTACATGTTGTGTTCAATAAAAACATGAAAACGTATAATGTTTGTGCGGTATTAGTTTAAGCAGACTGTGTTTCTCTATTGTTGTGACTTAGATGAAGATCAGAACACATTTTATGACCAATTTATGAAGAAATCCAAGTAAGCCCAAAGGGTTCACATACTTTTTCTTTCAACTGTAAGTGATTTGTCTGGATAAAATGCATTTCATAATAACTAAATATTATCTTTTCATATAGATTTTTTTTACATGTACTGTATAGTATACATACATAAACATATACTGTATATGCTGTCAATCGATTAAATCAAATAATCTGATTAAGCACACATAACATTCTGCCTCTGAGGTGGCCTCCTGATCTTATGGTGTACCCTAGGGATGCATTCTGGTTTCCATCCTTTTTAACCTATATTTACTCATCCTGACTCTACTTAATATATGGTCTGTTGTTCTACTCTTATGCTGACGACACCCACATCTATCTGCCCCTAAAGCAAAGCTTTAATGATTTGAATACACTTTACATGTTAAAGCCTGGAAATCGCTAAACTTCTTGACTTTTAATGAAGAAAAATGGAAATTATAGTGTTTGGTCAGCCGGACACAACCACACCAAATACAAACCTATGTTATTTGACCTCCTGAAAAAACCCAAATTAATATGGTAGTAAAGTTCTGCTTTTTTAGCTTTGAATTCTTGCTAATGCAAAGCCTTACTTGTCCAGAAAAATGTTTAAAAAAAGTCATCCACGCTTTTATTACATCTAGATTGGATTACTGCAACTCCCTATATTTCACCATTGGTCAATCGACTTTCGACTTTGAACAAGTACCACAAAGTTTGAGCACATTACTCCAGTTCTACATACCCTACACTGGTTGCTCGTGCACTATAGAATTGATTTATAAATTATTTTATTAGCGTTTAAAGCATTAAATGGTCTGGCTCCCTCTTATTTATCAGACCTTTTAACTGAATATAGGTCCACTGTTTCTCTTTGGTCATCAAACCAGAGATTACTGTGTATCCCAAAGTCTATGTTAAGATCAAGGGGCGATGGTGCATTTTCTATTGCTGGAATGCACTGCCCCTTTCCATTAGAACGGCCCCCAATCCTTCCATTTTGAAGTCTCTGCTGAAAACATACTTCTTTGACCTGGCTTTCTGTAATTGATCTTGTGTATGTCTTTTATGTATGCTGTCTTTTCCTTTTATTCTTTTTTATATTCATTTTAGATCTCTTTAAATTGTGCAGCACATTGGTCAACTTCGGTTGAATTCAAAAGTGCTGTATAAATAAACGTGACATGTTTTTAAATATACTTTTACGTTCCAAAATTTCACGTTTAATCTTCCAATAATGTAGAAACATCAGATTTCTTCAACAACGTCATTTTATGAATGAAAGCCAACATTCCGACTAGTATAAGTGAGAGCTCTCACGTCTAACAGTTAGGAAATATATAGAAATTGAATGAAATTCTCAAGCACTTTACAGTCTTTAATGCTTTGTTCTAAATTAAATACAGAATTAAAGCTACAAAATACACTGAATTGCTCTTTTCTTTTATTCTTTGATGAACATTAGTGACAGGAGTCACTGCAGCAAGTTTAAGTGCTGCCACTCTACGCAGATCGGATGCCTTTCCCATTTTCACAACTCTTTACATTCATTTAGGATTTTATTTAGCATGTGGAAATCTTTGCTTACAAAAATACTAGACAAAACAGGTTCCCTTTCTGTCCGTCTCTTAACGCTGTGTCGACAGAATGGGGTTTGATCTTGTGAACCTATTGTAACAGCGGGCCAGAGAGTTTAAGCCAACGTCACCCAGGTAAAACCGAGGAAGAAAGACATGAGTCCATTGGTTAAACACCCCGCACACTTTTATAGTGGTGTAGAAATGGGAAGGAAACCCTCCGGATCCGTCACACAGAAAAGGAACACACATTGTCAGTGGTAGAGCGACCATCACAGCTGTACCACTCAAACTCTGATGCAGGAGCAGCGTGCATACACAACAGACGTCATCCACATTAGACATAGGTGGCCGTTACACTATCATCTCTGAATGTACTTTTAAAAGGCCAATGAACTTGGACAGAGCGTGGTGCATGGACAGAGAAAAAGTGTTCTGATTGGCTGTGTTTTGTGGCGGATTGTCGCTTGACGCAACTTTTTTTGTGTATGGAATGGACAAACAAATTGCTTATGGTATGAATCACATCATGTTTGGTTCATATGCGGTGTTACAGTATTTGTAAATGACACATTGCTTTGCTCTTGTGAACAGTGTCTTAGTAGTTGTGAGGCGAGCCCACAATCTGCTTTTATGGATTTGATTTAGAAGTTAAAAGGTTGTGTGATTAGATTTTGTCAAGTCAAACATGTCCTTTTCATTTCAATCAACCAATCAGATTTGAGTTTACAGTTCATGTGAAGTTTAAGCGTACAACTAGGGTTGAAGGGGCTTGTACACCAAGGATAGTTCAGGGTTTGTTGACCCAGGGACATCTCTCATTTGGCAAAAACCGTTTGAGCATGACTGTAAATAAGTTGTAGTTGTTGTGTGTTATCTGTTCTTGTTTTCTTCAGTGATTCTGTTTGTTAACAGCAGGTGTTCACTGTACATTACTTCATCTATTACATTTCAAAGTTTGTTCTCAGATAGGCTGGTGTCACCTCGTTCAGGTCATCTTTGAGCTATTTTCTCTGTGGGTCTGAGCGTGACTGCTGTGTTCATACATGCACAAACAAACCAAACTAAGGGAGAATGGGCACCAGGTGTCTGAACAAATGCTCCAAATAAACATTCAGCAACTGTAAAGACATCTCACCTTTGGACCTGCCAAACCGTCTTGTCCAGGAAAACCTCTGTTACCAGGAGCTCCCTACAGAAAACAACAGTGAACGTCAAACTACCTCGTCTAATCAACAACACACACACACACACACACACTTCAGCTACAAAGGGTTTGTCATCTTACTCTCTCTCCAGATGGTCCGATGGGTCCGAGAGCGCCGGGCTCTCCTCTGGGTCCTCGCTTACCTTCCTCTCCAGCCGGACCCAGGGCACCTTGAGGCCCAGCATTACCCTAAAGAAAGCACAGTGAAGACCGTTTCATTCATCTTATATCAATGATCACAACATAGACGGAGCATTCACATGTTTAAGGATCAGTCAATGCTTTCAGAAGATGAGTAATAGTGCCCCCTACTGTATGACGCTGAACACATAGAAAGCCAGAAAAACTCATCAATGAAAAATAATTCAGTCAAGTGAAAGTCTGTCATTTTAAACAATAACGTATATATAATCAAGTAAAATGATGATCTTCTCATTGCTTTTTTACATTTTCACTCTTGAACATTTGTATTTGTCCCTCAGTTTGAAAATCATCGTGACTCCATGTTGAATTGTTGTCATGCGGTCATAAATTAAAAAAATAAAGAATATGACTTACAATCTCTCCTTTAGGACCCGCTTCACCCTTGAACCCAGCCAGACCTGAATCACCCTATAGGACACACAAACACAAACACCATCTATTACCCTCAGAAAGTCTACACCCCTCACTTCAGAATCAAACATGAAAGGTTTATGAAATGTGAATGAAATTACATTTCAGCATGACGACACAAGAAGGATGAAAAACAACCCTAAAAGTCAACCAATCACAGTTATGATATCTTTCTCTATCGCTCTTAAATACATTTCAGGTTGACACCTCGGCATGTCCAATGTTTTCTTTTTTGTCCAATATTTGTGTTCCTTTATTGCAGTGTTTCTCAACCGAGACAAACCAAGCATTTAAAATCAGTTTTCCTGTTTTTTTCAGTATGGACCTGGTTCCTTTAACCTGTGTTATGGCACTACAGGACCATTTTACATTTTCTTAGTAGTACAAGTATTCATTGTAAATTTTAAATTTTATTCATGCAAATTCCAGAGATAATTTTATTATAAAATGATTTAAGAGGAAGTGTTTGATAGTTCTATAACTTATGATTTCTGGTAATGTTCATACTAACCCAGGACCAGTTTCAGATTTTGCCTCAAGTGTTGACACACCTGCATATTTCTATTATGCCATGGGCTTGGTTTTATCCTTTAAATGTTCTTAAAATGGATATGATGCGTATTTGGGCACAATCAACTGATGTGGATGTGATTGTTTTAACAGAAACTTAGCTGAGCAAATCTGTATTAGAAAATGACATTTCTATTGACAGTTAGAGACACGAAAAATCCCTAAAACCAAATAGTGTATTATAATGAAGCGAGACATGAGACACTTCTCTGAGCATTCTTTCCTTCATGATGTTATTGGCTTATAGTAAGAAAATATTACTTTAATACCAGTCCTTATTAAAGCATGGGAATATTTCTATGCTTGTTTTTCTACAGTAGTATCAAACATGCCCCCTTCAAAAGGAATGGGGTGAAAGGTCGAAAATAATGCATAGTTAACTCCTTTTTTATCCAATATGCTCCATGAGTGAAATCTGGCATGGGTAAAAGCTAGGAAAACAGATCCAAATGCAGTTGGCTTAATTTTAGAAGACTGTGCAATGCATGTACAGTAGCGATAAGAAAAGCTAAAGCTTAGATTTAAAAAAAATGACAACGTTTCTTTAAAACTATTAAATCATTAACTGTAAATAATAGGGATTTGAAACTTCCACCTTGTATTATAAAAGGCTCGCATCCAATCACTGATAAAGTTAAAATGCTTAATTCTTTTGATAAACATTTCATAGCTTCTGTTTTTTTGGATTAATTCATCTAAGGATACCCTGATGAACCCTGCCATAGAACAATCTGAGGGACTTATGTCTAGTTTAAATGTTCACCTATTACAAGCTCTGAGGTGTGCAAAGGCCTCAAAATTTTAGATACTTCAAAACCAGCTGCTCCAGACAATTTGGAACCTTATTTTGAAAGTTAGTAGCAGAGTTAATTGCGCCACCTTTGACACACATTTAAACCTTTCTCTTGTCACAAATGAAATACCATTAATATGGAAATCTACTTATTGTCATGATTCTGCCACTCCTACTCATAGTATTCTCAGTCTTGAGGCAGGATCATGACAGACCAACGTGTCCAGTGTGAGAAAGCTATGACATTGTTTGCTTGTTATAGTTTCCCTTCAGTGTTTTTTATTGCCTACACATGTCCTTTGTTAATTATCCTTTGTTAGTCTCCCTTTAAAATGCCCTCATGTCTATTGTCCTGTGCCCATTCGTTTTTTGTGTTTGCCTTGTCTTTCCTTGTCTTGCTGTATTGAAGACATTGTGTCGCTGTTTGTATTTAGATTATTTTTTGCCCCCTTGTGGGAAGTGTTTTGGTTTGAATTCTTGTTCTGTTACCATAGGGTTTTTATTCATCAATTAAAGTCCTGTTTGTTACCTCCCTAAATCGTTGCCTGCATCTGGGTTCTTTGTCGCCACACAGCCCTGACACTTATGTTATTAGGCTGTTTAAAAGTGGAGATTCTACAAATTTGAATAATTACCGGCCCATTTCCAAGCTATTGGTGTTGGCCAAAATATTGGAAACTTTTGTCAGAAACAAGTGAAGGATTTTAATACTGTACATAATATCCTGTCTGACTTTCAATCAGGCTTCAGACTAATACGCCAGTCTTAAGTTTTAAACGATTTCATAGAATCTGTTGATAATACAAATTACCAGAGGTGGGGGACTCGAGTCACATGACTTGACTCGGGTGACTTGAGACACAATTTTCAGGACTTGGGACTTGCTTGATTGAAGTAAGAAAATGACTTGACTTTGACTTGAGAGGAAGTGACTTGAGACTGGAATTGACTTAAAGTGGAAAACTCAACAATGATTTGAACTTTAATAAAGTAAAAATAAAGTAATACAATTCGTTTTAAAATAATTATTGTGACTCAGCAGCACTAATTAGCGCCTGTGCCTTTAACACTGAACAACTCAAACCGCGCCAAACATGGCAGACAACAGTCGAGCTCCACAAACAGTCACGTTCAGCTATAAGGACTTTGAACTGGACCGTGCCAATAGGAAAAGATTTGCCAGATGCAGAGTATGCAACGCAAGAATATCTGACACACAACCACAACGTCAAATTTCATCCAACAACGAAATGTAAGACAGTAATTTCTTCATAGTAAATGTAATACAACCATTACGAATGTGATGAAATAATCATTTCTGTTTGTCATAATTTGGCCTTGGTTGTTTTTTATTAGTATTAGAAATGTGATCATCGATCATACCTCATAGGCCTATGTATCATCTCATATAGATGTATTGGGGAATATGGCTATAACAGTGGCGTAGCCTGAATTTTAATCTTGGATGGCATTTTAAAATGAAGGGGCTTCTCTATATTACATGTAGGCTAATGTCTATATTAAATGTGCACATCATGTTCGTGTGGACTGTGTTTGGAAGCTAAACAGCAGCTCGCTTATACTGCATGACATTCTAATGGAAGCGCCAGTGCGATCACTTGTACTTTAAAAACTCTTTAAAACCTTTTCGGTCATACTGACAAGCATACTTTCATCCTTCGAACCTTATCAGTGTCTACATTTTTTTGTGTATACTCACAATAACAACAAAACGTTTTGTGTTGTGAAATAATGAAACCAGTTCAAATAGAAAACAAATATTCTCAGATTATATATTAAGTATGAAACATGCATATTGCGCATCCACCGCAGAGATGACAATTAAGCATCATAACTTCGTCACTTGGCTATATTAACATACATTTAATTCATATTCTGCAGAAAAAAATCTGTTCATTTTGATTAACTAGATTCAAGAACGAAGTCATAAAATGATCCGAGATTCCCATCACTAGATGTATATTCCCTAATGTGCCCTATAATGGACAGCACAATATTATAGCATCATATATATATTACATATTTTAGGCAGATTTTTAGTCACAATACTTTTTTATACGCTTCATAGCCTGTATAAATGCTTAAGTCTTACATTCTTGTCAGATACAAGTATTTCCATTTCTGTGTCTATGTAAACATATGAAAATATGTAACTTTGAGCACATACATTGACAAGTGATCATCACTTAAAATTAATTTATATTTACAATAGATTTTTCTTAATATATGTATATAAATTCATCTTTTCTGCGCAAAAATAAACATGTATAGACATTTTTAACCCCTTTTATTTTAGTACTGCGACTTGACTTGAAACTTATCAGGACTCGACTTGACTTGCTTAGGATGAACCCTGGACTTCATTTGCTTGATTCGTCTAAACTGTGACTTGATATTTGACTCGAGACTTGATGGTTAAGACTTGAGACTTGCTTGGACTTGTCCCCACCTCTGCAAATTACAGCGCAGCTTTCTAAATTGAGCTTTTGATACTGTTGATCATAGTATACTGATTCAAAGACAAGTCAGTGTTGGATTTTCAAAATATGCTATTGGCTGGTTTAGTAATTATCTTTCAAGAAGATCTCAGTGTGTACAGGGAGAGGTTTCGTTTCAATTGCAGTCAATGTATAAAGGTGTACCTCAGGGGTCGTTCTTAGGACCACTTCTATTCACCTTATATAATCATAATATTGATCAGAATGAGCAAAATGCACATTTTCATTAATATACTGATGATACAGTTATTTATAGTTCAGCATCTTCACCTAATCTAGCACTTTCTCAGTTGCAGCTTGCTTTTAATATAGTGCAGCGTAATTTATTTGAATTAAAACTGGTTTTAAATGCAGACAAGACAACGCTCATGATGATTACGAACAAAAAGTCATGGCCTTCCATCAGTCACTTTTTAAAGGGTCTCTCAGTATAAATTTCTTGGAATTTTAATTGACAACTCTCTTTCTTTTACCCCCCATGTTCAACAGTTTGTGACATCGACTGCCTGGAACAACTTGCAATTCAGGTTACAATTTAGGGAGCTGGTTTTGTAAGATTTTTTTAAACAATGTTATACAAAATGGAAGCTGAAATTGCTTGTATATGCTTTGTTTGATTTTAGTTTAAAACTTGATTTAATTTTTGTTGTGTTGATAATGTGTGCATGTATGGATGTAGAAGAGATTTTAAATCTCAATGTGCTTTTCCTGGTAAAATAAATGTTAAAAAACAAACTCAAATCAAGTCCATAAGGTTGAGATCCAATCTTATGTTAGATCAGAAACAGAACAAGGTGAGGACAAGGGAACTTTAGTCGGGTCACCTGATGCGTGGTGTTGATCTATGCCGGTGTGCTGCACGTAAAATCATCAACTCTTTTACAAGTTTTAGCACAGAAAGTCTATTATGACCCATTATTAACACATGCATGACGACATCAGGTGTAAATAATGAACAAATATTTAACATGTGGAAACTCACAGACTGTCCCTTTGGTCCGAGTGGACCGGTTGCTCCCTGAGGTCCAGGAGGGCCGCGAGGACCCGGAAAACCAGGAGAACCGGAAATACCAGGAGCGCCCTACAGGAGGGGACAGAGTATGTGTGAACATTATAAATATTCAGAGTATATAACCTATGAACAAACACAATGTACTCACCACCGATCCTTTGGCGCCGGGGTTGCCGTCAGTACCGGAGTTACCCTACACATTCAGACACAAGATTCAACAGTCAGCAGCTTGTTGCATCCTAATGTCATCTCTCACAGAACAAAATAAACATGTTTATTCCACCACTGTGATATTGAATGATTGTGAGAGGAATCTGGACTGAGACTGCTAAAACATCAGCATTTCACTTGTCGTTTAGTTCCACCATTGGTTATTTAGGATAAAAGAACACTTGTGTTCAGTGCTTTGGTCAAAAGGTGAACCATCAAACAGCATCCCTAGGGTGACGTGTATGATTACTCACGGACAGTCCAGAAGGCCCTGGAGCTCCCGGGACGCCCGACTCTCCACGAGGTCCTTGTGCTCCCTCAGGTCCACGGGCACCAGTGGGACCTGCTTCACCCTTAAAAACAAACATTTGCACCATACATTTTCTTCACTCATGCCAATGCATCTTTGAAGTATAACTGGTTTAACAAATGTGCGTGAAGCTTTTCTTTTATTGAGCTTGTGATAAAAATAGACGAATTAAGAAATGTCCCACCTTCGTCCCAGGGGATCCTGGGAAACCATTAGCGCCGACTATGCCTACTGGACCCTGTTAGCACACCAAAAACACTTACACATGTTTATTATCTGTAAATACACCACTGCTTTCCTAAAACACATTGACGAAGAGATACTGTGATGAGAGAATATACCGGAGGACCAGCGGGACCGGGCAAACCATCATTTCCACGAGCGCCCTGTTCAAATACAACAGAAAACATTTAAAATGCTAACAAAACTACAACACACTTCTGAGATGACTGGATAGTATCAATATAACATTTTCATGGGAGACAGTTTTCAATGTATTTATTTGTATGTTAAGTTGTAAAGTGTAGCATTAACAGTATAGTGTTTATCAAATGAGAGGCAGAGAGAGGGTCTTACAGCAGCTCCTGAGGGTCCTGGACGTCCCCGTTCACCAGACAGACCGCGAGGACCCTAAAAAAACACACATCACACACAAATGAACTCAGATTCTGACACCAATACCAGTGATGGTGCAAACTTCTAGTAAATCGTCCACAACTGAAAAGCTGTCCAATGTATTATGAAAAGCCAAACTGATTCCTTCAGTTTTTTTACAAAATATACAAAAAGCAAAATATTCTTCTAAGACTTAATCATGGGCTATATTAGGGGTGGGAAGAGTACTGTTACGTCCCAAGAATAAAAGTCCTTGTCCTAAAAACTTCTCAAAGCATCAGTTAAAAGTAGCTCACTTAAAAGTGATTCTTGCTCTATGAATGTAAATCTGTGCTTGCAACAGTGACAGCTCGAAAATCATTTATTCCATAAAAATTTCTATAATGTCAAAGGACAGGTTAAAGAGTAATGTGAACATATGAATGAACATTATAGAAATAAGTAATTTAATCTATTTTCTTTCATTAAGAACTACTAAAATCAATGTATAACCTGTCTAACAATGTCCTAAATAATGATGATGTATTTAGCCAAATAATGTGACATCATATGGGATATTATAATATATGACTAAACTATAACAACATATCAAATGGATGTCCCTGATGTCAGCAGAGGCTGGATGTTTTAGATCAGTACAGCATGAGATACTGAAAGTGTGCAGTTTTACCAACCACAACCATATGTAAAAAGTGCAGTTTTCTGCCTCCGGGCTCCTATTTACATCATACTAGCAAGATGTGAATGGGGAAGACTGATATTCCCACAATTTCCTGCGACATATTTATGAACAACATAGAAAACTAAAATCATTTGTTACATAACATTTCTTATATTTATATTTACATTTATGCATTTGGCTGACGCTTTTATCAAAGCAACTCACATTGCACTATTTTATAATTTTTTTAACCCTAAAGTATGTGCAATCCCCTGGGATGAATGAACATTTTCTCATACCGTACTGGTGGGTCACGGCAGGCCCAAGCATTGTGAGGTCCTTAAGTTTTGTCATCAATTTATGTATATTATTGTCTTTTAAATTCTTAAGTTTTGTTGTAGATTCTTGAAGAGTTCTGATTGGACTTTGCATTGGCTGGTGAATGTCTGATAAAGGTGAGACTGAAATGTGGTAGTATGAGCTGGATTAGCAGCTGTACAAACACGTACCATTGGTCCAGGAGCCCCACTCTCTCCGGGCGAGCCAGCTTCACCCTAAGAGAAAGGCAAAGAATAAGAAAGAGAGACTGAAACTACTAAAAACAACCACACACGTGACGGTGGAAAGATGATAATTTGAAACATATGAGATATGTGCAGGTTATACTTTAGCTCCAACAGCTCCAGATTCTCCTTTAGCACCTTCAAGACCTGAATAACCCTACAAACACACACACCACAGGTTTAGAGGTTATCACTATTATTTCAAGCTTTTAGAGGGATTAAGATCCTGAATACAGTCTCAGTCTATACAGTGTTAAGCACAATATGGCATAGCCTTCAATGAAACATCATGTCAATATTAACCACACCAGTGTCTCATGTCATTTGCGTTTAAAAACTGTATGTTGAGCTGTAATACTAACATGAAATGGTGAAAAGGTCATACGGTAGCTCTACTTTTTCATACGTGAAGCGGAGCTACTGACCAACCAACAGCATTAAGACTTTCATCAAAAGAATAAAAAAAGAGAAAAGTCCACTAACTCGATGTCCCTTTATTCCAGGTAGACCTGGTGTTCCTGGAAATCCACGGGCTCCCTGTGTTTCAAGAGAGAGAGAGAAAGGTATGAGGCGAATTTCTCATCTTTCTTTCTCTGGCCTTCATCCACAGCAGACGCTCACATCTGGACAAAAGCTTGAGCCGTCACACAGCTATAAAAAACCTTAAACACTGAAGAACTCACCTGAGGTCCAAGAGGTCCACGTTCACCACTTTTACCAGGTTTACCTGCTTCCCCCTTAAACAAACAAACAAACATGTTGCTGGAAGCTAATTACATGATGCAACTATTGTGAAATATCACTGAATATCCTGTGAAATATTCAGAGACATATGGATGGAAAAATGAGAAGCATTTTCTTGACTGAAAGCATTTTCTGCTGGCACAAAGACGAATCACATAATGGGTTATGTCATGTGGGCTGGAGAGACAGCTGGAGACCCCATCATTGCAGAGAACTATTATGTGATATTCCCAACAGTAGAAATAATATATAAGATATTATGGTGAGGAGGTGGAATACTTACATCATCTCCAGGTTTTCCTGAGGGACCGGAAGGGCCACGGGGACCCATTGAGCCCTATCGAAACAACAATGAAACATAACATGTAAAAGGCTCTGTATAGATCTGCTATACATGTTTACCTAATTTTATTGAAAAATAAGTACACACACTAAAAGAAATGCTTGTGACCCACACATTGAAAGCATTCACTTACAGTATAGAGCTCATCTTTAGACCAGGGCCGCAAAACTGCAACCACGTTAGATACTTTCACACTCAGTTTGTAATGATTTATTCTTTTTTTATTTTATTTTTTTATTTTGGGTTACACTGGTGCCGAAACCCGGGAAGAAAGGAAGGACCCGCCGCCATGCAGTCCCCGCCAGGATCGCCGTTTGCGGAAGTAATATCCTCACTCGCTGGTCTCCACCAGGAACACCATCAGGCCCTGCTGCGTCTTCGAGAGGATCAAGAGACACGATTCCAGGCTCTCGTCCAGACTCAGCAGGAGGACCGCGAGTCATTCCGGAGCTGGTTGAGCCAGGATAGAGGCTCATCACCATCCACGCTTTTTGGGACGGTACCGTTGCATAAGATGGGAACCCAGGACGAGCTGGAAGCTTTCTTGGACTTATTCGAGAGGTCCGCGGAACTATCCGGATGGCAGCCGGACGCTTGGGCTTCCCGCCTTATCCCACTCCTGTCTGGAGAAGCCCAGATGGCTGCCCAACAACTCCCGGTGGCGAACCTCATGATCTACGCGGACCTCAAGAAGGCCATCCTCCAACGGGTTGGCCGGAGTCCTGAGCAGCATCGGCAGCGGTTCCGATCCCTGGAGTTCGGGGAACGTTCCCAACCTTTTGCCTTCGCTCACCAGCCTGCCGCAGATGGCTGATGGCCGGGGCCACTACCGTCGATACCATCGTTGACCAGCTGACGCTGGAGCAGTTCGTGGCGTGGTTGCTCAAGAAAACCGCCCAATGGGTCCAGTGTCACCGCCCGACGACGCTGGCCCAGGTCATCCAGCTGGCGGAGGACCAATTGGTGGCGTGCTCAGGGGTCGGCGCGACCCCAACATCTTTTTCTCTCTCTCCCTCTAGCTCTACCATCTCTACTAGACCGGTGCCACTTCCCAGGTCCAGGGGGAGCTTCTATCCGCGTCCGGCGCCGCGAACCCGGTTCCCACCAGAGGCGGGGCCATATGGAGCTCTTTCCCTTCGTCAGCCTCTCCTCGCCAATTCGGGGGTCTGCTTCATGCCGCTGGGGCGGCGGGGACTCCTGGGCCGGCCTGTTGGCGTTGTGGGGACCCCGGACATTTTGTCGACCGATGTCCTATGATGGAGGTCGGCATGATGATCCGGGCTCCCGACAACCCTCAGGCTGCCCTCGGTCAGGATGGACTGTACCAAATACCTGTGAGTATTAGGGGGGTATATATCAGGCGTTGGTGGATTCAGGGTGTAACCAAACCTCAATTCACCAAGGCCTGATTCAATTTGAGGCAATGGATACGAGCCGCGCGGTTAAAATAAGGTGTGTACACGGGGACGTGGTGAACTACCCTTTGGTGCCTTTGACCATACAATTCAGGGGACAGAAACATAGTGTAGAGGTGGCTGTTAACAAGCACCTCCGGCATCCGCTAATTTTGGGAACAAATTGGCCTTCATTTTCGACATTGTTGGGACACTTATGTGCGGATGTTTCTGGGCGAAACCAAGAGCGATGGGGGGGGCGGTCGCGCAGATGGGAGAGGTGGAGCCGGGACCTCTGACGACAGCCCCAGAGGAACGGAGCACTGTGGAGAAAAGAAATATCTCCCAGGGCGATGATTTTCCTCTGGAGCAGTCTCGGGACGAGACGCTCAAACATGCGTTTGATCAGGTCCGCAAGATCGACGGACAACTTCTCCATCCTGCGCAACCGCTGACCTACCCATATTTTGCTATTTTAAAAGACCGGTTGTATAGAGTGACCCAGGACACTCAGTCAAAGCAGGATACAACCCAGTTGGTCATACCAAAGAGCCGTCGGGAAATGCTTTTCCAGGTGGTGGGTCCAATGGCGGGTCACCTGGGACATTCCTAAACTTTAAATCGCCTAACTGCCCGTTTTTTTTGGCCGGGCATTCACGAGAACGTGCGCAGGTGGTGCGCGTCTTGTCCTGAATCCCAGCTGGTAAACCCACCGGCCACCCCAAGGGCGCCATTATGCCCGCTTCCGCTTATTCAGGTCCCCTTCGAGCGAATTGGTATGGACCTGATCGGGCCGTTAGAGTGATCTGCACGAGGACATTGATTTGCATTAGTCATTGTGGACTATGCAACCCGATATCCTGAGGCAGTGGCGCTGCGCAATATCTCAGCAACGAGTGTTGCGGACGCCCTGTTTCGATTAATCTCCCGTGTGGGAATCCCTAAGGAGATTCTCACAGATCAAGGCACGGCGTTTATGTCACGAACACTTCGCGAACTGTACGGATTATTGGGGATTAAGACGATTCGGACCAGTGTCTATCACCCACAAACAGACGGACTGGTCGAACGTTTTAATCGTACGTTAAAAACCATGATCCGGAAATTCGTACACGAAGACGCCAAAAATTGGGATAAGTGGTTGGAACCTCTGTTATTTGCGGTCCGCGAGATCCCCCAAGCCTCTACGGGGTTTTCCCCCTTCGAGCTTCTCTATGGTCGTCAACCTCGCGGGGTTTTAGACGTCTTTAGAGAAGCTTGGGAGGACGGACCTTCTGCGAGTAAAAACGAAATTCAGTATGTCCTGGACCTGCGAACAAAACTCCATACACTGGGGCGGCTCTCTATGGAGAATTTGTTACAGGCACAAGACAGACAGAGCAGACATTATAACAGAGGCGCCAGACTATGAAAATTTTCACCGGGAGAGAAAGTGCTTGTATTACTCCCAACGTCCACCTCTAAATTACTCGCCAAGTGGCAAGGACCATTTGAGGTCACACGACGAATAGGAGATCTCAATTAAGAGGTAGTACGATCGGACAGGAGTGGGGCACATCAGATTTATCATATCAACCTCCTCAAAAAATGGAGTGAGTTGAACTCCGTAATGCAAGGCAACGACAGTGAGTAGAGTAGATGATCTCGGGCCAGAAGCGAACATAAAATTGCAATCTCTCGCTCTGACTCCAGGGGGAGATCATCTCTCGTCCTCCCAGCTTACGGATGTTGTAAAATTACAGGCAGAGTTTGTAGATGTGTTCTCACCCATGCCCGGCCGCACAAACCTCATAGACAAAACCGGGTGCGGTAGTGCGCAGTCGCCCATATAGGTTACCTGAACACAACAAAATTGTAGTTCAGAAGGAATTAGAAGTTATGCTGGACATGGGGGTAATAGAAGAGTCCAATAGTGACTGGGCGAGCCCGATAGTCTTAGTACCGAAGACCGATGGCTCGGTCCGGTTCTGTGTGGACTATCGCAAGGTGAATGCTGTGTCGAAATTTGACGCATATCCAATGCCACGAATTACTTGACCGGCTAGGGACGGCTCGTTTTTATTCGACATTGGATTTGATGAAAGGATATTGGCAGATCCCTCTATCTCCCTTATCCAAGGAGAAAACAGCCTTTACGACGCCGTTCGCCTTACACCAATTCGACACACTTCCATTCGGGTTATTCGGAGCCCTGCTACTTTTCAGCATCTCATGGACCGTATACTCAGACCCCACGCGGCATATGCTGCCGCTTACCTCGATGACATCATCATATATAGTAATGATTGGCAGCGGCATATGCAGCACTTGAGAGCGGTTCTGAGTTCGCTGAGGAGAGCGGGGCTGGCGGCTAACCCGAAGAAGTGTGCGGTTGGGCGAGTAGAGGTAAGGTATCTGGGTTTCCACTTGGGTCACGGGGAAGTGCGTCCCCAAATTGATAAGACAGCAGCAATTGCAACCTCTCCGAGACCCAAGACCAAAAAGGAGGTGCGGCAGTTCCTGGGGCTGGCGGGATATTGTACCCAATTATTCGGACCTCACCAACCCGCTGACTGACCTCACTAAAAAGGGGGCACCAGATACCGTCCAATGGTCGGAGCAGTGCCAGCAGGGGTTTACCCAGGTGAAGGCTGCTCTATGTGGCGGGCCGTTATTGCACTCTCCCGATTTTTCACTCCCTTTTCTGTTGCAGACTGATGCCTCTGATAGGGGCGTGGGCGCGGTCCTGTCCCAGGAGATAGAGGGGGAGGATCGTCCGGTGCTGTACATCAGCCGCAAGCTGTCTCGGACTGAGATGAAGTACAGCATCATCGAGAAGGAGTGTTTGGCGATTCGGTGGGCGGTCCTCACCCTCCGTTATTACCTCCTGGGACGGGAATTCACGCTTTGTTCGGACCACGCACCCCTCCAATGGCTCTACCGCATGAATGACACCAACGCGCGGATCACTCGTTGGTACCTTGCTTTGCAACCATTTAAATTCCAGGTGATCCACAGGCCGGGGACTCAGATGGCGGTGGCCGACTTTCTCTCCCGGAGGGGGGGGATGAGGCTACAGGCCGGATGGGGCCTCGGCCTGAGTCGGGCGGTGGGGGTATGTGGCAAGGGGGGCATGGTCTGACACGGTCTGCGCCAGAGAGGCGTGTCGGGAGAACGACGGTAAGTAAGCAGATCAACGCTATAGTGAAAACACCTGCTTCTTGTTCTAGTAATTGGCGAGGAGACGCTTTTAAGGCACGACGGAGGAAGCAAACAGGAAGAGAGAGACGGCTGAGAAACGTCTCCCAGGAGAAGCCTCAAGACGTTGTGTCCAGGACTAAAAGGAAGGAATCTTACTCAACGAAGAGCTATAAATAGACAGTGTGAATGTTTGATGCCGGAAGTGAAACCGGAAGTAACCAAATAAAAGATTCTTGCGTTTCTCAGCCACGCTGACCCCGCCTCCTTTCTTCCTCAGAGCTTGAACTTTGTTACAGTGGTTTAATGTTATCTTAGACCATTGCAGCTCTTCCAACATGTCTCTTGGCTGTGGTGTTCCTCAAGGATCAATTCTCGGCTTACTGCCGTTTTCCTTGTGAAAGATAGAGGAAAGAGGAAGCATATACAAGTATGGAGTATCCTTTCACTTATATGCCAATGACACGCAAATATTCCTCCTATTTCTGCATAATCTCCTACAACCACTGTAAGGGTGTTTTGATGAGCCAAAGCTATGGTTAACAAGTCATTTTTTGAATCTTAATGATTTTTTTTTTTACTATCCTCTTTGGTACCAAGGAGATCGGTGATCTCAACTTCAAGCTTGACCTCCTTTCTCCATACCAAACCCAATGTGCCAGAAACTTGGGCTTTTTACTAGACAGCAGTTTCAAATTTGACAAGCAGATTAATGCTGTTGTTAAACCTTGTTTTTATCATATTGGCCTTATTGCCAAAGTTAAGACATTTTCATACATGCACAAATTTGAAATGGCTATTCATGGATTTGTTTCATCTTTCCTGGACTGGTGTCTCACAGTCCTCTACTTCTCGTCTTCAGCTAATACAGAATGCTGCTGCCAAACGTTTTACAGGGAAGCACAAGCACGATCATGTCGCACGCATCTTTTTTTCTTATATAGACAGGACAGTGAGACAGGAAATTATGGGATTAGAGAGAGGGAATCGGAACCCGGGAAAGGACCACGACCCGGGATTCGAACTCAGGTCGCTGGTGCTGCTGCACAACATATCAGTGCAAAGTCCACTGGAGCACTTGCTGTCACATGAATCTTATGCTCACTTCACTGACTTCCTATCAAATCTCAAAAAATCAAATGGTTTGTTTATAAAGCCCTTAATAATCTATCTGATTGATATTTAACGGATCTCCTGCTTCCATACACTACCCCCAGAAGCCTTTGCCACTATTGACTATAAGACTTCTTCTATGTACACAAAAGGGTTATTTCTCTCAAATATTGTTCAAAAGTCTGTCTAAATCTGTGTAAGTGAGCAATTGTCCATTGCAGAGATAATCCATCCACCTCATATGTGTGGTTTATCAAGATGCTGATTAGACAGCATGATTATTGCACAGGTGTGCCTTAGGCTGGCCACAATAAAAGGCCACTCTAAAATGTGCAGTTTTATCACACAGCACAATGCCACAGATGTCGCAACTTTTTAGGGAGTGTGCAATTGGCATGCTGACTGCAGGAATGTCCACTGAGCTGTTTCGTGAATTTTTATGTTCATTTCTGTAACATAAGGCGTTTCAGAGAATTTGGCAGTAAACCAACCGGCGTCACAACCGCAGACCACGTGTAACCACACCAGCCCAGGACCTCCACATCCAGCATCTTTACCTCCAAGATCGTCTGAGACCAGCCACCCGGACAGCAATCGGTTTGCATAACCAAAGAACTTCTGCAGAAACTGTCAGAAACCGTCTTAGGGAAGCTCATCTGCATGCTCCTCGTCCTCATTGGGGTCTCGACCTGACTGCAGTTCGTCATGGTAACCGACTTGAGTGGGCAAATGCTTACATTCGATGGTGTCTGGCACTTTGGAGAGGTGTTCTCTTGACGGATGAATCCTTGTTTTCACTGTACAGGGCAGAAGGCAGACAGTGTGTACGGCGTCGTGTGGTTGAGGGGCTTGCCGATGTCGAGGTTGTGGATCGAGTGGCCCATGGTGGCGTTGGGGTTATGGTATGGGCAGGCGTTTGTGATGGACAACAAACACATTTTGAATATAAAGAGATACCGTCACGAGACCCTGAGGCTCATTGTTGAGCCATTCATCCACCACCATCACCTCATGTTGCAGCATTATAATGCACGGCCCCATGTTAAAAGGATCTGTACACAATTCTTGGAAGCTGAAAACATCCCAGTACTTGCATGGCCAGAATGACCCTCCGAGCATGTTTGGGATGCTCTGGGTCGGCCTATATGACAGCATGTTCCAGTTCCTGCCAATGTCCAGCAACTTCGCATAGTTATTGAATAGTAGTGGACCAACATTCCACAGGCAACAATCAACAACCTGATCAACTCTATGTGAAGGAGATGTGTTGGACTGCGTGAGGCAAATGATAGTCACACCAGAAACGGACTGGTTTTCAGACCCCCCCGGACCCCCCCAATACAGTTAAACTGGACATTATACAGTGGCCTTTTATTTTGCCCAGCCTAAGGCACACCTGTGCAATAATCATGCTGTCTAATCAGCATCTTGATATGCCACACCTCTGAGGTGGATGGATTATCTCGGCAAAGGAGAAGTGCTCACTAACAGAGATTTAGACAGACTTGTGAACTATATTTGAGAGAAATAGGCCTTTTGTGTACTTAGAAAAAGTCTGAGATCTTTGAATTCAGCTCATGAAAAATGTGGGCAAAAACAAAAGTGTTGCATTTATAATTTGGGTAAGTGGAAATAAACATTGATTGATTGATTGATTGATTGATTTGAAAGCTGTATTTAGTTCCAAAACGTTCAAGTCTTGGAGCAATTCGTGACACATATATCATGTAATTTTCATGGAACATGATGTTTCCTTAATATCCTACTGATGTTTGGCATAAAAGAAAAATTGATAATTTTGACCCATGCAATGTTTTTCTGACAATTTCCAAAAATGTTCTGTATTACATACTAAAATAAACAAAAAATAGGCTACAAAGATGATGATTGTTCAGAAATAGGTTTTGCAGGGGTGAGTGAGAGGGCAGAGAGTAGGAGGATAGGATTCATACTCATTTTTTATCATTAGTCTGTTTGTTTACAGTTTCTTCAGATGCAGTTGTTATGTTTGTTAAAATGTTAAGAATGGAGGCATGATCTCAGAAATTGTGTGTATGAGATTTTATAAAAGTGTAAAGTCAGTAATGTGTGTAAATGACTATATGCTGGATGTGAAGACTTAGCACAGTTTTCTCAATGTTATGAGCTGTTTGTTGTGGTGTGTACATACGGCTGATCCGGGCTCTCCGGCCTCTCCGGGGTTACCCTGAAATCCTTGTGGGCCCTTCAGCATAGAGAGAGAGGGAATTACCACATCAGACTGTGTGTGTACGTCAATGCCAGAAACAATATTTAACTTCTCACTGTGCAAAAACCGCTCCGTTCTTTTCAATGCTCTTCCTTTCTTTAAGATGATTCTTTTTTCTCAGAAAATCCATTTTCTTTTCTTCCAAACAAATATGAAGCACATAGTAATGGTTGAGATTACTTTGGGGAAAAAGCCCTAAAGCTTTCAGAGAAGATGAAAGTTCCCAGTGCTAACCTGTGTTTAACACAGTATCAGCTTACACATGCTATTTCTGCCCTCAAACGTCAAAGAGAATCAAAACTCATTTGTCTTCTGTCATGTGATTCAATGGGAAAAAGCACTCACAGGAGATCCATTGGGGCCTGGTGGTCCTCGTGGTCCCATCGGTCCCTGAAGAAGACATGTATATTTAGTATTTGTCCTTTAATTTCGTATTATGACTTTGTTTGTATGGCAGAAATGTTAGCCAGATCAGTCTTTAAGACATTATTGTGACTAAATGGAGCGTAAAGAATTCCAGACGCTCACTCGACCTTAATGCGCCGGAAATCAGCCCAAGTGCTCTGAACCCTTCTGACATACCAACAATTAAACCTTTAACAGCACATGTCCTGACACATCTACATCACACATCTCTCTCTGGCTTCAAACGCAAAATACTTAAAACTTCAGCTGAATTACTTGTAAGTTTCTGTCACTAACAAACTCCTGGGTTACAGCTAAAGAAAACGTTGGGTAGTCAGGTCTACTATAAGCACAAAAAATCCCAGACATACACGCACACACACGCGCACGCACACACGCACGCACACACAAACACACACATGCACACACACACACACATGCACACACACACACATGCACACACACACACGCACGCACGCACGCACACACATGCACACACACACACACAAACACGCACACACACACACACACAGAAGAGAAGAGCAGGAATGAATGCATCTCAGTGTTTGAGAGCCATAGATGTGGAAGTAAAGGCAGTGAGTTTCTTACCTCCCAACATGAATATAAGTCAGGATTACCACACACAACACTAAAAGACTAGCGTTTAAAATAGAAGGATTTTTCATCAGAACATAGTTTCCATTGTTACATGTACTACTATTAGTATTACTATTACTATTTTACTGCTACAATTGTACAATAATAAGTGAAATAGAGAATGAGCAGACGATGAAGTGTGCGCTCTCACCATCGGTCCCTGCATCACGCCCATTTGTGCTGAAGATTTATCATCAAATCCACCGGCCATCTGAGAGGCAAAGTTCTGAAAAAACATGTCAAGTTAATGACACTGAATCTTTCTCTGTACACTGTTAAAGCAACCTCCTCCATACAAAAACTAACCCATGGTTTTATAAAAAGTAATCCCCAGAGACGGTTTTAATGACAAGAACATAAAAGAAATGCTTTGTGGCCCAGACCTAACCTTCCGGTAGAAAACAAGGGACTAAACATCGTTTTAACTTGCTACCTAGTGTTATTTTAGGTTTCCAGTAGAGGAACCGTTACTTCACTGGGACACTACCAGACCTGTTGCACAAAGTGTTTATGTAATACAATATACAATCAAATCTGAATATAAATCAACATTAAAAAAAGAATCAGTTCAAATTATTAGCCACTAGTCGGACTAATAAACAAACATAGACCGGAAGTTAACTAGAAGTCGGGCCAGACACACCTGTCTGATGTAACGGTCTGAAGTTAAACCCCAAATGAAACATGCTTTAACTTGAGTAAACATATTTACCCATGGTATATTTGTAACAATACTGCTGTTATACAAAGAATAATAAATAAAATGCAGAGATTTCTATGAGGCCATATAAAGACCCTGATTTATAAGAATCATGATGTGTCCTCACATACTCCTGAACAAGGTTAAACACCCTTATGAAATGAAGAAATGTGTGTGATGAACTGATCTGCCTCCATGATCTTCTACTTCAGCAGAGCAAACGACTGTATGGCTCTGAAAATCATAAACCCAACTCGAGCAGACACATGGCTCAAACAGTTGTGTGAATCAACTGAACTCTCTCACTGTGTCTCAGTTCACAGCTGATCTCAAGCACTAAACTACAGGTGTTCTGCCTCTTTAAGATTATATGACACCTCACAAATACTTACTCCACCAAGGCCAGGGGGTCCGTTTGGCCCCGGGGGTCCAGGGGGTCCGGGGTTTCCAGGGATGCCAGGCTCACCATCTCTGCCACGGGGACCAGGACTTCCCTATACACCCCCAGAGAAACACGTAATGACTTCATCATGGGAAGTGAGGGAGACGCGTCATATCAGCTCAGCTTGAGGGTTTGTCATCTTAAACCTCTTGGTTTTGTAACATTAAACGTCATCACGCATACAAAAATGATGCAACACAGCACAAATCTCTCACAAAAAGTGGTGATGGGGTGACATTGAGTTCCAAATTGTATGTGTGTGCCCACTATAATTTTGGGGATCAGTTTGTACCCTAAGGTCAGTAAAACCTGACAATTCCAAGAAAACCTTCCTTTTGGGATTTCATCATTTAATGGTTAGTGTTGGGTATAGTTTTTATAACTAACGGCATACAAAACAGTAGAAGTAATTTGATACATACATAAATGTGTGTGTGGGTTTATGGATGTTATAACTGAAGTTATAGCAAAGTTTTACTGTACTAAAAAATGTAAACACATCTATATGCTGTACATACAACATTTTTAGTGATAGCCAAAAATACAATGTATGGGTCAAAATGAATGATTTTTCTTTTATGCCAAACATCATTAAGATATTAAGGAAAGATCAGGTTACATGAAGATATTTTTTTTATAAATATCCTACGGAGAGTAATATGCTATGCTAACGACTTCTTTTGTAAAGATAGTTGTATCTCCGGTCCTATCCTAACAAACCATACATCGGTGGAAAGCTTATTTATTAAACACAACTGGTTTAGTTGTCCAAGGTCATAAATATACTATAAATGTGTCCAATGGTGTGTCAGCAAAAGTGTCATGCTCCCATTGTTAGTACTACAGACCCCATAATACATCTCCCTATCATGAGAAAAACAACTATTATGCGTTCTGTAGCTGGAATAACATTCATTATTTGGAGTTTATTTCCGTCAAAGGCAAGAAGATTCAGTCATGTGGAGGTAAGCAAAACCCTCTCTCCCACGAAAAACAACCTGAAAGGGCAGTACAGCATGGTTCTCCAGAAAGTAACGTTAGTCGGGTGGAATTCAGTTTGTCGAGTTAACTCTAAAACCTGCTTGTGACCGGTTGCCTATTGTTTTACAGTGGTTATAAAAAACATCATCATTAAAAAAAATCTGCGAAACAATTTCTGTCACACCAAAGGACACATGTACGGTTTATTTGTCAACTACATATAAACAGAACCTTTTCGCCCTTGTCTCCTCTCTCTCCCCGGGGTCCTTGTTCTCCCGGCGGTCCCTGTTTGGTAAAGTAGAGAGAGTTAAAGACGCTGAAACACAAATGCTTAAGCAAGCCCAGAGAATTCGAGGAATTCCAGAAGTATTCGTACTGTAGGCCCGGCTTGTCCCCTCGGCCCCACCACCTGAGGAAAAATCAACAGAAAGTCAGAGTTAATTATCATGAAAAGCTTTCGCTTTCAAACAAACACGAGAAGAAGATGACAGAGACTCCATTAGAGCTCTCCTACTGAAAACAATTTGAAAGGTTTTCCATTCAGATCACGTTCAGACTTACATCTGTTATGTCTCCCGGTTCCCCCTTTTGTCCCTGTGAAATCAGAGGATATCATGACACCTTTTTATTTATCATCATCCTCGTGAGTTTGATGTGAAAAGCATGCAGGACACACAAGCAGTGATTTAAGATTCCTCATGGCAGACCAAACACACGGCGGATGAAGCAGACACGTAATCACAGTTTATCACACCGTCAGATGTCAAAACACACATTAAACACACAGACTCACCTTCACACCTGGCGATCCTGTGATCACACAGAAAGAAAGAAAACACAGTGTTAAAAACAGCCCACACCTGCCCCGATGCATAAAACAACACAGAGTGACCAATACAAGTCATCATTAGATATCTGCTGTGTGTCAGTACTAGAGAGAGTCTGATGGCACATCTTCAGTGAGTGTTGTGATGCTAAAGTACATCAGCATCGCTTTCAGCATGGAAATATCCCTGCTGTCCTTCTAATACCTTCTGTCCTTATTATTCTTTGTTATAATTACCAAATGTTACCATTATAAGTGCTTGTCAACTTTAACAACATTCATGGTTTTAAAGTCTTGTGTTTTCAGGGTTCAGAAGGACAGAGATGATATGAACATGATGCTGTCAACACCTCATGATGAAGACAGTAGCAAACACTGACTGGAGATGTATTCCAGCCACATGTGTGAAGGAGTGTGCGTGTCGTATCTGTCCGTTCTGTCATGAGCAGTTGTAAAGGTGATGAGGGTAAGAATGGTAAACTCTTTTCTGTGAGCTAAAGACGGGGCGGCATCTGTTCTCTCCAAATGATTCCCACATGTGTCCATCAACATAGCACACAAAGCCCCCTCTCTCTCTCTCTCTCTCTCTCTCTCTCCCTCTCTCTCACTCTTCTTAGGAAGTATAATATCAGGTTCCATTGCTTTGCAGATGACACACAATTATATCTGCCATAGAAACATACAAACTCTATAGTCCCACTTTTGTGTTGCCTTGAGGAAATGAAAGCCCGGAAGACTGTACATTTACTCAAATTTAACGAGGAGAAGATGAATTCACAAAACCATTTGTGAACCCTTCTGTAAAAATCTCGGGTGTTTTAACGGATAATGATTTTAAATGGACCAACAGATTCATCTGCCAATTAAATCTAGTTTTTCCAGCTGAGGCAACTTTCTTAGGTTAAATCTTTTCTATCTTTTAAAGATTTTGAAAGGATTAAACACATTTTTATTTCGTCCCGTCATGACTGTATGTAGATATTATCCGACCTCCCTCACCAGACTGCAGATGCTTGAGAATGCTGCAGCTCATTTGCTAACGGCAACACCAAAGTGCGAAGATATTACTCCCATGCTGCCCTCTCTTCATCGGCTTCCTGTTTGGTTCAGAATTGGTTTTAAGATTCTTATTCTAGTTTTTAAATCATAAAATTGCAGAATTAATTCAGCCATATACTCCGTCGAGGGCACTTAGGTCCGCCGACCTTTCGTTGTTATTTGTCCCCCGTGTAAGATTAAAGAATAGAGGTGACCGTGTGTTTGCAGTGGCGGGGCCTAAACTTCTGAATAATCTGCGTAACATGTTAGAAAGTTACAAACATCCATACACTGCCTGCGCTTGTGATGGAGGATCACTTTAGAAGTGCTTTTTAAAGCGAATCCCAAAAGCAAGCAAACAAATGTAATTTATTTATAGAGCTGTGAGGAATAAATAAATTACAACCGGAGGAGGACGGCCGGTCAGCGCCACAGACCGGGCAGCACTCCCCAAACGGGATCTCGGGTTTGGGACAGTCCTTCAGCTCCTCGCAGACGATTTCATCACACAGGACCGTGCCCGTGTCACACACACAAACACGACACGACTCCGGTTTCCACACATCTTTGTCACTATAGCGCTGTCCGTCCTGCATACAGCTACCTGGATCCTCTGTGTGAGCGTGAGCAGAAGAAGAAGAAAAGCATTCTCAATAAAAAGATAGTGTGCTGTGAGATGAGAAGCGGATATGACATGCCATAGATTACTACTGAAAAAAAACATATTAGTGTGATGCTGCATGATGATATTTTTCATCTGATAGACATGAGTGCAGGTCAAGGCATTCAAACACACACCACTAGATGGCAGCACAGAAAACATCTCGACTGATGATAGTTCTGTCAGATATCACAATTCTGTCATCATTAATTCTCTCTGGTGTGGTTGTAAATCTGTACAGGAGTCTTTCTTCGGTGAAACACAAAAGAAGATATTTTGAGAAATGCCTCAGTGGTTCTGTGTTCATACAGTGGAAGTCAATGGGATTGTCAACATTCTTCAAGATCTTTTGTGTTCTGCAGAAGAAACTCATACAGGTTTGACATGACATGAGGAAGAAGAAATAAAAGATCTTTTATCAATTTAAGATCCAGTTTAAACAGTTTTTGCTTTTCAGGGTCAATGCACACAAATATCTGTAAAATATAACATGAAGTCAAACCTCCGCAAAGGTTAAAGAAATAAATGCTATGTATTCATTAGTTTGGTGTTTATACAGGGCTCAGTTGGTCTAGTAGTTTTTGTAACACACATACAGTATTCTTGTTTACTCTTGAGGTTTTTTCCCTGTAAATTCAAGTAGGACCCATATGGCAATGAATGACGCCTTTCTGAAAAGTAAAGACTGAGCAATTCACGAGTATCTGCCGAATCTAAACACCCTGAGCTGCCAGTTCAAACATGCCAGAGAGAGACAGATTTCAGTCAGACACACGTTGAGTTCATCATTGTGCTGCTGTGCATTATTCAAGAAGAACTCCTGGGGTGTTTATGAGGAAAATTGGACACAGGTGAGAGGAGGTCCTTATCTGCTTTACTCATCTCTGCTCATGACTCCATGTGCAATGCAACAAATAATGGCAGAAATGAAGGTCTAAGAAATGATGTTTGGCATGGTGACCTGTGACCTTTCTGTCCTCACATGTGTCTCAACTGTAAGTATTTAGGCTTGTCTGCATGCTCTTTAGTACTCTTGAGCTTTTAAGCTATTCAATGGACATCCCAGTTAAATCATTATGAACCATGACAAAACTCCTTTTGTAGAGTGTTTTGGGCATTATTTCATTAAGATTTAACATCCCACCTATAGAATCCATCACATAGCAGTGGACAACATTCTACCTATAGGTTCTACCTATGTGGAATGATCTATCCGCTGCTACAAGATCTGCAGATTCTGTAGCCATCTTTAAGAAACGCCTGAAAACACATCTCTTCCGCCAACATCTGACTGATCTGTTCTGACTCTTTTCTCCTCCACTCTTTTCTTCTCTACTCTTTTTCTTCTCTACTCAACTAAAAAAAAAAAAAAAAAAAAAAAAAAAAAAAAAAAAAAAAAAATGTATGAATGAGTGAATGGTTACGTATACTGTGTTAGGCTATATGAGACTAGTCTTCATTTTAATTGCACTTATGCTTTTGTTGTACTTATGCTGTCCTAATTGCTTCCATTACCTACCCCACTTGTAAGTCGCTTTGGATAAAAGCGTCTGCTAAATGACTAAATGTAAATGTAAATGTAAACAACATTGTAATTTCCATTAAAGCCAGTACAATTCCCATTTTTACAATTAAAACCATTACATTTTCTATTTGGATTTGGGCAAGCTTTGATTGTTTATTTTCAACAGGGATATATGACCCAGTCTGAGATTATGAGCATCAAAGTTCAATTTCAAGCATTATGGTTATAAAATTTTACATGGGATTACTCAGTCAATATTAAAGATGTCAAGACGCTATCTTCAGAGAATGTTCTTTACACTATGAAGGATTGTTTTATGTAATATACACATATTTTTCCATGTGAAATATCTTACAGTACGCAGACTGCAAAGTTTATTTTTCCTTTCTTTCTCCAGAAGCACAGAGGAATGTGCCGTGCTGAATTATAATAGCTGCCTTTGTCCTTCCAATGATTTTCCAATAACATGAGAGTGCCAGACGGTCTTTCATTCCCGCGACGATGAAAGCCGGCGGCGGGAGTAATGCAGAAAACAGATGGAAACACTTTAACAACAGTATGGAACGGTAACTGAGGCTGAGGCGACTCGTATTCCTCTCAAGCCTTTCACAAGAGATGAACGGAAGAGATCGAGGGTCTCTTTGTGAATCTGAAAGGTGTTTGGTGCAAGCCTGGATTCGTCCTGATGGCCTCTGACAGTACAGGAATGTGAGCAGCTGAGCCTTCAGGCCACCAGCAGTGCATCAGCTACAAATACCTCCATCCCATGATCACACTCCACCAAACTCAATGAAATCAGCTTAACACCAGGAGCTGCAGACGACCTGCGTTTCACTCATCATATCTCTTACTATGGTAATAAGTGAATAACTCAGGAAAGTGCATGCATGTGGGAGTGTCCTGCAGGGATGATAGAAATGCCTTAAATTCCTCCTCGCTGCATCCTCTATATTCTCAACATTCCCCTTCAATACACAACCAACCCACGATACAGTCCTTGATCTAAATAAACACCTCTTACATCCCATCCACAACACCTTAGTCAAACATTCATGCCCAACTCATCAGTCACACATTTCTCTTCACTGTTTATCGTTTGATGCAGACAAACGCACAAAGATTAACCGAGTGTAAAAAAAGAGCACAAACTTACGGTCATCCTCCTCCTGACAGCTCACAACAGCCAATAATGCAATAAAGAAACGTAAAGTCCACGAATGCGTCCACACCATCATATTGAAATCACACACACACACACACAGTTAAGAGTTTGATGAGTGGAGTGTCCTTCAGACGGACACTAAAGCTCCTGCCATACAGCTCTAAATGAGCACAAATACTAATCCCAGCCCTTCCTTCAGCAGAACCCCCCCCATGAAACCTGAGAAGTTCCTCTCTCTCTCTCTCTCTCTCTCTTCACAGAGCCCTCTTTTCAAGAACTTTCAAGAATAACACCCTCACCTCAAAAAAGTGGGGTGAAAAAACATTACAAAGATTATTCATTTAGATGATGTCAAAGCAACTAAAAAATCATAAATGCACAACCACTAATATTATTTGTTTGTCTGTGTGTATGCTTGTGTTTGAAAAGTCACACATCACAATACAACACAATGCTTATTCAGCGTGTTACATTGACTGCATAGGTCCCTCACCTGTCCCCTGCTTGATTTAGTTCCTTATTTAATGCCCTTGTATTTTCTGTCCTGTGCCTGTTTGTTTTTTATTAACTTTTATTAACGCTCGCCAGTGTTTAAGCCTTGAGAAGTTATCGTATATTGCTCCTGTTCCTTTTCGTATTCCTTGAGTTGGCCAAGTTTAGTCCAGTTAGTGTTAGTCTGTGTCAAGTGTCAGTTTAGTCAGTCTATGTTCCGGTTTAGTTATTATTTCTGTCATTCCTATTTTACCCCATAGATAGGAATCTCTCTATCTATCTATCTCCCTGCCCATCCACAAAAATTGGAACAAGAATTCAATAGAAAGGAATCCCACCTCAATGCTCCTTCACAAATTTCAGCCCTGTCTCTCTTCTTCCACAATTTCCTACATTTTTGGAGAAAATATTTAATGATAGATTAGATACATTTTTAGATAAATATAAAATACTTTCAGACAGTCAATGTGAATTTAGATCAAATAGCTCTACAGAATAGCTGTAATTTCTAGGAAATTACAAAAGCTATGGATCAAAAACAATATGCTGCTGTTGGAGCATTTATAGATTTAAACCGCAGGTTCCCTGCGATCCCATTTTCAACCTTTTGTTAGTGTGTAATATTGCTGTTAGAGCATAAATCATACCTGCAAAATGATAAAGTTCAAAGTTCAGAGCCAAGCGAGATATTGTTGTAACAAGTTTGGAGTCTTGGGTAAGGACGAGGAAGAGGTTGGCGAGACTGACACAGGCTGTTACTAAAGTTCTTGAATAAAGTGAGATTCACTATAGCATAAAAAGGTTGCCTCTGGCCACAATTGTCTTTAACAGTGCTTTTAAAAACCTCCGCCCAAAGGAATACGGCAAAAGAGGGGCGAGGTCTTCCTCAGAGAAGAGGAAGGGGCGAGGTCTTCCTCAGAGAAGAGGAAGGGGCGAGGTCTTCCTCAGAGAAGAGGAAGGGGCGAGGTCTTCCTCAGAGAAGAGGAAGGGGCGAGGTCTTCCTCAGAGAAGAGGAAGGGGCGAGGTCTTCCTCAGAGAAGAGGAAGGGGCGAGGTCTTCCTCAGAGAAGAGGAAGGGGCGAGGTCTTCCTCAGAGAAGAGGAAGGGGCGAGGTCTTCCTCAGAGAAGAGGAAGGGGCGAGGTCTTCCTCAGAGAAGAGGAAGGGGCGAGGTCTTCCTCAGAGAAGAGGAAGGGGCGAGGTCTTCCTCAGAGAAGAGGAAGGGGCGAGGTCTTCCTCAGAGAAGAGGAAGGGGCGAGGTCTTCCTCAGAGAAGAGGAAGGGGCGAGGTCTTCCTCAGAGAAGAGGAAGGGGCGAGGTCTTCCTCAGAGAAGAGGAAGGGGCGAGGTCTTCCTCAGAGAAGAGGAAGGGGCGAGGTCTTCCTCAGAGAAGAGGAAGGGGCGAGGTCTTCCTCAGAGAAGAGGAAGGGGCGAGGTCTTCCTCAGAGAAGAGGAAGGGGCGAGGTCTTCCTCAGAGAAGAGGAAGGGGCGAGGTCTTCCTCAGAGAAGAGGAAGGGGCGAGGTCTTCCTCAGAGAAGAGGAAGGGGCATCTCTAGGCAATTTATGTGCCAAGATCGAAATTGGCTCTCCCATCGGTTTTGGCCCCATTGGCCTTCCACAACAGCTCCCAAACCTGTGAGTGAAGCATCGGTTGTCAGTGCAACGCGCCGACAACTGCTTCCCAACACTGGTCCTTGGGAAACGAACCAAGGTTCTTTCCACATTCTCAACGTGTGCAGGCATCTGCGTGTCACTTTGATAATGCGCAACTGGTTGCCCCTCGGGGAAAACCCTTTGGTTTTGAGCCAACACTGTAGAGGTCTCATATACAGCAGGCCGACAGGAATGATGTTGGAGGCAGCTGCCATGAGTCCCAATAGCCTCTGAAAAAGCTTTACCGTCAGTGATTGGCCTAGCTTTATTCTGCAAACGGCTGACAGGATTGCAACAATACGAGCAGGCGTGAGCCGCGCCTGCATTGTGATGGAATCCCATATTACTCCTAAAAAATGGTTCTCTGTACTGGAGAAAGCACACTTTTCTTGGTATTCAGCCTCAGCCCTAGCTCCTCCATATGTGCGAGAACAACATCTCGATGTTGAACCGACAGATGCGATTTTGCTAGAACTTCTTGTTCCATCACCAGAGTCTACTCAGGGCACACCTCGGTGTACAAAACCCTGTTGAAGCGGGGTGGGCGGATTTGAAATTGGATCCGGTAACCCTGCTCTACCGTGCGCAGGACCCATTGTGACACATTTGGTAGACTTTTCCAGGCTGCCAAATGGTCAACTAAGGGGACTAGCCTCTTGGGGCCAGCCTCTGGTGATATTATTACGGGAACCGCAACGGCTCGGCAAACCTCGATTGGCAGAGCCGGCTGAACCCTCTGGGGACACCGAGGAGGAACGGGCACCGTATAATGAGGTGCGAGCGCACGCTCCTCGGGGGGAAATGGGCTGTCAGGACTTTTACTTGTTTTCCCCTTTCCTCGCCTGGATGACTGCCCTCAGGGTCAGTCCTAGGTTTGTAAGGCTGCGGGTGAAATTTTCTTCCTGAACCCCCATCCTTCTGGGGTGGGGCTCGGGAAGCTACACTCTGCTTCTGACGCTCACGATAGCTAGTGGACGCCTGTGGCTGTTCTCGCCCCGCCGCCTGGGGAGTTTGTCCGCGGCGGGGGAGATAAAGTTTAAATGCCGCAGCCTGTTTCTTAGCCTCCTCGAACCTTTCAACAACGATGTCTACAGCGTTGCCGAAAAGGCCCGTAGGGGACAATGGGGCATCCAGAAGAAATGCTTTGTCAGATGGTTTCATGTCTGAGAGGTTCAACCATAAATGCCTCTCAGTGGCTACCATAGCGCCCATGGAACGGCCCAAAGAACGAGCAGTCTCACGAGTAGCACGGAGAGAAACATCCAAAGCATGACGGACGGGTTGAAAAACATCCGCCGCCACCAGTCCCGTGTCGACCAATTCACGTAGCGCATCTGCTTGATACACCTGAAGTAGTGCCACAGAGTGTAAGCAAGCCCCGGACTGCCCTGCTGCCGCATATGCCTTGCCAATCAAAGTCGATGTCACCCTGCATGGCTTTGATGGCAAGGTAGGGGCTTTTAGGGACGAAGCCGTGGATGGAGACAGATAGCTCGCAAGCGTCTGTTCTATTCTCGGCATCGCCCCGTAACCTCTTTCTTTATAGCCCTGAACATTAGAATAAATGCAAGTCTGTGGCGTGAATACTCGTGCGGTATATGGATGCTGCCACGACTTACACACCTCCTGATGTAGGTCAGAAAAGAAAGGGAGTTTGCGTCGTGAGTGTTGTGTGCTATGCTTGAGACATCGCTCGTCCATCTTATTCTCAGGACGAGTGTTAGGTTTATCTTGCGGCCAGTCTATTGTTAGTTGGGCTACCGCAGCTGTCATGACTTCCACCAGATCGGCGTGAACCGAAGCAGCAAGAGGGGGAACACAATCTAACTCTCCTGCTTCGATACCAGTTATGTCTACATCCTCAGATGCAGAACTTTGCCGAACCGGACTCCCTCTCTGAGCGGGAGAAACCGCAGTGCGTGCTCCCGACTCAGCAGAGAGAGAGGTGGAAGCTACGGAGGGTAAAGAGAAGCCGGAGCATGTCTCTTCAGCCTCCCTGATGTCCATCTGCGAGCCCCACGAGCGAAGATTCCGCTCTGCCTCGGCAAAAGCGGGATCATCACCACGCGGAGCTCGCACCTGGCCGTGCTTATCAAATAGTGCTGAACGGGAACGGAGCGTACGCTGTGGTAAAAGTCCACAGGCTTCACAGTCAGCTCCCTCGAGCGCTGACTGTGCATGCTCCGCTCCCAGACAGACTACACAGAGATCATGCGTATCATTGCTCGTGATAAAACGCGAACAAGGAGGAGCACAATGTCTGAAACTTTTCTCTGACATGTTAGCAAACTGGCTAACCAAACACACTTCTTTTACAGAACACACTCACGCTTCTTTTAACTAGACAAACACACACTACACACAGAGCCGTTGCTGAGAAGAAAAGAGCTGAAGTTCACTATTTTGGATGTCGTTTTATACCTCCTGGTCCATACGTCATCTATGACGTAGCGTTCCACTACTGGACGATGTTGACACACGTGCTCAGAGCTGGTCACGCTGAGGCGTTCCCCAAAGTGTTGCCATGGCGACGCAGTGCGAGTTCCCTCGAAAGGGAACTGGCATTTGTAATTTCTGCCTTTCGCAATTGGACTTTTTAAGATACCTTCTCTACAAACTGTTGAATGAAGCTGGGAGAAAAATATCAACTTACAAAATACAATTTACAAACACTTGACAATACTTCCCAAAGTGTCATGCTCTCCAAAGATAATAAAGGTAATACAACCCCATTATTTGCAAAAAAACTTATTCAGAAAAACTGATCTGATCTGAACTGCAGACAGACTAGAAATCTGGGCAAAAAGATTTAATCAAAAACACTTCACAAAACAAACATCACAACAATCATGAAATTCCTGTATTTGCTCGCTACGTGACACTACAGCAAAACCCCTTCTTTATTAAATTTAACCTTATGTACCTGCAGTTTATTAAAATTGACGAAGTTTATTTTGTTCTCTTTACCCCCAATAGTTATTAGCCCACCAGAACATAAAAATATTGCTCACTTAACTATGCCAAACGAGTAAAGGTATGTTTTAATTAGTGCTGTGAATCATTTAAAAAAATACTTGGATTAATCACCATTTTTTTCTGTAAATAAATAACGATTAATCGCACATAACAGTAATATTTTACAATATACTTTTACATTTTTATAATTTCACATTTAATCATCAAATTGATGCAGAAACAACATATTTCTTTAACATTTTATGAAAGCAAACATTCTGATATAAGTACTGTAAATGATGTCTCTATTAAATTGATCATTTTAACATTAATTAAAGCCATCACGTAGGAAATATACAGAAATTGAAGGAAGTTCTCAAACACTTTACAGTCTTTAATGACAAATTATGAATTGAAATTTAAAATAATTATCGTTAAAGCTACAAAATCACATTGATTTCTGATTTGCTTTTGTTCTTTGGTAAACATTAGTGACAGTAGTCACAGGAGCACGTTTAAGAATGCGGCCCCTTTAAGAGCGGTCTCAGGAGACACCGCACTCCCATTTTCACAACTCTTTGCATTCATTTAAGATTTGATTTTACACTTTGAAATCTGTGCTTAATAAAATGCTTGACAAAACGGCTTTCTGGCATGATCTTGTGAGGTTTTATTAATTCAAGCACGAAAGAGAACTTTCAGAAAGAGAAAAAGGATGCACTGTCTGACAGAGATTCACCGACGCAGCCTTTAGCCCGTTACTGTACACACCAGACTGGAGCTCGCGTTGCATTTTCCCGCGTGTCACAGTTTAAAAGTGATCTATCTTCATTGAACATGTCAAAGCAACTGTTTCAAATAGCGCTTACGTGGTTTAAAAGCCTGTACACGAATAAGAGCGTGATTACAACATGTAAGGCTAGACAAAGGGTGTCAAATCTAACGGATGCTGCATTAAATATTTTTTCACGGGTTCATTTGAAAAAAAGCTAATCGCTTGCGTTAACGTCGACAGCCCTAGTTTTAATATATTGTCGACGAAACGATACCAATATGTGCGTTACCCTACTATTGCATGAAAATTACTTAACGAATTAAATGTACACTTTTATCTCGGGAAAATATCCTTACCTCTTTATCTATACGACCCGCCATCTTGCCGACAATGTGACGTTTTTGATAGCTCGCGTTGTTGCGTGTGATTTGGACAATTACAGGTTACGCCTATTACTAAATCCGCCCATTACCAGTTACGCCTCTGTCTTGCAGTCCGCAATCAGACCCCACTCAAATCTTTCCGTGACGGGTAGAGCTTTCACCGGACCTGTCACTCCTGCCTCGTGACCTGCCACTGTTTTACGTGCCTGCCTTGCGACTCGCCACTGTAATACTGTGCTGTTTAGCAACCCGTCACAGTTATATTTCTCCAGTTTTGCGACCCGTTTTTGCGATCTCTTTGTTATTTCTTTTATTTCTTTTTACTATTATAATTATGATGCTTTCATTTGTTTTTACAAATTGATACATTTTCAAAAATCATGTTTTTTTAGTGTGTATTCTAATTTATATAATTGAAACTGCAGTTCAGTTGTTTTATTAAAACAATAATAATACAAGTACAGCCAACTAATACAGTTAAGTACAATAAAAACATGATAACATTAAAAATCATGATTAAAAGATTTTAAGAACAGTGTTTTTGCAAATGAACTCTTCATTTATTATTCATATGTTGCAATAATAATGATGTAGTGGTAAAGATTTATACATTTGTAAATGGTTATGCATGTTCTAGGCCAGGGTTTTTTAAACTAGATTCCGGGGACCCCCAAGGGGCCTCGAATATGGATTAAGGGGACCCCAGAAATTCTTTGAGAAACTAAAGTCAGCAAAAGTGGTTAAACTCTATACTAAAGATTATTGCAGTTTAACTTTTTCAATATGTTGTCTTTATAATATCACACTGACTATTTGTTATACTTATTTGTATAAACGTTTAAATGCTTCTTTATAAAAAATTGGATATCTATTTTAGAAAGGTGGTCCTTTGCGAAAGGTTAAACATATTTTGGGGTCCTTGGCATGAAAAGTTTGAAAAACCCTGTACTAGGCTATAAATGATTTTGTAATATAGCAACCAAATGTATCACAGACACTTATTCTATTTGTGAAATCATCTTAAATTTCAGTGTGGCTTTAATTTCTTGTCTGAGGGAAAATATATATTTTCAGAATTTTATACAAAAATAAAATATTAATTGAGTGTTGTTATCAAAATAAACCTTCATTTTGTATTTATTTTTTTCAAGTGACACTATGACAATAAAATACAGAATCTCTTTAAAAACAAGATTAAGAAAAGGTGGATAGACCATGGTTAATAGAAGTATTCTTGATACAATTTGACGGTTGAAATTACCTTTGTCACCTGTCAAACCATCGGTGTCGGCTATTATAAAGTAGGTGGCACTATTAAACTCCTAAATAAATAAGCCATTCACGTGTTTTTTAAAACGCAGCGGAGTTAGCCTACATCAGGAGTATTGGTGTGGCTAAATTATTTAAATCGTTTACCCCGACCTGCAAACAAAACAAATACAGTATAGCCAATAGATGTTATCCTATCAGTTTTTGATTAATTAAACAATCTTGGCAATTCAACGAACAATATCTGACTGATTGTGATTAGATGAGTAAAGATGGTGGGGCCTCAAAACTTTATGCCATCATTTTTGCGTAAGTAATGTTACACCTTTTTTGAATGATTTGTAGCTGTATATAAATAAAATAAACGCTACATTTATCTTTCGCTGCGTTCGTGACGTCACTAAATGCCATTTTAATAATAATACAAAACATCTTCAGATTCTGATCCAGACTGGTTTTAATGAATAGTGGATGCAGAGGCAGAGCAAGAGGGGTGTCCAAATTTTATTGGGCACTTTACATATCATAAAGGCTAATGAAAAAATACAGCTAGTACGGCCAGCCCTGTAACGAATCTAGTTGTGTGTTACGAGATAGTGACTCTGACAATTCATAGTATGTGAATAATTGTTTTTAAGCCAAATCACGTTACAAACACCAGGTTAAGTAAAGTATTATTTCTCTTTTGATGCCATGTTAGGGTTACACCTAGAGATGCGAAGATAAGATAAAATGTCACCCGGCATCCGCTGCTTCAAATAAATTATCCACCCGCCAACCGCCCGCACGTATAATTTTCTCTGATATAGATATCCGCACCCGACCCGAATCCGATCGTCACTTTAATTACTCAGTAAATTTTATAGCACTGTCTTTGTCTGTAAATGCTTAAATCTAATCCTTCGATTTAGCACATACATGATGTACCATATAAGAGGTACCAAGGCAAGGCAAGGCAATTTGATTTATATAGCACATTTCATACAGAGTGGCAATTCAAAGTGCTTTACATAGAAGAAATAAAAATAATAAAAATAAATAAGAGTAATTAAAACAGTTTATAAAAGTAACAGTACAGTACAGACAGTCGGATGAACATTGGCACAGTGCTCATTCATTAAATGCATAGCTAAACAGATGCGTTTTGAGTCTGGATTTGAAAGTGACTATTGTAGGAGCACATCTGATCTCCTCTGGAAGCTGGTTCCAGCTGCGGCTGGCATAATAGCTAAAAGCAGATTCGCCATGCTTTGAGTGAACCCTTGGTATTTCTAGCTGATATGATCCTAGTGATCTGAGTGATCTGTTGGGTTTATATTCATTGAGCATATCTGCAATGTATTGAGGTCCTAGGCCATTGAATGATTTATATACCAGTAATAATACTTTAAAATCAATCCTAAATTTAACTGGGAGCCAGTGTAAAGACCTGAGGACTGGTGTGATATGTTCATATTTTCTAGTTCTGCTCAGAATCCTGGCGGCAGCGTTCTGTATGAGCTGCAACTGTCTAATGGTCTTTTTGGGAAGGCCAGTGAGGAGTCCGTTACAGTAATCCACCCTGCTCGTGATGAAAGCATGAACAAGTTTCTCTAAGTCTTGTCTGGAAACAAAGCATCTAATTCTTGCAATATTTTTCAGATGGTAGTATGCTGATTTGGTTATTGCTTTGACATGACTACTGAAACTAAGGTCTGACTCTAGTGTCACACCAAGATTCCTGACTTGATTTTTAATTGTTTGACCCCTAGAGTGAAGGTATGAGTTCACCTTGAGAACTTCATCTTTGTTTCCAAATGCAATTGCTTCAGTTTTGTCTTTGTTTAATTGAAGAAAGTTTTGACACATCCAATTGTTGACTTCATCGATGCATTGGCACAGGGAGTCAATGGGGCTGTAATCGTTAGGCGATAGAGCTAAGTAGATCTGTGTGTCGTCTGCATAGCTGTGGTAAGCAATTTTGTTCTTTCTCATTATTTGGCTCATTGGGAGCATATACAGGTACCAGTCTTATGGCTTCCATATACATACAGTGCCTCACAGCCGTTGCATATTACATACCCAGCACTTGATTCATCCTTGTTAATCACTTCGCTAAAACGCTCCCACACGGTTCTTTTCTTTACTACCTTTTTTTTTCTCCCTTTTTAAATTTCTCTCGGATCTGATTTGCCCCCATATCTTCTTTAAGAAATAGACCGTCCTCTACCGCCACCACGCGCGCATTTCTTTTAAATTACTGCAAATTAGCGCCTGCTTTAAGATGCATTTAAAACAAATTCCTATTTTTGGAGAATTTTTTTTTATATTTTTTATTAACGTTCCACCCGCAATTAATCAGAATGTATTTTTTTATTACCCGACACACCCGTCCCGCGGATCATCCGCAGGATTTAACCGCCATCCGCGTATCACTATTACACACTGACTTTCTATTATGGTCTATGGACCCCCTGAAGTTGCCTTGGCCACCCCCAGGACACCAGTTGATCTTTTAAAGAGGGGAAGCTCATTTTCGGCTTGAATGCGAGCAACTTCATTGATTGCATGCTCAACCCTGATCCTGCCCATGCAACTTAATCTTACACATGCACTCACATGTTCATTGCTATTTTCATGCCTTTTATATGCCCTGTCAAAGTTTGACAGATCTCCAAAGCCCAATTTTGACCAAACAACACATCCATGAGATGGTTTCATCAAGAGACAGGGCCAGCAGTACATTTTCTTTTTCACAGCACATCCAGTCAGCCAGCTAACATTGTCATACCAGGAGAGCTGAAAAGACCTGTTACTTTTCTCTATCTTTTGCACTAAATCAATCTTAGGTGTTGATCTGCCCTGCTGTTTAATTTAAAAGTTTCTCCTAGTAAGGAAGACTTTCTACTTGCTTTGCCAAAATCAGGTCGACAATATTAGCACTGTCTGCCATCGTGTGCAGTTTGCTAGCTGGCTAGTTCAGACTATATGAAATAATGAACAAACGATCTAATATATATATATATATATATATATATATATATATATATATACATATTTAACTCAACGGGACGAAATGTGGGAATTATGTTAAACTGAAACAATGAATGTGGTGTGAAATTGTGTGAAATATACGATGAAGGGTTGGGGTATATTCTGGCAAACTGTTTCCAGATCACGTTTTGCAATCGGCAAAGCAGACTGTAGCACACGCCGTTTACCAACACACGATGGGTAATTCGCAAAGCCCAATGTTCCTTCTTGTTTTCCCAGCACGATCCCATATAAAGAGGTTTAAAGTACGAGGTGGAGAATTAAGGGCCGGACCAATAGTTAAACAATTTCAAAGTTAAAGTTGAAAAAGGGCAAAAAATATTAAACAAGTTTCAGTCAAATATTTATGCTTCGTAGGAAAATCCAGTGTTAAAGTAGAGTGTATACAATCATATTTGGAACATTTTTCAGCAGCAGATTCAGTGACGTGAACGTATGCTACTTTTAAATGAACATGAAAGATTTCTCACCCGTCCAACCACAATTAGTTATTGTAACGTTATTTACTTATTTATTTTGCTACCCGAGCTGCGGGTATCCGAGATCCGCGCATCATAGGCTACTGTACATGAAAGAAAGGAAAATGAGTAAAAATGTAATGTAGATGTACACATTGTCATGTTTGCATTATTGTCAAATCTGTAATTGGTTTCTGCAACAAAAAATATATTTTTATAAGGTGTCGACCCCAAAAAACGAGCGTTTTAGGACATAAAAGTGGATTAAAAAGTGATGACAGACCCTCCTATCATCACGCAGACGCTCGGAGTCCGGGCCAGCCCACTCCTCCATTCATCCCAGAGACGCTGAGCGTCCGTGGGCGGGACATAATCGCAGTATTATCCAATGACCGTCTTGTTTCTAAGCACTGAAAAAAACTGTTTAAAGCAGCCCCATTGAAGTCAATGGACGCTGGGCTTCAACAGAGTAATGCACTGTACGCTACGGGAATGAATGAGAAGGAAATCGAGTCAGCCGACCTAAGTAGCTGATTCTGAACGAAATTGTTTTCGTTCGAGAAAAACGTGTTTAACGCATTTTTAGTCAATAAAATGTTAACATAATAGTAAATATATTTGACCATTCATTTTTTGACAATTATAGGGGAAGCTGAGCTTCCCTTGCAGTCTTAAAGAAATCGTGTCTGCAGGACACCCCATGTGTGGATGCCTCTTGTTGCAGTACCACACATAACTTTACTGACAGGAACGAATTCTATGCGTCCCTTTCTCTGTCATGTTTGATGAGTAAAAAAAAAGTAATGTTTCAAGGACTAATATATATACCTATTTAATACATAGAGTCTTTCAATTGTGTTTTAAAACCTCAATGTGTCTTCTTGCCTACCTACACTTCATATTTTGCTTAATATTTTTGTCCAGTTGACATATAATAACAATAATAAACACAATAGGTAATGTTGTTTCAGTGTTGTTGAATTACAAACATTTCAGGACTTTTACAGACTATACAAATCCTATCAACTCACCAAACTAATACTGTACTTAAAATAAAATTGTACAAAAACTCCGCATCTGTCTGAGTTTCAGGAACCTTACCAGCGAGATATCTTGTGGCAGACGCGACGCTAAGCTGAGGCAAACTCGACGCGCGCTCCAAAAGTAGTAAAACTGGCGGAATAAAGTAAACAAACAAATAAATAAAAGCATGTTGCGCTCTTTGTTTGCTCTCGTCCGCATCGGTCTGAGATTCAGACACCTTAACAGCGAGAGATATTGTGGCAGACGTTACGCTAAGTTGTGGCAGACGTTACGCTAAGTTGTGGCAGACGTTACGCTAAGTTGTGGCAAACGCGACGCTAAATTGAGGCAGACGCGACGCGCGATCCATTAGTAGGAAAACTGCCGGAATAAAGTAAACAAACAAGTAAATAAAAGCATGTTGCGCTCTTTGTTTGCTCTCGTCCGCATCGGTCGGAGTTTCAGGCACCTTAACAGCGAGATATCTTGTGGCAGGCGTGACGCTAAGTTGAGGCAGACGCGACGCTTAATAGCTGATTGGACGCGCGGTTCATACCATTGCGGGAAAAACGGGTCACAAAACTTGAAAATATAACTGTGACGGGTCGCTAAACTGCACAATATTACAGTGGCGGGTCGCGAGGCAGGCACGTAAAACAGTGGCAGGTCGCGAGGCAGGGGTGACAGGTCCAATGACAGCTCTACCCGTCACGGAAAGATTTTACTCCTACTGAGAGGAAGAGCCGCTGAAGTAGTGTGTGGTTATCAGAGATTATAAACATTTGACTCAGCAACGCGCTAAACTACATTTACTTTCATCACAGTCCTACAGCTGGTAAAAAGAATTCAGCTACACACATTCTAAGATAGCCAATAAATAACAGCTTCATGACTTTAACATCGGCTGTGAAAGCTTTTCTGTGTAAAACACTGGTATTGTGTGTGTGCGCTTACCTCTTAAAAACTTCTATGAAACGTCCTTTGAAGTCCTGCTTGCAAATGTCTCCTGGTCAATCTGCTTGTTTTATTATCCAACTCGGGTCCACTATATAAAAGTCCGGTATCATTCCCCTCACCATAGTAGGAAAAAAGTTTGCGATCTCTAACAAAGATTGATGTTTGCTCATGCACTAATAGACCTCCATAACACTTCGATCGATCCGCATGTTTTTAACTAATAAAGTGAAGTTGGCGCCATTGATACTGTTTATTGCTAAACGCCAAGGTTTATGAATACACGTGAGAGGGGCACCGACCAATCACAACAGCCTGAGAAGCGGAAGCCAATCACAAAAGACCCGGTCAGCTTTACCAATTAGAGCGTTTCGGAAGGAGGGACTTTACATAGGCCGGAATAAATCAAGTCTTTTTGTTAGAAGTGGGACAGGGTTGAACAATAGACTTGAAATTTGTAAAATATAACGTTTTTTTAAAATTAGAATCATGAAAAAAGCTTTCGATACAAGCAATCCATCCATCCATCCATTTTCTACCGCTTATCCGAACTACCTCGGGTCACGGGGAGCCTGCGCCTATCTCAGGAGTCATCGGGCATCAAGGCAGGATACACCCTGGATGGAGTGCCAACCCATCGCAGGGCGATACAAGCAATCATAACATATTAATAAAAAAAACTGGAACGATATGGGATCAGGGGGATAGTATTGCATTGGATGCAAAGTTATTTAAGAGATAGGAGACAATTTGCGAAGTTGGGAGAATATTCATTGTCATGTTTGGATATTGTTTGTGGTGTCCCCCAGGGGTCAGTAATGGGCCCAAAATTATTTTTGCTTCAAATAAATGATATTTACAAAGTTTCAAATATTGTAAAACTAGTTTTATTTGTAGATTAGACACATTTTTTTTTTTGTTCTGGGAGGGGTTTAAAAACACTAGTAGAGACTATAACTATAGAAATGGGTAAATTAAAAAGATGGTTCGATAGAAAGAAATTATCATTGAACTCTTATAAAACTAAATTTATGTTATTCGGTTATTTAAAAAAAGAGTACAAAAGCGCAGATACAGGTTGATGGCAAACTCATATAAATCATGTACAAAATAAACTTTCTAAAAGTGTGGCAGTACTGAATAAAGCAAAGATTGTTTTGAACTACAAATCACTCCACATTCTTTATTGTGCATTGATATTACCATATTTAAATTACTGTATTGAGCCTGGTTTCTCCCAAGGTTTTTTTCTCCATTAATCAATCACTAGAGTTTGGGTTCCTCGCCACAGCAGGGCAGTGTTGGCCTGCTCACCGGGAGACTGCATTCATTCATTTATTTATTTAATTAGAAATTAGATATTATTTATTAGAATGATCTTGCATGTTCTATAAACACCATGCACTGTGCTGTGTTCTAACTTTTCTGTTTTCCTGTTTGCCCCTGTAAAGCTGCTTTGGAACAATAAACATTGTGAAAAGCGCTATATAAATAAACATGAATTGAATTGAAGTGAGATGTTACCTTTATCAGATGCTTCAAGCAGATCGTCTGTAATTTTAACGAGCGCAGTTTCATTGCTATGATGCGGTCTAAAGCCAGACTCAAATTTTCCCTGTAGGTCATTATTTTGTAGGAAAGTACACTATTGAGTGGACACTACTTTTTCTAATATTTTAGACAAGTACGGGAGATTTGAAATCGGTCTATAGCTTCCAAGTTCATTGGGGTCTAAGTTTGGTTCCTTGATAAGAGCCTTTAGCCAGCTTAAAGGGTCCTGGGACATGTCCTAGATTAATTGACGAGTTGATTATGTTATAAATGGGCTCAATTGCAACAGGTAGTAACTCTTTTTATAATTTAGTTGGAATGGGGTCTATCAAGCATGTTGTAGGTTTTGATCTTGCAATAAGTTTAATTAAATCTTCCTGTTTTATAGGTGAAAAACACTGTAGCTTTTCTTTTGGGGCGATAGTTGATACTTAATTCATCGGAAACACTTGGAGGTTGGGTTTTTACAATATTGTCTCATATGTTTTCGATTTTATCTGTAAAAAAAGATTGTGAATTCATTGCTACCAAGGTGCGCCAGAATAGCCAGGTCAGGTGGAGTCTGTTTGTTTGTTAGTTTAGCAATTGTACTAAATAAAAACCTTGGATTGTTTTTGTTAGTTTCCATGAGGTTACGGAGGTACTCGGCTTTTGCTGCTTTAAGTGCCTTTTTGTAACTGTTTGGACTCTCTTTCCATGCAATTTTAAAGACCTCTTATTGTTTTTTTTTTATTTCGCTCCAGTTTAGGGCCAATGTAAGTGAAAGCAATGTTTTTTTATTTTTTTAGGGACAATTATGTTCAACGCAAGCACTTCAAATGATTTAAATGTATGCTCTGTTCTCTGAGTTACGGTAAGGTAGTCTATAAAGATTGTTGCGACACCGCCACCTCGACCAACCGGACGAGTCTCATGCATATAACCGTAGCTTGGTGGAGTAGACTCATTTAGTCCGAAATAATCATTTTGTTTAAGCCATGTTTCAGTAAGGCAGAGTATATCAAAACTGTTGTCTGTGATTATTTCATTTAAAATAACTGCCTTTGAATTTATTGATCTAATATTGAGTTGCCCGAACTGCCTAGAGTTGCTGACTGTGCTACTTACGCTGAAGAGGCTACAACCTCTCGTGCAGGCAAGCACGTGCATGTGACAAGCTGAAGTACGCCTTCCTCCCAGTGAGCCTCATTGCAAAGGTTCTGTGCAAGGTCAGGGAAGAGGAGCATCTGGTGCTACTAGTTGCGTCATACTGGCCCAAGCATAATTGGTTCTCGGAGCTAATGCTCCTGACGACAACTCCACTTGGTGTAAGGTGTCTGGCCACTCGGGAGGCCTGGAAGGTGTCGGCGGTTCGGGAGGGCGCCTGACGCTCGGTAGGCCTGGAGGGCACCGGACGCTCGGTAGGTCTGGAGGGCGCCGGCCGCTCGGTAGGTCTGGAAGGCGCCGGCCGCTCTGAAGGTATGGGAGGCGCCAGCCACTCGGGGAGTTCGACGATCGGACTTGCCATCGCACCCGTATGGCTCCCCCCAAAAAAATATTTGGGCTGAGTCCAGGTGCCTACAGGGAGGCTGGACAGGGCCGGTTCGGGGACTGGCTGGGCAAGACCTGGCTCTGCCTGCTGGGCAGTTCCTGGCTCTGGCGGCTGGGCAGGACCGGGTACCGGACTTGGGACCACCGGACTCGGGCCCGGCACGGAGACCCCTGGGAGGCCGGACGGGACCGGCTCGGAGACCACAGGATGGCCGGACGGGACCAGCTCGGAGACCACAGGGAGGCCGGACGGGACCGGCTGGATGGCGTCACGAAGGCCGGATGGGTAGGTCCCCTTTAACCGGCACTTGCAGCTGGTTGGTGGAGGAGTCTGTCAGTTGGGCAGCGGTCTTTGGCGGCTGGTTAGCCGGCTCTAGAGGCTGGGCAGCGGGCTTCGCAGACCCAGAATTTCTGCGTGCTCTGTCTCCGGTGGAGGACCTCGGGGAGATCGCGGGATGAGTCGGATCGTTCGGCACGTGCACGGATGGGATCGGACAAAGATCGATCTCATCTGGGGTGGTCTCGCTCAAATGGAGTTTGAGCACCCAATAACCACCGGATGAGATTGATAAACTCCACAATGGGTCTCTTCTTGAACTCAGGACACAGACACCGAAGGGAGTCATCATCCAACCCCAACAAAAAACACGCATTAAGCGAGCGATCATTCCAGCTCACCTCCACAAGTCCTCCACATATCTCTCCAGAGGATGGCCATCCTGGCTGAGGTGGTAATTCAGATAGTCCTCTGGAGAGATGTTGATCCGCAGATAATCCATCTTTCTTTAATGGTCCGCTTTTATGTTATGTGTTGTCTCAGGAAAGATAGAACGCAAACGACACTGGACTCAAATTCCAACGGTTAACATTTAATATCAACTCAATAACAGAGAACACCTAATCTAAACAATAGCAGACAAGGAACTGAGGAACACACAGGGCTTAAATACATAGGGAAATGTAATGAAGGGAAACTGAAACAGGTGAGGGACTAATTAACTAACAAAGACATCAGAAACAGAAGGAAAACCAAGACAAATTTGAGTCTGATTGTGACATTGTGTGGCTATATGGGATTTTCTGACACCTGTTTAATATGCTTACCTCTTACTGATTTGAAGAATACCAGATGAACAAAAGCATCAGAAATTAACCACAACAGCCTTCAATCTCACAATTCCAGGACAGTCGTGTAGGGCATTACAGCATGAGTCATCCACAGCAGAAAGATATCACCAATGCAACACTGTCCGACTTGATCGTTGATTGCAACTTTCCCCTGTCTATGAGTTTTAGGCACTTTCTGATAGCACTTGACAGTAAGTACAGCCCAGTGTGTCGCAGAACGTTGACATCAAAAATAGAAAACCTGGCTGAAAAGAGACGTTCAAAATGAAAAAAAACAATTAAAGAGGCAGAGAAGATACAGCTAAAGACTTATCTCTTGGCCTGCAACCGCTTCAAAGGCTCACAGACAGCTGAAAGAATCTGTGACCAATTTGAGGCAATATGTGATGAATTCAACATCAAAGATAAATTGGACTACATTATTACTTTCAATGCTGCTAACATACGAAAGGCATTCTCTGTGTGCTTCCCCAGTGAACATGAGGATGATGATGACGGAGATCATCTTGATGACCCTGAGCTCTGGTGTGATTTAACTTTGGAAGATCAGCAAACGGTAGATGCTGCTATGGCAAAGAAACAGTGCTCGCAGTGTTTTGCGCACACTCTTCAGCTGGTGGTGGGAGACGGTTTGAAAGGCATATCCTTCCCTTTCCAAGTTATCAAAACTTAGCTCACAGGGGGAGAAGGTTGTCACAATCAGTGCCATTGTTCCATCCGTCTTGTTCCTCAATCACCACCTTGCGAAGCTGAAGCCTCAAGTCCGTTTCCTGAGCAGCCTGGTCAGAAGTCTCCAGGCATCCCTTAACCAAAGATTTCTTGGGATCTTCATCGGCGTGAAAATGGCCAGGACACAAGATGGGATCACTGCCCCTTATTCAGATCCAGTCTACCTCAAACCAGCTGCCTTAGATCCATCCTTCTCTCTGCTGTGGATGGAGCCCAATATGTTGATCGTGAGATCAAGCCAGAGGTGGCACAACGAGTTAAAGGTAAATATTATTGACTTTAATGTAACTTTTTTCCTCATAATCTGATCTAATTGAATGCAACCATAATTATTTATTTCAGTCTAACACTGTGTCACCAACACCAATGGTAATAAGGGCTCTTTTGTTTCTGCTGTTGTTACATGTTTTGCCAGAATTGGTCATGCAAGATGCTGCAGAGACTGAGCAACCTGTAGCTCCGGTTGATGAAGAAGAGCAAGAGGACCTTAGAGAAGGAGAAGGGCTGTTTGCTGCATACCCTAAGAGGAAGAAGAAGGATGTTGGGACCACTCCAGCACTACAGCTAAGTCACTATCTTGACATAGCAGAAGGACATAACCCCCTTTTGTTCTGGCAATTGAACATGAAGACTCTTCCTTCACTCTTTCGAGTGGCCATCAGGGTCTCGGCAGTACCTGCCTCCTGTGCTCCAGTGGAGCGAGTTTTCAGCCATTGTAGCATCATACTACGTCCCCATCGTGCACCAATGACTGACAGACTTTAGGCCAATTTGATCTTTTGCAAATGCAATCCAGCATAGGGCCCTGACATAGAACAAGCACAACCCTGTTCATTGTTATGTTCATGTATTTGTTATCCCCCCTCCTTCTCTCTCACGTGCACACACACACACATACACACAATATGAGATGAGATAAATACAAGACAGGACAGAAATTGCTGTGGCACTTTTTTGTGTAAATCATTACATTTGCATTTGATTTTTGTAAATGTGTTTGAAGAATGTTCTTGGAAAAATGTTTTGATAAATAAATACAGATCTTAAAAGCATACATGATCTGTTCAAATATTATTACTCTGTTATTAAAGGAGTCGAAAGGACTCAAAACTCAAACTATATGACTTGAGACTTGACTCGGTACTTGAGGGCAAAGACTTGAGTCTTACTTGTGACTTGCAAAACAATGACTAAGCACTTCCGTCACTTAGCTTTTTATATGTATATTTAAGACGAGTTAAATAAATAATAAATAATGTCAATGTTCTCCGTGCTCTGCTTTTTTTTCTATTAAAAGGGCGGAGCCGCCACTCCCTTATCCCGGGGTTCGTGGTTCGATTTAACCGTGGCCCGGGACATAGATCTGTCCGCTTCCCCCATTCACTAACTAAACCGTGACGTCCTAGCGTCCGCTTCCGAAGCGTGCCCCGGCACCTCTTAGGATTGGGCAGAGGACGAAGCGTCCATTGTTTCTGCAGGGTTGGTGAGGCCCCATAAGGCTCAAAGTTAGAGGACAGATACCTGTCAGGTGGCCGAGGGGAGGAGCCACAGAGGGCCCTCCCCTTCTTTGAAGATTTACACTGCAAGTTGTCCCATTTGTGGCAAAAGCCACATTCCTGCCTTGTGTTCGTGCCATCAACTTCAATTTATTTGACTATCATTGTGGCGAAACCACGGGGTATACAAAGGTGCCCCGCGTGGAAGAGACGCTGGCATGCTATTTCTCCCCCAGACATCGTCGTCACGGAAAAAGGCTTCTCTCCCCGCCAAGCCTTGCAGAGTTACATCTGCGCTGGTGGGGATGGCTTTCAGGCAGCGGCTCAGGCTGGTGCTGCTCTGCCTACCATGGCGGTGTTGCAGTTATACCAGGCTGACCTGCTGGATTATGTGAGCACTGGCGGGGTGATTGATGAGACTGCGTTTGCAGAGCTACGTCGTGCCACAGATTTGTCTCTCCGTGCTACCAAGCAGACGGCCCGTGCCATCGGCCAGTCTATAGCTGCACGAGTCGGAGAGACATATGAATATCATGGGCACCTAGCACAGGGGCCGGGTATTTGATGCCCCGATCTCGCCTTCTGGAAGGAGTTAACACCGTGGTCACCAGGTTCCGCGGGATAAGGCGACACAAAGAGGCGTTCATGAGGTATCTCCCCCATCGTCCTCAAGCACTGGGAGTTTCGGCCACCCACTCCGGAGCAGTTCCTCAGTCCCGACCAGGAACACAGTCTCGGGTGGGTCCGGTCTACTTGAGATAAGAGGTCATCAGGGAAAGTGTGGCGAATCGCGCCTCACCTCGAAGAGGCAGGGAACCGGTCCACCGCGCCCCTCAGGCCACCAGGGGAAGCAGGTCCTGAGGCGCGTCATCTCTGCCAAAAAGAGATCCTGAGACATGTGTGCCCAGTATTGTGGGGGTGTGTTAAATATACTAAATATATGGCACACTTCAGGACCCCGAATGTCTGGCATCCCCCCAACAAGACAAAGTGTTGACATTGAAACCCCTTTCAGAGAAGCTGGCAGCGCGTAAACTACCTCCAGGGGTGTCTTAAAATTACGAGAGAAATTATAGGCTCCTCTTCAGCTACCTCACATGGTTATTTTCTAGTTTCCAAGAAGGATGTGGGGTTGCTTCCAATTCTAGATTTCCGCGGATTGAACCACTACCTTAAGACGCTCAAGTTCAAAATGTTGGCAATCAAGATGATTGTGTCTCAAAATTCAGTGTCACGACTGGTTGGTGACAATCAATTTCAAAGACGCCTACTTTTACATGCTGGGCTTCCGCCTGATGCACTAGAGACTATTCTAAGTGCGAGGGCTCCCTCCACTAGAAGGAGCTACTCCCTTAGATGGAGCTTTTTGACAGATGGTGCATGGCACACCATGCAGACCCAATTCACTGCCAGATCGCTTAAGTGTTCTGCAAGAGAAACTGGCCTCAGGGACAAGCCCCGGTAATCTCAGGGTTTATGTGGCCTCCATTTCGACCAGCCACACCGTGATTGATGGGGTTTCTGTGGGAATACACCCTTTAGTCGCCCACTTTATTCATGGAGCGAGGAGGCTGATGCCTCCTTCTAGACAGACAGTCCCTTCATGGGACTTAGCAATAGTGCTCGAGCAACTCTCCTCAACTATATTTATATAGTGCTTTTCACAATTTTCATTGTTACAAAGCAGCTGTACATGAGACTATAAGCAAATCAATTAAAGTTATATGCCTGTAAAAACAAGAAAAAGGGGACAAACATACCCACTTTCAAACGCTCCACACACACAATATGCACACTTACTAACACACATAGTCACAAACACGGACCCGCGCTCACACACACAAACAAGCATGCGCACACACACACACGCACACGCAAGCACAGTGTGACAATGTCTACTTCTCTGATCACAATCCTCTTGTTTTTAATGTACATGTTATGAATTCTGTAGTTGTAAAGAAGCATGTGGGCTATAACTCTCAATAGATTCATGATTGACTGCTGTGGAGTCTTCCATTGGGCCTGATGAACTGACTACTCTTTTTTATACATCTTGTTCCAATATTTTAGATTCCTTTGCACCTTCAAAATTTCAATTACCAAAAGAAATCCTATTATTGGCTGGATGATGATGCTCACTTGCGTATGCGGTCCGTTTTTCCATGTTAACTGATAAGATCATTCACACAGCACGCGTGTGCGGTGCAGTCCGTCTGTTAAATATGGGGTGCGTGGTGTCAGTGCAGTGATCGTTTACCCATTGCGTCTATTTTTGCTGTACAGCACAGAGTGTTTTAAAGTGATAGCACACTTATCTTGTTCAAAATGAACAGGAATTAAAACCGAAATCCATTAATTTCACCATGAACGCATATAAATGCGCAAGAAAATATGTGGGAGTCAGTTTCACCGGCCACTAGAATGGATGGGAAGTTATTTTGAAACTCTTTTAATAGGCTATAGGCTTATATAACTTCCAAACATTGGGAAGTTACTCACCCATTGTTGACTGAATCACACAGAAGACGCGGACCGCTAGAGCGAAACAAACGTAACGTATTATGTGTGGAAGCACAAGGGTGCATGACGGATCTGTACTGCATAGGTGTTGCTCTACGCACCGCATACGTAATGCACACCGAGTATGTGTGGCGTTCGTCAGGCTTGTCGAAAAGCTGAGAGGAACTGAAAACATGATTCTTTTACAATGTCTTATGAGTTTTTTAAAGAGTGCTTGACTAGCTTTCAGAATGCTGCAAAATCAGCTAGATCAAAGTATTTTTCATATTGGAACACTACACATTATCACAGACCTATGATTTTTGTCTACAATTAACTCAATAATTAATCAAGGTTGTTATATGCTTATATGCTGATGATATGTACTTAAGCCTTGTGTGTGCCTCAGCTCCTTGTCTGCTATTGTTTATGTTTCACAAGTAATTCTGTTCCAGTCTGCATTTGTGGATTTCCGAGCCGGTTCCGTCCGACCTTCCAGACCCCCTCGAGTCGGTCCCATCCAGATATTTGATGTTTTCCGAGCCGGTTCTGTACGGCCTTCCTGACCCCATCAAACCGGTCCCGACTGGCCCTCCAGACGATGTCATTCCGGTGGACCACCGACTTGGGCAGTGCCCCCCTCCTCCACTTCTTCTTCGACCAGCGCATGGTAGGTGTGGCCGGTTGCGGAGAAGCAGTGGGGGGCACGATTATCTCCGTGCTGGAGGAGTCGGACGGGCAGATCCCGTGCATCGTGTGCTTCCCAGCAGCCCTGGTCCCCCGTCAGCAGCCGCGGCAGAAGCAGCCCTCATGGGAAGACCCCAGGTAGACCGAGAATACATTTGGGCCGACCCCAGTCATTCCATCGCTGGTTGGTCGATCCAGGACGGGTCCTGCCCCGTCACAACAGCTCACTTCAAAGAGTTTTCCTCTCCCTCTGGGTGTTTTTCACAGCCGCTCTCACCCTCTTCACAAGATTGTTTAGGCAGCCCACAGCACTCTCAAATCGACGGTGCGTTGAGCTTCATAGCCAGTCAGGTAAGTCAGCAGAGCCGATCTCCTCCCCGGGGGCCTCCCCACGGCGAGAGATCTGCACTGCCAGCCATCAAATCACCCCCTGGGCGGACGATGAAGCAGATCGCACCCCTAGTCCACATGTCATGGTCTCTGGGCCCTTGGCGATCTAGCCCGTCCCTGTAGCCGAGATGTTCATGTTTACAGCCTGTACTTCATAATCCCCAAATAGGGAGGGGAGGGGGGTTGCGCCCCAGCCTAGATCTGCATAACCTGAACAGGCACCAGCACAAGATCCTGAGTGGCCTACCCCCAGCGGTGGTTGAGACCATTACTCAGGCTAGGGCCCCAGCCACTAGGAGGCTATACGCCTATAGGTGGCACCTCTTCTCGTCCTGGTGTTCTTCTCGCAGAGAAGACCCACGGAGTTGCTCGATCAGGAACTTGTTATCCTTTCAACAAGAGAGACTCGAGACTAACCTCTCCCCTTCCACACTGAAATTCTATGTAGCTGCGATTGCCGCTCATCACGACTCATTTGCTGGAAAGTGTCTGGGACAGCATGACCTGATCATCAGGTTCCTAAGGGGCTAACGATACAGACTGTTCTCCTGCACCAGGTATTCTCCATGTCCCCTGATTGCCTAGAATTTGGGCCCAGCGACTATAACTTGATCCTGAGACCCTGGCCTGTCTACGTTCCCAAAGTTCCCACCACTCCCTTTCGGGACCAGGTGGTGGACTTGCAGGCGCTCCCCACTGGGGAGGAAGACCCAACCCCATCCGTGTTGTGTCCATTACACCCACTGCGCCTCTACTTGAATGGCATGCAGAGCTTCAGGAGCTCTAATCATCTCTTTGTCTGTTTTGGAGGTCAGCAGAAGTAGCGCACTGGATTGTGGACGCTGTCACGAAGGCGTACCAATAAAAAAGAATTGAAAGATTTCACGAAAGCACTCACGTCTGACACGTCCAGGCCAGTAAATGTCTCTTCGCTGAACTGTTGAGTCTAAATGTGTCTTGTTGAGAATGTCCTGTGACAGAACCTTCCAGTGTATGATGTTTAGGTGCCTCCCAGGCTGGAGAGGGGTGCGAGTGAGTCCTTACCCGAGGTAATCGAGGTGGCCCTCCTTGTCATGATTCCGCTATCATGTCATGTTTATTCTTATCTTGCAGCGGAGTCATGGCATAGCCTTTGGGTTTTGTGTGAGAAAGACATGGCTTTCCATATATGTTGGCTTGTCATGTGCTTTCTCGTGTCTCGTCTGCGTTTCCCGCCCTTTTGTCTCGTTAGCCTTCCCATTAGTGTTTCATTACCCACACCTGCCCCTCGTTAATTATCCTGTGTTTGTTCCACTTTAAAACATCCTCACGTTCATTGACCTGTGCTCGTTCATTGTACTTGTATGCTGTACGTTGTACGCTTGTTATGGCGAATCGGCCTTCCATCAGGAGTCCAGAGGTTAAACTTTATTTGCCCGGACAAACAAAGTGGGATATTCAGAGTTCATCTGTAGGGATTCAACAAATACATATCTGACTCCATCATTTATACATCGTTTTCAAGTTGTTATCACAGTTTAAACCAATCATGTGTGCATGACATCGTCTTCTTCCAATCAGGTTTCACATGACATCACTTTTTCATTAGCCCGTCCCTCTGCGCTCATAGTTCCGGCCTACCATATTAGGATTTAATCCTATCGTGAGCCTCTCAAAAACAAGTGCCCCTTTATCTTGACACTTTTCCGAGGGTTTCGGACGTTACATGTTTTACACTTGTTTTTATTGAAAATGAGCTCATTGTTTAGTGATAATGAGCTAACCAGTGTCCTTGGTTGTATGCGATTTAATTAAACTTCTTTACAAAAGTGTGTGGGGAGTTCGTTTGTGTTAAAAAATATTTGGTGTGTGTGCAGATGTTCAAGTGTTCAGACTCATAACATTACTTTGTTAAAATGAGCTCACTGATTAGAGATACCAGCGTCCTTGACTCTATGCGACAAACTTCCTTATTAAAACTTATTTGTGGTGTACGTGCAGCTAAGATAAGATGCTTGTTGTTCATGCAGGTGTTCAAGAGCTCAAACTTTACATGAGGCCCAATATTATTTCATAAGAATACATGAAACGTATTACTAACTAAATGTATCATTTTATGTAAGAAAATTCAATACTATAATAGAAAAACCTTGTTCCTTGTAAACTGCTTCTCATTGCTGTATCTTGTCCAAGTTGTGTTGTAGTTTCCGTTACCTCGTGTCTGTAAGTGTAGTTTAGTGTTTGTATTAAGTGTTTGTTTTCTTAGTCTAGTCAGTCCGTGTTCTTGTTATCATTATTATTTATCTTGTCTTGTTTTCCCCCTCGTGGGTTTGTTTTGCCTTTTATAGTTTTCTGTGCTATATTAAAATATCTTTTAACTCCGTCATCACCGTGTCTGCCTGCAATTGGGTTCTACCAAGTCAAAACCCTGACAGAAGGAACGAGCCAAGACCGAACCCAGCAGGCAAGATGGAGACAAGGCGATCGAATCAGGCTTATCGCCTATGCACTTTACGCCAGGGTCACTCCGACGTATAGGAGTTTGCGGACCGATTCTTTGAGACGACAGGGGAGATGGTCCACGATGAGCAGGAACAGATGGTACTGTTCAATGGCGGCCTCAACCAACCACTGGCGCGTTGGGAAATGCAGATGCGGGGTCAGGCGAGGTCCCCACCGGTTCTCTGCGGCCGGCCACACCTCTTGTGAGCCGATCTAGGAGGAAGAAACTCCGGAGGGCCACCTGAGTCCTAGGGGTCCCAGTTCCAGTGGTTACAAGTCCCAAAGATTTTGGGGGGGGACCCTAAGGGCAGGACGGCCGAGCAGTCAGATCGGCCGGCGGGTCGCATGATCATCCGGCACCCAGCCCGGTCCAGCAACCGGCACCCAGCCCGGTCCAGCAACCGGCACTCAGCCCAGCAACCGGCACCCTACGCTGCCCAGTCGCCAGAGAGCGCTGCCAAGCCGCGCATCATTTCACTGAAGATTGCTTCAATAATCTTGGCACGTTCACTGCAGGAAATGTTAAAAGACTATCCTTGAAAGAAGTAAATACCAACCTTATTTGGAACTGTTAGCTCCACAGAATCACAACCTGTAAATGTAACTATTTATTTTTGTATGAACTTCAAGAAATATTTGTGTCTGTGTTTAGCTAATGCATATTACGCTAACGTTAACATGTACCGTTATTTCTGGGGTATTACAGTTTGTTTATCTATCTATGAACCCGGCTTATTTAAGTGTTCAATCTATTATCGTCTATCGTCTTCGGATGTTTCTTCGTCAGACTCGGGCTCAAACTGGTAAGGTTTTAATAAAAAATAAAGAAACCACAAAACGAAAGTAACATGCCGGCAGCTCCCGGCAGAGGGGATTAGACGGATGGATCGCAGAACAAATCATTTGAGAGTCAGTCAAGAAGTGAGGTAAGAATAATTACCTATTGTTGTGACATAATAGTGTTTTTACATCTTCTATGTACATAAACTTGTTGTTGGAGACACCATAAACCAATGTAGGACCTTAAAAATCATATGCTACTTACTCTTTTCACAGTATTAGTATTACCTGGATTTGTAATAATTATTAAGTATTACTATAAGTATTAAATAAGTATTACCTCTAGTCATTTGTAATAATAACCAAGGTTTTCTGTGATCTGAATCCCACGTGAATCAGCCATGTCTGTAATTTGTCAAGTAAAAATCCAGCCGCAAATGACCTAGTATATTTTGACGAACGCCACGGTCCTGTGATCATATTAGTCCCGTGCTAATCAGCTGTGATTTGTCAGGCTTGTATACTTTTCAAGGTTTTATCCGACATTCGCGAATAATGGAGAGTGTGTCGAAGTTGTCATGATTATGCCTCTCCATGTCAAGTCTTTCTTGATCTTGTGGCAGAGTCATGACAAAGCCTTTGGTTTCGTGTTGAGAGAAACATATTATTGTTGGTCAAGACATAATATGCGTTCTCTCCGGTCACTTCTTTCTTTGGCCCCGCCCCTCTCGTTTCCCAAATAGCGTTCCACCTGTGTCTCATAACCCACACCTTCCCATCGTTATCTTCCTTTGCAGTCTCCCTTTGTAATGCGAACGCAATCACGGGTCTCAATATCTTTACACACCACAACAATTATATACACAAACTATACGCAAAGTCTTGCCATCAAATCCGGGAAATAAGTCCGCAAATTTAAGTCAAATCACAGGCTTCACTTATCCCGTGTGAACACGCCACATAAAATACAGACGTGGGGAAGTCATTTCTTAATCAGAAGTGGTCCCCAGATAATACTTATCCAGAGGCTCAAGTTTATATTTTTTATTGTGTGCCTGTAAAAATTTTCCGTCGTAAAAAAGTGAACTGTGCATTTGAGGTATTGGCCACTCTTTTATGTGCATGGTGATGAATCATCGATATAAGGTTTACTTTTGAGTTGAGAGAGAAAATTAGTAACCAGCATCATGAAACAATTACCCGGTTTAGATTTTGTCAACTCAATCTGCACCCCTTGAACTGGCTTTGTGCCAAAGGCCGCAGGTGTCAGGATACAATACAGGAAACACGTTTTCAATAAAACAGGCCACACACTTTTCACAAAGGTTACAAAACAATGATGTAACCACAAGAACTTTAATCAATCAGTTACACAGTTAAAAGAAAACGAAAATAAAAATGCCTTTTACTCTGTCGTTGAGGCTAAATAGCAGCATGGCTTTGTGCCTGACACATAATTTCTACACAGCATTTGTTTATATGTTTTTAAGGGTAAGATTCTGTACAAAAGTTCTGTACAAACATGTTCCTCTTATGATGAAACACCACCTTTCAAAAGAAGTTTCAGCTTCAAAAAATCATTAAAAGGAAAGTTCACCCAAAAATGAAAATTCTGTCATCATTTACATGCCATTTTATCATTTTAAAAACTGTTTGACTTTCATTCTTCTGCAGAACACAAAAGAAGATTATAACCACCCAGAGTACGATTATCATGTTTTCTGTGTTTTTTGTATGTCATACATTTCCTGTGCTCTAGGGGAGCTAGCTAGCCTGCTCCTCAGTATTTAGCCAGGAAAGGATGGGAGATGGAGGAGGATTTGGTGAAAGGAAGCATGGTTTGTCTCTTTTGGTTCACCCAACATACATTGCTGTGTTTTACATAAAAACTGTGGTTTTAAACTCAATCAAAAGGACTTTTTTTATGCATGTACTTCATCATCAATTCATCAACTTTGTGGATTCTATGCGGCTACTGGCTGCTGTGTTTGAACCAAGGTGGGTTCAGTAATCAGAGAACAGTGGTGTCTAAGATTTATTTCAGCATCTGGCGGTTTGGATTGTGTTGGATTAACCGTTTTCTTTGGATTACCTCATTTACACGTGTGGACACGTCAACACTGGAAGGGAAAATTGAGTCTATTTTACTATGTCTATATGATGTCTTTGAATAGGGTTTAGTTTATGCAAATATATTTTCCTCATCTATAAAATGTTGTATTTGATTCATTCTGTAAAAAGAACCAAGTTCGGTCGGTAGGTCCCTCCCTCTAATTATCTTGTAACTCGTCTTTCGTGGGTGTTCGTAGGAAGACCGTTACAAGATATTTTGAAGAATGTTGGTAACAGAAAAATGTTAGTTCCCGTTTTCTTCTATTACATGAACACAAAACTAGTCGAAGTCAAAGAGGACCAACATGCTTCAAAAAATCTTCTGTTTTGTTCCCCAGAAGATAGAAATTCATTGAGGTTTACTTTAGTTACTTTTTACTTTTGGTCAAGCTTTCTTGACTTGGTTTACAAACATTATCAGGTGTAATTCAGTTTGATACTGGGTGCAGATATTTCCATTTCCATCTAGCTCTGAAATGAGATTCTTTGTGGTATTTATAACGGACATATCATAATTGTCAGTCCTGCTGAAAAGCTCACTTATAAAATGCTTCGTAAAGCTTATTTGTAACAGTGTATTGAACAATGCAAGTCAAAATGAGTGGCATAACAGATTTGTGCACAGCATCCTCAATACGCATCAGATTGTGCCATTGCTCCAGTTGGTCGCCCATTGCTTTTTTTGAAAAATAAACGACTTGTCCAGAATTGGTGTCTCCTTGCGCCGGATCTTCACAGCATGATACCGAGGCACTTTAGAGTGAACACTCTGGAAGAAACCACACTGTAAAAGAGAAAGAGGCAGAAAAGACACACATCAGTTTAGTCAGTGCATGGGTGAGCTTGATCTCAGGATCCAAAATGAACACTTGCCAAACAGGGTTTAAAGGTATGTGTGTGACAGAAACGCAAAAAAATAGATTACAGCCAATTTCCTAAACACTCCCTTCATCTCTATCTGAAGAGTCACAGGACTGGACAAGTGACACAAGCAGCTGTTTTCTGCTCATAAATAATAACATTGTCATAGGGACCGGAAACACACGAGTAATGATTTACTGTTGATTTACCAGATGTGGCAAATTCTTCATTCTTCATTGGTTGTTATGACCTGAAGCTACTTAAAAAACTTTAACTTTTTAACTAATATAAGAGAGCTTGTTAGTTAACAGTTTTACCTAATATATATTTTATAAAATAAGTAATTAATGTCAATGTTTTTCTGTAAGTCCTTTTCATAGTTTTGCATTGCTGCAAAGCCGATTTAAATGTTGTAGAAAAGTTACATACAGAAAAAAGGTTAAAAGGAAACGTCTCAGTTATGGACAGTTGTGTCGAGACAAATAGGGTTAGAACTTGAGAACCTATAAACTCTTTTTTACTGTTAAAATGGCAATGAACTTGACTAATGGCATGGCATGCCGGTCTCTGCCCGTGAATAAGGGTATACAAGGAAGATGGTGTGCCCATTTATTCACCTTTAGGGCTGAGGAACCTGAAAGGCATTCTTGGTCGCTGCAATGGGCCGTGAAGCGTTGAAGGACATCAGTAACCGGGTTGTTACCTTTCTGTTGGTCTCTCGATGTTTTGTCAAGTCAGAATGGGGTTCCTATACGAAACGCCATGGCGCTGATCCACGTCATGACTTCCAGTGGAGCGACACTGACAGGCCTGGGCGAGTCACAAGTGAGTGTTAGGTATAGGGGTCCACCTTGTGAGGGAAACTCACCTATACTGGGCTTGGAATACAGCCGCTCCGCCAGGCTCGTAAACCAGAAATGTGTTTAGTAATGGGATGCTTATACTTCGGCCTGTGAGGGAAGCAGGGAATCTGGAATAGCACACCGACTTACCTGATGAAGGGGAGAAGACGCTTCACAGGCATACGCCCAGCCGGCCGCTGGTCTTACTGCAAGACGTGTGCAGACACCGCCTCAACACTCCATGTTCTGGACACAAATCGGCAGGGTTGGGTCTTCCTTTCCAGTGGGGAACGCCTGCAAGTTCACCACCTGGTCCCTGAAGGAAGTGGTGGGAACTTTGGGCACGTAGCCGAAATCTCCAGGGACTCTACAGCCTCTGATGCCAGCAAGTCACCTTACGTGATAAGACCCCCTTGCGCAGCATCGGTAGCTTTGGTAGTTTATGACTGCCATCTCTCGGATACGGGTTTGATAAGCGTGGCGGGGCATGATCAGTCTGTGGCAGCCGCAACGGAGCGGGAAGCAAATGTTGTCGTGGCTGCGTCCAAAGAGAACGAAACACTTTGATCGACATATCCTCGCAGTGCGGGCATGCCGTATCAACGAACGTTACTTCAGTAGCATCAGCATGTGATGCAGGTATTGTTCCTGTTGGGTTTGAGGACGAGGTGGCCGCATCCAAGATTACACCGGCAAGACATGTATGGTGACATGTACATGCTGTAGTCAATTTCTGTTCTTTTAGGAAATTTGCTCTAATAGACATCTAGGTCCGCTACCGAAATGCCTAGGGGAAGTCGCACACAGGAGGACGTGTCCACTGCTCTGCGTCGTAGTAGGGCGTACAGAGAGATAACGGTCAGTATTTAACGCCTCACAGGTTCCGAAGAACAAAAGGTGAAGGAAACCCCATCTTCCTTTTATCTATGTGTGCACGGGGCAGAGACTGGCATGCGATGCCATTCGGCAAGTTCATTGGCCTTTTAAAAGGACAATCAGGTTAGGTTCTCATGTTCAGACCCCATTCTGTCTGGACACAACATCGAGAGACCGAAAGTAAGGGAACTCACACTAAAAGATGGTCAGACTGCCTGAATTGCTGTGTTGCTTACACTACACAACACAATGTTGACAAAGTGCACAAACTACAAATCTTATGGTCAAGCAACAGTCCAGACCAGCAGCGGCAATTTTTTCACATGAAATTGTTTGATAATTCAACCAACTTTTTTTTAAACTGTTGGCACTGATCGGATGGATTGCCTTATGATTGTCATTGTGTTGTAATGTGAACGTGAGTGGTTTGAAAGGCACTTTATTATAATTCTATTCTATTATGCGATGTTGTCGGTCCATCTCATATGCTACGAGATCATGTGACAATAATATCAACCAGGTCAAGCCCTACTCACATCACATCTGCTCACACTGAATGCACATCACCAACCACAGTATGCAGGGATTTCCTTATCATCTAGGCTGGCTGTACATTATCCCGCTTAATATAAAACTACTTGCTTCATGAGTAAATAACTGGACATGAAATATTGATTTGAAATGAACAGAGATGTTATGTGTTTAAGGCAAGACACAAAGTTCAAACCAGGTAAACATGTGTAGCAGACAGAAGGGGGTGCAATGAGACTCGGTTCAGAAGCGCTATAAGTAAGTCGCGTTTCAGCTGCCTGGATGTGCGTCACTTGAGCGTCACTAACTTGTGGGTTGCTGCGTAGTCGTCCGAGAGGGCTCTTATGTTTAAGTGGATGGAGGAACTAGCCAGTGTGCCTGTAGCTTTGGGCGACATGGGGTTATGAGGAGTTTGTGTGACTGCTGCCAGCTGTACAGTTGTTTAATACACCTGGAGTTCATTGTGACGATGTGGGTAACTGTCGCGTATGAGCCTTGTAGCTGAAATATCTATACTCTGCTATGAACTTCCCTTCTATCAAACAGTCCTTTGTTTTGCTGCACTGCTAATCCAGTCCGGCGGCTGCTCTGCTTTGCATCTTTTCCTCACTGTGCTTCCGCATGCTAGAGCAGTGTGGGGTATATCGTCTGTGGACCGGCTCTACGTTTGTTGACTGATGTCGCTAAATGCTACGACTTTTTCCTACTGCTGTGGCCCAACTGTTTCCGCCTGCCAGGAAGATTTGCTCAGTGTGCAAAACGACGCACTGTAGTCACCATTGCGTCTGTGTCTCTTGGTTTTGTTTAGTTTTTTTTTCTCTTGAAGACTTTGTTTAGTTTTTTGGCATGCAACTGCATTTGTAGCTTTTGGTTTCAGAAGCATGCTGACCTTGCTGTGGATGCTCTTTTGTTTAAATTGAGATGCTTTTAATTAGCAATGGTCTTGATGTTCAGTGGTACATCATGAACTTCTGTGAAGAATATATTAAGTGATTTTTTCTCTTTTTTTCTGGAGGTGGAGCTCGTTACAGATTGTTGTAGAATTTTGTCATTTCCCTTTGCATTTTTATTAGAAATGTACTGTTTTTCATTAAAGTGAATTCAATAATTATAAATATATCTAATCCATCCTTACATCAATAACATCAGCCATCGTTTATGTACTACATCAGAGCATAATTTTCTGTGGACGATGAGAAATGACTAAAGTGTATAAATCAAATGCATGAATAAAGAAGTTAATTAATACAGACATCCAAGCAGTAATGAAGCGATAAAGATAATAAACAAGTCATTTTGACGTGCAGCCATTCCAATTCAAATCTGCTCTGAAAAGAGGGTTCAACCGGCGATCAGTCTAACTTTGCACGAAGGTCTGACGCCCTACAGATGTCCTGTATATCATGACGTGTCATTTGTATAACTAGAGCACTGATGGCGAGATGACTTCTGTTGTTTCATTCATTTAATTTATTTATTTGTTCATTGTTACATTTATCAATTTCAACAAGTCATTTTCAGGACATCAGCAAATCCACTGTATGCAGAGCGGAAAGTGTGCCACAAACTCAAGTGCTTTCTGGAGCCATGATGCTTTTTTTGGTGCCGTTGCCATAGTGAATCGTGTAATATCAGAGCTCCATTGATCATAGCTTTTTACAGTCATGGTGCACGAGCTTAACCCAGGGTGTGCCTACCCAGAGTAAATTGAACTAACTCAAATCAACTGTTCTGAAACCAAAAACTCAAAGTTTCTCATTTCCAAGTAAACCAACTCTGAGTTCAAGGTTTAAACTATAGTTTTAGTCTCAGTTCCATGTGTTCTCATGTCGCATCTCTTGGCGCCGGCCTTTGTTTACCCGTCTATCTTCCAGTTAGTGTTTCATTCCCCACAACTGCCCTTTAGTATATACAGTATATACCTCGTTAGTCTTCCCTATTTAATCCCCTTGTGTTTGCTGTCCTGTGCTGGTTCGTTCAAGTGTTTATCCCGTGTCTAGTTTGCCCTGTTCCTGCCTTGACAGTTGGAAGAAGTGTATTGTTCTAGTTGTTATATTTTTCATGATTTGCCCCCCCCCGCCTCGTGGGAAATGTTTTTCTTTGATAAAAAAAGTATTTTATTTAATCTGCTCTCTGCGACTGGGTTCTCTGTTAGTACCATGACAAATGAGGCTTACTTTTATCTAATTTATGTGTATTATTAAACTTTAACCGACAAAATGACTTGTAGAGTACCCACCCTTGATAACAAACGCTCAAAAACCAGAGAGGCAGCATGATACCAGCTCGCCATTTAAACAAAAGAACAACCACTTAAAACTAATGACATAGGCTCATTCATGTACTACGGGTATATTTGAAATGCCATAAAAGTATATGAAAATGTAAAGTTTGTAAAATAATGTAATAAGAATAATTTAATAGAATAAAATGTATATGTACACAATTTAATGTAATATGATATGATGCATTATGAAAGAAGCAGATGTGGAGGATTGGTGCTGGGGATGGAGGAGGGTATCCAGTAGAAAATCCTGCAGACAGAGAGTTTAAAAGCAAACACAAGGTCAGAGGATCTCAATGTAAAATTGCATGGGGCTCATTAGCTACAGGTTATGAGGAAGAGACGTCATGTAGATGCACAGACTGATTGACTCTCAGTTTACTTGCTACTGTTTTTACAGGGATTAGCAGGTTTATTGAGGTTCGGTAGCCTGGTCAAGCCTCACTCTGCCACCTCATCCTATAACCACACTTTCTAAAACGTATGGTTCCTGTGGCTCAGCAGTTAAAGTGTGGCGCTAGTAACACCAAGGTCATGGGTTTGAACCCAGGGATTACACATACACAGAAATAAATGTATATTGGATAATGCAATGTGAGTCGCTTTGGATAAAAGCTTACTTATATCAGCCTGACAAATCAGCACGGTTTGCTCGGTTTCTCAAACACACCTATCCCTTCTCATCCATTAACCATCCTTCTTTTCCTTCTAGGTTGAATCAGGGGGTCCTAAACACTTGGTCGAACGTAAGACCTGAGGACCACCATCATCGGACGCCTAGATCAACCTGTTAACCACCCCTTCACCTTTACTCTCCTTCCCCTCCCCTTTCATCTCTACATTTTTACATTCGCAGTGTTGCATTGTCGTTGCTAGTGAACTTCCAAGTATATGCGGTAAAGTTTAAACTTTACATGGTAAACAATGTTAAATTGTGAAGGGCCAACGATTTTGCGATACAAAATACACTTCTATCCATTGTACAGCTGTGGCTTTCTTATAAGATGATTTCCGGTTACTGTGTGTATAGTTAGTTTAGTTTAGTTGTTTGCTTTAGGTTCTCTCTTAAGGTTTATTTCTTTTAATTCATTTTTAATCTTTCTTGACTTGAATTCTTAATTTTAATTATATTAAAATCTGTTTTTCAGAGACAGATCTATTTATTTGTTATTCATTTAAAGACAGCATCTTCTACAGGCCCGCCTCCAGGGTAGATATGAAGCCACTGCTAGGTGTTTCCGTCATAACTTACAGTAGATATTGATCATGCGCAACAACATGCAGATTCTCATGCCATTCATTTTGGGAAAGTGGCATGCAGCACACTGCGCTTTACCATGAGAGGTAGATGACAGATGTTACTGAAGGTCTGTGCTCTGTATTCTCTCAGCATCAGACGGCTGTAGCTGCAGTTGAGCGCTGTAATACTCTGTTTCATAATGAGCCTTCCTCTCCGTTCGTTTGAAAAAACCACACTGCTCCATCACACAGGATACAAGACAAATGAGCAAAGAAATGTAGGTACAGACGGATGAAAGGACGAACAATAACACATACTCATCAGATCAGATCACTCATTTACACTGCAAAGACAATATGCTCATCAGTTCATTGGCCAACATCAATGAAAGTCATAAAACGGCCTGTCTAACTGGTCATGTGTTTAAGTGTTTCTGTGTCTCCCTCAGAAGGTTTGGAGTAATTGTATGAAAAACAGCATCATGAACAGTCTGCTGAAAGACATTATATTGTGGAATGAAGTTTCACTTTCACAAGCTGCAACAGATGCTTTCAGGTTATGGCCAATTGGCTACTTATTATAAACAGAAAAATAATTGAGACTTCCTCGAGAATTTCCTGAGAACATGCTAAGATCATGGATGTGTTTGTGCTAACATCATGGTTTCATTCTGATCTCGAAACGGATGCACTCCTACCTTCCACAGTATACACACAAGCAGAGCAAGAACAACAATTCCAGCAAGAACAGCGATGAAAATGATCCACCACGGGATGATGTGCTGATCAGACAGTCCATGCTCTGGATAAACTGTTACTGACACCTGCACAAACAACAACAACAACCCACAGACAACATGAAGTAAAGCACTGCAGAAGACACAGCTGTTCTTTTGCAACATTTCAACAACTCACAATTGAACTGTGTAATGTGTGTTCAATTCATTCATGATACTTTACATTTAGCATTTCATTATAAATGTATTACAAAATAACTGCTTTAGTTTTTTTATCATCATATTGCTGTAGGATGGTGTACGTGTGCTGTTTGACCTGTGTTGAAGAATCCTTGAGCACAATATGTTTGATAGTGGATTTAATGCTGATATTGGCTCTGACCAGTATCTCCACAGCACTGACAGATGAAAACTCCTGTTCACCACAAACAGCAAGTAAACAAACACACACACACACACACACACACACACACTACTGTGATTGTGATGGACCTCTGCATTTAATATTTTTTTCCAGTGATTTTAAATATTTCAATTATTTTAAGAAGCCAAAAGATTGTAAGTTTATTTGCCTCTCTGTCTAAATTTGTATTATTTTAGTGTACTGTACTCTTGTCTGTTATATTTGTTTTCAGTCCTCTTTTGTTTTTGTGTTTACATTTTTGCATGTGCATTGTTATTTGCACTGTACATTTGAGCAATTAAAAGAAGATTGCTCTGTTCTAGCACATGGCTACACAACTCTAGTCCTAGAGGGCCAGTGATCGCATAGTTTATTTCCAATCCAAATCTAGCACACTTCTTCATCATTTATAAGTAGTATTGAATACTTTGATTAGCTTGGTCAGGAGTGTTTGAACTCTATCGGACACCGGCTGTCTAGGAGGCAATTTAGCTTGCACTGTTTAATTGTGTCAATGGGAATAATGACCTCAATGAAAGTGCTGTTCCACACGTTCGCTTGGATCTTGAGACGGATTGAGCCAGAAAATGTGTGTAGAGGACACCTGAAGGTCAGACAGCGTGCATTACCAAACAAACAGTCCTGAAACGCAAAAGCTCATGTCATTTCATCAGTGACTAATATTTTTGCACTAACTTTATTTTCTTGAACTAACCAGTGTGAGAGTTTTCCTTCTCTCTGATGCCGATACAGCTGGAGTGATCTCGCTCAATGGGGTTTTCATCACAACGTCGTCTTCTGACTCCACGTGAGATCTCACCTGTCGGCTCTAATCACCCAGACAAACATTTATCTCAGGCCCTGTTTACACCTGGTATGAAGATGCCTTTTGATCGATCGGATCACAAGTGGACGATGCTAAATACAGGTGACAATGGGATCACTTTCAACCATTTCCTGAGGTAGTCAAAAATGCCATTGAGCAGCCACAAAGACCAATTACTCTCCTTCTATGGACATAATGCATAAACAACTTTTTAGACTGATGTCTTGAAGGAATAGTTCATACTACATTAAGATATTAGAAGATATAGGCTAGCAGTCGCTAGCTAGGAGTCACCGTTGCTTCGCTAGAGATTGTGATAGGGCACAGCATTGTGGCGTTTTCAATAGGAACCCCATCTGTAGGTTTGACAAACATTGAGAGACCGACAGAAAGGGAACGTCTTGGTTTCATCCGTAACCAACAGTGAAGCGTAACCAGTGAAGGACCAGCACATGACCACCCTAAACTACCTCAAACCAGCTACCATGCTTCAAAACATCTCTGGTTACTTGGCTGTAACCCTGTTCCCTGAAAAAGTGTGAGGAAGATGCTGCATTTCAAAATGCTATGGGAATATTCATTGTTTCGACCGGTTTGAAGCACGTGTTTCAATCACGGCAAGAATTTTGTTAAATAACCTCGTGAAGTGGACACTGTAGAAGAATTCGAATTTGGAGGAAGAAAGGAGTCAGGGTCGGCGTGGCTGAGAAAACTGTAACAATACTTTATTAGTAACACTTCCGGGTATCACACTTCCGGGTATCACACTTCCGGGTATCACACTTCCGGGTTCAAAATACAAGTCTTTCACGGTCCGTCTGACCGAAGATTCTTTCTTGGCTCCTTCTGTTGGACGCAACGTCTCTCACCTGAGCCACACGCAATTGTCTTCTCAGCCGGCCCTGTCTCTCCTGTTCCAGATCCGTCTTTGGGTTTTTAAAGCGTCTCCTCGCCAATGACTAGAACGAGAAGCAGGTGTTTTCACTAAGCCGTTGATCTGCCTACTCACCGTCTTTCTCCCGACACTCCCTCCTCGCGCAGACCGTGCTAAACCACGCCCACCTCGCCACAGACACATCCTCAGGTTCCAACTTTGTCTGAAAGGACGTCCAGGCACAACCTACAGTGCGGCATTGAAGCTCAGCATCTCATTCCCGCTTTTTCAGGGAGCAGGGTTACAACCAAGTAACCAGAGACGTTCCCTATCAAAAGCTACCTTCGATGCTTCATTTCAAAACGCTATTGGAACGAGAATAACTACGCCGCCGCACGGGAATTGTCTGGGCCCCCAATGTTGTGTGGTGTGTGCGTACAAAAATCGAAGAGGCCTCAAACATGACTCTGGAATGTTGACTCAAGGAAACGTGAGCCTGGAGTAGCATGGACATCCAGGCTACAAAATCATAAAAAACATCTTTAGGGTCAGAAACCTGACGGGTACTGACTCCATTGGTTTGAATGGGGTGCCAACTAGACCCTACAGAAACCCTATCAATCAAGGCATGGCAAGCCGAAATGGTTGCCACATAAACCCTGAGTGTACCAGGACATGTCCCTGAGGACAGTTTTCCCGGCAGAAACTTCAGCACTGGAAAAATCTGTCAGGGAACTGGGTCTGCATTGTGTGTCACACACCACTATTCGAAAACATGCATTCTGAGGGCATAACTTCTCTTAGTGGAGGGAGCCCTAGCACTAAAAATGGTCTCAACTATATCAGCTGAAAGTCCAGCATCTCTTAGTTGGTCCCCTTCAGGGGCCAGGCATGGAGGTTCCAGAGCTCGGGACGGGGATTAAACACGGTCCCCTGTCCCGGAGACAAAAGATCCCTCCTGACTGGAGTCGCCCAAGGCGAGCTGTCGAGGAGGGATACTAGGTCTGAGAGCCACACTTTGGTCAGACAACAGGGAGCTATCAGTAAGAGGCGAGACCCCTGTGGAAGGACCTTGGCCAGGACTCCCGGGAGCAGCAGAGGAAATGCATAAAGACGCAGTCTGGTCCACGCATGGGCCATTGGGTACAGAACCAGGGGAGCTGGAGGAGTCAGAGAGAAGTAGACGGAACATTGTGCTGTCTTCTGTGAAGCAAAGAGATCTACCTCTGCTTCGTAAAATCTTTCACATAATTTATTCGACTACTTTGGGGTGGAGTTTCCATTCCCCATTTGTCACAGCTTGTCTGGACAGCAAGTCATATGCTTCGGAATGTAAATCGCTCTGAGGGACAGGAATTTGCACTCTGCCCAAAGCAGTCCCTGCTGCGCCAGTTGGTTCAGTTGGCGAGGACACGGTCCGTCCTGGTGATTTATCTATCCTGAGAGATCTCCTCCTCCTCCAACACCTCCTCGCATACTGTTTTGCACTATTTTCCTGGCCAGGGGGGCTGCTTTAGAATTTTTACATACATTTTATTAACATTATTAATATTGCATATAGGAATTTATAGTTTGTTTAATATTTGACCTGCGTTTCTCTCTCCTTTATCTTAAATGTGAGCTTTCACTGTGCATGCGTGTCTGTGTATGTGTGTGTGCGTGTGCATGCTTGTCTGTGTGTGTTTGTGTGTTTGTGTTTGCGCGTGATTGTGTGTGTCTATGTCTATGTGTGTTAGTACGTGTGCATATTGTGTGTGTGCAGAGTTTGTATGTGGGTATGTCTGTCTTCACCTTGCTCTTGTTTTGACAGGTATATGAGTTTAATTGTTTTGGTTATAGTCAATATGTCTCATGTACAGCTGCAAAGTTGTAACAATTCAAATAGAAAAAGAGACTACCGCCGTTTTCTCCACCCACACTAGCACATAGTAGTCTCTTACCTGCAGGAGGAAGTATTTCAGGGCCCGAAATACAGCCATCATTTCGAGGCAATTGATGTGCTATTCGAGATGACCTATCCAGATACCTTGGGCTGGATGGCCATCTAAGACCGCACCCCAACCCGTGAGGGAGGCATCTGTCATTAGCATCTTGCGACGACAACATGGACCTAGAGTGGGCCCCAGAGTCAGAAACGGGTCTGAACCACATAAAAAGGGTACGAAGTGCCTGGAGAACACTCCTCTTGCCGTTTAGTCTCGACCCCCTGAGACTGAACTGAAATCAACCAGTCGTCTATGTAATTCAAAATGCGGATGCCCTGGAGTCGAAGAGGAGCCAGAGCAGCATCCATGCATTTGTTTATGTGCAGGGTGACAAGGCTAGGCCGAACGGAAGAACCCCGATACTGGTGCATATAGTTTCATGGAAGTGGGGACCACCCCACTATATGCTATATGACTATATGCAAACTTAATCTTGTAGCCTATCCCTACAATCTTTTTTACCCTGGAGCCTCCATGCTGCCAATTTCTCTGGAAGGGGTATTCATTTTTGCAGTTCATCTTTTTGGGGGGATGCTACATCCTGAAACGTGGCAGAAGATGACTGAACACATAGTAATTCGCTGGGGTCTGCTTGTCCCCGAAATGCCATTGGCGATGGAGATTGCACAGGGGGTCCCCTGAGGGTGCCGGGAAGGAGCCTCTAGCCACTTGTTGGAGTCATAGTGAGCTTTCCCTGGGGGCAAACCCCCATGGTCCTGGGTGCACCACCATCAGGACCTTTTCTTGCTCAAAATTATCTTGTCTCTACGAGGGGGGGGCACGGTTTGCCACCTTCTTTTTCTGGGACTCCCGCTGCTGGTAGACGGGACCAGATCGAGGCTGGGGGGGACCAGGTTGGGGTCTGGGTGACAGACAACCCGGATGCCTGAGCAAGGCCTGGAAGAAACCTCACAAACGCCTCCTCATGCCGTTTCGTCTCTCGGAACCTACTGCTGACGGTATTCAATGCCAAACGTACCGTCCCTGTCCTTGATATCCGTGAGGTTGAGCCACAGATGTCTCTCTGCGGCGACCAAAGTAGACATAGAGCAACCGATGGCACGGGTTGTCTGCTTAGTCGTCTGAAGGGACACATCCTTGGCCCGGCGAAGTTCTAAAATTGCCTCTTCATCTGTTGACCCGCCTGGGCTAGGTCTTTCAGCAGGTCAGCCTGATACACCTGCACGTGCCATTGTGTGCAGCGCAGGACCAGCCTTCCCCACTAAGGTGGATGTTGCTCTACATGGCTTGGTTCGGAGAACAGGCTTTTTCAAGGATGATGATGTCCCCAGGGAGAGATAGCCCGCCAGTATCTCTTCTGCCTGGGGCATCATCATATAGCCCTTTGCATCCACGATGGTTGAATAAATCGATGTTGAGGGTACAAAGACACGGGAGGAATACGGCTTGTTCCAAAAGCGCGTAAGCTGCTCATGGAGATCGCCGGAGAAGGGGAGGGGCCGTAGCTGAGATCCCTCCGCCTGGCAACATGACAGATATCTGTCATCCAACCTCAAGTATTCGGGGGCGTCTTGTCTTTGCGGCCAGTCGAGACTGAGTCTAGTGACTGCATTAGTCACCACCCCGAGTACGTCCTCAAACGTCCTCATAGGGAAGCTGAGTCCTCTGCTGGGGACATGGAGAGGGAGAGGCCCCTGGGTGCACTTCAGATTCTGCTAGGACCACGCGATCCGGCGAGCATGTCGTGTCACGTGCTGCAGCTAGATCGGCACGCGACCCCCAGGAAGCTACGGAGGGAGAGGCTCGGTCATGCTTAAAGAACACGAGCCGAGCACGCAGAACACGGATGTCAAGGACATCGCAATTTTCGCATTCTCCCTCAAGCCCAAGAGGCGGTTAAAATGAATGTGGATCATCATCTGAGAGAAGACACTCACAAGGAGGTGCGTATCTCCTCTCAGATTCCGCCATTATTATACTTTATATTTTTCCCTGTTTGTTCCTCTGTTTTTTGCTGACGATGGCGGAGTGGGATCGGGTTGGACCTGCATGGTTATGGTGAGTGGGACTTCCTGGGTAGCGGGTGGTGGGCTCTCCCTCTTCTTCGTGGATGTTTGCTCGGTGGCTTTTGGTCGGTGTCAATGAGTCCAGCTATGACAGGTCGTAGGGGATTCAATTTTGTTGTTGTCTCCAATAGCATTGATATTAAATTGCACGCTTACTTTATCCATTAGATAGAAAGATCTAAAAAGCCTATACATTTACCCTACCCTCAAATAAAAAGCAGACCAGAAGTGGTGGAAAGAGTACACCAGGTCTGAACGGGTCTCCTTCATCCATTTGTGATCCGATCATCCAAGACACATCTTCATGCCATGTGCAAACAGGATCTAACACTGGTCCGTAAAACAGGTTTTAATGTCAAACAAGAGGCTTGTTTGATAGTTTTGTGAATACCTTGACGTCCGCTGCATGTGACTGTTCATTGAGGGCTAACCGGAGCGGATTCAGTGCTGACTGAGGTTCACACTGAGTGTCCGTCTGTCCGTCCACCTGCAAGACGCTGGGATACAACAGCCACTTCCCATTGATGAACTCATACGGCCACAGAATGTTCAGGGAGGCCGAGCCGAATGTCTGGAGAGGCTGACCAGTGTTAGACACCTGGTCAAAACAACAATTATTACCACATTAGCTCTTCCTGAAAACCACAGAAAGAGGAGCACCCAGGCAGCAATAGACTGGAGACATTTGTGACTGAGAAATGAAGTCGTACTTTATACATATGAAAGACATGATGACCGAATTTAAATCCTTTTAATGTATTAATATAGTAGTGTCTACACTTTTTCTGCTCAATTTGTAAATATAATATTTTTAAGTCTCCCTACTACCTACATAGCACCCACATAGACAGTCTCATAAAATAAACTTTGCTTGAAACCTGCTATAGGATTTATTGGATTATACTCCTGTACACTCACAGGTTGTAGAATGTTAAGCAAATCTTAAAGCTTTAAGAGGTATATATAAGAGAGTTTTTTAAGAGGCTTAGATAAAGTAGTTACAGGGTGATTTTTGCTATTTACTGTGAAAATGTGTCAAAAGAAACAACCCTTAAGACTCTACGATGTTCTGATGCAGATATATGCAGTAGGTTTTGCTAGATGTTGCTAGGGTACTTTGTTGTGTTGCTAGGGAGTGGTTTGGAAGCTACAGTGGGGGAAATAATTATTTGATCCCCTGCTGATTTTGTAAGTTTACCTACTTACAATGAAATTAAGGGTCCAAGTTTATTTTAACTGATAGAAACAGAATATTAAGGTTATAAATTGATTTGCGCTTCATTGAGTAAAATTCGTATTTGATAACCAAACAAAAAATAACTTTGTACTTGGTGGAGAAACCCTTGTTGTCAAGGACAGAGGTAAGACATTTCTGATAGTTGGTTGTGGTCCAGGTTTCTTGGCTGTATATTGGCAACTTGAAGTATAAGTCTGCTTCACAGACTTTCTACAGGACTAGGGCCTAGAGACTGGTTATGACACTTAGTGTGCTTCTCCTTAAGCCACTCCTTGGATGTCTTGGCAATATGTTTAGCAAATCTATGAGTATTGTGAAAAGGAAGATGCAATATGCCAGACCCAACAATGCAGAAGAGTTGAAGGCCACTATCAGAGCAACCTGGGCTCTCATAACACCTGAGCAGTGCCACAGACTGATCGACTCCATGCCACGCCACATTGCTGCAGTAATTCAGGCAAAAGGAGCCCCAACTAAGTATTGAGCGCTGTACATGCTCATACTTTTCATGTTCATACTTTTCAGTTGGCCAATATTTAAAAAAAATCCTTTCTTTGTATTGGTCTTAAGTAACATTCTAATTTTCTGAGATACTGAATTTGGGGTTTTCATTAGTTGTCAGTTATAATCATCAAAATTAAAAGAAATAAACACTTGAAATATATCAGTCTGTGTGGAATGAATGTATACATTATACAAGTTTCACTTTTTGAATGGAATTAGTGAACTAAATCAACTTTTGTCAGTCCATAAATTCAATTTGACAGTAATAAATTAATCTATTTTTGCTGGGGACAGCAGGTGAGCTTCAAAATATTTTGACACATTTTTATATTCCCTATGCAGTTGGTAATACAGAAGAAGAAGAATGTATTTTCGGTTTGAAAATGCTCTTTGCTCATTGAATATAAACCAAACAGACTTCTCAGATCATCAGGATCAAGTCAGTTAGAGATAACAAGGGTTCACTCAAAACAGGGCGAGTCAGCGTTTAGTCATTATGCCACCCGTAGCTGGAATCTGCTTCCAGAAGACATCAGACGTTCACAAACAGAATCTACTTTTAAATCCAGATTAAACACACACTTGTTTACCTGTGCATTCACAACCTGAGCACTGTGCTGGTTTACATTAACTGCACTTCTATTTCTAATTTATTTTTATTTGCTCTTATTCTTTTTATATATACACTCACATTTTTAATCAATTTTATTGCTGTTTTATTGTTTCTTAAAATCTTAAAAAGTATTTGTGATCTTAAATCATTTGCATTTTAAAGATACGTTTTATTTCTTTCTGTCAATCATTTTATGTAAAGCACTTTGAATTGCCCTTATGTATGAAATGTGCTATATAAATAAACTTGCCTTGCCTTGAGGGAGACGAGCAGGGGGTTCTTCGTATTTTGTGTCTAAAATGCATGGAAAACACTACACTTTCTTCTTTTTTCCAAAGAACTTGGCAGTTTGTGTTATTAATGAATATACCATTGTAAAGCAACCTTGAGCAGTGCTCACAGTGAATACAAGAAGGTTCCATGTGGGCGGGGCTAGAGAAGTAGTCTTTAATATTTCTCTATGGAGGTGGTGTTCAGAACCTAGCGTTCGCTGGGACTGAAGTCAATAACAGATGTCATCTCAGTAACAAGGTGTTTTCAGTTCTGACACTTACATGATGTTCGCATGAATACCATTCCCTCTTATTTAACAAAATCTCGGGTTAAAATTGTGATTTAATTCGTTAAGTCTGAAAACAACGGAAACGGAAAATACCATAAATTGACTGGAAAATATGAGAACGACTTTATTGGGCATTTAGTTGTATTAAAATATTGTACAATATGTAACTTTCAGAGACTAAACGCAAATAAAACACAATGACGTCATGTATATGCTAATTAGCACTGCTGCACAGATCAAATTTTGTCCCGTATTTCACAGACATCATCTCATTAACATCTCATCCTGTAAATGTTTTTAAATCAAAAATAAAACCCAGACATTTATGATTTTTAAGTTGATTACAAGCAGTTGAAACATTGGAAACTTCTAATTAAATTCACCTGCTGCACTAGTGACCTCTTAAATACAAACCAGACACCTGATAATGTACTTACGATGAATTCATATTGGACGTCACTGCCGACATTATGCACTGACGTCATAGCACTCTCTCCCACGACTGCACCGCTGTAAAAGAGCTGATGAGGACGAGCCAGCCTACAACACATTCACACATTCAGCCAGAACCTTCACAGTGTTTTTCTCCACACAAACACATGAATGATGTGAAGAACAGACCCGCTGAGCACAAGAGGAAGTTCGATCACCATACGTGCAAACGCCACCACCGGAGCCAAAGATGGCTGCTCGCTGATCCTGCGGCACATTTACATACAGCGTCGCTTCATTATCAGCAGCTTCAGAGCCACAGAATACGCATCAACTTTTAAAATGGACTTTACATTCGGACATTACTTTCATGACAAGTGAGCACATCTCTGTTACTGTAATGCAAACACAAACAATGATAAGTGTGCTGTTAGTGAAATAACTTGAAATAAAGTGTGTCTGGACTCTGCTTTACATACTTTCCTAAACAAGTTTGGCTTTTCTAAACATTACATTCGATTTTCAGCAGAAATGAAACCACGAGATGTTCACAAAAACTCACGTGGACATCACAAGTCGAACAGACAGCGATGTGGTTTCGATGGTGATGGCAGATGTGCTGAGAAGAAGAGAGAATTTCACCTGGATTGAAAAGAGAAGATACTTGAATCTCAGCGTGTGGTACGTAAAAGAGAAGTGAGAGTGAGAGGTGCTGTACCGTTGCGTCTCTTTTCACAGGATTGCCCAGATCACACAGTGCTTGAGAGCCGTTCTGATTGGCTTCACACAAAACCTGACGACCCATAACACACGGCACAGATGAATGTAACACGTGACGGACACATATGAATGTCAAGGGGCTACCTGCTGTCCCATGATTCCAGAGTAGGAGAGAGTGTCCGGTAGAGACACCAGCAGCTGAGTGGCGTGAGCGTCGTCTCCATCCTCCTGTGGATTCTCAGGGTTCGAGGGCACATTCGTCACGGTCACCTCCAGCATTATTGACCTCTGATCTGACAGCGAGAACACTGGCGTATCCCACTCGTCTCTAAAGACAATAAAGTCCTGATGAGAACGAGGAGAGTCCAATATAAAGCGCTCAATATGAATGTGTGTGAGCGGGTACCGTACAGTGGGAGAGGACTGAAGGTGTTTGAAATGGGAGCTCTGGTACCGAACTGATAGGTCAGCTGAAGGTTACTCTGGCAAATTTTATCCTCACCACAACCTTCCCGAACAAAATTCACCTAACAGAGAGACAAACAGCAACATTTAACATTTCCCTCCCAGCTTTAAAGACAAAAATAATCCTAGGAATATTTCATTATCACGTCAATGTCAATAAAATTGTTCTGCGTAAAAGGGTCTACAAAAACTGTAAAGGAAGAGTAATGTGGTAAAATAGCAACTCCATAGGTGATTTGTACAAGACGTTTATTAAAGCTTAAAGTAACTAAATAAAAAAAGGAGTTTTGTTGAATGGGATTATAGCAAACACCGGATGTTCTGACGGCATTGTCACTTAGTCCAGATTTGGTCTGTGTGATGTTACTTTAGCTCGACCTGATTTTGCCAAGTGGTTGATGTTCTCAGGACAACATTTTTATAAATAAAACCTAAACCCAAAACCCAACCATAACTTACCCCTAAAATCAGAGGGAAATGATAAGTGAAAACAATGGTCTAGAATCTAGAAGCACCTAATCCTGGTTGGAAGATAAAAATTTTAATTAACTCTAAACTGTAATACATCTCCACAAAATGGAAGGAAGGAGTCGGGAACCGGAAGACATTCAAAACATTTAATAAAGTAATATAACAGCCGGCGGCCCCTCACGGACGACCGCCGGCGAACAAAACATAAATATAAATACCAATACCAATACAAATAAAAACATAATACAAGTTCGGGCCCGGTCCTCTCTCTTCGACGGTCCGGTCGCTCGTTCCTTTTATATGCTCTTTATCTCCTACGTGATTCGAGCCCGGTGTGCGCAAAGCTGGCGCTAATTCACAATTACTCACCGGACTCGAACCACGGTCTCGCCCCGCCTACTCTACTACATAAACTTATTTCTGAAATCGGATTTGTTGATTTAAATATCAACCACTTGGCAAAAAACAGGTGAGCCAGTTACTTTATGGCAACGATGTAATTAAGTTCCACTTGGCTAAGGTCCCAAAATCGTTGTGGGTGTAACAGAGGCAAGCTAGTGAAGTGCTGTGCAGTATGTAAAACTCAACTCCACGGCCTCAAGGACGCTCTAGCAACAAAGGCTAGAGACTGCGGTCTTTTGCCTCCTCGTTAGACCGCCCGACTCCAATGCCGAACCGATCTCGATTATAACACAAAGTGTGTTATAATATGTAGATCAATGTTATACATTTGATTTTTCACATCTGGAAATATTAAACTAGAGCTTCATTATAATACAACAATTATAAATCCGTGATTTTATTCCTTTAGTGCAGGAGTTGGACTTGTGTAGCACACGCTTTCTCCTCTGTCTTCTTTACAAAAGAGCATCATTTAAACATTAATGATCAACTGACTTAAGCTGTTTATCTTTCTCTTTCTTTACCTGAACCTTACAGACATGACAGTAAATATACTTTAGTGATTTCTGATGGATACATCTGATTAAAGATTCCACTATTAATAATGGAGTTATTAAGCTCTTAAAGTACATCTAAAAGTACAGATATATTTCTAGTGCATGCGCTGCTTAAACACTTCCCTGTAACATGTTGCCTTAATAATTTAATGACAGCGAAGAGAGTGTGGTGTTTTTAAAAAATATTTAAAATATATCAACATATTTCGAGCAAGAACAATGACTAAAGGTGCACACTTTGATATTATTGTGGAGACTGCATGATCTGGTGGTAGAATGGTCCATTGGTCATTTCTTCAAAATATCTCGTACTGCAAAATGAAAAAAAAAATGCCATGGACGTCGCAAGAACCCATTTACTGGGGCACGTGCTGCAGAATAAATCTGCTGTGCCCAACCCCTTTCAAGTTAAGGTTTGAACTATTTTGTTTATTTGTCAGTGTTATCGTTTACATTAATAACAGTGGCAAAACAATGATCTATATGCAATGTAGTAACCTAACCAACACTTGTAAAATCAATGCAGTAACGCATTTTAACCGGTCTGAAAACACATATTCGTGGCGTACTTTCGTGTAGAATGCATGTGTGTTTCCTTGCCACAGCTACAGCACGCAGTGCACACGAAGGAACGCAAGACTAGGAAAACATAAGGAAACTAAAGTAAGTTTCAAAATAATATCGATCATCTTATTTTGACTCATCATAGTAGCCCCTGTAGATGCACATCAGAGTTTGTCTGTGCAAAGCAGTGAAATGGAAGCAGGATGGAGATGAAGAGTTTGAGAGAGGTAAGACTTGATAAATAAAATACTGTAACATCACCAGCCAGTCAGGTCTCAGACAGTAGAGGAAAACGTCTCAGGAAAATTCTGTCAAGTATGTAAACTACTTTACATAGCTTTCCTGTAGCTCAGTGGTAAGAGCATTGTGTTAACAACGCAAGGTTGTGGGTTCGTCCCAGGGGATTGCAAATACCTTTGTAAAATGTATAGGATAAAGCAATGTAAGTCGCTTTGGATAAAAGTGTCTGCCAAATGTTTGAATGAATGAATAAAATATGTTCTTTATATAAGTTGGGTCCATAAAATCTTCTTGAAACATTACTGTATTGGCATTGGGGTACCGCTTTGGGGTACCGATGTAATTATTGATTGTTATCATTGTGTATTGTAGGAAAATGTATTTCTGCTTTCATTATATGATCTTTTATAAACAAGGTTCGGGCGGAACATAAGCATATAATTTACACGGCTGTGTCAGCAGGCAGACACGGGACACAGAGATAGGTACTATGACAAGGGAGTTTATTGAAATACCAAAACAGAATATGGGAACAGCACACACTGGGTAGACAAGGGGCTTGAGCTATGAGAGTCTATGAGTCTTATCTGATGTAGGAGTAGATTGTTAAGTCCACTGGAGCAGAGGGGAAACAGGAGAGCCAGGAGCCGAAGGCACACACAAAAGTAGAGTGGATTCCAAAGTCCTTGGTGAATCCTCAGGAGACAATGTGGTAGGGTATAATCTCGTAGTAGGATTTGAGACCAGACAGTGAGTGTACCGGGGAAGTGTGACTTTATAGTGTGTGGTTGGTGATTGGTGGCAGGTGTGTGATCAGTACTCAGGTGAGTGAGATCTGTTGATTGCAGTGGGTGAAGCTGGTGGAGTCTGTGTTGGCTCTCTGACATTACCCCCTCCTCCAGGGGCGGCTCCTGATGCCGGCTGACGGGGGCGGCCTCGGCCTCTAGGTGCAGGACGATCAGGATGAGCTCTGTGAAAGTCCGTCAGTAAAGCAGGGTCGAGGATGTCATCTCGTTGAACCCAGGATCTTTCTTCTGGCCCATATCCTTTCCAGTCTATCAGGTACTCGAGTCGGCCGCCCCGTCGCCTGGAATCCAGAATGGCCTCCACCCGGTAGATTAGGGTTTCCTCCATCACCTCTGGAGGAGGAGTTATGGGTAGCGCCTCTTGTTCTGTGGAGGATGGAGACACAGGTTTTAGGAGTGAGACATGAAATGAAGGGTGAATGCGGTACCTCGGGGGAAGCTGGAGCCGGTAGGTGACGTCATTTATCTGCTTCTCGATGGGGAAGGGACCTATGTAGCGTGGACTCAGCTTACGGCAGGGTTGACGGAGACACAGATCCCGAGTGGAAAGCCAGACTCGATCCCCTGGATGATAGACCGGGGTAGGGGATTGCCGGGAATCTGTAAACTGCTTGTGTTTCCGTACAGCATGCTGCAGGTGAATATGGGCTGAGTCCCACACTCTCTCGCTCGCTCGAAACCAGTGGTCAATAGCTGGGACTTCCGATGGTTCCTCAGTCCAGGGGAACAATGGGGGTTGGTAACCGAGTACACACTGGAATGGGGTGAGATACATGGTGTTCTGTTTTAGGGAGCTCTGTGCGTACTTGGCCCACGGAAGAAAGCGGTTCCAGCTGGTTTGATTGTCGTGACAGTAGGTCCTCAGATATCTCCCTATCTCCTGTATCTTCCGCTCAGTCTGGCCGTTGGTTTGTGGGTGATAACCGGAAGAGAGCTTGACTGCTACTTGGAGGAATTTGAAGAATGCCTTCCACACACGTGAGGTGAATTGTGGTCCACAGTCAGAGACGATTTCTTCCGGGATCCCAAAGTTGCGGAATACATGTTGGAAAAGGGCCTAAGCAGTTTCTAGAGCGGTAGGTAGACCGCGCAAGGGAATGAGCCTGCAGGCCTTGGAGAAACGGTCCACCGTTACGAGTATTCAGGTGAAACCGTCAAACTGAGCATCCTTCCACGAATTGGGAGACATCCCTGGCCATACTTGGCCACCAGTAACGAGCCTGGATGAGCGAGAGGGTACGCTGGCTACCTGGGGAAGCATGCGCTGAGCCCAGAAGGTCCCTACGTAGGTTGGTTGGAACGTAAACCTTGCCCTCAGGGCCTCCCGGCGGAGCCGGTTCGGTAACTGTGGCGGTCTGTATTTGGTCATTCTGGTCCCATTGGATCGGGCTGACAAGTATGGCTGGAGGGAGGATGGGTTCTGGTGTGGGGGGTTCCTCGGGAGCATGGATTCTGGAAAGGGAATCTGCTTTTATATTCTTGTCTCCGGGCCTATAGGTGATGGTGAAGTGGAAACGGGGTGAAGAAGAGAGCCCAGCGGGCTTGGCGCGGGTTCAGTCTCTTGGCAGTACGAAGGTATTCCAGGTTCTTATGGTGGGTGATGACAGAGAAAGGGTGATTAGCTCCCTCCAGCCAATGCCTCCACTCTTCCAGTGCTAACTTTATCGCAAGCAGCTCCCGGTTGCCGATGTCATAATTCTTTTCCGCCGGGGACAGCTTCTTGGAGAAGAAGGCACAAGGATGGAGCTGAGGAGGATCTCCGTGACGTTGGGATAGCACCGCTCCCGCGCCGGTAGTGGAGGCGTCTACTTCCACCACAAAGGGGAGATCTGGGTTTGGATGAGTGAGCACGAGAGCAGTGACGAAGGCTCTCTTTAACTCTTCGAATGCAGCTCGAGCTTGGGGGTTCCAAGACAGCGACTTGGGTTTACGACGGAGCAGGGAGGTGAGAGGAGAGGACATGAAACTGAAGCTCTTAATGAATCTGCGATAGAAGTTCGAAAACCCCAGGAAACGTTGAAGTTCCTTTACTGTTTGAGGAAGTGTCCAGTTTTGGATGGCTTGGATCTTTCCCTGGTCCATATGAATGACCTCCGCGCTGATGATGTACCCGAGGAACTGGACCGTGGGGCGATGGAACTCGCATTTCTCAAGCTTCAGAAAGAGCTGATGTTTCCTGAGCTGTTGGAGGACCTGTATGACGTGGTGGCGATGTTCAGCCAAGTCTCGGGAGTAAATGAGGATATCATCTATGTAGACGATCACAAAGCGATGGAGATACTCCCGGAATATTTTGTTCATGAAGCCCTGGAAGACGACTGGGGCATTGGACAGTCCGTACGGCATCACCAGGTACTCGTAGTGGCCCGAAGGGGTGATGAACGCCGTCTTCCATTCGTCCCCCTCCCGGATTCGAACGATGTTGTAGGCACTCCGCAGATCCAGTTTGGTGAAAATGTGAGCACCACGGAGTTCCTCAAGGGCAGCAGGGACCAAAGGAAGAGGATAGGGGAGCTTGACAGTTTGGCTGTTGAGGGTCCGGTAGTTGATGCAGGGCCGCAAGCCACCGTCCTTTTTACCCACGAAGAAAAAGCTTGAGGCCGCGGGTGAGGTAGAAGATCGAATGAAGTTCTGGCATAGAGCCTCTTCGATGTAATCCTCCATTGCCTTGCGCTCCGGGATGGACAGAGGATACACACGTCCCTTAGGCGGCGTAGCTCCAGGAAGCAGGTCAATGGCACAGTCCCATGGCCGATGAGGTGGTAGGAGGGTGGTTTCCTGTTTGCTGAAAACATCCTGGAACTCCACATAGTCAGATGCAGGTGTGTGATCAGTACTCAGGTGAGTGAGATCTGTTGATTGCAGTGGGTGAAGCTGGTGGAGTCTGTGTTGGCTCTCTGACAGGCTGGCTTTCAATAATCAATCACCAAATCTTGTCTTCCGCCTATAAATAGTAAAGTAGCCTTACCTTCTTTCTCCCGGATCTCTTGCAACGTCATTGCTCACAGACCCACACGCAAACATAGCAGCTTGCTTTACACGGCAGTTTTTTTTGCTTTTCGAGAAACCATTCCTGAGAACCAAACCCTAAGAAGGATTTCATCAGCTCAGGGCGGACGCAAGGGATCCTACAGAGTTAAAAGTGCTGCAGCCCCGATCCGTTAAAGGAACATTTCCACACCTATCTTCCCCGCAGATTCGGGAAGTGATTCCGTATACACGCTTGTTTATGTTTGCGTTTCCTTGTTGTCATTGATGCCGGCACGTTAGCTCGCTGCTAACGCAATACGAGTTTCAGATGCCAGCATCTGTAAACATATGCTAGTCGGACTCACAAGATATCGGTCTCAACATTTTTTGACCAAATTCAATAACGGTACCCCAATGCCAATACAGTAATGTTTCAATGACACTCATCTTCTGAGAAGTGAAACAATTATCTTAGGGGACAGTCGCTCTAATGAACCCGAATTCCATGCCTCATTACCTGTACTTTACTAATAATCATTTATAAACAGAGTTTTTCTTTGTTTGAACCTCTGAACACTCTGTTAAAGCAAGAAACTGGGTGAGCACAATCTTCCTACTTGAAAGATATCAAGCTTTATCCTCTGTCACCTTGCATTGACACTGATGCAGTCAAGCTTTAAATATAGTGCACTTCTGTGGCGCCCGTGCTGTTCAGCGAACGTCTGTTGAACCAAACGTAAGCTTCTGGAGATAAGTTAATATAAACGGCGCTTCCTAAAATGACTGCTGGTTAAATACAACCTGCCTGCATCATGTATTCAAATAGCACACACAGTCGTTACATTGAAGTAATGTAACTGTACCCTTTTTGCAACTGTAGAGAGACTAACAAATCCCCTAGTCAAGTTCCGAGGGAAATGCTGTCTGATGACAAATGCAATGAGTTTGCAACTTTTTTCCTTCAAAAGATCAGTAATATCAGAATGAAAATCAGCAAAGCTCCATGCGGCAGTCAGGTCAGTCTGACTTCAGTATATAAGAAATTAGTTACTTTGTCTGAATTTCAGACAATTGATCTCAAAACCCTGGAGGAAACGGTACAGCATCTTAAGGCGTCAACTTGCAGCCTTGACACACTTCCCACATCCTTTTTTAAAAGAGTGTTTAACTGTTTGGAAGCAGATCTCCTAAAAATAGTTAATACCTCACTGCTCTCAGGAACTTTCCCAGAGTCCCTTAAAAATGCAGTTGTCAAACCTCTTCTAAAAAAGGGCAATCTAGACAAAATCTTTACTGTCTAACTACAGACCAATATCAAATCTTCCTTTTATAGGCAAGATCATTGAAAAGGTTGTCTTCAATCAGCTGACCAAATTCTTGAAATCAAATGGCTACCTGGACAATTACCAGTCTGGTATCCGTCAGCATCATAGAACAGAGACAGTGCTCTTCAAGATAATTAATGATATTCGATTGAATTCTGATTCAGGCAAAATATCAGTTCTGGTTTTACTAGATCTCAGTGCTGAATTTGACACGGTAGATCACACCATACTCCTACATAGGCTGGAAAACTGGGTAGGGATTTCTGGGTTGGTACTTAAATGGTTTGGGTCATACCTTAAAGGGAGAGGTTACTATGTGAACATAGGCAACCATACATCTGACTGGACACCCATGACTTGTGGTGTTTCTCAGGGCTCGATTCTTGTTCTGCTCCTCTTCAATTTGTATATGCTCCCACTTGGCCAAATAATAAAAAAGTACCAAATTGCCTACCACAGCTATGCAGATGACACTCAGATCTATCTAGCCCTCTCACCCAATGACTACAGGCAAATTGACTCTCTTTGCCAATGTATGGATGAAATTAACAGCTGGATGTGTCAAAACTTCCTTCAGTTAAATAAAAACAAAACTGAAGTCATTGTTTTTGATAACAAGGATGAAACTAACAAGGTAAACACATACCTTGACTAAAGAGGTCTAAAGACACAAAGCAAGGTAAAAAATCTTGGGGTCATTTTGGAGTCTGACCTTAGTTTCAGCAGTCATGTCAAAGCAATAAGCAGATCAGCCTACTACCATCTCAGAAACATAGCCAGAATCAGATGTTTTGTCTCAAGCCAAGATTTAGAGAAACTAGTCCATGCTTTCATCACCAGCAGGGTGGATTACTGTAATTGACTCTTTACAGGTCTTCCCAAAAAGACCATCAGACAGCTGCAGCTCATACAGAACGCTGCTGCCAGGATTCTGACCAGACCCAAAAAATCTGAGCATATCACTCGAATCCTCAGGTCCTTACACAGGTTACCAGTTACTTTTAGAATCAACTTCAAAGTATTATTAATTGTCTATAAATCACTTAATGGTCTAGGACCTAAATACATCTCAGATATGCTCATTGAATATAAACACAAACAGACTTCTCAGATCATCAGGATCAAGTCAGTTAGAGATAACAAGGGTTCAATCAAAACAGGGCGAGTCAGCGTTTAGTCATTGGAATAGCTGGAATCTGCTTCCAGAAGACATCAGACGTTCACCAACAGTAGCTACTTTTAAATCCAGATTAAAAACACACTTGTTTACCTGTGCATTCACAACCTGAGCACTGTGCTGGTTTACATCAACTGCACTTCTATTTCTAATTTATTTTATTTTGCTCTTATTCTTTTTATATATAGTCACATTTTTAATCAATTTTATTGCTGTTTTATTGTTTCTTAAAATCTAAAGTATTTGTAACTTAATTTATTTGCATTTTAAAGATACGTCTTATTTCTTTCTGTCAATCATTTTATGTAAAGCACTTGGAGTTGCCCTTGTGTATGTAATGTGCTATATAAATAAACTTGCATTGCCTTGCCTTGCCTTGCCTTGAAGTAAATGTTAACATCATAATGTATCAGTAGAATATATCAGACCAGTGCTTTAAAGAGTAAGTAACATTAGATTCATTTCATGCAGTGTGTTATGTTGCCGTGTTTGAAAGTAAGCAGTCTGTCAAGTTGTACATCCAAAGGTGAATAAATAAAAAAGTTATTGGCTTGTAAAAAAGGGAGTCGACTCTGAATCTGGCAAACGAGACGTGTCTCTAACCGTCGTATCTACGTCATTAGACATAGTCCCGCTTACGTTTTGTTGAGACTGCTGCGAAAACTTCACTCTCCTTCCCAAAACACTGTCGCTCGTTCGTGATGCGTGTGCTGTCTAAAGCCTCTGTTCTACGTTGTGAAACTAAGTGCATCTTATTTAAACTACCAAAGGAGAAACTTCTGAGAAAACAATGGTTTATATTCATTTTCAAATCACACCAAAGGAGTATAACCCCAGGGTTTTACTGTGCGCGCATCATTTCACTGAAGATTGCCTCTATAATCTCAGCACGTTCACTGCAGGAAATGTTAAAAGACTACCCTTGAAAGGGGGAAATACCAACTTTATTTGGACCTGTTAGCTCCATCGAATCACAACCTGTAAGTGTGGCTATTTATTAAAATTAGGTGTTGTAAGCTCCTTTTATGGTTACATTGGGGAGGAGATGGGATGGAGAGACATGTATGCAGATTTTTCCTCTGACTGAGCTTTATGAGTGCTGCCAGCATTGCTGCAGAGGTTGAAGGGGTGGGGGTCAGACTGTCAGTCCTCAGACCATAAGCCGCACACTGCATCAAATTGGTCTGCATGGCTGTCATCCCAGAAGGAGGCCTCTTCTAAAGATGATGTACGAGAACAGTTTGCTGAAGACAAGCAGACTAAGGACATGGATAACTGGAACCATGTCCTGTGGTCTGATGAGACCTAGATAAACTTTGGTTCAGATGGTGTCAAGCGTGTGTGGCGGCAACCAGGTGAGGAGTACAAAGACAAGTGTGTCTAGCCTACAGTCAAGCATGGTGGTGGGAGTGTCATGGTCTGGGGCTGCATGAGTGCTGCCGGCTCTGGAGAGCTACAGTTCATTGAGGGAACCATGAATGCCAACATGTGCTGTGACATACTGAAGCAGAACCTCCCTTCTGAGACAGACCTGCAGGGCAGTATTCCAACATGATAACCAGGTAAAGGTGATGGACTGGCCAAGCATGTCTCCAGACCTAAACCCTATTGAGCATCTGGCATCCTAAAACGGAAGGTGGAGGAGTGCAAGGTCTCTAACATCCAACAGCTCTGTGATGTCGTCATGGAGGAGTGGAAGACGACTCATGTGGTGACCTGTGAAGCTCTGGTGAACTCCATGCCCAAGAGGGTTAACATTTACATTTAGGCATTTGGCAGATGCTTTTTTCCAAAGCGACTTACATTGCTTTATCCTATACATTTTACATAGGTATTTGCTATCCCCTGGGATCGAATGCACAACCTTGCGTTGTTAACGCAATGCTCTTACCACTGAGCTACAGGAAAGCTGGTAAAGGCAGAGCTGGAAAATAATGGTGGTCACACAAAATATTGACACTTTGGGCACAATTCGGACATTGTACAGTGTTATACAAGCTGAACACTCACTACTTTACATTGTAGCGAAGTGTCATTTCTTCAGTGTTGTCACATGAAAAGATATAATCAAATATTAAATAAATTGTGAGGGGTGTATTCACTTCTGTGAGATACTGTATACACTAACGTGAGCTGCTGCATAACGTAAAATGCAACATAAAGTAAGCCAAAGAAACCAGAGCTGTACCAATTAAACAAGATGTGAAGTGGGTCGTACCGCATATTAAAAGATTGAATAACATGATAAAGATCGAACCAAGTAAACAAAAAAATTAAATAGTTTTTGTAATACACTTACCAAAATTATAAACACAACAATCTTGTTTTTTCCCCCATTTTTCATGAGCTAAATTCAAAGATCTCAGACTTTTTCTATGTACACAAAAGGCCTTTTTCTCTCAAATTCTGTTCACTAATCTGTCTAAATCTGTGTTAGTGAGCACTTCTCCTTTGCGAGATAATTCATTCAACTCAGAGGTGTGGCATATCAAGATACTGATTAGACAGCATGATTATTGCCTTAGGTGTGCCTTAGGCTGGCTACAATAAAAGGCCAATCTAAAATGAGTAGTTTTACTGTATTGGGGGGTCCAGGGGGTCAAAATTCAGTTTGTATTTTCTGTACAAATGCAGTTGTTACTGTATGAACATGAAGCTGGAGTTTTTCATAACCTCAGAGTAGAGCGTGTTTGAAGGGCTGGGGCTCAGTACAGGAATCAGTTGGTTGTAGGGTTTATGTCCAGCATGATGATGGTGGGGATGTCTAGTTCTCCGTATAGTGTGCGTGATAGCCAGAGAGACGGGCCGCAGCTTATCTAGAATGTTTTCCTTGTGAAATAACAACAGAAATGTGGTGAAACAACTAACACAAAATTAAAACAGACAATGACCTCTATCTCTGCCCGTCTTACCTTCACAGCGAAAGTCACCGTCTGACAGTCGAGATGTTTTTGTCCACGGAGCTCGACTTCCACCGAGTGGACATACTCCGGCTCTGATATACTGCTCTCCAAGAAGTGAACTCTGTGAGGTAGACTCAGTTTCCTACGATCAACGTCTGCCTCAAAATGTATACCAAGTGCTGACGTGGGAAGCAACACAGAAACATTTATATGCACGTGTGTGGTGTGTGTGTGAGGGATATTGTTGTTGTATATATGTGGTCTCTCTTACTGATGTTCGGTGAAAAGGAGTCTGGATAAGCAGTGTATGTGTAGCAGGCTTTCACTGCAACACTATAAGAAGACAAAACAGACAGATTTCAGAAATACTGTCATGACCTTTATGCACACACAACAGTAAAAAACTGTTGAAAAAGTACAAGTAATTGTTAACTAACCAAACACCGTGATTCCCTGGGCAGTTGTGCTGCGTAAGGTCAATATACTGAGGCTCGATGGAAATCTCTCGAATCACATGGACCACTGGACGTGACCTGATGAATAAAAAATCCCTTAGAAAGGTTAATGTTCCTGAATAAATGACCTAGTATCATGACCAAGTGTGCGTGTTTTCTTTACTTGTAAAGCACAACTTGATCACTGAGGGAGCCGACAGCCAGATCCGGATAGAAATTTCCATCAATATCCAAGCCTCCTGATATAGAGTAGCCCAATCTCTTCACTCCTGCATTCAGCCCATCTAGAACCTAATATGATGATGAAGAAGGGACTTATTATAAATCCAAATGCTGGTATGGTATATGCTCTATATACTGTATGTAGAGTGTATTCAGATCTAAATTATTGTAGATGTTTGTGAGGCCAACAAGGAATCTGCCACCATCACATAACATAAGGTTTAAAAACATTCAGATCACATAAGCTTTAAATCAAGTTCTGTCTAAGAAGTAACATCACAGTTGTAAAGCCACTTGGGTGTCAGGGCATCTGTGAATAGCACAGTAATATAAGAGAGAGAAAGAGTGAAGTTTAAGAGAGAGAGTTATTACACATCCACTACATCAAGTCAAAATAAATACCCACCTAATTTTCACATTTAATTACTTACAAAAAACAAACAAACAAAATAAATCATCAATGCCCCAAATTTCTTTAAAAATCAATACATTATTTGTCAATTTATAAAAAGCAAATTCTGCTCTAATTCTAGCTTTCATTTGGCCTTTGAATATTACTACAGCACAAAATACCACAAAATTGTCATCTCTTCATTTTATTTTTCTTGCTTACCATATTGCCAACTTTACTTCACCCACTATAACATTTATTAAATAAATATTCTTCCTCCTTCCAGAAGCATATTTTGGATAAAAAAAAAAGACCTTACAAAAAGCCTCCCCTAGTCTCACAACCAAATCTTCTTATATAAAAAATAATCCTCTTAATCTGAAACAATACAAAAGCATATGGTCTAATCTTTCTTCATCATTACAAAAGACACACTTCTTTGTTACAATGAATTCAAAATATGCTTCATGTTTGTTGTTGGCTATCTCACAATGAAAAATTCTCCATTGGAGATCTGCAGTGCGTTTTCTATTGGAATTTTATATGAGGACCTCAAACAACTTTTTGGGCAAGAGTCTGTCCGAAAAAAAATCAATCCATTTTGATTCTCGTTGCATTTTAAGTAAAGTATAACATATGAAACTTTCACACTTGTCAAATAGATAGCTTTCTTCAAATCTGTAAATTGCAGAATTGTAAAATTAAAAATTGAGTCATCCTCTTGTCAATCTTCAAAAGCTCCAGACATACTTAATTCTGGGAACTCATGATGCCTTCCTTTCTCCAATGATTATAACTCTTTGTCTCTAAGAATTGCCGAATGGCAGAAGGTAAAATCAGAAAGACCTTTTTTGATTATCATTTTAATGAACCTACCAGATTTGATGCCAGTCAATTGACACATAGCTTTAGGAGTCTTTATTGTCTTTATTGTCTTTATTGGCAGTCTTCAAACCGTCTCGGTTAAGACTTTAACCTCTGTTCCCTGATGGAGGGAACGAAACATTGTGTTGAGAGACAGACTGGGGTTTGATCTTGAGAACCTATCGTCTCCAAGAGGAAATTAAAACGCCAATGGGCTTGGCGAATTGCACATGTACACCAATCTCCGCCGCGTACATACAGGTATAAAAGGAAGATGGCGCCAATCATACATTCACCCTTTGAGCTGAGGAACCTGAGAGGTATCTCCAGGTCGGTGCAGCGGGCCGGCAAAGCGTTGTGGCATGAAGACACAGTCGTGTGTCCCCTTCAGTCGTTCTCTCGACGTTGTGTTGATAGACAGACTGGGGACCTATTTTTACACGCCACGGCGCTGAGCTGTATCACAACCTCAAGCAGAGCGACAATAACTAGACTGGCGAGTCACAAGTGAGCGCTACAGAGAGACGTAATCTTCCAGCGGGATCAGTAGTGGTCATACTAAGAAGCCTGTACTGATGGTCATCACGGACAGCGAGGCGCTGTACCGGGGAAACACTGCTCTCTTCTTGAAGGGTGTGTTACGGAGACCACATCTACCACTAGGGGAGGTACATATGGAGACGCTAGCATGGTCTCACCAATGGAGAGATCAAAATGCGTCAACCCGAGTAGGGGGGACAGAGCCCAGGTGGGACAACCACCGGAGGGGAGGTCACAGATTCACCAACAGGGGAATCAGGAGTAAGGAATTCACCATAGATGTCCTAGTAAAGTGGTCCACCTGAGCAGGGGCAATTCTACCAATACTGGACTCGATTTTAACGGACCACTCTGGCCAGTCTGTTTACCAAGAATGCCAATGCTTAGTGATGGAAGGGGAGAAGTAGGCCATCTATATAGCACGCTAGACTCACATGGAGAGGGGGAAAAAGCCCAAGCCAGTTGCCTGTCCTATAGACAAGTAGCGTGTAAGACATGGGCTGACTCAGAGGTTGTAAAACCTTGCGAAGGTACTGGGTGTAGCCCAACCCGCAGCGTTACAAAAGTCTGCCAGAGAGGCGCCCTACTGAGGAGGCCATATCCTGAGTGGAGTGGGCTCTCACTGCGAGCAGTCAGCGATTCTGGGACTGGTATGCCAAATCAATGACATCCACAATCCAGTGTGTCAAACTCTGTTTGGAGACGCCCTCCCCTGGTGCTGTCCTTCAAAACAAACAAAGAGCTGCTCAGAGCTTCTAATGCTCTGTGTTCGGTCCCGATTAAGCCATAGTGCGTGTAATGGACAAAACACATTGGCACCCATGGGACACGAAGAATGCTGGAGGTCCCTTACCCTCTTGATAGAAGCAGGCGCCATCAAGAGCGCGGTCTTCATCATCACATGAGGAGACTGGCGTCTCTGAGGGGCTCGAAAGGGGCTGTACCAAGGCCCTGTAGGACCATATTACGGTCCCGATTGGATTAAACTCTCTCGCGCCCCTGAGGAACCTGGTTACCAGGTTTTGTCGACCAAGAGACTTACCCTCCACGAGATTGTGATGAGCGGCAATAGTGGCTAAATACACTCTCAACTTGGATCGGGAGAGATTACTCTCTAGTCTCTATTGTAAGAATGTCAACACTGACCCGATCAAGCAACTCCGTGGGTTCTCTCCGTGGGAAGAACAACAGGACGAGAAAAGGCGCCACTTGTAAGTGTACACATGCCTAGTGGCGGGGGGCTCTAGCCTGCTTGGCGGTTTCTCTGACCGCCAGCAGAAGCCACTCAAGGTCTCCTATTCCCGTCCAGGCTGGCCTGGCATGGAGATTCCAGAGACCTGGCTTGGGGTGTCAAACTGTGCCCTTCCCCTGCGACAGAAGGCTTCGTCAGGGGAATCGGCCAGGGGGGGCTGTGGTAAGAGCCACCATGTCTGAGAGCCAAGTCTGATTGGGCCAGTTAGGCGCAACTAACAGTACTTGATGCCTCCCTTCCCTTCCTTGTGCTAATGCGTCAGTGCCGAGGAGACCCTTGGTCAGAGAGTTCCAAAGCGGACAATGGGTGGAGTCCGGGGAAGCAACAGGTCCACCTGCGCCTGGCCGAACCACTCCCATATGAGCTGGACTGTGCGGGGATGGAGTCGCCATTCTCAGTGGGGCATCCCCTGACGATTGATCGCACCGGCAGTCTGGTTCAGGTTGCCCGGGATCAACGTGGCTTGCAGGGATTTGGTCACCTGCTGACTCCATAGGAGGAGACGCCGGGCGAGTTGTGACATCTGCCTTGAGCGTGTGCCGGCAAGATTGATGTACAACACGGCACCCATGCTGTCCGACCGGATAGTTACGTGTTTATCCTGCACGAGGGGTTGGAGCCTCCTCAGTGCCAAAAGAACCCGTCCACAGAGCTTACATGCCCTGGAAGGGAGCCTTGGTCGACCCCTCCAAGTGGCAGCGTCGGCAGTCCACCATGGCTGCTCAATCCACCTGCGCCATAGCATGTAAAGATAAGTCCCCAGTCAGTCTCTCAACACAAAGTCGAGAGACCGACTGAAGGGGAACAGATATTTTGGTGCAACAGGCTTTTGCCATTAAAGATCTTAGGCAATCATGGCCTAATGGTTAGAGATTCGGACTCATGACCAGAAGGTAGCCGGTTTGATCCCCAGGGCCAGTGGGTAACGATTGAGGTGCCCTTGAGCAAGGCACCTAACCCCTACTTGCTCCACCAGGCGCTGCAGTGAAAGCTGCCCACTGCTCCAGGTGTACATGTCTTCACCACTTGCTGTGCGTGTGTTAACTACTTTCTGGATGGGTTAAAAGCAGAGGTTACATTTCGGGTATGGGTCACCATACATGACAAATAGGTTACTTTCACTTTCAATAAACTCCTCAAATCCAAACTAGTCTGAAGTCTGAAGTTCATAATTCGACTTGAACGTCTATTAATCCATGTCCTCCTACATTGACATACATCTTTCAGGGGAAAGTTTTGTGCCAAAACATAGATGCGATTAAATTATTGATGACCAAAACTCTCCGCCTACATGACAATTTAGGTAGTACCCACTTCCATCCAGACAACTTTTCAGACACTTTTCCAACATACCCTCACAAATATTTTTTATAAATGTTTCTTTCTCTAGGAATATGTAGCGCAATGATAGTTCTGTATTGCACTCCTGAAATTTGCTCTGGGAGATTGGAAAACTTATATGTGATTTAGTGGGAGCTTTTAAAAGGAATGTAGTCTCAGGATACACCAGTAGATGGCGGTAGAATGGCGCGGGGCTTCAACCGGTATTCAGTGGAGAGAGATGAAAAGGGGTGTCACATGAGCACTTTTGGGCTGTTGGAAGACGAGGGGTGCTGCGTTCTGAACCAGCTGAAGTGGTTTGATAGTGTTTGCAGGAAGACCAGCAAGGGGAGCATTGCAGTAGTCCAACCTTGAGATTACCAGGACCTGGACAAGGATTTGTGCCGCATGCTAAGTGTGGCAGGGTCTAACCTTTCTAATGTTGAATAAGGCATATAGGCATGACCACGTCGTCTTTGCAATGTGATCATTGAGGGACAGCTGTTCATGAAATATGACACTGAGGTTCCTGGCAGTTTTGGAAGGAGTGATTGTAGTATACCCTAGTTGGATCCCTGAAGGATCTGCCGGAGAGGTAAGATTTGAACCAGCGGAGAGGAGAGCCTGAGATTCCTAGCGATGACAGGGTTGCTAGAAGTATCTGGTGATTGACAGTGTCAAACGCTGCAGATAGGTCTAGCAGAATCAGGACCGAGGATTTAGATTCCACCTTGGCTAGTCACAGCGTGCTTCTGTGATCAATAGCAGTGCAGTCTCAGTGGAATAGTTTGTTTTGAAGCCAGACTGCTTGTTTCCAGTAATCCAGTCATCCAGTAGTTTATTCTGGAATAGGTAGGAAGACGCCAGGTTGAAAACTGCCCTTTCAAGTGTTTTTGCAATAAATGGGAGGAGAGAGAGACAGGTCTGTAACTGTCGGTAGTAGCAGAGTCCCATGTGGGTTACTTGAGTAGGGTTGTGACCTGGGCCTGTTTGAATGTGGATGTAAAAGTGCCGGTGAGCATGGAGGTGTTGATAATGAGTGTGCTGGATATGGCCTGAAGGAGATGGGAAGGGATAGGGTCAAGGGGACAGGTGGTGGGTTAGCTGGAGAGAAGTCTGGTGACTTCAGTGTCAGTGAGTGGGGTGAAAGAGGAAAGTTACATTTTTGAAGTGAGGGTAGTGTGTACCGATGTCTGAGGTGCTGAGAATTGTTTGCTGACGGATGTAAAAAAAAAAATACAACAGTCCTCTGCAGTCAAAAATGAAGTGAGCGGGGGAGGAGGGGGGCAAAGAAGAGAGTTAAATGTCTTGAAAAGCTGCCAAGTTGCACACCTTGGTGGTATAGAAAGATGTTTTAGCTGTGGTAACAATAGCAGAGAAAGAGGAGATTTTTTGGTACTCCCCTAGATCAGAAGGATTCTTGGTCATGTGCCATTTCCTTTCAGCAGCCCTGAGTGAACTCCGTTGTTCACAGAGAATGTCTGACAGCCAGGGGAAGGAGGGGGTGGTGCGAGCTGGTCTGGAGGACAGAGGACAAAGGACATCTAGACAGGATGAAAGTGTTGAGCATAAGGTGTCGGTGGGTGTGTCAGCATCTAGAGATGCAAAGTCGGAGGGAAGAGAAGATGTGACTTTAGCAGAGAGGGAAAGAGTGCAAAGGTTCCGTCTAAAATAAATTGGTGAGGTATTGGGGAAATGCATTTAGGATGCGAATGTTGTAAGAGATGAAGAAGAGGTGTGACTTTAATGTTATCTGTGGGGGAGTTACGGTTGTGAATGAAGATGAGTAAAGGAATAAACTGGAAATACATGATGTTAGTGTACAATTAATTAAAAAGCAAGTTTCAGTGATGAATCTTATATAAACTGTGGATATAACGCTGGATTTGGAGATGGTTTGAAACTGATAGATGGCGTGGTCCCAGTGCTAAAAGATGCCAGACATGAACTGCACTGAGTAAGTCAAACTAAGTCAAAAGTCTGTGTTTTGTTGGCAATCGGCGTGTACGTGCACAATGTACAAAATAGGAAGGGATTAATATGATGATGGGTTGTGTGCTCGTGCTGTAGTTCCATTCCACTTTCCCCACTAGTCCCACCTTTCTGGAAATAATCGTACAGCTATATCGCTCTATTATATATTTTTTCAAACTAAATACTCTTTGAAGATATGACGTATGCAATACTACTGTATAGGCACTCAAGATTAATATTAAATTGGCATAAACTAAGTTTATAAAAACCTACAGATCTCTGTATTTTAACAGCTGAGGTAATAAAATTATCAATATCAGGAAAATTATTTTTCCCCTCAACTGTCTGACACACGTCTTGTCTAGAAAGTAATTTATTTCTGTTACAGTGTACAACTGATCATCTCCTCCCTGAGAAGAAATATCAGACATCTCAGAGAAATATTCATCATAATCCTCCTCCTCATTATCATCACCACCTCCTACCTTTACACTGAATGCATTTTTTTCTTCCTCCTGTGAATGAGGAAGGTGATTCTCCATTGCAATTCTCTTATCAACAATCTCGAGGGGCATCAACTTCCGTGAACTTCTCACCAGTATTCTCAACCACTATGCTGTTTTTACTTTATCTCCATACTCTAAACATGTCAGACTTCCAATGTTCACATAAATGCTTTCCTGTAGCTCAGTGGTAAGAGCATTGCGTTAACAACGAAAAGTTGTGGGTTCGATCCCAGGGGATTGCAAATACCCATGTAAAATGTATAGGGTAAAGCAATGTAAGTCGCTTTGGATAAAAGCGTCTGCCAAATGCCTAAAGGTAACTGTGAATGTCAATGTAAATCATATACAGAGAGGGAAATAAGTATTTGATCCCCTGCTGATTTTGTAAGTTTGCCTTTTTACAAAGAAATTAAGGGTCTATAATTTTTATGGTGGGTTTATTAACTGATAGAGACATAATATAAAAATGCTATATAAAGGTTATTAATTGATTTGCATTTCAGTCAGTGAAATAAGTATTTGATCCCCTACCAAGTCACAACAATAGAGAAACACAGTCTGCTTGAACTAATACCGCACAAACATTATACGTTTTCATGCTTTTATTGAACAGAACATGTAAACATTCATAGTGCAGGGTGGAAAAAGTATGTGAAACCCTAGGCTAATGACTTCTCCAAGAGCTAATTGGAGCCAGGAGTCAGCCAACCTGGGGTCCAATCAATGTGATGAGATTGGATGTGTTGATTAAAGCTGGCCTGTCCAATAAAAAACACACACCAGTTTTGAGTTTGCTGTTCTGAAGAAGCGTGGTCTGATGTGAACCATGCCTCGCACAAAAGAGCTCTCAGAAGACCTACGATCAAGAATTGTTGACTTACATAAAGCTGGAAAGGGCTACAAAAGTATATCTAAAAGCCTTGATGTCCATGTGTCCACAGTAAAACAGATTGTCTACAAATGGAGAAAGTTCAGCACTGTTGCTACACTCCCTAGGCGTGGTCGTCCTGTAAAGATGACTGCAAGAGCACAGCGCAGAATGCACAATGAGGTGAAGAAGAATCCTAGAGTGTCAGCTAAACACTTACAGAAATCTCTGGCACATGCTAACATTTTTGTTGACAAATCTACAATAAGGAAAACATTAAACAAGAATGGACTTCATGGGAGGACACCACGGAGGAAGCCACTGCTGTCCAAAAAAAACATTGCAGCACGTTTGAAGTTTGCAAAAGAGCACCTGGATGTTCCACAGCACTACTGGCAAAACATTCTGTGGACAGATGAAACCAAAATTGAGTTGTTTGGAAAGAACACACAACGCTATGTGTGGAGAACAAAAGGCACAGCACACCAACATCAAAACCTCTTCCCAACTGTGAAATATGGTGGAGGGGGCATCATGGTTTGGGGCTGCTTTGCTGCCTCAGGCCCTGGACGGATTACTGTCATCGATGGAAAAATGAATTCCAAAGTTTATCAAGACATTTTGCAGGAAAACTTAAGACCATCTGTCTGCCAACTGAAGCTTAACAGAGGATGGACGATGCAACAGGACAACGACCCAAAGCATAGAAGTAAATCAACAACAGAATGGCTTCAACAGAAGAAAATACGCCTTCTGGAGTGGCCCAGTCAGAGTCCTGACCTCAACCCGATTGAGATGCTGTGGCATGACCTCAAGAGAGCGATTCACACCAGACATCCCAAGAATATTGCTGAACTGAAACACTTTTGTAAAGAGGAATGGTCCAAAATTTCTCCTGACCGTTGTGCAGGTCTGATCTGCAACTATAGGAAACGTTTGGTTGAGGTTATTGCTGCCAAAGGAGGGTCAACCAGTTATTAAACCCAAAGGTTCACATACTTTTTCCACCCTGCACTATGAATGTTTACATGTTGTGTTCAATAAAAACATGAAAACGTATAATGTTTGTGCGGTATTAGTTTAAGCAGACTGTGTTTCTCTATTGTTGTGACTTAGATGAAGATCAGAACACATTTTATGACCAATTTATGAAGAAATCCAAGTAAGCCCAAAGGGTTCACATACTTTTTCTTTCAACTGTAAATGTCCTAGCCAGTCACTAGACCATATAGTCCTATAGAACATATGTGAAGGAGGCTAAAACTCCAATTTGATGAACGACAGCCAAGAAACCTTAAAAATTACTAAAGAGTGGACTAAAATGTATCCTGACACATGTGCAAACCTGGTGATCAAATATCAGAAATGTTTCACCTCTGTGCTTGCAAACAAGGGTTTCTCCACCAAGTACACAGTTATGTTTTGCTTAGGGATCAAATACTTATTTCACTGAATGAAATGCAAATCTATTTATAACCTGTACATGAAAAAAAACCTGATTTATTTTAAATATTATGTCTCTATCAGTTAATAAACCCACCATAAAAACTATAGACCCTTAATTTATTTGTAAGCAGGCAAACTTACAAAATCAGCAGGGGATCAAATACTTATTTCCCTCACTTTAAGATTTTTCTTCATGCTCTACGCGAAAAGACATTTTCGAAGACGGCGCATCTAGAAACGTAAACATCTTTCAAGAAGATCACAACGGGTTTGTTCATCCTTGAGGCTGAAATTGTTTTCAAAACCAATTTGTTTACCCAGCGACGAGTACATCCTAAACAGATGCACCTATTTCAGGTACACTCCTAACTCCATGGCGGAGTGAAAGAGAGGAGTCCTGCCCACTGATGTGGGCCTCCGTCCTCACACACCACCTCAAGGTTATTAACAAAACCCACAAAAGTCAGAGAAAAAAATTATCTTTTCTAATCCGTGGAAACTCATGCAAACACACGAGAGAGAGAGAGAGAGATATTGCCTGAGAGGGTTTGGTGTCTATGCCTGATGGAGAACCGTGGTATATAAACACTTTCCCATCTCCATCAAATGGTGCTCCAACAGCAAAATCTGTTGAAAAAATATGGAAAATATAATATGTGTGACATTGATTTACCTTATCTAACATTCTTATGCAATAAAAAAATTCTCAGCTATCAAAACAGAAGATTCTTAAATTGTATCTACTTTTTTGAAGATTTGATACCATAACTACACTGAACAAAACATACTCTCGACTACGAGGACCACAAAGCGTGAGATGTTATTCTTACCGTCATAACCATCCTGGTCCAGATCTCCAGTGCTGCTGATGGTCATGCCAAACATAGAGTCGTAGGTTCCGTTGAGTCGGATCGGTCGGGCCTTTTCCCAGTGACTCGCTGGATTCAGGAATACATATACCGCACCGCCAATCTCTGCCTTGCGATCAAAAAAATTAGGAGCTCCCACAATGAGATCTGTCCAGCTGTTAGGGGACACGATCCAGTCAGATATTCGGAACATCCCATTCAGTGCATTAAACAGCAGGTGTCTTACCCATCTCTGTTTAGATCAGCTACAGCCACTGAATAACCAAAGGAGGAGGCCAGCTCCTCACCCCACAGGATAAACTCTGGCATCAGTCTATAAACGTTGTCTTTCCTGAGCAGAAGCACAGCTCCGGTATGATTGGCTCGTGGAGCTCCGGCAACAAATGTCAGCTCAGATTTTCTCATCACACCTTTTGCTGAGTCCACAGAGAAACCTGTCAAGAAGTAAATCTGTTCAAAAATCTGTATTATGTATATTGCAGTGGAGATACCTTGTCTCCCGTGCTGGATGTGGCTGGCTTGACCCAAGATTGTGTCAATGTAGTAAGAAACCAAATCCCCAATGTTCATGTAGAAAATTGGTAAGTGAAGTTTGCACGCCTCTCTCCAGCCCAGACATCCGACCCATTAGGTGATGTTACGAGGTACCAGCTACTCAGCCACTGTGGCTGTGGACCCTTTTTCTAAATAGGATCCTCTCCAGCTGCTCTCCAACTTCCTGACACTATTCACCTATAGTGTCAATACATCGACAAATGAGTGACGGATAGGGAATGTTTCTGTTATTATCGTAACCCCCTTTTCCCTGATGAAGGGTAGAAGATGTTGTGTCCCTCCTTTCACAGCGCTGAACTTACCGCTAATATGGAGTAATCATGACCATTTGTTTATCTCAAATGAATGCACAAACATTGTTAGCATTCAGCTATTGATTATATGCAATAAATGTAAAGGAAAAATTTTATGTCTGATGCCGCAGTGACTGACAGAGTGACATGATCTCATTCATTTCACTGCTAGCCTAGCGAAATCCGGCGAAACGAGCAACAGTGACAGCTGGTGACAGGAAGTTGGCATGAATAGTGGAGCTCACATCATCTGTCTATGTCTGTCATTGCAACTGTTCCTAGAGCAACCAAAGGAGCGCTTCCTTCTAACCATGTCAAAGCAAGAGACTCACTACAAACAGCCACAGAGTCAGCTTAAATCACAGAGGATGTTTAAACTTTTCTTACTTTGCTGATTTGCAGTAGTGCAAAATGACTAAAGAAAGTGAGTAACGAACACACACCCGGAGAAGTGGCCAGCCATTTTTGCTGAAGCGCCCAGGGAGCAGTTAGGGCTTATTACCTTCCTCAAGGGTCTTACCTCAGTCATGATATTGAAGGTAGAAGAGAGCGCTGGTCATTCATTCCCCCCATCTGCAATACGAAGTCTCAACCTTGCAACCTTTGGTTGACAACTCCGACTCTCTTACCATTAGGTCACGGGTGCCCCAGTTAAAAAAATGATCATTCATAAAGCGTCTGCTCATTTATATTCTAGAGGATACATTTTTATACTGATAAAATAAAATAAAGTGGTGTGATAGATAATACAATCTGAATTTCTTAAAAGAGTGAGCGATGGAGTTCTAAGTATACAGAATTAGAATGAACACCTAAACGCAGCTATCATTTTCTCCCAGAATAAATTTTGTTAATTTTATACTATCATCACCTCATCTCCTGCCTGCTGTTCTAAATCTGTCTTATAGTTAAATCTATAATTTTTGCCATTGAGGCCGGATGGGCTGGGATGGAACAACACTATGGTATCATTTTGGATCAAGAAGTTTAAAAAATTAATTAAATAAACAATTACAAACCCAAGTAGCTGTTCTGAGCAACATCATCAAAGGAGCTTTTGGACGGTTCCAGAGTTTTGTAGACAAGAACATCCTCAATCGGACTGGCCATGAACAACAGCCCTGAATGGCAATATACAAAGTCACAGAAAAAGCAGATCAACGGATAAATTCTTAAAGGTGAAAAAATGATATACATTTGGACAGATCAACTACTTGTCACTGGCTGACAAGCAATCATAGATGGCACATTAATAAAAAGTTTATAATCTCAGGCAAATGTGATCCAAGAAGTTTATTTCATTATGTAGGTTTAATCATACCCTAAATTACATCTGCCGGATGTTATTGTAGTTTTTGTTATACTTTACCTATATTCTTTATTTCATTGAAAGATTACTTTTAATCGAAATATATCAAATTTATTTCAATTTCCTCCAAGGTACAAAAACCTGATTCCGTTGAAAACGGTAAAACACAAAACATGTTTTGTTCCAGCCATTATTGATTACCTTTCCAGTTGTACGTCCCTGGAGCTCCAAACAGAATGTAGTTGTTGTCGGGTGTGAAACTGACAGAAAGTCCCTGTTGACAGAATCCAAACTGTTCATGTCCCTGTGGACGACCCTCACAGAACTTCCACTCTCCTCCATCCAGATCATCTCTCTCGGTCAAATCCTCACTCAGAACATAACAGCGTCCGATGGGGTCACGTGTCTCAAACGTCTGATTGACGTGTTGTCTGAGCTCATAGAGGTGAGCACAAGTCTGGATGACGACATCAAAACACACACACAAGTCATGCTCACATTAGAAGACATGTGTAAGTTAAAACCTACTACATGTCCATAAGACATCATTCCTACATGGTTCTTGTTTCAGGTCTTGGATGTTATTGGGAATTTTAACTATGATAAACAAGTCTCTTTTTACAGCGACTGTCCCAAAATACCTATAGCCGAAAACATATGAGACAATATTGTAAAAACCAAACCTCCAAGTGTGTCTTATGAATTAGTATCAACTACTGCCCGCAAAAAAAGCTACAGTGTTTCTCACTTATAAAACAGGAAGATTTAATTAAACTCATTGCAACATCCAAACCTACAACATGCTTATTAGACCCCATTCCGACTACTTTATTAAAAGAGTTACTACCTGTTGCAATTGAGCCCATTTATAACATTATCAACTCATCAATCAATCTAGGACATGTCCCAGGACCCTTTAAGCTAGCTGAAAACAAACTTAGACCCCAATGAACTTGGAAGCTATAGACCGATTTCAAATCTCCCGTACTTGTCTAAAATACTAGAAAAAGTAGTGTCAACTCAACTGTGTACCTTCCTACAAAATAATGACATGCACGAAAAGTTTCAGTCTGGCTTTAGACCGCATCACAGCACTGAAACTGCGCTCGTTAGAATTACAAATGACCTTCTTATTGCTTCAGATAAAGGTAACATCTCACTCTTAGTCCTGCTTGACTTAAGTGCTGTGTGCAGGAGCTGACATACATTAAGGTTAAATAAAGCTGCATAAAATTTTCACTAATATTAAAAAAAATGATGTTTTAAAAAAGCATGTGCTTACAATGCCAAGATAATGCAGTTAAAAATAGTTATATCTCATATAAAATAATTATTTCAATTTCCGGCTCTATCGACAGACATTCACACAGAGCTTTGCAGTAGCTGGAAGCACTGACATTGGCTGTTCTTGCTATGAGACTCACATGAGAAATCTCCTCTGTCAGGCATCAATGTTCATGTCAACATAAAAATCAAAAGGAAAAATAGCAGAGAATCGTTCTAACACAGTACCAAGTAAGCCAGTAAGCAAGTAAGCGGGAACCGGCAATCCTTTAAGATCGTGTCGTTGACTCACTGCTCTCGTCCCGCCTTGCTCATTACAAATTTTAATGCGTTGATTTCTCGTCAGAAATGTAAAAAACGTTTAGATGATCTGACAAAACCTACTTAAATTTAGGTTTTATTGAAGGACAAGACAAGTCTTGGCCAGAATGTGTACTCTGTGGTGAAAAATAAGTAAATGACAGCATGAAACCAAGCAGCATGAAAAGACACCTTGTAAAATAAGAAATAATTGACAGTAGCCTGAAACATAACCTGAACATTTGTTTGAGTATTCGGTAACACTTTATAATAACTACACGCTATGAATCATTAGTTAAGCATCAGTACATAGTTAATTAATCATTTATGAAGCATTGGCCCCACATTAATAGACATTAGTAAGCAGTTTATAAATACAGCTATAAATGCTTTGTTCTTGATTTATAAGCATGTATATAATATGCTTAATAATCAAATGTTCATACTTTATTAAGGATAAATTCATCATTTCTAAATTAAGGATTACATTACTTACAAACCAGTTAGTTAGGAGTTGTCAGTGGTTCATGAGATCATTTAGAAAGTGTAAGTAAATGATTAATAAACTCTTTGAATGCACATTTATGCATCTTATTATTCTAACATATAGTAACAGTTACTTAATTTGTTAATAAATGTTTTTTTATTACACATTCCTGCTATAATTCATGATTAATTAAGGTAGTTATAAAACATAACCTTGTTGCCCACTAACTCTTTGTTAGTCGCTTTGGATAAAAGTGTCTGCTAAATGACTAAATGTAAATGTAAAGTACAGATAATTGCGTGAAAATGTAAGGAGTAGAAGTAAAAAGTCGGCTGAATAATAATTACTCCAGTCAAGAATAGATTATTTTCAAAATCTGAACGGCTCGATTTCTCACATGCTTGCAGGGAAAGGGTTACCAAAACAAAGTTATATGATCTTGTTTTTCACATTTTCTGGGTTGCTTGATGCACCGGGGACCCGATTATACTGTAGTACTTAAACACAGACAAAATGTGACTTCATCCAATGGGCCCTTTAAAGAAACATAATTTTATTTAGTTTTCTGTCTTATAGCGTATTTTATTAGCTTTCATAAAATGGTTAGTTCCAGTCCTTGATTCTGATTGGCTTAAAAACGGCCCTGAGATGTAATCACAGGCACTGTAACCCACTGCTTCTTGGGGCTTATTGATCAATTATAGACTGTCCATGAACAAGAGAGGAATGCCCTCTGGTGGAGCACATGGGCACTCCAGCTGATGAATGTGCCAATGAGTTAGGCTAAATGTGTCCTATTTATTTTCTATTTCAAAATTGTGACATGGAAGGGTTAAATACAGCACAAAAAAAGAGAAAATTACCTTAAAAAAACAAGTAGAAAACATTATATTTCTAAGTCTGTGTAAGTTTGTTAGCAAATGATTTTTGCTCAAGTTACCAGAAGGGCACCAAACAACAAGTAAGCAGTAAACCACATTATACATTACACATCCACAAGACACGTTGCATGAAAATAAACCCATAAATTATTGTAAATAATTAGTTAATATTTAGCGTGACTTATCTGCACGTATTTCAGATTTGTTGTTTTATTTTTCTTAAAACATTTCTGAGGGACTCTTAAAGTCTAATTTTCAACACTTCTCCCCAATGTGTTATGGGGGTCCTGGATCACCACTCAATTCCAGTATTGCAATAACCTTAAATACTTTATATTAGATAAGGCTTAAATATCAACAAATCACACAAACCAAGTCTACAGTTTTAATTCAGTACAGCATCATGCCGTACAATGTCTATTCACATATTTATTTAGAGTTACATTTCAGTATTCACATGAATATATATACATACAGTAAATAAAGCCACTTACCACCACTTTTCCACCAATCCCCTGGCTTTTAACAGTGACACCCAACCACTGGTTGTGTTTGCTCTCTTGCTCCAGACTCACTTAAAAGAAGAAATATGTCATCATGTACAACTCTTAAATTCATCCTTTGTGCAGATGGTCGCAGAAATAAAAGTTGTCTCATTGAAGACTGTTAATCAGTGCTTAAATGGAAGGGGGGATGAGGGATCCGGGACCCCCCATAAGGCATTTGGGACCCCAATAAGAAGTAACAAATAGACTTAGGGGGTCCCTCAGATATTTAAATTTGAGTAAAAATGACTAATGTAATTAAATTCATGCATAGGATATGGTTAATTTGGTGAATAAATTATTTTTATTATAATTATTATTTTTAAAACCCTTTAGATTTTAAACGCCCCGACCCACTTCTAAAGATCGCTAAGCGCAGGACATCGTTGACATGTCTGCTTGATTGGCAATGCTCCGATGAAGCTAACTTCAGCCAAAAAATGTAGAATAATAAACCTCCACCCGCAGTCGGCAAGAGGACTTTTGGACTGAAAGGGTTGAATAGTCTTCTGACTGACAGACTCACTCATAACAGTCCGAGAGGTGCAGATGGCACTGGGGACGGGTGGGACATCAGCCCCCTCAGATTCCGATCCGTCCCCCTCACCCTTTCTATGACAAACATCATTTATCCGGGTTTCTGCTCTTTACATGGAGCAAAACGTGTCGAGCATGACCACGCAATTAGGTGAGTGGACAGAGACAAATAGCGAATTAACAGAAAAAGAAAGCTTGGATAAATCTAAAAAAAAAATGTTTTGTCAAGACATAATGTTTTATCTGGATTTTGATGACTAAATAAGTGTACAGGCATAACATTATCATCCAACCCAATATAGTGTATAAGATATAGGATGTGTAAGAGACTATAAGATAAAAAATTATTATATTAAGTAAATATATGTGGTGTAAGGTTTATGCAAGCCACAAATAAAGCCAATAGCCTTTGTGATATCCCCTTATAGCTTGAGATCACGTTTTTGTTATACGGAGGATATAGATCTTCACGCTTGATAGTCCATGTTTACAAAATGATGTTTTTAGCCCCCTCTTAAATTGAGGCTATGGAAAATATGGAGGTATTGTTTAGTTACACATCATTTAAAAAAAGCTATTTCTAATCTATAAATTTCAACAAACTTTTAGTTTTTGAGTTATTCTTAGACTTGTGAGGTAATTACCAACCATTACTTTGACATATTAGTGAAATAACAGTTTGAAAGGTCAATCATCCAGTTGTTTTTAGAGAAAATAATGCATACTACATTGGTAAAGAATGCAGGAATTATTCTGTAGGACATAGGGGAGAGTGGGGTGGTTTGTGCCAGGGGGAAGTTGTTTCCTCCCCTTGTTTCTGGAAAACCATAGAAGAAATTGATCATGTGACCACATCATTTTGAAAAGCCACCAATTTTAATCATCCTCCAAAGAGGAGATACACATGGCATGAGAGCACATTTCAGCTCAAAAAAGTTTGTTTCCTTTTAAAGTAAAATTTCTATGATGAAGGTTTTTTGATTGTAGTGTCTGAACAATTATAGACAAGTTTGAAAACATTTCACCCATGTTTTAGTGCTTTAGCAGGCTACACAACGAGTCTATAGAGTTATCATGTTGTTAGCTCTTAACTGCTGGATCATGCTAGTTTTTCAAACTTGTGAGTATGGGGCGATAGGATGTTTATAAATTAGCCTAGTCACTTTATTCTTATATGCTACATAATTGTCAGAAAGCGTTCTATGTATGTCAACCGGCATCAACTGTCAAAGCCTTTTTGCCTGAAATGATTCACAAATATCATATATTTTCCCCCAAAACTACAAAATATGACAACAGTTCAACAGTTTCAACAACATCTAAATAAACCTTAAATGAGCCATTTTGTATTGAATTTGTCTCGCTTCCATATAGCATTACAGTTTTTAACATTAACATGTTCTGTTTTACTTCAGAAATCACTGGCACAATTTACACCAATGTATTCTCCCCAAAGGGACAATTTACCCCGCACCAGGGTCAAGTTGTGCCGCAAGACCACTTTTTCACCAAAAGCTAAATTTCGGAAACAATTTATTTCAGATCCAAAGTTATTGTTCTCAGGGATACACCACATCCTGAAATATATGTAGATTCTTAAGTTGAAGGCATTAGAGCCATGGCTTCGCTTTAAAGTTATTTTGAGTAAAAACTGGCACAACTCACCCCACTTTCCCCTACAACTGTTCAAAAGTCATTTCTGTTCACCAACCCTGCATTGATTTGATCCAAAATACAGTAAAATAATCCTGTTCTTTTATGTAAGCCTGTTTTAACAAATAGTATATCGTTATGCATATTATGATCAAATATATTGTGTATTTTGTATAAATTGTATATTGCGAGACTGACCCCCACCCCCAACAAAATAAGTCTTATGCAGGGGACCCCCATAAGACTTGATTCAATTCGAGCACTGGTGCTAGCCTTGCATTGTAAGAATCTACAGCTCTGATATTTTTTGTTTGTGTTCAGCATACTCAGAGTGTCAGTAAATCATCTTTAATTCCTTCCAGACAGAATGACCAGAATCTCACCATTGCCATCAATGTCCACTCGTTCACACTGCTCAGGTGTGACAGGACAGCGATACAGGGCACCAGGACGACTGCTCTCCAGCGTTCCTTTACCTCTCGCCTGGGGCGCTCCCACTAATATCCTGAAGAAAAACACACACACACAGAAACAGGGTTCAGTGTCACCAAATAATCCACATGATCAGAACATTTAGATGACTTGTACAGTTAAGGGTCTTTATTTGTGCATTGTGAACATGACGCTTTAGATTTAAGGTTAATAAAACACTAGATGCATCATCATTTCTTATTGGTTATTGTCTCATAATCAAACCACATCATTAAAAATCTATTTGATTTAATTGAACAATCAATTCTTTCATGTGAGGATCATAAAGCTTCAAAATCCATAACTCTAAATCTAATGCAATTAAATCAACACATTTTAAAATGTAACAGAAATCATCAATATCTTTGGTAGCCACTCTATATTTAACCAGGTAAGAATTAGCAAATGGAAATGAAAATTAAGAAATAGTTCACCCAAGAACAATACTTCTGTATGCGAGTCTTTCATCAGTGGAACACAAAAGATGATATTTTGAGGAATGGCTCAGCGGTTTTGTTTTCATATAATTCAAGTCAATGGGGTTCAATGTAGTTCGATATCAACATTCTTCAAAATATCTTCTGTTTTGTGCACTGAAGAAGAATGTTTTTTGGGGAGTTATCTATTACTTTAAGATGTTTTGAAGACAGAGTGTGATGGAGCCAGTCATGCTCTTGGTTTTGTGTTATGGCGCCTGGACACGGCTCAAGCGCTGGAAAAACTCTGGGAAATCATTAGCATAAGAAAGACTCAATGTGAGCAGCATCTACATGAGGAACAATGAGAGTGTCCTCCCTCTGCTCCTTCACTTCAATACTTCATTCAGCTACACATTTACTGCATTTGTTCAGTAAAACACACACAGGCATACACACACAGAAGATTGTGAGATTTTGTCTGCAGCTACAGTTTGAGTGTGTTTTTAGAAGTCATTTTTTGGCTCCATCGTGGTACTTTTATTTACATCAGCACAAGCTTTAATTCAGAACAACTTAAAAATGAGTGTGAAGCACAATACACAAAGCTATGTTTACATGTAGGAACACTACTGAAGCGAGAACGAAAGACTGGAGAGTCATAGCTTAACCTACAGTGATCAGCGGATGACTAACTCAATCTTGAAAGACAACTCTTTTTTGGTGTTTTTTTGCACATATGTGCGTAGGTGTATACTCCACATTGTTGAAGAAAGCAGTATAAAAATACAAATAAAAAGGCATAACACTGTTGCTACTGTAAGACCTGATGGCAGCATCACTTAGTTAAACAACACAGTAACGCCTTTTTTATTTATTCACTGAATTCTTTCAGTCCAAGTTGTTTTAGTAATGATGGAAAACTGGAGCTGGAGTGTAAGGATATAGGAACTCAACCAAATCTAAGGGTACAAATAAAGTAACCCAGTCCAACCCCAACCAAACCTTGTGCCTTGCTCACAGGCACCTCAGTCTTTCCTGACACATGGGGATTGAACCTGCAACCTTTGGGTTACACATCCCACTCTCAGACAATTAGACCAAGTCTGCCCCCATATGTCATCCTTTTACAGAGGCTGAGCAAGCACAAACATAACCAGCCTAAGAATAAAGAATGATGTGTTGTACAGTGAACGGTGTACAGTTTTAGATGCAGCAGTTCTCATTATAGTATAAATAGAGTAAAAGCAGCACATGACTTCATTATACAACATCAATCTCTTCACACAAACATAAGGAGGTGTGTGTGTGTGTGTGTGTGTGTGTGTCAGTCATCATAGTGTTCAGTAGTAATTTAATATTTCAATGCTTTCTGAGTAACAGACTGTGGAATGGCGTCTTTATCAAACTCAAGACTTGAGGCTTTAAACTTTGTAATCGGACACATTTACACAACGCCGAGAAACGCATGAGTCATGTCACGTTTAGCATGAGAATAGTGTTGAATGTGTGACAGTATGGGTTCTCTGGGTCTGAACCACAAGCTCTCTTTGAACAGTGTGTTGCTATAAAGGCATCTTGAAACTGTATAGCTCACTGACACACACACACACACACACACACACACACACACACAGCTGATTTTAGATGTTGTCGGCAGACTGGCACCAGTATATTTACAGCTCTGATAGAAAACTGTGACACACATACAGACAGACACTGGTTTACATGAAACAATACAATTGTTTTACCAAGAGATTTATTTCTGTTTAGTGATGGAATGTGTAGAAATTCTATGTATGAATTACTGGACCATCCTAAAGAATATTTCACCCCGAACATATGACTTTCTTTCTTCTGTAGTACCCAAACGAAGATATTTTGAAGAATGCTGCTCATTTAACAACATTGAACCCCTTTGACTTCCATTATAGGAACACAAAACCACTGAGACATTTCTCTAAATATCTTCGTTGTTTTTGACTGAAGAAAGACTCGCATACAGATTTACAAACACATGAGAGTAAATGAATGATGACAGAATTGTAACTGTAAGTAAAGGATCTTTTGTCCAGTTATAAAAAAGCATTATTCGTTCATGTGCGTGACATAAGTGTGTATATTCTGTAACCTATACTGTATAAATAATGTCTAAATAAGTACATAAACCTTTAAAGTAGTGACCGACTGTCTTAAATCTGCTGTTTCACTCTGTGAGGCTCTTCCAACACACAAACAGATTCATTATTTCACATCATGACACATTGATGACACAAAACTTCCTTTAGAATAGGAACAGCCTTCAAATGCTGTGCTGTTATTTGTGATTTATTGTGCATGTTTGTGTGTGTTGTGACTCACCAGCTGTGAGGTTCAGGTGTAAGCTGCTGGTGTAAAGCCAATGAAAAGCCAAAGAAACTTCCCTGTTCTCCGTCCTTGATGAGGATGGACGTGGTGTCCAAATTGAACGCTGAGATGTGACAGACGAGGATCAGGACGAGCGCAGACGCACACCGCTGGTGTGTGTGCCACAGAGACATGTCAAACACAACACACACACACAAGGATCATCTACACAGAACACTGCTGCTGTTAATGATCAGGCTTTATTCTGTGTCTGTGATCTGCTCTGTCGGTCTCGTCCTGAGAGTGTGTGTCAAGAATGACTGCACAAGTGCACGGCCACACCAACACCCCCCCACACCACACACACACACACACACACAAGGAGCCGTGAATAGAGCACTCCCCCCCCCTCCGTCAGCTGACATCATCACTCAATGATCCATGCCACATTGATCAGGATGACTGGAAATCTGACTAAACATAGACAGACAAACATCACATCTATAAAGTTTCAAAGCTTCAGTTATTCTTCCTAACCATCAACATCAAAGAAATGATTCCCCCAAAGATGAAAGGATTTGTTCTTTTACTCCATGTTTCTCTCTTTCATTGAACACAAAGATGGAGGACAGAATGTTTCTCTGATCTATACCTCGCAGTAGGAAATGTTCTTGTGAAGTGATGTGATAGTGTTGTGTGTGAAACAGGTAATGTGAGGAGTGTTATAAACATGCTTTGGTGTCGTCATTGTTGTGATATTTAGCCACAGCTGTTTTTTATGGAATCTCTTCTCTTCCTCTCTGGCCTTCTGCATCTGTCACTCAACAGCTTTACACTTTGTTTTTAGAATCCCAACACAAAAATAACATGCATCTGTTTACTAGCGAGATGATCAGATTATTATTGTTGTCCATTCACTCTGCATCTGATAGTAAAATCTTAAGCTTAACAGAGTTCTAATAAGTTATAATAGTTTGACTAATATTTCAAACATTTCACTTATTTCAACTTATTTCATTCTCTGAAATGTTGTGAAAAGGATTTATTTATTTATTTAGTTAGTAGTATAAATTGTGTTTTTATCTCTTGAAATATACCGTCAAAAAATGATTTAACAGTCTAGAACAGGGATTCACAAAGTTTTTTGGACGAGAGACCCCTTAATTGTGACACAATATTTCAAGGACCCTGTCAAACTGATCAAAGTTATCAAGCATGTGTCAAACAGACCCGTAAAACCCCAGAATCTCGTGAAGGCAAGGAGTATAATTAGTGCTCAAAAAAGGTTTATTCTGGACCAAAAAGTTCAAAAAATGATAAAGTCAATGTCCAAAAATAAACAAGGTTTACCAGAATTTGGTCAATTCCTAAATACTGGCAAAAACGGATATAATAAACTGGTATACTCAGGTACAAAGCACAGATCAACTACGAATCATAAGCCACCCAAGACACTGGTTAACAGAGTGCAGGTGACGTTAAGACCAGACAATGTGAAAGGGAAAACTGACTAGCTTAAATAGTTTTCGGATAATTAGGTGCAGGTGGAGAAAAAATCAAGTAGTGCATGTTGGGGAATGTAGTCCGCTATAAGTCCGGTGACAGAGATCAGGTAAACCGTGGTGTGAGCGCTGATGTAGGGGGTGTGGCCAGTCGAGGAGCTGAGGATGTTACATTAACCCCTCCACAGTCTGCTCCAGCGGACACTACAGGGCATCTAGGCCGACCTCGGGAGTGAGTAGAATTCTCGTAGAAGAGAGGGGTCTAAGATGTCGGTACGGGGAACGTCTTGGTTACGTCCGTAACCTCAGTTCCCTGATGGAGGGAACAAGTCGTTGTGTCGAACCGACAGATGGGGTTCGCCCTTGAGAACCTATCAACTCTGACTACATTTGGCATGAAAGGCCAATGAAATTGGCTAATAAAATTTGCATGCCGGGCTCCGCCTCCGGATGTCAGGTATAAAAGGAACGCTTTGTGTTCTGAGGAGCCTGAGTGCTTCAGAGGGCGATACGCGTTGTGGCATACGGGACACAACATCTCGTTCCCTCCATCAGGGAACTGAGTTTATAGATGTAACCCAGACATTCCCTTTCTGTCGGTCTCCCGGCGTTGTGTCGAACCGACAGATGGGGTTCCCATGGAAAACGCCACTGCTGTATTGCGTCACAATCTCTAGCGGAGCAACGGTAACAGGCCTGGGGGTGTCATACATGAGAGCTTTCTTGAAATTGTAACCTTCCAGTGTGATGGGTTGGGGGTCCCAGAGCTTTCTTAGGGGAAAGGCGACCACCTGTTTATGGACGGGGCCTTATCTCTCTTTATCGGCGAGAGGCCGTCCGGTCAGGGTTCACTGGGTAAGCACCGCTTCCTTAATTAGGGATGCGCTGCAGAGACCACTTTCTACTGTCAGGAGGAGTTTAGTGGGATACCAACATGGTCTCGCCATTAAGTGGAGATCTCATGAAATAAGTGCGGACTGGGGCAGTTAACCGCAAGGTGGAGGTCCACCTGGGGAGGTCATGGGTTACCAGAGATGGGAACCGTTCATGAGGGAACGTCGGACGGAACAGCCTAAGGGGGGTTGTTACAGTCTAACGGTAACACTAGGTCCGGTTAGAAATATACGCTAACTCATATGGGATCCCGGCCTAAGGGGCAGGGCTGCTCTGCCCAGCCCGCCCGCAGGGGATGCTTGCTTAGTGATGCATGGAATGCCTGTTCTTTACCACGTGGGGTGGGAAAGAGGGGAGGCTATGTAGCACACTGATCCAACCTACTGTGAGGGTGGGAAGGTGCATTCGCAGGCATTCGCCCAGCCGGCTGCTGGTCCTACACGTGGCCATGCATTCTAGGCAATCAGTGGACACGGAAAACGCTTGTAAGTCCCCTACCCTCTTCGAGAAGAGTGCCAACAGGAGAAGCGTCTTCATCGTGCACAAACCATATCTCCCAGCCGTGTGGCGGTTTGGGCAAGTCTTGTCAGACTCCCAGGGACCGGGACAGGGACTAGAGGTAAAATCTACATCATAGACCTCCCAGGGGGGGTTCAATGGCTGGCAGAGCGGCTCTCCCACTCTGGAGGGGCCCTCAGGGGGGCGATCGCCTCTGCTTGTCTGCCTGGCGATGATGTAGCAACCTGCACTGTCTGTGAGAGTGCAGCGGGTTGCTGCTTATCCTCGACATTATGCCTCACCATGACGCAAGGTCGAGTTGCCGAACACCGTCATGTAGAGGGTGAGGGCAGCTGTAAAACACTCAGCGAGAGAGAGAACCCTTTGAAGAGGGCTGTTGGGACAGGGCAGGACAGTCCTTGAATGTCCGCTTTGGCTCTCGCCACGGCTGCTGGTTGGACCGCAGCGGCACATTTCCTCCGGGGGACATGGACATATCCTCTAGCTGACCCACCAACAGGGGAAGAAAGGGTGACTGAACTAGTTTGACGCCCAGAGAAGGGGGCTTTTCCCGGTCTTACAGAGTTCCTTATGGACTTCCAATATACACGGAACTAATGGGCAAAACCCCGGGTACCGCGTATCCAGCCGCCAGCCTTGGGGTAGGGGCATTGCGTCCACCGACGCCCCATGCTCACGGCATTTTCGAAGTCCAATTTTTCTTGATCTCGATCCCCCGATAATTCCTTGAAGGAGCTTCAAGGAATTATCGGGTCAAAAATGCCAGTCAGTCACCCTCCAATGTTGCAAGGGACATTTCATCATCACGCGCCGTCACGCGCCATCACGGTACTTACGAACACGTGATTGAGTAAAAAGACGAGTGAGAGCGGCTGACGGATTAGCACTCACAATAACCATCATATCACCGTCGGTGCTCACCAGAGCAGACAGCAGGTCGTAGCCACTGCTGCCACGAAAGGGGGAGCAACACTAGTTGAAGTGCGGGCAGGACATATCCACAACGGCTGCCTCAACGGGCTGGAGAACCCAAACATCGTGTCCGTCCCCCTCCTCGATGAGTGTGTTGCACCCAAGAGAACAGCGGGAGATGCCACGCAGGAGAAATATGTTCTTTTAGAAGGAGATATGCTCTTCTAGATCTCGAACACTTTTGGCAAGTCGAGACGACCAGGGGAATGTCGCCGCAAAAAAAGGGACGATCCGCTGCAACACGTTTGAGATTCCGGCGATGTAGATAATAGCAGTCTTGTAATCAGGAGCGATGGCTCTGAAGAACAAAAGGTGAATGAATGAAACACGCCGGCTTCCTTTTATACCGGACATCCGGAGGCGGAGCCTGGCATGCAAATTTCATTCGCCAATTTCATTGGCCTTTTCTAAAAGTAGTCAGAGTCTGTCGGTTCGACACAACGTCGAGAGACCGACAGAAAGGGGACCCAGGATTGTTCCTCTGGTCCGTATCCTTCCTAATCTTTGAGATATTCGAGTTGTCCTGGAACTCTTCCACCCGGTAGATCCACTTCAGTACATTTCTCCTCTGCACCGTCAGCGTACAATTTAAGGTCGACATAGGCGAATTTGGACCATAACGTCTCCTTAGCGAGCGCGTCTGCATAGGTGGCAAGGCACACCGCCATCTTCTCCTCTACACAAACCGCTTCTTTTCCTGCTTTTTCTTCCTCACTTTCCACCTCCCCTAGAACATCAACATATTCGAGTCCAATGTCGTGCAACTTTCCAAAGTCCACACCAAGTGCTCTGATCTCGTCGATAAGCACCCTTTTTTCTAGGAGGTCTACAGTGAGGGACAGCCTTTTGGCTCTCTTGCTGAAAGAGCTCTGCGCTGTTGAGCGCCTTCCTTTCAGGGCCACTAATTCTGCCAAATCCATTTCCTTTCCCTGCACTGACCAAGGCGCTGATCCACAGAGGGGTCTATTCGGCCTATACCTCTTCCCTTGGTGCTCCTTCACTGGTCAATGCTGCTCGGGCATAGGTAGACCAGCTTGGCTTAATGCTCTCGAACCAGTTGGTTTATTACTGTTCCGTTTTTGGTTCCCACGGAAAGGGCAACCCAGTGTACAAAGGATATTACTCGGTATTCCTCATCTAATGGTTGAGGAGGAGGACGTTGGGCTGCCGCTACATCAGGCTCTGAGGGAGAACAGGATTAGTAAAAGGTTTAAGTAGCAAAACATGGAAGGTTGGGGTGATCAGCAGCTGGAGCTGGTAGGTGACAGGATTTATCTGACGGAGGACACGGAAGGGGCCAACAAATCTGTGACTGATTTTTTGGCAGGGCTGTCGCAGGCAAGAGCTCGGTTTGACAACCAAACCCTCTGCCTGGGTTGGTATACAGGAGTGGGGGAACAACAAACATTGGCAGGTTGCTTCTGTCTGCGGACAGCCTGCTGGAGTATGGAATGCGCTGAGACCCAGACCCTCTTGCTCTACCGGAACCAGTGGTCTACCGCCGGCAGCAATGATGGTTCTCCCAACCAGAATGATAGCAAAGTATGCATTGGAAGGGAGTGAGACCTGTGGAAGATTGTCTCAGTGAGTTTTGTGCGTACCTGGCCCAGGGCAGGAAACGGTGCCAGCTGTGCTGATGGTTATGGCAATATGACCTCAGGAACCTCCCTATTTCTTGTATCTTTCGCTCCGCTTGGCCATTAGCCTGAGGATGGTAACCTGATGTTAGGCTTACAGTCACGTCGAGCAGTTTGAAAAATGCTTTCCATACTTGAGATATGAATTTAGGACCCCTGTCCGACACGATATCCTCTGGATTAACGTAGTTCCAGAAGACATTATGAAAAAGGGCTTCTGCAGACTCTAGAGCAGTGGGTAGGCCAGTTAACAGGATGAGTTTACAAGCCTTAGAGAATCTATCTACGGCCAACAGAATACATGTAAAGGTGTCGGACAGGGGCAGATCAGTGAGAAAATCCACAGCTATATGGGACCGGGTCTATTGGGTATGGGTAGTGGCAGTAGTTGGCGAGGAGTTTGAGATGGCACAACCTTAGCAGCCCTAAACAAATCAGGAGATGTCCTTAGGCATACCAGGCCACCAGTACCGGGCTGAGAGGTGCGAGAGTGTGATCTTACTTGAGTGTCCAAATCCAGGAACAGAGTGGGCTGAGTCCACAAGGGCCGTGCAGAGTTCCAGGGTTACAAATAGCTGACCCATGGGACCTTCCGGCGGAGTGAGGTGTTGTAAGGTTTTGATCTCCTGGTCAATGGAGGGGTTTTAACAAGACTTTAATAAATAATAAATACAAAACAAACACCCACAAGGGGGTAACAGAACAAAACATAACAGGAACATGGACTGACTAGACTAAACTAACTAAGAACAAGACTTGACATTTAAACTACAATAAACTAAACTAAACAAGACAAGACACAGCAACTCACCACAATGACACAAAACAATGAACCAGCACAAGACAAGAGACACGATGTCAATATAAAGGGAACCAAATCAAGAGGGGACAGGTGCAAAGGATAAACTAATTAACACAAACTAGGAAACAGGAGGGCAGGAACAATGACAAGACCTGAGAGAGAGTATGGCAACAATTAGGTGCCAAAGTAGTCTCTCTCCAACATAAAACAAGGGATCCTTGGAAGAGGGGTCAAGCTGTTACAAAAAGGCACTAAAAGCAACAAAGCCGAGCACTTCAGTATTCCAAGGTTTTTATTTAGTACAATTGCTAAACTAACAAACAAACAGACTCCACCTGACCTGGCTATGCCGCCGCACCTTGGTAGAAATGAATTCATGAAGTTTTTTACTGAGAAAATCGAAATAATACGAGACAACATAGCTAAAACCAAACCTCCAATTGTGTCTGAAGAATTAGTATCGACCGTCACCCAAAAAGAAAAGCTACAGTGTTTTTCTCCTATAAATCAGGAAGATTTAATTAAAATAATTGCAACATCCAAACCGACAACATGCTTATTAGACCCCATTCCGACTACTTTATTAAAAGAGTTACTACCTGCTGTAATTGAGCCCATTTGTAACATAATCAACTCGTCAATTAATATAGGACATGTCCCAGGGCCCTTTAAGATGCTTATCAAAAAACCAAACTTAGACCCCAATGAACTTGGAAGCTATAGACCGATTTCAAATCTACCGTACTTGTCTAAAATACTAGAAAAAGTAGTGTCAACTCAACTGTGTACCTTCCTACAAAATAATGACATGCACGAAAAGTTTCAGTCTGGCTTTAGACCGCATCACAGCACTGAAACTGTGCTCGTTAGAATTACAAATGACCTCCTTATTGCATCAGATAAAGGTAACATCTCACTCTTAGTCCTGCTTGACCTTAGTTCTGCTTTCGATACTGTAGACCAGGGCTATTCAAATCTTACCCTGGAGGGCCGGAGCACTGCAGAGTTTTGCTCCAGCCCTGATCAAACACACCTGAGCAAGCTAATCAAGCTGTTCAGTATCGCTAGAAAATCACAGGTGTGCAAGTTTGATCAGGGTTGGATCTAAACTCTGCAGTGCTCCAGTGCTCCATGGTAAGATTTGAATAGCCCTGCTGTAGACCATAAAATACTACTAGATCGTATACACAATTATATCTGTATTCAGGGACAGGCACTGCAATGGTTCAGATCTTACTTAACAGACAGATAACAATACGTCCATTTAAATGGGAAATCGTCAAATCTTACGCAAGTTAATTATGGATTACCTCAGGGATCGGTTTTAGGACCCTTGCTTTTCTCCATATACATGCTGCCCCTTGGCAACATTATTAGAAAACATGGAATTAGCTTCCACTGTTATGCAGATGATACTCAGCTATATATCTCATCAAGACCAGATGATTCCTTTAAGCTATCCAAACTGGCAGAGTGCATCGAGGACATAAAACATTGAATGACTAGTAATTTCCTTCTTTTAAACTCTAGCAAAACAGAAATATTACTTATAGCACCAAAATCAAGTAAACAGAATATCTCCGACTACAGCCTGCAAATTGAAAGATGCACTGTTACTCCAACAAATACAGTTAAAGACCTAGGCGTTATATTAGACGGCAACCTGTCATTTAAAAATCACATCTCAAATATCACAAAAACAGCCTTCTTCCACCTTAGAAATGTTGCCAAATTACGAAATAGTTTATGTGTTGCTGACGCAGAAAAGCTTATTCATGCATTTGTGACCTCAAGACTTGACTATTGTAATGCTCTACTTAGTGTTTGTCCTGTATCATCAATAAACAAACTACAGTTAGTTCAGAATGCAGCTGCCAGAGTTCTTACCAGGTCAAGAAAATACGATCACATAACCCCAGTTTTATCATCGCTTCACTGGCTACCCATTAAGTATCGTATTGATTTTAAAATTCTTTTAATTACTTACAAAGCCCTGAACGGTTTAGCCACTACTTACTTAACCGAGCTTTTATCACGTTACAACCCATCACGCTCTCTATGATCTCAAAAAGTAGGACTTTTGATAACAGCTAGAATAACTAAATCCACCAAAGGGGGGCGAGCTTTCTCATACATAGCACCTAAACTCTGGAATAGCCTTCCTGATACTATTCGAGGGTCAGACACACTCTCACAATTTAAATCTAGATTAAAGACACATCTTTTCAGCCAAGCTTTCACTTCATGCATAGTTATTGAACAGCAGTTACGCTAATTATTCTACTTCTGCCTTCGCCTCGGGATGTCCATTTCGGGAGAAATTCCGCCAGACCCACTAGAGATTACGCCAGCTACAGCTGCAGACTGACTGACCATCCCAGCTACATCAATTCAATGAGGTTTTTTTCCCCATTAATAAATCAATGGAGTTTGGGTACCTCGCCTGGCCTGCTTACCGGGAGACTGCATTTATTTATTAATTAGAATTGTCTTGCTCGTTCTATAAACACCATGCACTGTGCTGTGTTTTACCTTTTCTGTTTTTCCTGTTTGCCCCTGTAAAGCTGCTTTGGAACAATGTACATTGTGAAAAGCGCTATAAAAATAAACTTGAATTGAATTGAACTCACCCAGGACAGCAGAAACGAGGGCATTTTAAAGGGGAGAATAACAAAGGATAATTAACAATGGGCAGGTGTGGGTAATGAAACACTGAAGGGAAGTAAACAAGGAAACGAGAGGGCCGGGCCATAGACAAGACATGAGAAAGCACATGGCATCCCAATATACAAACAATGCCATGTCTTTCTCACACTTAACACGTGGTATCTGCCATGATCCTGCCACTAGACTAGAAAACCATAACCAAGATATCATATATCATATAGATATCATAACCAGAATCATTTGTATAAGACTATTTAGATTATTCCAGATTTAGTATTCCCTTTTGCTTCATCCAATAAGCTAATGTAATATTCAGATTTAGCTACTCTTAATTCTCGAATAGCTTTATTCTGGAGTCCTTTGTAACAATGCCTATCAATATCTCTCCCTGACTTCACAGCTTTCTTTAAAGCAGCATCTCTATTTTTCATCATTTCCCATGTCTTTTCACTTAGCCAAGGTCAATTATTTTTATGCCTAACGTTATTCTTAACTTTTACAGTGAATTTATCCCTTGCAGCATTTATCCTTTTAATAAATGTTTTACAGCCATACTCAATATCGTTAGAAGATAAAATGTTGTTCAACTTTAAACTTATTATTTCCTCATTAAACTCATTAACTTTCCCTTAAGTATTTGAGAGAAAGCTTTCTTTGTGTTTGTCTTATTGTTTTTAAATCTGGTTTTGGTCAATTTCCAAGATAAGCTATGATCTGATAACCCGGTGATCAGGTTATAAATCTTAATTATCCGTTTCCGGATTTATTGGTAAACATTAAGTCTAACTGCGTTTTGGAGGATTTTGCAATTTTGGTGGGCCCTTTAGATACCAGGGGTGTATTCCATAAAGCTGGTTATGTGACATACCCGGGTAAGTTAAGGGTTAGTTAGGATAACCTCAACTTTCGGTTCCAAAAACAGAGATAACTTTCAGGGTATGTAAGTAACCGTAGCAACTCACTCTCTGAAGATAACCTGCTCCAGAGTGAATCATGTTCAAGGGTTAGTTCATTTTCAGGAAATGTTACTAAGCTTAAGGGGTTGTCTACACTTGTGTGCGCTTTCGATGAGCGTCAAGTGGCCGTGGAAGCACAGACGAAGTATAATATAATAATTTTACAGTAATATTACAATGACATTTCCAATCTCACCAATCGCAATTTTTTATTAACTTGATTAGTTAACCTTATAAAACCTTCTCCATTACTATGACTACATCCGCAATGCAAGGTCAGTTTTCAGATAACCAAATAAAGGTAGATTATTTAATGAACAAAAAAGAGGTTTAATACTGCCTTCCAAATTACAAATGTGATCACAAACGTATACACAACACAATATTGGTACAATACAATGGTAAACACGAGTTACAAACATCTCAACAAATCTACAGTTTATGTAACAAAGATAGCCATGATGAGTATATATTATACTATAGTATAAAAATAGTGCATTCATTTAAAATATTTAATTAAATAATTAATATATAGCGTTTATAGTTTTATAAACATATAACATAAATCATTTAGTTTTATGATTTTTATCCCGCACTTTATACACTGATGCAGATTTAAGTCTTCTGTGAAAAAACCTCTGATTTATAAAATTGTTTTACAGTCAAAAACTTTAAGCTTCCAGGCCGTTGCCATGGTGACTGGTAAAATCTGTGATCTGTTGACAATGTCTTCATGTTGTTTCTGTGAGCTCCCGTTAACTCTGGTATCGTCCAGGAGGTTGGTTAAACTAACTAACTACATTGCTGTAGCTCAGTGGTAAGAGCATTGTGTTAACAACGCAAGGTTGTGGGTTCGATCCCAGGGGATTGCAAATACCTATGTAAAATGTATAGGATAAAGCAATGTAAGTGGCTTTGGATAAAAGCGTCTGCAAAATGCCTAAATGTAAATTTAACTTTTCTCAGGTGTTTTGGAACTGACTGTAAGCAGGTTAGGGTTAATCAACCGAGAGTTCAGTCTTTTGTTGACGGTAAGTTAACCCTGCTTTCTGGAATACACCCCTGGTGTAAGAGATATTTATCTGCAATGGTTTTCACTTTTTTCTTCTTAGATTTATCATCCCAGTTCACATTGAAGTCACCCATAAGAATGATTTCTTTGTTATGATTACATTCCTTTAGAACTTCTAAGAGTTGTTTGTAGAATATATCATTTGCAGAGGGTGGTCTATACACACATATAATAATAAACGATATTTGTGGAGACAAGATAAATGTTCAATTTCAATTCAAGTTTATTTATATAGCGCTTTTCACAATGTACATTGTTCCAAAGCAGCTTTACAGGGGCAAACAGGAAAAAAGAAAAGGTAAAACACAGCACAGTGCATGGTGTTTATAGAACAATCAAGATCATTCTAAAAAATAATATCTAATAAATGAATGAATGCAGTCTCCCGGTGAGCAGGCCAACACTGCCCTGCTGTTGAGAGGAACCCAAACTCCAATGATTTATTAATGGAGAAAAAAACCTCGGGAGAAACCAGGCTCAACCGGGAGGGCCAGATCCCCTCTGACGTGTCATAGCTGCACTCAGTGACCCCGACCAAAAGCCACCGAGCAAATATCCACGAGGAAGAGGGAGAGCCCACCATTTGCAACCCAGAAAGTCCCACTCACCGAAAACAGTGCAGGTTCAACCCGGTCCCACTCCACCAGAAAACAGAGGAACAACCAGTGAAAATAGTAATGGCATGTTGTAACTTTATTCACCTGTTGTCCGACATCGACCACAAAACAAGGCCAAACTGGAGCCACATAGCCCCAGCAGATGAATCCCCACAACCAACGAAGAAAGAGAATAATTTGCGTCGCTGCTGTTCATTAACTATGCATTAAGTGAAGGCTTGGCTGAAAAGATGTGTCTTTAATCTAGATATAAATTGGGAGAGTGTGTCTGACCCTCGAATAGTATCAGGAAGGCTTTTGGTGCTCAGGAAGAGTTTAGGTGCTACGTATGTGAAAGCTCGACCCCCTTTAGTGGATTTAGTTATTCTAGGTGTCATCAAAGCATGTTGTCAGGTTTCAGTAAGGCTTAGTACATCAAAACTGTTGTCTGTGATCATTTCAGTCTGCCTTTTGATTTAGTGATCTAATATTAAGTAGCCCAAACTTTAGGCGTTGGTTTTGCTCATTAAATATATTGTCTTTTGGTTTAATAATGATAAGATTTTTTCTCATACTTTTAAATAAATGATTATTTGGTTGTATTATTCGGGGGACAGACACAGTCTCTATGCATTTGGAAGCAGTAACATTCTTAACAGTTGGGTGAGAAGAACACAGACTATGGTTAAGTTTGTACTTACTAGTCAAATGGTGCGTAGCGTCTTTGAGATGTTGTCGGACAGAATTTCCGCTCCAATGCTGCTGGGGTGCAGGCCGTCGGGGCGGAAGAGCCTTGGTCGCTCCCAGAACAGATCAAAATTATTTACAAAGAGCAGCTTCTGTTCAATACACCATGACATTAACCAATTATTGAGCGTAAATAGTCTACTGAACTTTTCGTTCCCTCTTCGGTAAGTAGGAAGTGGCCCTGATACGATGATCCTGGCTGTTGGCGATGCGTTGCGAACAGTATCGACCAGACTCCTGAAATCCCTCTTCAGGATCTCCGACTGCCGCATTCACACATCATTCACCCCCGCGTGCAAGACTACGGCTCCCACTCTTCCCTCGTTTTTCAGGATCGCAGTTACCTGCGCAGAGACATCTAGAACACGGGCGCCAGGAAAACATTGAGTGCGCACCTTACCTTGATTGAAGGAAGCTCGTACGGTCCGGACGATTGAGTCTCTGATGACCACAGCGTTGCATTTTGTCTCGCAAAGGGTGGCAAAGCGGTTACTGGATCTCGAAGACCGGTGGCGGCGGTGGGGGAGAGGACACTGCTCTGGTCCTGGATTTCGCCTTCCGCCGTGTGGTGGCCGGTGGAGGAGTGAAGTTCATTTGGGCTCGTCGGGTTCTTGAAGCCTGGGCTTTGTGCATAGAAACACGCGGAGTAGAAGTGGTAGGAGTATTACAATCATGTCGAAAACTTACCGCAGCTTTGCGAGCGTCAGCCCGGGATGTTTCCAGTGCCGTTTTACGTTCTCGCAGATGTGTTTGCCTCTCCAGTAGATCGTGGATCTGATTCTCCAATGCTTCCAGTTCTGACTGAAATGCGAACAAAGATTCATCATCTGCACTCAGAGGTAACGTTAAACACATATCTGAATCATTAGCCATTAGTGGTGTCATAATGAGAACAGTGAGTTAAGCAGTAAGGCAATATTCAGAAACTAAAGGCTGGAAATGCTAACAGCCTGTGGGCTAATAGCGAATGACCGAATAAAACACATTTTTCTCTGCGTTATATGACGATTTTGGTATGGGATACACTTAAGGGTAAGTTTTACCCTCTGTGAATTATCAACTTAGAACATAAATCTTAAAATATAACAGGAATAAACAATATATTTAGAAAAAGTTTGACAGAGCTCTGTCTCAAACCACGCGCTCTCAGCAAACAGGAAGTGACGTATTCAAACACTTCGCGACACGTCGTCAACGTGACTCAAGTTAATAATAAACAGTAAAATTTAACAGTAAACAAACAAATGAATCAGTAGATGAATGAATAAATGAATGAAACACCAGAAATAATAATAAATTCTCATGTTCACACGAGTGCTCTAGTCAGGAGTTTGAGACGTCATGGTGTATGGGACACTTGATAGTGTGTTTGAACTTGTCTCGGAGCAGATTTGAGTTGGAGAGGTCTAATTTAATTGCTTATTTCCTTCATCACTTCATTTATGTCTGTGTTTATTAAAAAAGTTTCCCCACCAAAGACAAGTTATTACGGCAATCAGTGTGTGTTCTGTTGTACAGCAGGTGGCGCTGTTACACACCTTTCAGAAAAAGTACAGAATCCCAGAACCTAGAACGTTTATGTTTTAGTGTTTTTTAATGATGTTCTGAGTGTAATCTGGGTGGAGTCTTTGACAAAAAACGTTAATTATCTCAGCTGTTTAATCAAAGTGAAACCTACCCACATCTAAGGAGTGATAAAAAAAACAAAATATTGAAGATATAAGAATACGGTTTCTTTTGTTTAAAAGAAGAGACTCTGTTCTTGCATTTGACATATTGTTTGTCCATATATTCTTTATAGAAAATGTACTGTGAGCCATTAAAGTTGGTTAAAATGTTAAAAAACGCTGGCGTAGGCTGGCAACTTTTTTTAAAAAGGCTGGAGGGGAATGAGATAAAGAAGGCGGGGAGGAGGAGAGAAACTGGGTTTACCAAAGAAAAGTTGCTCCTGACCAGGTTAGGTCCGCAGAGTAAGTTATTATGGTTACTGACTCTGAGTATAAGTGACCTTTCTTTGTTTGTAATACTTCACATTCTGAAACAGGCTCTAGATCACCAGTACACACTGAACCGAGAGCTGTTTCTTTCGGACGAGTCCGATTCAGAACCCATGCTGTGCTAAAGCTACGAGAGGACTTAAATATATGGAGCAATCTGCCAAAATATAAGTTTATTTAATAAAGGAAAATTGTACGAAAGAGCAGGTTCGCTAGAAAGATGTCCAAGAATGAAACCTTTAATTTGTGAGAAAATATTATACAATTATGGCGTGAATTCACATACTGCTTGCGGATGTGCAAAACTGGCTGTGAATGTAGTTGTTGCAGGGGTGTGAATGTGTTTCGCACCATGTTGACTGCAGCAATTTTAGCAAAAAATGTGAGTGCATGAGTGTAATAAGATTCATTAAAAGGAAGGAAGGAGGCGGGAACCGGCAAACATTTAAACATTTAATAAAGTAATATAACAGCCGGCGGCCCCTCACGGACGACCGCCGGCGAACAAAACATAAATACAAAACACAAGAACATAAATATAAGCTTAACATATGTTCGGGCCCGGTCTTCTCTCTTCGACGGTCCGGTCGCTCGTTCCTTTTATATGCTCCCAATCTCCTACGTGATTCGAGCCTGGTGTGCGCACAGCTGGCGCTTATTCACAATTACTCACCGGACACGAACCACGGTCTCACCCCGCCAACTCTACTACAATGAGTATCTCAGTTTGTGATCTGTGAATTGGATTTGTGCACTTGCACTGAAGTATTCAAAAAGTTGTAACTGTTGTGTTGTGTTATTGGGAGAGAAAAAAGTTTGCAACTTAAAATTTTCACTTCAAATTTACTGATACACATGTGTGGACAAAAATATCTTCATAATATCCCATCATGCCTTGTCATTGTCAACCGGTTTCATATGTGTCCCATTTCCTGTTAGTCACTGCATTTGTGTATTTATTGCCTTTATTATTTTTCTATTATAATTTACAATTTGTGTATTTAATGACTTTGTTCAGTTCTCAGTTGTCGATCGTTGTTTTATGTAATGCCTTGTGGAATGTTACCCTTTTGTGTTTCTCATAGGTTTGTTGGACTTGTTATTCTGTGGACTTAAAAAAATTCTGCATTTGGATCCTCTCCCTGTTTCCCTGCCTGCCTGTTCGTAACAACTTGTGTCTTGTCCTTCATTTCATCTGATTATTGCCCTAACTGTATACATAACCATGAATATATTGTTTCTTGTCAGTCCTTGTCTATGTCTAGCTAGTGTCACAGGTCGGGATGGGTCAAGCCGGACTACGCCCACCCCTGAACCAGGACCACCTCGAGGAGCGTATCAGAGGGAGAAATCGGAGACAGAATAAAATTTCAACAAGTTTTATTTAGAAGTAAAAGCAATTTGAAAATCCTAGTCTAAAATCTTCTTCCTTCTTGCCCTCAGGAATCGAAGGTGAACAGTACAACAACCAGGGTCTCTCCCGCTCTCTTCCTCAGTGCGGGCCCTGTAGTGAATGGGGCGGTGGACAGGTAAATTGTCAGGTAGGTCTTTCCCAGGTGGAGATGCAGTAAACAGGCGAACGGCCCGGTAAGTCTCTCTGGTAAGTAAATATTTCCAACCTCCCTTCCTTCACAGGTACGAGATCCGGAGCAGATGGCCGTCAGTCAGGTACGTATACAGCAGATTCACACTCTGATGATGGGGTGGCGAGGGAATCTTTACAGGGTAAGCGAATAATTTCAACCTCCCTCTCTCCACAGGCACAGAAACTGGAACAGAGGAATACTCCAGACAAAGTGTACCAACCCCGTTCGTAACAGAAGGACAGCCACTTCTCTCAGCACAGGTGACTATAAGGATACAGTAGACTCGAAGTCAACCGGTTGCACAGGGCTCCTACTGAAACAGACAGAAGGGATACTTCAAGTAAGCATACGGTTCACATGAGTTGGAAGGGGACGAACACTTCTCACGATACAGATGAATTGCGGGAATTCCCTAGACTCAAGTCGACAGGCTGAGCAAGACCTCTTCTGGCCTAGATGAAGTGGATATTCCAGACAGAACGGACCGGCTTTACGTTCACAGCAGAGGGACAGTCACTTCTCCCCACACAGGTGGGCTCCCAGGTTGCAGCAGGCTCAAAGTCGATGGGCTGAACGGGACCTCTACTGGAGCAGACAGAAAGGGTGCTTCACACAAGGTATACAGTTCATGTGCATAGAAGGGAGTGAGCACTTCTCACAATACGGCTGCGTTGCAGGAATACAGCAGACTCAACGTCAGCGGGATGAATGGGACTTCTACGGAGACAGACCACGAACAATTCAACAAGGCATCTCGTCTCTTATTCACTCAAACAGAGGGGTTAATTCAGAGTCCAGATGATAATTCCTCAACATCCACTCAGTTAGAACAGAGCAATGACACAGAACTCTCACTATTGACAGTAGACCAGCGTAGCACAGGGAGAGTGCACGGCAAAGGGAATGTATCTTCCACACACACAGCAATTCCACTTCTAGCATATAAGGTGGGGGAAACGTCAATCTTAGGCACTGAAATCTCACTTCACGACGTGCAATTTAAAGCCCGCACTCACCCTTGGGTCTCTGTCCGAGGGGGCCGCGTTCATCAATGCTGCAAAGGGTATTTCGGGATGTTTTTCTTCACAAACACAGGCAGAGTTCACATCACCATTTATGATGGAGAAAGAGACAGGAGGTCGGCAATGAATCAGTACAATCCACTCGGTGACATTTATGATCGTGATCCACACATGTAACGGGAGGAGACACTGACTGTTTGACCATTTGTGAGGGTGGGTAAATGTCTGTCAGGTGTGAACGTGTATCCGTGAGGCTGTTACAGGTGTGGCCAATGTTACTGATGAGTCAGTGGTACAATGCGATTGGCAGATCTACGGAATATAAGGAGCAGCGTGAGGTCCTTACGGGGTGGTTTTTTTTTGTTCTGGACCGTGAGAGACGCCGTTACGAGACGAGCGTGACTGCCTCTGTGCCGGTTTCTCAGGGTATTCAACTCAACTCAACGCACGCAGTGACGACGATATCCATTGACCCCTGGTGCCGAGAGGTCCACGAGAACAATCAACGCGCGCTATCCATTTCTATTGAGGGAAGTGGGAATTCTTAATGTTCATGAAAGGCTGACGCTGATGTGTGTTATTTGGGACTGATTGGCCTTCCTTTGCCTGACAGTTTGGTATTCCAGTTCCGGGGTGCCTCGCTGATCCTCGTGTCCTGGAGATCGCCGGAGCCGGGACTTGTGCAGTTGCTGCTGTCGTCACCTCGCCGTGGGCGCTTCCCCTTTGCGCTACGAGCGACAGTGGGCTGGGTCGTGAGTGACGAGACTTTTGGTTGTGTGTGACGAAACTCTGCTTTTGAACTTAATACAACTGTGACGTTTTGCTTACGTAACCTTCTCTCGGTCTAGCGAGGTATTGGCTGCTCGCCTAGGATATATTTTCCATTGTCTTTTTATTCGAGTCTTTTTAAGGCCAACAGACTAATCAAACTAATTTGTCCTATCATGATTTCTAATGTGTGAAATTGAGGTTGAAGTGGTTACACCAGTACATTCTTAAATTTGTTTTTGAAGTGTAGATCTCACGTGTGATGGGGTGCTGTTGTATATGACTATTGGTCTGATTGGTGTGTTGATCGTTTCTTGATCGCTGTTTAGCCGGGGGGCGCCATAGTATACCATTACTCCTAGTCCTTGAATTGAAGCATCTATATCTGGGTTACCTTCAAAATGTATACAATGATATTTAGTTTTTAAACTGTTGTATAAATAAACTTTGTATTTTTATAAAACGTTGGTGTAGCCTGTTACTTGTGTATTACAAGGGTGGAATTCCTGCGTGCGCCTGAGTTGGCACCTTACATTTTTGGCGTAAGTCGGCAGGGCCCTTGATATACACAAGTAATATGAGTCACGGCGAGCAGCCCCAAGTAAATGCATTAATGCCATGGTTTATGGGGGGGCCATGGGTCCCAAAATTTGGTGGAGGGGAGCCCTCGAAATTTCAAGAATGGAGAAACCAAATTGAGGCTTTTATTCGGGCTCAGGGGCTGAGTGAGGTACAGCGGGTTGATTTTGTGCTGAGTGCATTGGAGGGGAATGCTAGAAGAGAAGTCCTGCTGTTGGCTGAAAGAGAACGAAATACGGATGTAAAAATTCTAGATGCCCTAGCTTCATTGTACGGTGGTCAGCAGCCTGTTGCTCAACTACGTATTCAGTTCTTTAATTGTAAGCAACAACCAGGGGAAGGAGTAGGACCATTTACCCTTCGTCTGCGTGAACTGCATCACAGGTGGCGAGCCAGAGAACCCCTGACTGCTGGAACAGATGATGAATTGCTGCGAACTCAATGCGTTATGGGATTGAGACATGGACTGATAAAACAGGAATTGTCAAGACAGCTCCGCCGAACCCTAACATCTACTTTTGTTGATATCTGTAGAGAAGCGAAGGCGCTAGAACAAGAACTGGCCCCAGAGGAAGAAGTTCAGGTTTGTCCAACTCTTTTGACTCCTCCATTAAGGTCAGCAGCAACACCGACCGGAGTGAAGGACCAAGGGACAAATGCTTCTGACTGGCAACGAATGAAGGATTCATTACGAATGGAATTGCAACAGGAATTAAAAGAGCAGCTAACACTCTTGGGGAAATCCCTGGTAGAAGAACTGAAGGGGCATCTGGGCCAAGCTTCAGCAACGCGATCCCCAGCAACGGAGACACCATTCCAGCCACATTGGCGTCCCCACTCCGATCGTGACCCCCGTCGCCAACGTTTGGGGTCAGCTCCCCCCGATCCCCAGCGCTACCAGTGGGATGCTCAAGGCCGTGCCATCTGTCATGATTGTGGAGAAGGGGGACACATACAGCGATTTTGTCCAAGGAGACGTCCAGCTCAGCAGGGTTTTCAATATCCCCGGTCACAGCAGGGCCAGTGAACCGGGAGGGGCCCTCAATCGCGCCCCCACAAAGGCCCTCTATGGTGGGTAAGTGCCCAGAGGTTGAAGTGTTGGTCCAGGGGCGACGGATCCCATGTATAATAGATACTGGCTCTCAAGTTACACTTTTTAGCCAATCCTTGTTCCAGCGTCATTTTAGGGAAGAATGTATTCAAGATCCCAGTCAAATATCGTGGTTGGCCTTGAGAGCTGCGAATGGCCTTCAGATTCCTTACGTGGGTTATGCAGTACTGAATTTTGACATTGGGGGTGTGGAAGTGCGTGGGAAGGGGGTAGTTATCGTAAGAGACGATTGCATTAACACGGAATATGGACTTTTAGGTATGAATGTCGTAGCAGACTGTTGGGCGGGCATCTTACAGGGTAGACACCCTGGTATGGCAGCTTTTAAATCGGTATTCTCCCCTTCTGCAGAGAAAGCATGGGATGCAGCCTTCGCCGCCTGCCAAAGGGTAAACACCTCCATGCCTGAGGTAGAGCTCCAAGGTGTGGCTAAACTCCAGCGACAACCACCTGTAGTTTTACCCCCGGGAAGTGAGATGATCGTCTGGGCCCATGTCCCACAAGCTACTAACCAGTCTAATTGCGCTGTTTTAGTTGAAGATTTGGATCACCAAGGACAGGAGTGGTGTGTGGCCAGATCGTTGAGCTGGTTGCAAGGTGGGAAGGTCCCTCTCCGCGTCTGCAATCCTAATCCATTTTCCCTAGAGTTACCACAACGGCGCCCGCTGGCTTCAGTGACCCAGGTAGATCCAAAGGATGTAAAAGGACGTTCCAGACTAGTGTTACGAAACATCGAACCCCAGTTGGTGGAAATTGATGTTATGCAGGTGGAAGACACACAGACTGAGGATCACCCAGCCCTTGCCTTGTGTGGTGAGGGCCTGACCAAAAGCCAGCAAGCCCAATTGACAGCACTCTTGCGGAAGTGGTCTCACGTGTTTGCGTCCCATGACGACGACTTTGGGAAGACGGCAGTTGTTACACATCAAATCCCCACAGGCACAGCTCCACCGATTCGAGAAAGGTATCGACCGGTTCCTCCTAACCTTTACCCCGATTTGAGGACACTACTACAAGGCATGCTAGAGAGTGGCGTTGTAAAAGAGAGCTCAAGCCCATGGGCTGCCCCTGTTGTTCTAGCGAAGAAAAAGGATGGGTCGTGGAGATTCTGCGTTGATTATCGCAAGCTTAACGCAGTGACTCACAAAGACTCTTTCCCGTTGCCGCGGATAGAAGAATCCCTTACAAGCCTCACCAGGGCCCAGTGGTACTCGACTCTGGATCTGGCAAGTGGATACTGGCAGGTGGAAGTGTCACCTGCAGATCAAGAAAAGACTGCCTTTACCACCCCCTTTGGTCTATACCAGTTTGAACGCATGCCTTTTGGCCTCTGCAATGCTCCAGCCACGTTTCAGAGGTTAATGCAACGCTGTCTGGGTGCTCAGGTTTACGATTCTCTTCTCATTTACCTCGATGACGTTATTGTGTACTCTCCCAACTTCAACACCCACTTACATCATCTGGAGCAGGTTTTCGGTTGCCTCCAGGAGCATGGCCTAAAACTGCAACCTCGTAAATGCCATCTGTTCCAGAAAAAGGTGACCTACCTGGGACACGTGGTCAGTGGCCAGGGCGTAGCAACAGACCCAGAGAAAACTGCAGTCATTCGCAATTGGGCTATACCAGCAACAGTGAAACAGGTGCGTTCATTCCTGGGGTTTGCAGGCTATTACCGGAGATTTATCCCTGCTTTCTCCAAGGTAGCTGCCCCCCTCAACCAGCTCCTGCAGGGAAATGCCCACCGCCCCTCCTCAGCCATCCAATGGACCCCTGAATGCCAGATCGCTTTTGAGTCACTTAAACAGGCTCTCCTAAGTGCTCCTATACTAGCCTATGCTGATTTTCAACTTCCATTTAAGCTATACACAGACGCAAGTTTGAATGGCCTTGGAGCTGTCCTTGCCCAAGTCCAGGAGGGCAGGGAGAGGGTTATAGCCTATGCCAGCCGTAGCCTTCATCCCTCAGAGCGCAATGACCAAAACTATAGCTCCTTTAAGTTAGAGCTGCTGGCTTTGAAATGGGCCATCACCGAGAAGTTTAAGGACTATTTGTGGGGGGCTCAGGTTACAGTGTTCACTGATAACAACCCTTTAGTCCATCTGGACACTGCAAAACTGGGGGCGACGGAACAGAGATGGGTAGCTCAGCTAGCCAATTATTCCTACGAAGTCCGTTACCGACCCGGAACCGCTAATAGGAATGCAGATGTGCTTTCTCGAATACCAGGGGAGACAGCTGAGATTGTAGTGCATGCAGCACGGAGCGCTACAACCCCACAGTCACCCGAGAGAGTGGGACGATGGGAGCGCCAGCAGAAGGATGACCCTGACCTGCAGCAGTTACACACATGGAAAACACAAGGTGAGCCCCCGCTAATAAATAATCCTTCTACTTTGTCTCTACAGCTCCGTTGCTTGCTGAGGGAGTGGGACCGGCTGGAATTTCACAATGGGGCCCTTGTCAGACTTGTCACTGAGCCGGACACTGGAGTCCCAGTGCGACAAATCATTGTGCCAGTGGTTCAAGCCCGACAAGTGTGGGAAGAATACCACAAAGCTGCAGGTCATGCAGGTGGCGACAAAATGATCTCGCTATTGCGGAGGAGATTCTTCTGGGTGGGGATGAGCACAAATGCCAGAACGTGGGCGGCCGAATGTCTTAATTGTGTAATAAGCAAACGAGGAGGAGCACCAAGTGCACCATTGTGCCCCATATCGCCCAGTTACCCCTTTGAAATCGTGGCAATAGATTATCTGTCCCTTGGAAGGCCTTTTGACACTTTCCCATATATCCTGGTGGTTACAGATTTGTTCTCCCGCTATGCGTTGGCCGTCCCCACTAGAGACCAGTCTGCTCCCACTACCGCAAAGGCTCTATGGACAGCACTTATTCTTCCATTTGGCTGCCCAGAGCGTATTCTTAGTGACCAAGGGGGAGCTTTTGAGTCAGATCTGATGAACCAGCTTTGCGCAGTGTATGGCTGCAAGAAAAGTCGCACTACGCCATACCATCCACAAGGAAATGGAGCATGTGAACGGTTTAACCGTACCCTCCTTTCCCTCCTGAGCACCATGGATGCGGACTTGCACGCTAAATGGCCTAGCCAGTTGCCAGCTCTGCTGCAAGCATATAATAACACTACTCACTCAAGCACCGGGATGACCCCTCATTATGTGCTTTTTGGCCGCCATGCCAGACTGCCAGTGGACGTACTCCATGAGGTCGCAACGCCACAATACCGGGATAATGTAGAAGGTTGGGTTGCGAATCACCATCGAACTCTCCTGCAAGCCTATGCCACCGTACGTAACAACGTTGAACGTCGTCAGCAGTGGAACCAAACTAGCTACAATAGGCGTGCTAGAACCTTGCCACTGTTACCGGGGGAAAGAGTACTCCTAAGGAACTTCCGCCGTAGAGCCAAAGGGAAACTAGCTCCTCAATGGCTCCCTACACCCTTTGTGGTGGTGGCCCAGCCACGCAAGGATCAACCCGTCTTTAGCATTCGGCCCGAGACAAAGGAGGGTCCCATCCGAACGATTCACCGCAATAACTTGCGGCCATGCCCTGGGGACCAACAAGCGACCTACCGCAAGGAAGAGGGTCGTTCTAGTGAGAATCGGTGCCCCAACCGAAGTAGCCTCGGACAACACTGGCCCTTTGTTTCTCTAGCTCGACTCCCTCTTGTCCCTCAACACCAGACTGACACTCCAAGTCCTCATTGTGAGCCAGTGGACTTAGCAACTAGTACTTCCCTTACTCGTGCACCAGCCACACAAGCCCATGAAGCCCCGGGGCCTGACCCAGAAATGTTGCCTCTGGCTGAGCCTGACCCAGTAATGTTACTCCCGGTAGTTATAGGCCACGACCCAGCCCTGGAGTGTGGTGCAGCTATTAACAACCAGGGTTCTCGTCGGTATCCCCTACGTGCTAATCGTGGCACAATACCTGCGCGCTACAAACCCTAAATGCCTGGCTACTCAATGGCATTGTCCGCTTGACTCTTAAGGACTATGTTCGGGACGACCATTATTAAAGGCGGGGGGAAATGTAACGGGAGGAGACACTGACTGTTTGACCATTTGTGAGGGTGGGTAAATGTCTGTCAGGTGTGAACGTGTATCCGTGAGGCTGTTACAGGTGTGGCCAATGTTACTGATGAGTCAGTGGTACAATGCGATTGGCAGATCTACGGAATATAAGGAGCAGCGTGAGGTCCTTACGGGGTGGTTTTTTTTTGTTCTGGACCGTGAGAGACGCCGTTACGAGACGAGCGTGACTGCCTCTGTGCCGGTTTCTCAGGGTATTCAACTCAACTCAACGCACGCAGTGACGACGATATCCATTGACCCCTGGTGCCGAGAGGTCCACGAGAACAATCAACGCGCGCTATCCATTTCTATTGAGGGAAGTGGGAATTCTTAATGTTCATGAAAGGCTGACGCTGATGTGTGTTATTTGGGACTGATTGGCCTTCCTTTGCCTGACAGTTTGGTATTCCAGTTCCGGGGTGCCTCGCTGATCCTCGTGTCCTGGAGATCGCCGGAGCCGGGACTTGTGCAGTTGCTGCTGTCGTCACCTCGCCGTGGGCGCTTTCCCTTTGCGCTACGAGCGACAGTGGGCTGGGTCGTGAGTGACGAGACTTTTGGTTGTGTGTGACGAAACTCTGCTTTTGAACTTAATACAACTGTGACGTTTTGCTTACGTAACCTTCTCTCGGTCTAGCGAGGTATTGGCTGCTCGCCTAGGATATATTTTCCATTGTCTTTTTATTCGAGTCTTTTTAAGGCCAACAGACTAATCAAACTAATTTGTCCTATCATGATTTCTAATGTGTGAAATTGAGGTTGAAGTGGTTACACCAGTACATTCTTAAATTTGTTTTTGAAGTGTAGATCTCACGTGTGATGGGGTGCTGTTGTATATGACTATTGGTCTGATTGGTGTGTTGATCGTTTCTTGATCGCTGTTTAGCCGGGGGGCGCCATAGTATACCATTACTCCTAGTCCTTGAATTGAAGCATCTATATCTGGGTTACCTTCAAAATGTATACAATGATATTTAGTTTTTAAACTGTTGTATAAATAAACTTTGTATTTTTATAAAACGTTGGTGTAGCCTGTTACTTGTGTATTACAAGGGTGGAATTCCTGCGTGCGCCTGAGTTGGCACCTTACACACACTCCAAACCACATCCAATTCAGTGTCGAATACATGCAATTACGAGACTCAGTTCTCGACTACCTAGCTCCTCTCCAATGCAAACAGGATATTTCACTTTCCCTCTGTTGCCCTCGAGTCCCTCATCAAGTCCACACTCTCCTCTTCATTCACCCGCACTCCAATAACTGCAACCACTCGATAAAACGACTTCTCACGGGAGAGAACCACCCCGACAGTCTCTTTCTCTTGCTTTTTATACTCTCTCAAGTGCTGACAGGACCTCACTCAAACCCCCAAGGTAAATTCCCCACACCTGTTTCCAATCGGTCATTTGGGGTTGTCATGGCAACAGACGCACACACAGGCCTGGGACCGGTGTTACACTCAAAGTGTCCCAGCGGAAACACGGCTTCAACGGGAATAAGTTCCATATACCATTTGTCACACCGTGACACTAGCCCTGCTCTTGTGTTTGGTTTTCTCAGAAGCCCACTGATGCTCCACCAGGGCTCCCGCTCAATTGAAGACCACACCCAGGATTTTTAGATCTCAGTCCAGACACACACTATCTAGATAAGTCAGTTATTGTTTTTTATCATGCTAGTTTAAATGACCCACTTAAGCCACTCATGAGCTTCCTATGTTCTCTGCTATACTCAAGATAGCTGCCCCTGTGCTCGCTGTCCTCCCTCCTTACCAGCTCCACCCTGGTCCCTGACACAATCGGCTCCACCCTAGTCTCCAACTCGGTCCTAGTGCTCTCCTGCTCCACCATGTTGGTTTTTGCCTCCTACTTCGCCATGATGGTCCCTTCTCTGCCTCCACCACCACAAGCCCTCTAAGCATCCCCCTGTGACACCTCTCACCTATCTTTTTTGTGATGGGTGCATTCAGAGGTGCCCATTTAGAGGGAGGGATACTGTCATGTGCTTGCCTGTGTTTCTCCTGGTCCGTACTTTATTTTAGGCTTGTTCAACTTGATTTGGCACCGCAAGATCTGACAGTTGGATGACTTTAAAGTAACGCGAGAGCGTTTCGAAACCATACTTCGATGTCATCAGATCTTGTGGTGATCAAGTCCTCTATTTAGTTTTGTAGGTATATTGCCCCACCTTAATTGTCTTGATTCATTTAATTGTTGCCCTTATATACACCCCTGTGTTTCTCTTGTTTGTTGTCTATGTCTGGTTAGCCATTCTCACTGTGTTGGGTTTTCTCTTTTGTTAAATAAACTGTTGCACTTAGACCCAACCCCTTGCTTCTAATGACTCTTTATTACTACAAGAAAATCTGATTTAGTTAAAATACATAATCTGCTAATCAGATAATGTTAGATCTGTTCTATGACTATGTATTGTATATGTTGAAGGTTTAAATGGAAGCCAAAATATGTGTTTGAATTGATTAACATCAGTTTTCTGTAATACATGCCAACTCATGATTTTAAAACATTTTATTAATGCACACCAATTTATTACAATTACTGTTGTGACGCAACATACTATATACAGTTAAGATAGTGCCTTTAGAAATCATTGTAAATGTCTATTTTGTAACGTAATACTTAAACACAATGATCTTCTCAAATTGAACACATTTATAAATCTAAAACAAAAAAGAATCTTCTTTTATTCTTCTCCACATTGAGAACTAAGAACAGAATACTTTCAGAAGGCACTGAAGACTCTTTTGACACTTGCCCACTAGCAACAGTAAAAGACTGCAAGAGTTATCATGAAACACATCATGACCCCGCTGTCAGTAATAAATCTAGATCAGCGGTTCTCAATCCTGGTCCTAATCCTGGTTCTAATGAGCTAGAGATTTAAATCAGGTGTGTTAAACAAGAGAGATACAGAAAACAAGCAGAGCGTGGGGGGGGACAGGGGATGGGTGCGAGGTCCAGGGTTGAGAACCGCTGATCTAGAGCATGTATCTTTTGCCTTTACTTAATATTGATGAAAAGCCATATAAAAGCTACCACAGGCAGAAAACTTCAAGTGTAAATCGCTTGAATAACACAATATTACTGAATCATATGGCTATTATTAGAGACAGTTTAAGGAAAGGACTGTAAGGAAAGAGACAGTGTATGCAATCTTTACAAAATGTTGACATCTAAACTTACAGTAATACATTTCAACAAAGAGTCAGAATTCAGCAACACCGTTTCTTAGGGCAGTTTCACAATGATGTTTAAGTGCGCACCCACAAACTGAACCCGAGTCCGCTTAAAAAGGGTGGTCCGGTGTCCGGTTCATGTGAACTATGGTACGATCCGCTGCTGATATGAACACAATCGTACCAAATTGTGAAAATAAACTACTATTAATGATGTATAATTTGATAAAAATGTGTTTGTGTTTCACTGACTTTCAGGCGAGCGAGACCGAAGCGCACACATATCTCATTTCAGCATTCTTAAGAGCATTTGCAGGACATTTGTAAGACAGACATAAGTGGATGCAATATGAATGCAGTTGGTTCGGACTAGGCAAACAAACTAAGTGTAAAACCCCCCTGAATGTGCTGTAGTGTCTTTCACATCAAATACAAAAATAGATCTGTTGACAATAGCAAAGGTCAGTACATGTTAGTCGTCTGCAGGCAGATTAGTGAAGCATACAAATGTTGTCATTCTTATGGTTACAGTTTATACCTTAACGGTGCAAATGCAGATGTCTTGCCACTTTTAAACAGGGAACAGAATTAATGCTAGTAAATAGAAATCTGTACGTGCACTTATGCTTTTTGTTGTCCTTATGCTGTTCCAATTGCGTCTATTGTTTCCCTCATCTGTAAGTGGCATTGGATGAAAGCATCTGCTAGATGACTAAATGTAAATGTAAACGGAATTGCTAAACTCCGCTCCTTTTTCCCTCCCCTGCTGTGCCCATATTCGCTCTACTGGCTGAGCCGAAAGTTGAAACACTGTTCAAACAAAACAGTGAAACATTGCACTGAAGAAGTTAACCTGCCAGTGGCAGATTATAGCTTATATCGAGTAGTTTAGTACAAGAAAGTATTTTAGCATCCAAAAAATGACACACATCACTTTTAAAAAGAGGAACAAACACCAGCAAATGCAAACACAGAGGAAACAGACTTCTCATCCATAGTTATAGGTGAAATTATACGTGCTGGGTTCTTTTGGTACTGGGGGTGGAGCCTCAGGGATGGTAATGTTTTCTAGATCAAGGAGGCGGAGTTTCATTTCCATGCTCATTAATGTGTCAAGGTCACTTCGTGTCAGGTCACTGCCCAACTCCTTTCCCAAAAGTGCAGAGAGTCCGTCCGTCCAGATGCAATACTGTGTAACATACAAACAACACTTGGGTCTTTAAATATTAAAACAAAGAAACAAAAACGTTTTGTTAAACAGTGAAAGTTCATTTCTGTATCTCATGAAAGTATGGAAGTGAAATCTTGTCCCGATGATGAGGTAAATGTGGGAAAAGCGAAAATGGTCAACTGTTGCAAACATGCACATGTACTAAAGAAAAAAACATGCTTATCATTAACCTCATATTTGTTGGGTGCCACAAAGTTGAGAGCTTCATCTGGATCATAGAGAATTGAGAATGCCAACTCCAACACTTCCTACAAACACATCATTACACAGTTGATTTCAGCTGTTCAATGATTCAGACAAAATTGAAGTCTTATTCATACAAAGAATCGGTGTGCTTGATGGATTCCAGCTAGTGTTGGTTTTACACAAAAGTCTTCACAGCCTTTAGAAACGTTTGTTTTAGTTCTAGCTGTAGTGGGCTCCAGTGACAGACAGAGTCAGTAGTTTCTTTCACATCCGTTAGTAACAGAAATAATGGAACTGAACGAGCGAGGAGGGATGTTGTTGGAGAACTAGTCCCTCGGGCCGTCTTCCTGGTTGCATTCACACCGACTTTAGCACCTCTGAAGTGACCTTGGCCAGCCAACAAGCGCACGCAGCATTTGGTTGGCTGACCTGTGGTTTTGTAGTGTTCTGGACATCTTGGTAACAGAGATGTTATATAGAGAGAGCTCACAATTGAAGCAGGTAAAAAGAAGGAGTGAGAGCGGAAATGTCCTACGACAATTAAAAGTGATACATATCACCAAAACGGAGAAAAAACACAATGTACGGACGGAGACAACAGGTGCATGCTGCTAACATTAGCTTTCTGTAGATTTATATGTTTAAACTGGCGTTCTGTGGTTTAACAATTTGATCAACATGAAATGAGAGCTTTCATTTCAAACATTCTCCTTCAGACACAAGGGTTAAATCCATGAAGCATGCAATTTAAAACACTCAACAGGGAATCGTTGGTTTCGCTCAAAGGAAAAATAACTATTATTCATGGTCATTTAAGTACATATATTTTTAAGTATCTGATCAGCTTATGCACTCGCCCAGCGAATACATCCGCAATTTCATCGTCCTACAGAAACGTCTTGGTCACGGATGTAACCTCAGTTCATTTAGAATTCATACTTGTATTAAATGTGTCTCATGTACAGCTGCTTTGTAACAATGAAAATTGTAAAAAGCGCTATATAAATAAAGTTGAGTTGAGTTGAGTTGAGTTCCCTGATGGAGGGAACGAGACGTTGTGCCGACATATTGTGGTTCACCCTTAAGAACCTATTAACCTCCACTAGTGAAATTGGCAAATGAAATTTGCATGCCGGACTCCGACCCAGAATATCCGGGTATAAAATGGAGACGGCGTGCTGCATTCATTCACCTTTGGGCTAAGAAGCCTGAGACCTCTCGCGACTGCTGCAGCGGGCGGCACGTGTTGTGGCATGAGAGACACAACGTCTCGTTCCCTCCATCAGGGAACTGAGATTACAACCGTAACAAGACATTTCCCTTCTGTCGGTGTCTCGATGTTGTGTTGAACCGACAGATTGGAGTTCCTATGGAAAACACCATGAAGCTGTGTCGCGTCACAATCTCTAGCGAAGCGAAGGTGACTGGCCGGGGCGTGTCAGACGTGAGTGCTAACGCAAAATTGTAACTTACCAGTGGATAGGTAGAGGGTCCCAGAGCTTTTTGAAAATGTGGGAAGCCCCTGTCTTCGGCCCTCACGGGCGAAGGCCTTGGATCTCTGATAGCGAGAAGCCACCCGGTACCTAACCCTAACACACGGGCAATCTTGGGATCGGTACACTGTCGTGACTGCGTCCACAATCCAGTGCACCAATCTCTCTTTGGAGACAGCCCTCCCCTACTGCTGACCTCCAAAACAGACAAAGAGCTGATCAGAGCTCCTGAACCTCTGCGTGCGGTCTAAGTAGAGGTGAAGTCCGTGTACTGACACGGATAGGGTTGGGTCTTCCTCCCCGGTGGGGAGCGCCTGCAAGTTCACCATCTGATCCCGAAAGGGAGTGGTGGGAACTTTGGGCACGTAGCCAGGCCGGGGTCTCAGGATAACGTGAGAATCACCAGGCCCGAATTCTATGTAATCAGAGGAAACGGAGCAGGCTCGCAGGTCCCCTACCCTCTTGATGGAGGTGAGCGCCACCGGGAGAACCGTTTCCATCGTGAGATGAGGAAGAGCAGCATCTCCGAGGGGCTCGAAGGCGGGACAACATCAAGGTCCCAAGAGGGTACAGAGCACGGACAAGGCAGATTCTGTATTCTCGCTCCCCCTGGGAACCTGATGATCAGGTCTTGCTACGTTCACCAGGGAACTTGACTCTGTAGCCAGTGTTGGGGCAGTCTCACGTGCATCAACCTGAGGGATATCACCCCCGCTGAGGATGCCATGTCTGTAGGGAAGCCCCCGGGGAGGAGATCGGCTCTGCTGATTTACCTGCCTGGCAATGATGTAGCACAACGCACCGTCGACTGAGAGTGCTGAAGGCTGCTAATTATCCTCGACATTGTGTCTCACCGTGACGCAACGTCGAGTTGCCGAACACCGTTATGTAGAGGGTGAGAACAGCTGTGATAAACACCCAGAGAGAGTGTAAACTCTGAGAAGTGGGCTGTTGGGACAGGGCAGGAACCGTCCCGGATCGACCAACCAGCAATGGAATAGCTCGGGCAGGGCCGAAGGTATTCTCGATCTCCCTGGGGTCTTCCCATGAGGGCCGCTTCTGCCTGCGTCGAGGCTGCTTACGGGGTGGTGGTCTCCTCACCCGGAGGGAGTCGAAGAGGACCAGGGCTGCTGGGAAGCAGACGGTGCAAGGGATCTCGACGGCCGGAGGGCGGCCGAGTCGAGGCGGGAGAGCAGATGCTTGATAGCTTCTGTTTGCTTCTTTATTGTCGAGAACTGCTGCTCGACGGTATCACCTTGCGATATGGGTGCGTCGAGAAAGCGGACCTTCTCGGGTGCTGGAAACCCAAACACTTGAGGCAGCCATCATGTCCGTCCCCCTCCTCGATATGTGTGTTGCACCCACGAGAACAGCGGGACATGGCACGCTGGAGAAATTAGCTCTTTTAGAGAAAAACTCGAACACTTCTGGAACTGCCGCACAGGAGAAGTCGCTGCAGGAAGGGACAGTCCACTGCACCACGTCATAAGATTCCAGCAGTAATTTGGGGTGGAGTTTGAAGTCTCAAAGTCGATCATGTGTGCAGGCTCCGAAGAACAATAGGTGAATGAATGCAGCACGCCGTCTTTTCTTTTATACCCGAATATCCTGGGGTTGGAGTTCGGCATGCATATTTGATTTGACAATTTCATTGGCCTTTTCTAAACTAGTCGAAGTTGACAGGTTCTCAAGTGCGAACCCCAATCTGTCGGTTCGACACAATGTTGAGAGACCGACAGAAAGGAACATTATTTTCTGGCCATGTCTCTACAGAACTTTAGAACAGCCAGCAAGATCAGTCACAGATAAGGGGACATTAGTTATGAGCATTAAACACAGAAACTATCCTGAGGAAATATATATAGATATGTGGCCCTAACACACGGGGTTTCAATGTAATCTTGAGTACCTATAGAGTAGCATTGAATGCGTCGTATCTTGCATCTCTTTTATCGTTTATATAACATTCATCACCCAAATGCAGTAAACAAACACCAATAAGAATTGTCCAATAAGGGTCTAAGAAAAAATGTTACAAAACAGTTTTACTTGTTCTAAAAAACTTTCAGAAAACCTGTATGATCGCTGGGGGAGTCATGAACTGGGAGAGATACTATAAGATACATGCGACAGTGAGGCCATGGGATGGAGGAGGGATCCTGCACCACTACTTATTTCACTAATCTCACAATCTTCCTATGTTTCATTAGTCAAGCAATGATGTGATGATGTCACTCGGGACCCTGAGCTACGGCAACTCAGAGGGAAGCTCAGATCGTGGGTACCCACCAGGGACACGCTGAAGACATCACTGATCCACAATTTACCCCAAGTGCACCCTGACCACTAGGGTTGTGTGATCGACGATACAATTATGTATCGACGATACTCAGACATATCAGTGATGGCTGGTTCCCTAGACGATAGTTGGCTGGTTGCCAATATATGTTGGAAATTAACAATAACAAACACGGATTGAGCATTTCTTAATCCAAGAGAGCTTGCAATGCACGCGGCTTGTGCTTTTCGTCATGCAAGAGAGAGTTTATAATGTGCAGGCTTTGAGTTTTCTGGGGAGGTGTTTCCTTGCAGGAATTTCGATTCGCATGAGGGTTTACCAGTGCACTAGTTGTTCTAGAGCGCACGTGGTCGTCAATGATGCATTTGGATGAATGATATTGACATACAGCAAGTTTACTTTCTGTTGTTTAAAAGGTTGCACTGGGAAGAAACAATGTTGCCAACTGCACTGAGCTTACACTCTGATAGAATGTGAATTTCAGTCACACATGAGCATTTACTAGACACGTACACTTCTGTTTTTGTCCACAAATCCAGCTTGTCAAGATAAATGTGTAATTGCCCCTCGATACTATCATGTATCGGCGATAGAACGATCTGACTATAGAGAATATCAGACCTGGTGTGTTTTCTCTTACCTTGTTCTGTTTGAGTGCACTCTTCTCCTTCATGTGAGGACAATCTTTCCCTGTCAGTACTGCTTTGATGTCAGACACAGCGACTGTGAGGGAATGAAAGGGAGTTACACTGCAAAAGGATCAGTTACACTGATCAATGCTCTTCTATTCACAAACATGTGCTCACTTTTATCCGTGAGCATTTCAAAAGGAACTTCACCCTGAGGAGACTCATCCAGATCTCCATAGTGAAGAATCTTGTGATTTAGCGACAGACGGCAGAACCAAAACTTCTCTGTAGAAGCAAGACTTTTGTTAGACTCAAAAACTAAAAGAATGTGTTCTGATGGCTCTCTATCATTGTGATAGTCGGGATGAGCTGGTATTAAATTTATCCTTTATCGTAAATGTGTGCTTGCATTGTGCATGCATCTGTGTGTGTGTCAATGTCTATGTGTGTAAGTATTTGTGCATATTGTGTGTGTTAAGCGTTTGTGTCTTTCTTTTGTGTTTTCACCTTTTTCTTGTTTTTACAGGTTTAGGACTTCAGTTCTTTTGCTTATAGTCAATATGTCTCATGTACAGCTGCTTTGTAACAATGGAAATTGTATAAATAAAGTTGAGTTGAGTTAAATGTTTATTACTGTATATACGGTTTTATCACTTTATCACAAAAACAAGTTGAAAAGATAAGCAAAGTGTTAGAGTCTGGATACTGGATAACAGGTTTAAGAATTAATCAAATAACAAACAGTAATACGAATTAAAAAGTAAAAAAGTAAAGCTTTCTGATAAATCGTCAGGTGTAGATAATACTCTCTTAAAGCAAAGACTCGAAAGAAGTGGGGGTATAATTATAACCCACAAAACCAGTTTTATGCAATTATGGTATAAAAAAACATAGCTTAACATATGAAATTCATCATAATAAAAATCCTACTTTATACTAAGAAAATAAATAAGACTCACATTTTTTGGCGTAACCCGGGTGCCATTTTGAGGGCAAAATTAAGTGACCAGATTTATCATGAATTTTGTATTCTACTAAACTATTTGTGCTCTAGTAGTAATGTAATCATTAGTTTCATAGGTATTAATGGTGATGATATGGCACAAGTCACATTCACAACACATAGTAATGAGATCACAGTTGGTCAAAGCAGGTTAGCATAAATGAGCCTTCAAAAAAGCAAAAGTGATCACCTTTTTTGAGCTCGGTTTTTTTTTATAATGATTAGTGGAGGCAGATTTATTTTCCATTTAAATTCCTATTTTGCACTAAAAACTGTGAAACAAAAACAAAATAAATTCCTATTAAATCTACAAAGGTTCTCTGTTCATTTATTTGTTTCATATCAACCTCACAGAATAGCAGGAGGCTGCTGTCACTAATGTATTGATATCCGATTTCTTTTTCTCAACTTTTTACACTCACTTCAGACAAAAACGAACATGATAGGTGCAATAAGCTGTGAAAAAGTTTGAAAACGATTTAGACGCTTTAGAAATCGATCCATGATATCTCAATGGCAGTTAGCGCGCGCGTATGAGCATGTGTGTGTGACGCGCAGAAGTGGAGGTCTGATTAGCTGATCTTTATGTCACAGTCTTTATGTGCATGTCATATTTGTAATGGACTTAAAAGCTGCCCTCCGCTTAGGCTTTATAAACTTACTCTCCATCCTGCGACAGTTCGCTTTCTAACGTTCTCTCCAACGTGACGTCTCCACTCCGGCAACCAAGACACGCCCCATTTAAATTCTGATTGGCTAGTAATGTTGTTTGGTTGAGAGTGATAACAGTGTTCTTTTCATAGGCATAGGTAGGCGAATTTATGAACTCAAACTGATATCAATAAGCTTTTTAAATGTTATATTTTGATACTGAATACTGAAAACTTTAAGCCCTGTAATACTAATCTCTTCAGCTGTGAGGAAAGCAAATGGCAATATGTTATTCAGAAACAGGTTAATATGAGACGTGTCATGTCATTAATCATATCTCATGTTAAGCTCCTCCTTTCTTCTCCACAAGAGACTGTTGACATTAGAGTGCATGCGGTGCGTATGGCGCTTACACAGTATTTAAACGCAGTGTTATTACAACCGTTCAAAGGAAAAGATGAGACACATTCTTCTTCAGGCTAATTTGAAGTGCCCGCAATAACACTTTGTGCCTTTTACCACTGTAATGTACCGTACTACCGACTGCTGGCACATGTCTATGTGATAGATGACGTGAAGTGACCTTGTCTGCGTCTGTTGCCCAGTTTACGGAAGCAGCTGCCCTCACACAGGCGATTGAGTCGCTGCTGTTTAATCAGTTCCAGAATCTCAGGCTGGATTCTCTCACGAAGCTCTCTGAATCACACAAACACAACATAAACACAAATACCAGTTCAACCAGAACGACTGCCAAAATACTAATGAGGAAACACACACATTATGGGAGGAGACTGGAAGTCATCCTGACTCATTCTCTCTGACTGACGCAGACGCAGAATCTCAGCGTAACTCAGACTGCGCAGTTTCACTCGCATCTGCTCCAGAGATGACGGCTTCATGGCCAGAGCTCTACTCATCTGCTCTCTCACCACCGTCATCACCTACACACACACACACACACACACACACACACGTTGGACTTCCATGTTTAAAGGGGACATGCCACAGACATAATGCTATTAACACTGTACAAACTGTATAGTTTGGTTTATAAGCTGTTTTCCTTATGGAGACGAAATAAATGTTCTAAAATGATACTTTCTTTGTATGTATGTTTGTTCCACACACTGTAGGGTTTAATAGGACATACATAGACAGACACACACACCTTGTTGAAATCCTCGGTAGTAGCTCTCATCTCTTTCCATGTTTTATTGATCAGCTGCATGCAGATGCAGAAGAATTCCTCCCAAGCACGCTCATGGGTGAAAAACATGGGATGATAGTCATTACATCCTTCATTCGCTGTGAAGAGAAAATGTGATGTGAAATAGAAGGCTAGCCCTGCATCCCAATTCGCATAGTATCAGTGCTAACTAGTATTCAAAACTAGAATATGCCCCGAAGCCCAGTGTGTTGAGACACAGATTCCCTGTTTCCAGTGAATATTCAAAGTGAAGATCAATGCACACTCAAACGACTGATATTCCCACATCTCACTGCGAGAGGTCGGAGTTTAGTGACGCTTCACTTCATCAATTAAATAAGTTAATACATTTAGAAATAATAAATAAATACATACTTACACAGAAGAGCATATTTTAAGTATTGTGACAGTTAACAATGTGCATGCATACTGTTTTGCTACGCACTGAAATGTAGATACTTCTCTAGAACAAAAGCAGCACATACTTGTAGGGTACAGTATAAATAAGCCAGTTGGGACACAGCATAGGTCTTAAAGGGATACTTACATTTACATTTATGCATTTGGCAGACGCTTTTATCCAAAGCGACTTACATTGCATTATCCTATACATTTATACTTAGGTAATCCCCTGGAATTATTCTTCCAGAAGAAAGTCATATTCAGTTAGGATGCCTTGATGGGGCGTAAAACATGCTGTCATTTTGTATCCCTTTAATTCTAAAAAACACTTCTAAACATGAAGTCTTGGTAAAAGCACGGCAGAAAGTCTAAAGAGAGGAAAGACTTACGCAGTTCTCCGACCTGTAGAATCTCACACAACATGCGTGTCAGCTCTATAGCACATCGAGCAAATGGACACTCGTGTTTGTCTTCACGACTGCTGTTCTCTAGGACAAGCTGAACAATACAAGCACCATCAGCAGAGCCCTTTAAAGGTTTACTGTAAATGATTTGTGGTGTCATATGAGAGGATTAAAAATTTCTTTTCATCATCATCATCAATGTCCCTCCTTTTATTTACAGTCTTATTGCATCAACCCACACACATGCAAGTAGAACAGCACTTAAGATATTCTGGTAAAATTCATATTTAGCGATTTGAGCGATAAAATAAGTGAGCAGATATGAGGTAATGTTCTTACTCTGATGTAAGTGTCCTGATGGAGTTTGGCGAGGTACAGCATGTTATCCAGCGCCAGCATTCCTGGAGGAGACTGAGTAAAGTCCAAGGCAGGATTCCCAGCATTCTGTGTACATTTGCTAGCATTAAACATCTTAAACATCACTACTGCACTCAACAGCTCTTTTCTAGTGTCATGACTCACAGTGAAGCCCAGCATCTTGTAGTCTTTGGTGTAGATGGCTTTCCTCTTCTCTGTCGCGCTGGGATCATTGTCTCCATCAAATGCTATTCTGCGCAGTTCAAAGATGAAGTCTCTCTGTGCCTGAGGACATAACAATATAACAGCATTAGATAGAACATCTGTGAATCACTTTTGTTCATTTGTGGAGACCTGGATGATAGTTGCTGTCATGATTCCGCTATGATGTCATGTTGATTCTTGTTCTTGCAGCGGAGTCATGGCATAGCCTTAAGTTGTGTGGAGGGAGAGATTGTTTCCCTAGGGGCCTTCTATACTCTCTCTCCTGTCTGGGTCTTTGTTCCCGCCCCCTTATTTCCTCGTTAGCTTTCCCTTGGTGTTAAATCCCCGTCACCTGGTCCCTGCCTATTATCCTTTGTCTGTCTTCCCTTTAAAACAGCCTCGTGTTCATTGTCCTGTGCGCATTCATTGAATGTTATTGTATGTAGCGGTAGCTGTTGCAGTTTGTATTTTGCCTTCAGCACGAAGAGGAGGTCCATATATAGAGCCGTCCCTCACCTCTGTCCTGTGATGGTTTTGCAGCATCACCTCACTCTCTGCTGGAACCTATCCTAGCTAAGGAGGGTGGAAGTAGTCTGGGCTCAAGCACAATTGTCCCCACTCCCCCACTTGCCAGCACTCACGCAGTTCTGTATGGACACTCTTTCGTCATTACAATGAAATTGTTTCCATGTAAGCAGCACAACTCATAACAATGTAGCAACTACAGTGTAGTTATGTCTATGTGTAAGGTGCTGCACAGAGCAGAGCGATTCCACTTATATCACTCCCAATGCACTTAAAATGCCTGTCAGAAGGTTATTTATGCCTGTATGCACGGGCACGGTTCGAATAGGATAGTGTGACCTAGGCCTACAATTGCATGCTCAGAGCACTCCCCTCGGACAACTTGTCAAATGTGCTTTTGTTATCTCGACGGATGACATGTTTTTGCAAACGCTTGAGTTTCTGTTAGCATCCGTTAACATGAGTTACAGCTAGTCTGGGAACCCCATCACAAGAGCTCTGAATAGAACAGAAGCAGTCTATTGTGTCTATGGTTAAAATGATATTCAGACAGATTATGTGTTGACATATAATGTAATAGTGATTTGACTAGCCTGGTCATTGGGATCCATTTTGGTCATCATGCGTTCCTCCAGAAGATTGAAGGTTAAGACCTGCAGCACATAGAGTTGATGGGCCATCTCGGCTTTCACTGGCCGATTCCCACGGATGATGTGCTGGACACATCAAAAGGACACATCAAACAAATATTACTTTCCATTTTGCATAATGTGTGTGCAACTGTTCAGCTAGAATTGTGTATACTTTTATTTTTAAAATCTGAAAGATAAAATGTCAAGTATTATCCAAAGGTGTCTCCTTTCTTTAAATTGGGTGTGTCATAATGCCAATTCTTCTAGAACACCTTAAACTTTCTGTGTTATCCAGATCCGTCCCCTTCTGTCAAGTGTGCTACGTACTCCTAGACATTTCAAGTGTAAGTCGGGTGTCTAAAAAACTTTTCCATTCTGTCTCATCAGGGTGCGTTGTGTAATGGTTATGCGCTGTGCTCTGCCGAGTAGCTTGCGTTGTGGGTGATATGGAGATCTCCATGGATGTAGTTCTGCCAGTCCCAGTGCCTTGTTATGGGTGACGCCAAGAAGGTTCATATTTTCGATGCAGCCTTCTTTCAAGGTCGACTGTTTAGTGATCCAACGGACTACACCCCCCCACCGGTCTGTCGTGCAGCGATGTTATCAGGCAGGTAGTCTAGTTTAGTTTAGGAAAATGTTTAAGCCAAATTCGAGTTCCTATGACAAACATGACAAATACATATTAATCCTTTTAATCAAGTTTAATTAAAGTTGTCACGTCAGGCGTTAGAACTAATGCAGCTGGCGCACAGCTGGGTCCTGATCGAGGAAATGGTGCAGCACAATCTTTTAAAGATAGTCTGTATGCATGACATGTATATATATATATATATGTGTGGCGCTCTATGGTGCGGCAGGGTTTTGAGCAGAGTCCAGAGCTGTAGCGTACAGCGGTGCGCTGGTGTGTGTGCCATCACAGAAAACAATAAGGTTTTAGTTTGTTAACATTAGTTAACTACATTACTAGCATGACTAAAAATACAACATTAACTCAACATTACCTCCTCTTAACTCTTTCCCCGCCAGCCTTTTTAAAAAAAAGTTGCAAGCCTACGCCAGCGTTTTTTAACATTTTCACCAAATTTTAATGGCTCACAGTACATTTATACACATAATATGTCCAATGAAAGAACAGAGTCTCTCCTTTTAAACAAAAGAAAGTTTATTCTTCTATCTTCATTTTTTCTCTTTTTGTCACTCCGTAGATGTGGGTAGGTTTCTTCAAAAATGCATCATTTTGATTAAACAGATGAGATAATTAACGTTTTTTGTCAAAGATTCCGCCCAGATTACACTCAAATCAATCATTAAAAAGCAATAAGAAATATAGGTTCTAGGTTCGGGGATTCTGTACTTTTTCCCAAAGGTGTGTAATAGAGCTACCTGCAGTACAACAGTAGAAAACTCTGATTGCCGTAATAACTCGTCAATGGCGGGGAAAGAGTTAAGATCATACAACTGTTATCAAACAAATTTGAAAAAAAAGTATTTGATCACCATTTCCTATATAGGTACAGGTACAGGCCCTAGGCCAGAGGTGGGCAAACCTTTTAGACCAACGGGCAACATCAAGTTTTGCAAACCAAGTGAAGGGCCACATACCAAATCCTTGATAAAAGAACTTTAATTTGCACTGAAGGTGTGCATGGAACATTTTCAAGCCATGAGTATGTACGTGTTAATCAGAGCAATGAGCCTGGTCACCTATCCTTGCAAGGCTGTCAAAGTCTGGAGTGATCTGCGATGTAGAGATCCTCAGGATAGCTGACAATTGGCTTTTTATTCAATTTGTTTTGCGGTGGGATTTGTTGAATTTCATGACTGCGTAGGTTTATTCACACCAGGTGGATCCAAATAAAACAAGCATTCTTTGAGCATGTTTTTTTTATTTTAGGGAATTGTTTTTCATCTAGTAAAGCATAAAACTGGTTAACTGGTGCTGTCTGAAACGTCTCCTTTGAAGTATTGAGTGGCCGATGGCATGCCAGCGTCTGGTGCGTTTAGCGCCACCTGCAGAAAGGGAGTGTTGAGCGACAGTCTCTTTGTTGGAATTATGTGCTTTAGGAACTCTTAGAACGGCGGACCCCACAGACTCCCATTATATGAAGCAGAGAGGGCTGCGGATTTACCAAACAATCTTTTTTATGGTTCTACTCAAGAAGAAATGTCACCTTCATCTCAGATGACCTGGGGGGGAGTAAATAAACAGGAAATTGGAGTTTTTGGGTGAACTATCCCTTTAAGCAGCTGAATGAACAGCCGATGGTTAAGTTATCTTGCCTGTATAATGTTGACAAGCTTCACAACCACTTTGACAACATTTTCTAGCTTCACACACTTTTACACAACGCTTCTTAATGTATGATGCAGTGAAGAAATATTCATTCTTCTGAGTTCAGGCTTTCGACTTTTACTTTCTTTTAACCTTTTTAGCAGTCCAGTGTATTTTACCGGTGAGGTTTGGAGATCCAACCGTTTTAAACATTGTCAGGCTTTCCCAAGGCAGGTTATTTTTTCCAGGCAGGCAAACACATGATCATGCAAATCCACGCCCCTGGTCATTCCCATCATTGGTTCCATCCCGAGGAGTTCAGCTCAACTCACTTTTATTGTGACATAACCACATGTGGTGAGTGAAAGTCTTGGGTGCGTACTCTATACAAAGTAGAATGCAGTTGGACTGTATGACAAACAACTGTATGACTTTACAGATATCAGTGAGAGTATGTAGTGCAGACGAACAGTGCAAAGTAAAAAAAAAACTGTACAAAGAAGACAATATACATACATACAGTTGTGTTCAAAATTATTCAACCCCCAATGCTGTAAATGGTTTTAGGGAATTTAGTGTACATTTGTAATTGTATTCAGAATGAAATCCTACAAGGACTTCTTAAAGAACCATATGCAACTAAAATGACATCAATTAGTTTTGTAAAACAGTAGTAAATGTTTCTTTTGTGAATTCTTCATTGACATAATTATTCAACCCCTTAAAGACTACCACTCTGAAGAACAGAGGTTCAATGAAGTGTTTTCAATCAGGTATTGAAAACACCTGTGGATATCAAAGAGCAGCAATGAAGCCTAATAAGCACCAATTAGGCAGCTTTAAAATGACTGTGATACTCAGCTCCTTCTAGACATTTACTGGTGTGGTTACAAACATGGTGAGGTCAAGAGAATGGTCCAGGAAGACAAGAGAACAGGTGATTACTCTTCACAGGAAGGGCGATGGCTATAAGAAGATTGCAAAGATGTTAAACATACCAAGAGACACCATAGGAAGCATCATTCGCAAATTCAAGGTAAAGGGCACTGTTGAAACGCTACCTGGTCGTGGCAGAAAGAAGATGCTGACTTCGACTGCTGTGCGCTACCTAAAGCGTAGAGTGGAGAAAAGTCCCCGTGTGACTGCTGAGGAACTGAGAAAAGATTTGTCAGATGTGGGTACTGAAGTTTCTGCTCAGACAATACGGCGCACCCTGCGTAATGAAGGCCTCCATGCCAGAACTCCCAGGCGCACCCCCTTGCTGTCCCCAAAGAATAAGAAGAGTCGACTGCAGTATGCCAAAAGTCATGTGGACAAACCACAGAAGTTTTGGGATAGTGTTCTGTGGACTGATGAAACAAAATTAGAACTGTTTGGGCCCATGGATCAACGCTATGTTTGGAGGAGGAAGAACAAGGCCTATGAGGAAAAGAACACCTTGACTACTGTGAAGCATGGCGGGGGGTCAATCATGCTTTGGGGCTGTTTTGCTTCTGCAGGTACTGGGAAGCTTCAGCGTGTGCAAGGTACCATGAATTCTCGGATGACAATGTGTTGGAGTCCGTCACAAACCTGAGGCTTGGAAGACGTTGGACCTTTCAACAGGACAATGATCCCAAGCATACCTCCAAGTCCACTAGAGCATGGTTGCAGATTAAAGGCTGGAACATTTTGAAGTGGCCATCGCAGTCACCAGACTTAAATCCGATTGAGAACCTCTGGTGGGACTTAAAGAAAGCAGTTGCAGTGCGCAAGCCTAAGAATGTGACTGAACTGGAGGCTTTTGCCCATGATGAATGGGCGAAGATACCCGTAGATCGCTGCAAGACACTTGTGTCAAGCTATGCTTCACGTTTAAAAGCTGTTATAACTGTAAAAGGATGTTGTACTAAGTACTAAGATTGAATGTCACTTGGGGGTTGAATAAAACTGATAATGATGTGAGCTCAGAAAAGACATTTGTGGTTATTTCATTATAAATGTTATGTTATATTAGTCTGACCTACACGTGCCTCTTTGATTTAATTGTAAGCAGGATGACTGAATGATCATAATCAATGTCAAACCGACCAAAACAATCAATTTCAGTGGGGGTTGAATAATTTTGAACACAACTGTACATATGGACAGTATATACACAATATACACAAGATATACACATTAGACATTGAACATACACATTAAATATTCAGGTGTACACATGAATTGTGTATGTATAATGGATCAACCATATAGTGCACATAGTACAGATATAGGTAAAAGGAGTGTGAGCTTGTGGAGTGGATCAGTTTTTGATTTTGAACAGTCTCATAGCCTTATGATAAAAAGCTGTCCTTTAGCCGGTTTATGCGGGACTGGATGCTCCGGTATCATCTGCCCGAAGGCAGCAAGGAGAGTAGCCTGTGATTGCTTAAATCATTGATGATCTTTCTGACTTTTCGCATACTTTTCTCATATGCATGACATGTATATATATATATATATGTGTGGCGCTCTATGGTGCGGCAGGGTTTTGAGCAGAGTCCAGAGCTGTAGCGTACAGCGGTGCGCTGGTGTGTGTGCCATCACAGAAAACAATAAGGTTTTAGTTTGTTAACATTAGTTAACTACATTACTAGCATGACTAAAAATACAACATTAACTCAACATTAACTCCTCTTAACTCTTTCCCCGCCAGCCTTTTTAAAAAAAAGTTGCAAGCCTACGCCAGCGTTTTTTAACATTTTCACCAAATTTTAATGGCTCACAGTACATTTATACACATAATATGTCCAATGAAAGAACAGAGTCTCTCCTTTTAAACAAAAGAAAGTTTATTCTTCTATCTTCATTTTTTCTCTTTTTGTCACTCCGTAGATGTGGGTAGGTTTCTTCAAAAATGCATCATTTTGATTAAACAGATGAGATAATTAACGTTTTTTGTCAAAGATTCCGCCCAGATTACACTCAAATCAATCATTAAAAAGCAATAAGAAATATAGGTTCTAGGTTCGGGGATTCTGTACTTTTTCCCAAAGGTGTGTAATAGCAGTTGCAGTGCGCAAGCCTAAGAATGTGACTGAACTGGAGGCTTTTGCCCATGATGAATGGGCGAAGATACCCGTAGATCGCTGCAAGACATACACTGCATACACTGCATGATGTAGATGTCCTGGAGAGAGGGAAGCTAATCTCCTATAACACAACGGGCAGTTTGCACAATTCTCTGCAGGGCTTTGTGGTTGCCGGGGTTGCTGTTTCCATACCAGGTGGTAGTGCTGTAGACGTTTTTTTATGGTCTCGGACTTGTCTTTGACTCGTTGGTATTTGGTCTCGACAAATGTTCTTGTCAGTCTTGTCCGAGTCCAGCAATATGTTTTATTTTATCCTTCAAAGCAAAACATTGATCAATCAATATTCTTTTGATCCGAAAACGAATGATTCGAAAACTGTTGCGGACTCACGACTCAAGAATGAGAGCTGTGGGTGCTCATAAGTTCTTGCTTCACACAGCAGTTCAGCTCAGTGTGTGCTGTTGATGTAACTAAATAACTCCGGTATATTGGTTCAAGTCCGCAGGACTGTCATGCATGCCAGAATGTGATAACTTAATTAATTTGTGGATAATTTAAAGTGTTTACAGGAGAAGCTTAAACGCGAACAATTCAGCTGAAGTGGTTCGACCGGTTCACTTAAAAAAAAAGAAACGTTTTTCATAAGGCACGATGTCAGTGAGCAGCGGCACAATACAATTTGGTTTTGCAAACCAAAACGAATTTAACGACAGTGCACTTAAAAGGAAACTTTTTGTAACAAAACGTTCCCGTAACCGAAGGGACAAATTCAATTTCGTAAGACACCTGCAAAGGCATCACAAAGAGTTTGCAGTTTGAGTATTTTTATAAATTTAGAAAGTAGGGCTTAAAGATAAGATTGATCGTATTTTTATTGTCATTGTGATATGAACATGTTATGTAAGGATGGGCACCGAAACGTGCTTTTAAACGAGCCTTGAGGCCTCTGCTCTTTTTGCCGGCTCCTCTATCGAACTTCGAACACGCACGGGCATGGGCACGGGTGCTCTTACTGGCGGCTTCTCTATCGAACACACATGAGCAAGGGCAGGTGGGCTGATTAAAATTGTTCCATAAAAAAGTGGTTTATCTTTTGGTTACTTTGGGGGACTTATCAATAGGTAGGTATGTGGTCTTGTAGTCATGATTATTTTCTGTCTCTGTCTTTACTGTCTCAGTTGGACTCGGTTTTGACTTGGACTCGAACCTCTCTGGACTTGGACTCAAACCTCTTTGGACTCGGTCTTGACTCGGTCTCAACTAGTCCTGGTCTTGGACTCGACAACAGTGGACTTGAGTACCAGGCGGTAATGCAGCCAGATAATGCAGTTAGAATGCTCTCACCTGTGCAGGTGTAAAAGGTTCTGAGGATTGTTTGGCCCAATCCTAAACTTCCTCAAGTGCTTGAGAAAAAAGAGGCGCTGGTGTGCCGCCTTTAGCACTGCATCAGTTTGAACAGTCAATGTGAGATGCTCAGTGATGTTAACCCCAAGGATCTTGAAGCTGTTTACCCGCTCCACGGGTGTCCCATCTATGGTGATAGGGCTGTGTTCCTTATCCTGCCTCCTGAAATCCACCACTAGCTCAATGGTTCTGTTGGTGTTGTGCAAGAGATGGTTCACCTTACACCAGTGTGTCAGACTGCATACCTCCTCTCTGTAGGCCGACTCATCGTTGTTAATGATCAGGCCTATTACTCTCGTATCATCAGCGAATTTCACAATGCATTAGAACTGTGTGTGGCATTGCAGTGGTGTGTGTATAGGGAGTAGAGGAGTGGGCTTAGGACGCATCCCTGGGGAGCACCGGTGTTGAGAGTCAGTGGGGAGGAAGTATTGTTTCTTATTCTGACAACTTGACATCTGCCTGTCCGAGAGACCAGAACCAGTCACACAGGGATCTGTTTAAAACCAGACCCTGGAGCTTCAAAACAAGTTTGGTATTGAATGCTGAGCTTTAGTCTAAAAACAGCATTCTCACATTTGCGTTCTTGTTGTCAACGGTGGGAGAGAGCAGTGTGCAGGGTGAAGGCGATTGCATCGTCGGTAGAGCGGTTGCTGCGATATGCAAACTGTATAGGGTCTAATGAGGCAGGCAGCAAGGAGCAGATGTAGTCTCTGATCAGCTTCTCAAAACACTTGCTGAATGGTACAGGACAACAGTCATTCAAACATGTGATTTTAGCCTGCTCTGGGATGTACAAAAGGACCACAGACAAAGAGAGGGACAGAATAAAAATGTCTGTAAAAACTCCAGCTAACTGGTCAGCACATACTCTGTGATGTTACCAATGCCCTTCCACATGGTTCTTGCGTCGTTGGTGTTAAACTGTCCTTCTATTTTGTCTCTGTATTCAAGCTTGGCACATTTTATAGTTTTCTCGAGAGCATAATTAGCCTGCTTGTGATCTGATGCATTGCTGGATATAAAAGCGGAGGTTCATAAGGATAATGCCATTGGAACATCGGCATTAATTCATGGATTTTGATTGGGGAGGATGCGGATTGTTTATGTCGACAAAAAAGCACGGTACGGTGTCCAAATAAGCCTCAATTTTGTCATCCGAAGCAGCCCGGAACATTTGCCAGCCAACGTGATCAAAACAGTCTTGTAGTATAGAGTCTGATTGGTCCTTCCAGCAGTGAATCGTCCTGGCGCTTCCTGTTTTAGCCTCTGCCTGTAAGCGGGCAGGAGCAGAACCAAAGATTCAAGATTCTTTATTTTTGTCACCATACATGTACAGCGAAATAAGAGTAATCTAATCTGCAGTGCAATAACGCATAAATTAGCGAAAGCTACCAACTAGTATATAAACCCCCACAAAAAACAGTGCACTTTTTTTGAGCAAAAAGTGCTGTGTGATATTGCACACAATAAAGAAGAGGTAAATGGAACAGCATAAACAAACAAAAAAACTAAATAATATATGATGTTGATCAACAAAAGGTGTTGTTCACTTAAGTCTGTTGAGATATAAAAAATGCCCCATCAGATTGGTGCATTTCTCATTTATTATGTGTGTTGTGTGTTGCTGGCAGCGTTAAGCTCCCGTATAGTGCTGGGATAAAAGCTGTTCTTCAGTCTATTTATCCTTGATTAAGTGGAACCAAAACCGTTTACTAGAGGGCAACAATTCAAACAATTGATGTCCAGGATGGAAGGGATCCTTCAAAGCATTTGCTGCCCTTCCAAGGCTGCGTTCAGTGTAAAGTTTCTTTAGGGAAGGCAGAGGACAGCCAATAATCTCTTGTGCTGAATTGATCCTCGCTGGAGAGCTTTCTTGTCTGACGCTTAACTGCTGGCTTACCATGTAGAGATGCAGTATTTTATCACACTTTCAATGGCACAGCGATAGAAGGACATTAGCTATTGCTCTTGCAGAGCTATTGTGTCCTCAAGAAATAAAGTCGCTACAGTGATTTTTTGACCACTAAAGAAGTGTTTGTGTTCCAGGAAAGATCCTCAGCAACGTTTATGACCAAGAATCTGAAAGACGGAATCCTCTGTACACAGACCCCGCTTTTGTGCAATGGTTAAGGTTTGTGTTGCGCTTTCGGAAGTCAATGATGAGTTCCTTGGTTTTTTAAGCATTCAGAGCCAGGTTATTTTCTGTGCACCATTCTGTCAGTATCTGAATTTCATGTCTGTAAGCTGTTTCATCTACTCCTGAGATGAGTCCAACTATGGTCATCTGCGAATTCGATGATAGTGTTAGTAGGATGGATTGGAGTACAGTCATGAGTATAAAGGATCTAGAGAAGAGGACTCAACAAGCAACCTTTTGGGGCGCCTGTGCCCAGAGTTAAGGTGGAGTAAAAAAAAATGGGAGCCTAACCTTACCGTCTGAGGACGGTTAGACAGGAAGTCCTTAATCCAGTGACAGATAGATGGAAAGAGACCAACATCTTAGCTACCAGCCTGTCAGAATGGATTGTGTTGAATGCTGAACTATAGTCAATAAAAAGCATCCTCACAAAGCTGCCTGGGTGTTCCAGGTGGAGGAATTCTGTGTCCAGGGCAGTTGCAATGCCAATCTCGGTGGACGTATTGGTTCTGTATCCGAACTGATGTGGGTCGAAAGCGTCTGGGAGGCTAGCTGTACTGCTGAACAAACCTCTGAAAGCACTTCACAATAACTGGGATAAGTGCAACTGGACAGTAGACATTAAGACATATTTGAATCTATTCCACTATATAGTTGAATCTCTTCATAGTTGAATCTAAATCCTCTGTCCTAATTCTGCTAGACTTATATGCAGCTTCTGTCAATCACCAGATACTGCTAGCAACCTTGTCATCGCTAGGAATCTCGGGCTCTCCTCTCCGTTGATTCAAATCCTACCTCTCCAACAGATGCTACAGGGTGTCATGGAGGGGCTCGCTGTCCACTGCTCACCACTTGGTCACTGGGGTCCCTCAGAACGACACCAAGATCTACATCTCATTTCACCCAGACGATGTCACTGTTGCAGCTCGCATTACAGCTTTTCTCGAGGACATCTCACCTTGGATGAAAGGGCATCACCTCCGGCTGATCCCTGCCAAGACAGAATTACTTGTGTTTCCAGCACACCCTACGGTGCAACACGATATCAACAACCATCTTGGCAATACCACAATCACTCCTTCCAAACAGCCAGGAACCTCTGAGTCATATTTGATGAACAGCTGTCCTTCAATGATCACATTGCAAAGACAACACGGTCATGCCGATATGCTTTTTTCAACATTAGAAAGGTTAGACCCTATCTCACTGAGCATGAGGCACAACTCCTTGTCCAGGCCCTAGTAATCTCAAGGTCCAACTACTGCAATGCTCTCCTTGCTGGTTTTCCTGCAAAGGCTATCAAAACACTCCAGGTGGTTCAGAATGCAGCAGCATGCCTCGTCTTCCAACAGCCCAAAAGTGCGAATGTGACACCCCTTTTCGTGTCTCTCCACTGGCTACCGGTTGAAGCCTGTATCAGATTCAAGTCACTAATGCTTGCCTACAGGACTATCACTGGATCTACACCGGCTTACTTTCACACCCCCCTCTACTCCTACACCCCATTAAGATCCCTGCGTTCAGCAACCAGAGGCGTCTTGTATTTCCTTCTCATAAGGACAGTAATTCGCTTTCCCGCTCAATCTGCTTCACAACTCCTTCCTGGTGGAACATTCTTCCTATCTCTGCCCGGTCAACCGCATCTCTCACAACATTCAAAAACTACTTAAAACCCATCTCTTCAGTGAATACCTGACAGACAAATGGAAAAAAAAATCACTAACCCTTCTCTCAACAGGTAGTGGTCTAGCTTTTGTTGAAACCAGTAACTTTGTATAGGCACCTAATGTATTATTGCTCCTGTATGACATATCGCTTGTTGATCCATAACTCTTTGTAAGTTGCTTTGGATGAAAGCGTCTGCTAAATGACTAAATGTAAATGTAAGACTACTGATGACTGTTTTCTTTGGTAATGGAATAATTATTGCTGATTTCAGGCAGGATGGGATGGTGGCTGTTGACAGGGACAGGTTGAAGATCTTTGTGAAGACTGCAGAGAGCTGATCTGCGTAGTCTTGAGCATCCTTCAGGTCACTCCATCTGGGCCTGCCACTTTTCTTGGATTTATAGCCCTGGGCACACTCCTTACCCTGTGTTCCTGCATTGTAAATGGGGGTGCGTGTCCACTGGGAACAGGTGTGAGTGATTTGACCATTACTGTCGCCCTCACTTCAAAGCAGGCAAAGATGTAGTTCAGTTCTTCTGCCAGTGAAACATTAGCATCAGAGATTTTGTGATTAATGGTTTTGACATTTGTAAGGTGTTGAAGCCCTACATTGTTTAGCTCTACAGTATTTGAGCGAACTTCTATTGTGTTGCAGTCCTTCACATGCATTACGCTCTCAGGCTTCTTGTCATTTGGTAATACCTAGAATTTCAAAATCAAGTGGAGGTGGTCGATCCTTTTCTTATCTAGCGCCTAAACTTTGGAATATTCTTCCCTGAAAACAGAAACATGGCTAAAGCCAGATGATTATATTACTCTAAATGAATCCGTTCCCCAAGATTATTACTATAAACACGAGCCTCGTCTAAAAGGTAGAGGGGGAGGTGTCGCTGCACTTTACAATAATTCTTTTATTACCTCTCAGAAGTCTAATTTTAAATACAATTCTTTTGAAGTCATGGTACTTCACGTATCAACACCTAATACTAAGGACAAAACATTTTTAAAATTGATTCTAGCTATTGTATATAGGCCTCCAGGGCACCACACAGATTTTATTAAAGATTTTGGTGGGTTCTTATCAGGACTAGTACTGGCCGCAGATAGAGTCCTTGTTTTCGGTGACTTTAATATCCATGTAGACAATGATACAGATGCCTTGGGACTGGCTTTCAAAGACACTCTTAACTCCATGGGCGTTAGTCAACATGTGTCAGGACCCACTCACCTTCGTAATCATACTTTAGATTTAATACTTTCTTATGGTATAAATGTGGACGATGTTAAAATCGTTCAGCAGAGTGAAGACATTTTGGATCATTATCTGATATTATGTTTGCTTCAATGGCCTACGGCTGCAAATCAAACTCCTTGTTACAAATATGGTAGAACGATTACTTCAACTACCAATCTGCCTGAATTGTATAAATTATCTAGCATGAGTAAAAACGTTGACGATTTTGACACTACTATTGAAAATTTTAACTCTACTTTCTCGGAAATATTAGACACAGTTGCTCCTCTGCGTTTAAAGAAAATTAAAAATAGCAGCCCAACACCGTGGCATAATGAACACACTCGGACTCTAAAAAAGCGTCCCGGAAAATGGAGCGCAACTTTAAGAAAACTAATCTAGAGGTATTTCGTATAGCATGGAAGGATAGTACTCGAAATTACAGGAATGCAATAAAAACGTCTAGATCCTCCTACTTTTCAACACTAATAGAGGAAAACCATCACAACCCTGGGTTTTTATTTAACACCGTGGCTAAATTAACAAAAAATAAGTCGTCATCGACGTCAGATTCTGATTATCAGCATAACAGTGATGAATTTATGAACTACTTCACGAGTAAAATCACAGATATAAGAGAAAAAATTATAACAATGCAACCTGTAGTGAAATCCGCTGAACAAACTAACTACAGCACCCCTAAGGAGAAATTGCAATTATTTTCTACAGTAGATCACGATGAACTGTCTAAAATCATTAGATCATCTAAATCAACAACATGCACGCTAGACCCTATACCTACAAAACTACTGAAAGAAATGCTCCCAGAAATTATAGATCCTCTTCTTAGAATTATTAACTCATCTCTGACATTAGGACATGTGCCTAAAGCATTTAAGGTGGCTGTTATAAGGCCTCTTTTTAAAAAAACCAAACTCGACCCTAAAGAACTAGGGAATTACAGGCCTATATCGAATTTACCTTTTATTTTCTAAAGTTCTGGAAAAAGTAGTTTCAACTCAATTATGCTCCTTCCTCCAAAGGAATGACATTAATGATGAATTCCAGTCTGGATTTCGAGCATGTCACAGTACAGAGACTGCTTTGATCAGAGTTACAAATGATCTGCTTTTAGCGTCTGACCGTGGCTGTATTTCATTATTGGTGCTGCTAGACCTCAGTGCTGCATTTGACACCATTGACCACAGCATACTTCTACATAGACTCGAAAATTACGTCGGCATTAACGGAATAGCATTGAAATGGTTTAAGTCTTATTTATCCGAACGTTTTCAATTTGTAGCAATAAACAATGAGGTGTCCCGCAAATCACAAGTCCCGTACGGTGTACCACAGGGCTCAGTCTTGGGGCCTCTGCTCTTCGCATTATACATGCTACCTCTAGGAGATATAATAAAGCAACACGGAATTAGCTTTCACTGTTATGCTGATGATACTCAACTTTTTATTAGCGAAGCCTAATGAAACTCAGCAGTTTCATCGAATAAAGGATTGCATAGCTGACTTAAAAATGTGGATGAGTAACAATTTTTTACTACTAAACTCGGACAAAACAGAAGTGCTACTTACTGGACCGATTACTGCTATGCGTAACAACCAAGAATACTGCTTAATGATTGACGGATGCTCCATAAAATCCTCGTCATCAGCTAAGAATCTTGGCGTTGTATTCGACAGTACTCTGTCATTTGAAAGCCATGTCGCCAACACCTGTAAAATTGCATTTTTCCATTTTAAGAATATATCTAAATTACGTCATCTGCTGTCACTGTCAGATGCAGAGAAATTAATTCATGCATTCATGACATCAAGACTAGATTACTGTAATGCACTTCTAGGTGGTTGCCCTGCGGGCCTATTACAAAAACTGCAACTGGTTCAAAACGCGGCAGCTTGAGTTCTTACACGTACAAAAAAGTATGAGCATATAACCCTGGTTCTGTCAACCTTGCACTGTTTACCTATAAAGCATTGCATTAACTTTAAGATCATGCTTATTACCTATAAAGCCCTACATGGTCTAGGGCCGCAGTATTTGAATGAACTTCTATTGTATTACAGACCTCCATGTACATTACGCTCTCAGGCGTCCTGTCAGTTGGTAATACCTAGAATTTCAAAATCAAGTGCAGGTGGTAGATCGTTTTCTTATCTAGCGCCTAAACTTTGGAATATTCTTCCCTGCACGGTCCTGGAAGCAGACACACTCTGTCAGTTTAAATCTAGACTAAAGACTTATCTTTAATCTTGCATACACTACATCTCCATAATATTAATCCTCAGAGGATTTAGGCTGCATTATCTAGATCAGTGGTTCTCAACTCCAGTCCTCAGGCCCCCCCTGACAGTATACTTTGGATGTCTCCCTATTGAACACATGAACGAGTTAATGAGATAATGAAGTGATGATTAAGTCATTAATGATGAACAGGTGAAGTTAACAAACACAATCACTACTGAAAACATCAACAATAAGAATAAAAACCATAATAGTGTTGAGTGTTTCTTTAGAGTGGCTCTTACCCTTGATTTATTATGTTAAATTTTTTGCTAGCTGAAATAGTTTGTTTCTGGTTGATTTTGGTGTGTCACGATCAGTTTAAGAAAGTTTCATTCCAACAACTTTGTCTTTTGTCTGGCTGTTCAGAAACACACTATAACAGCTGATATAAAAAATAAATCAAGAGTAAGAATCCCACTAAAGGAAACATTATTATGTTTTTTGTTCTCACTGATGATGTTTTTTACCAGCAGGTGTTCATCATTATTGATCAATCATCACGTCACTATCTCATTAACTCGTTCATGTGTTCAATAGGGACACATCTAAAATAATCTGTCAGGAGGGGCCTGAGGACTGGAGTTGAGAACCACTGATCTAGATCAACCGGAACCAGGAACACATCCAACAACAAATGATGTACTTGTTGCATCAAAGAGTGCAGAACAGTACTCTACTCTCAGCCAGTCTTGTCTCTTTGATCCAAGGTTACCGCAGGATGCAGTTCATGCCCAGACCTGATGCCAGAGCTGAGAATGGGAAGCGGTGACCTGACAAGAGCTAAGAGCATAGAGCTGGATAAAGGACGCGACAACTTTGTTTTTCCTACAACATTTCAAATGCTATTAGATTGTTAATGATAATCTTAAATCCTTAATTTTTATATTTTTATTAAGCCTTGTTGTGCAAGCACTGTTGAGCTTGTGCAGAGGCAGCAGCTTTTGCCAGAGGGGAACTGGAATCCCCTGGTTGGGCCTGTGTTCCCCTGAGGTTTTTTTTTCTCGATGGGAGTTTTGGGTTCCTCACCACCGTTTGCATATTGTTTTGCACTATCTGCCTGGCCGGGGGGCTGCTTTCGAATTCATACTTGTATTCAATGTGTCTCATGTACAGCTGCTTTGTAACAATGAAAATTGTAAAAAGCGCTATATAAATAAAGTTGAGTTGAGTTGTATGTGGGTATGTCTGTATTCTGTGTTTTCACCTTTTTCTTGTTTTTACAGGTGTATGACTTTAGTTGTTTTGCTTATAGTCAATATGTCTCATGTACAACTGTTTTGTAACAATGAAAATTGAAAAAGCGATTTGTAAATAAAGTTGAGATGAATCAATCTTTCTTTTGTAATCTGCTTTTGTAACCTCGATGGCTTTCTTAAGGTTGCCTCTGGCTGCACTATAGAGGACTTTATCTCTGGTCCTGAAGGCAGCATTACGTTCTTTTAAAAGGGTCCTGACCTCTCTGGTCATCCATGGCTTCTGGTTAGAATAAATCCGGATGCATTTGTCAACAGTGACATTGTCGACACAGTTCTTAATATAGCAGAGTACTTTCAATGTGAACTCCTCCAAATCCTGATTATCTAAGACATCCCAGTTGGTTCTTTCAAGGCAGTCTTGGAGCCGAGAGGAGGCTCCTTCTGGACATTCATTCACAATCTTGGTAATGGTGGACATTTTCCTTCTTAAAGGGGTTAACAGAAAGGTGGTCTGACTGCCCTAAATGAGGCAGTGGAATTTACCTGTAACCTTTCTTGACATTTGGCTACAACCAGTCCAAGATGTTTTCCCGCCTTGTTGCACATTTGATTTGGAGTTTATAGCGTGCAGCTAGTAGCTTTGAGGTTTGCTCTCCTGCTGACAGGATAGATGTTGTGATTACTGATGAAAAGTTGGCCGTGTAAGTTATCTGCGCAAGCTCCTCCCGAACTTTGTATAATATGTTAATAAACATTGCTTAATGCTGCGTGTTTAACAGGGGTGTAATGGTACACACAGGGGTTAAATCGGGCCGGGCCCCTTCGGGGCAGAGCCCCGGCACATATACTGACCGTCTCGCTCCGTTTCCCGCATGTGTGTGGCTCTTCTGGTGTTGTAAAGTGGTTCTCCGTTGTGCCCCAGTATAAATCTCTATAAACGAGCGGCGCTGCTTTTCATCCAATATGCACTGTTGTTTTAACGATTTGAGTCATAATGAGCTGTTTGTAAAGAAAGGCTCAACCTCCAAATGATGTCATTTTAACCCAATTCAAGCATTTAAAGCAGTTTGTTCAGTTTGTTCAGTTTGTTCAGCAACGATATAAGGTTAATGGCTCATCTCAATCATTGCCAATGTTGTATAAAGTTTTGAACGAAAAGTACTTGAAATACACAGGTCATACGTACAATTCTGTGAACATTATTAACTGAAGATATTTGATATTGACAGAAGGAAAGGGCACATGCCTATACAGAATGTTTCACATGTGGAACTTATTTCAAATCGCAGTTCCCACACGATCATATCAAGTGGCGGACTGTTTAGTTTCTGCCTCACTGTTTGAGTGCAATACACACACTGCGTGCTTAGCCTGTGGTTAGTGAACATCATCATGGCACAACGCATCAGAGGACCGTGAAAAAGTGTCTTTTGCAAGAGCAAACAGTTCATCAGTCAAAAGCTCTTTTAGTAGTGAGTGAATCTCTAAGACACTTACATTAAGTATGATGGCACGCAGATGTTTCTGTGCAAGTGTACTCGCCATCTCCTGCAACACAGACACAAGCATATGGTCCGACACAGACACAAAGTGTTTCATCAGAAGGACTGTTTCACAGTGCAGCTCATACGATGGCAATTTTACTGTGGTATATGGATAGAGTGAGACAGTGAGGGGTACCTGTCGTCTGTCCTCTGGTGTCTTAAGGAACAGAGCATTGATCAGAGCGATGGCATATGTCTGAATCTCTTGGTTAGATCTAAAGGAATAAGGAAGACAGTTAGAGGTATCTCACTCTTCTCTCAGGTTAAAGTGATGATCTCAGCTCTATAGAGTACAGAAGAGGAAATCTATATCAGCATGTACAACACAACAACAACTATAACAAGACTCACATGAAAACATTTTCAGTTTTAGGTTTGGGCCCTGTGGCGGTATAAAGTGAGGCTGCGCAGAGACACATCTTCTTTATGCAGCGCTAGCTGGTCAGTTCATTCAGGCCAGTCTGATCTGAACAGTATGAGCTTATATGCCCTTTAGCCTTGTTCATATTTGTTTATGCCATTTGATACCCTCAGCACAGAGCAGCGAGAGTCATGTGATGAAACTGAAACACTTGTTGAAATCACGATGGTCAACATCATGTCATGTCTGGCAGCCATCAGCGATGGACAATGGCATCATCTATCAGCCCGACCCTATTTGGTTTAATGTTAAACAGGTTCTTAGAAATGATTTCTTTCTCTTCACTTCAATATTAACAAATTATAAATATATGGAATAGCGAACAGTACAGAGAGTGTGAATATGGGGGCGAATATTTATTCGTGTCAGTAACACATTAGTGATGTTTGTGAACGAATCATTCTTTCTGAACAAATCTTTTAAGTGAACAAATTCTTCTCGTTCACGAAAGGCAATGACCCATATTTCGCATTCGCTGAAATCTCTCCCTCGAGCACAGAGCGTCTTGCCTTAAAAGAGTCTCTAAAGACTTTTTAGACAGAACTTTGTCTCTAACATTATAAACTCCTAAATAAATAACACTCGCACTCTTTTTGCAACTGTAGAGAGACTAACAAATCCCCCTAGTCAAGTTCCCAGGGAAATGCTGTCTGATGACAAATTCAATGAGTTTGCAACTTTTTTCCTTGAGAAGATCAATAATATCTGTCAGGGTTTGACAAGGGAGAACCCAATCGCAGGCAGACACGGGGATGAAGGGGTTAAACAGATATTTATTGAGACAAAAGACTATACAAAAGCTAAAACAAAACCCACGAGGGGGAAAACAAGACAGGATAAAACTATTAACTAAGACAAGGACACAGACTGACTAAACTAAGAAAATAAACACTTAGGACAACAGTAGACTATACTCACAAAACATGTAGCACAAAGCAAACAAGGACACGGCTTGAGACGGCATAGACAAGAGATCAAACACAGACAAGGTACATCTTACACGTACAATGAACGAGCACAGGAAAAATGAACACGAGGATGTTTTAAAGGGGACAAAGACAGGATAATTACAGGGTACCCGCGGGGTCTTAAAAGCATTGAAAAAGTGTTACATTTGATAATCTAAAATTAAGGCCTTAATAGCCTTGAATTTGGTATACAAAGTCTTGGATTTCGTTACAAAGGTCTTATTTTTATTTTTATTTTTTTTCATACCGTAACAAAATGAACTGTTACAAGTGTAGGCTAATTAAAAATTCACGTCATTGCAGTAAGCGCGAAAGCTTGCGCACCCGTTACTATGGTTACTAGGCAAGTGAGGTAAATTACAGAACAAGATAGTAGCTAGCCTATTTTGTCGGCTAAAATGGGAAAGTGTCGGTTTAATCCGCTGTGGACAAGGAATCCGAATTACGTTTGGGTCAAGCCTGTGCCAGGAAATGAACGCGAGGCCTATTGCTGTTGGTGCAGGAAATCTTTCAAGCTAGCGACAATGGGTGTTACGGCCCTGGACTCCCATATGAAGGGTGCCAAACACACCGCGTGTAGAACCACCTATTGGCCCGTTGTTCTGTGCACCGCGGATCACTTCGGTTACTGAAACAGCTCTGACTATCAATAATGAAGACATTTCTAAAATAGAAATGCCACCACAGCCAAGGAACATTCTATCGTACTGTGGCTCGACACCAACTCTTTGGGCAGAGGTGATGTGGGTCCTTAAAACAGTCTCTGAGCACCACTCTTACACTTCAAATGAAAACGTTACAGAGATTTTTAAAATCATGTTTCCTGATTCCGAGGTTGCAGCTACATTCTCGTGTGGAAGCAACAAAACGGCATATATTACTAAATTCGGATTAGCTCCCTTTATAACGAAAGAACTGACTGACCATGTCAATATGTCCAACGGGTTTGTGATCATGTTTGAGGAGAGTCTCAATAAGATGACGAAAAGTAAGCAGTTGGACCTTCATATTCGCTAATGGGTGGACGACCACGTCCAGTCACGATACTTCGGCTCGCAGTTCAGGGGTCATGCAACGGCGGTGGACTTGCTCAAACATTTTAAAGTAAGTTTTTATTCTGAATTTTTAAATAATATATGATATAGTAAAGTAACATAACACAACCAAGTGAGCTGTTCTATAATATCACGACTGCAAATGTTACATTGAATGTATAGTTTAATAAACAAGTAGCCTAGCTAATATGTAGTCTTTTACAATTTAGACGCAATATCGGTTTGTTCTATTTCAACGACGAAAATAGTTACAAAAGAAAAGCAACACTAAAGTGCTGTGTTTTGTTATTGAATGATTCAGCGTTTTGAACAAATCGTTTTAATGAATGACTCAATGATTCATTTATTAAGACGGTCACTTGCTGCCACCTATTAGTTTATTGTTTAAAGGCATCATTATTTTTTTTATATTATTTGTTTAAACATCAATCTCATCAAAACTATTTATTACAGTTGCAATTTTGCAGTGTAAATGACTTAATTTGATTGATAACGGCAGCCTTATTATTAAAACTGAATTTGATCAAATGTAAGAATTTGACAGGAAAATACACACAATCACACACAAATACTGCACAATTATGCAGATTTAAGTATGTAAAGTCTGATGAGAATATTGCTTCAAAATAAATTTGATTTATTTATGACAGACATTATTTAAAAAGTAGAAACATATTATGTCATTAAAAATGTATTGTAACATTATTATAAAAACTTCCTTATGTGTGATTTAAATGGAAGTAGCTTACAAATAAATCATTTTATAAATAATTTAAATAATAGGGTTCAAAATTTATACAGATTTGACATTTTCCCCTCATACTTCTGTAGGAATGGGTACGAAGTTGGCATTGAATTTCATTTAAAATGGTATTAAAAAGGTCTTAAAAAGCCTTGAATTTCATTTGGAGGATCCTGGGGGTACCCTGAATTAACGAGGGGCAGGTGTGGGTAATGAAACACTAATGGGAAGGCTAACGAGACAAAAGGGCGGGAGACACAGACGAGACACGAGAAAGCGCATGACAGCCAATATATAAGGATGACTAGTTTTTGGATGACTAGTAATTTCCTTCTTTTAAACTCTAGCAAAACAGAAATATTACTTATAGCACCAAAATCAAGTAAACAGAATATCTCCGACTACAGCCTGCAAATTGAAAGATGCACTGTTACTTCAACAAATACAGTTAAAGACCTAGGCGTTATATTAGACGGCAACCTGTCATTTAAAAATCACATCTCAAATATCACAAAAACAGCCTTCTTCCACCTTAGAAATGTTGCCAAATTACAAAATAGTTTATGTGTTGGAGATGCAGAAAAGCCTATTCATGCATTTGTGACCTCACGGCTTGACTATTGTAATGCTCTACTTAGTGTTTGTCCTGTATCATCAATAAACAAACTACAGTTAGTTCAGAATGCAGCTGCCAGAGTTCTTACCAGGTCAAGAAAATACGATCACATAACCCCAGTTTTATCATCGCTTCACTGGCTACCCATTAAGTATCGTATTGATTTTAAAATTCTTTTAATTACTTACAAAGCCCTGAACGGTTTAGCACCTACTTACTTAACCGAGCTTTTATCACGTTACAACCCATCACGCTCTCTAAGATCTCAAAACTTAGGACTTTTGATAACAGCTAGAATAACTAAATCCACCAAAGGTGGACGAGCTTTCTCATACATAGCACCTAAACTCTGGAGTAGCCTTCCTGATACTATTCGAGGGTCAGACACACTCTCCCAATTAAAAATCTAGATTAAAGACACATCTTTTCAGCCAAGCTTTCACTTAATGCATAGTTAATGAAATGCAGCTACGCTAATTATTCTCTTTATTCTCTTTCCGCCTCTGCCTCGGAATGCCCACCGTGTCCAGACGACCGACATATGCCCATCCCCAATTTGAGATTACGCCAGCTACAGCTGCAAACTGACTGACCATCCCAGCTCCATCTAAGGCAATTCCACCACCAGCCAAGAGAAATATGACCATCAGACCATCCCAGCTCAGACCACTACATCCCCAACCAAGAGCAAAGACGGACAATTTGTCTTATTAATGCTGAAGTTACAATATTTGGTATTAAATGCTAAACTTAAATCACATGTCACCAGTTTGAGTGCAGCTATGACACGTCAGAGGGGATCTGGCCCTCCCGGTTGAGCCTGGTTTCTCCCAAGGTTTTTTTCTCCATTAATCAATCATTGGAGTTTGGGTTCCTCGCCACAGCAGGGCAGTGTTGGCCTGCTCACCGGGAGACTGCATTCATTCATTTATTTATTTAATTAGAAATTAGATATTATTTATTAGAATGATCTTACTCGTTGTATAAACACCATGCACTGTGCTGTGTTTTAACTTTTCTGTTTTTCCTGTTTGCTCCTGTAAAGCTGCTTTGAAACAATACACATTGTGAAAAGCGCTATATAAATAAACTTGAATTGAATTGAATAAGCAAAGCTATGTCTTTCTCACACAAAACCCAAAGGCTATGCCATGACTCCGCTGCAAGAACAAGAATAAACATGACATGATAGCGGAATCATAACAAATATCAGAATGGAAATCAGCAAAGCTCCATGCGGCACTCAGGTCAGTGTGACTCCAGTCCATCAGAAATTAGAAACTTTGTCTGAATTTCAGACAATTGATCTCAAAACCTGTACAGCATCTTAAGTCGTCAACTAGCAGCCTTGACACACTTACCACATCCTTTTTCAAAAGAGTGTTTAACTGTTTGGAAGAAGATCTCCTAAAAATAGTTAATACCTCACTGCTCTCAGGAACTAAAGCTGAACTTGCAGTTGTCAAACCTCTACTAAAAAAGAGCAATCTAGACAAAACCTTACTTTCTAACTACAGACCAATATCAAATCTTCCTTTTACAGGCAAGATCATTGAAAAGGTTGTCTTCAAACAGCTGACCAAATTCTTGAACTCAAATGGCTACCTGGACAATTACCAGTCTGGTTTCCGTCAGCATCATAGCACAGAGACAGTGCTCATAAAGATAATTAATGATATTCGATTGAATTCTGATTCAGGCAAAATATCAGTTCTGGTTTTACTAGATCTCAGTGCTGCATATGACACGGTAGATCACACCATACTCCTACATAGGCTGGAAAATTTGGTAGGGCCTTCTGGGTTGGTACTTAAATGGTTTGGGTCATACCTTAAAGGGAGAGGTTACTATGTGAACATAGGCAACCATAAATCTGACTAGACACCCATGACTTGTGGTGTTTCTCAGGGCTCAATTCTTGCTCCGCTCCTCTTCAATTTGTATATGCTCCCACTTGGCCAAATAATGAAAAAGTACCAAATTGCCTACCACAGCTATTCAGACGACACTCAGATCTACCTAGCCCTCTCACCCAATGACTACAGGCCTATTGAATCTCTTTGCCAATGCATTGATGAAATTAAAATGTGGATGTGTCAAAACTGAAGTACACAAATGAGTTGATCTGGAATTAATTCTACTTCAGACCTCCCTCCACGTCAAATTTCTTTGTCCTTAATTTACTTCATTACTGAAGAAGGATATTTTAGGCCAGTTCTCACATAACGTTTATTCAGAAGACAAGCGAACAGGATGTCTGTCGAGCACCTCTGCCGGATGAAATGTGTGCATGGGAGCGTGTACACTAGCGTGACGGTGTGTGTGTGTGAGTGTATGCGCTCACACTTGCAGGTGTGAGATGAGTTGTCCCACAGTGATCTCCTGAGCCACACGCTGGTACAGACTGTGACTGTTCAGCACCATACTCTCCAGAATGGCCAGCGAGCGCTGCAGAATGGACACATCCACCATGGGCTGATTCACGTAACCTGTAATCTACAACACAAAAGTCAATCATAGCAAACCTTTGGTTTAGTTTCATTGCAATAGCACCAATAGACATTACATTACATTAACTCGTTGGGCAGACGCTTTTACCCAAAGCGACTTACATTGCATTTTGCTATCGTTTGATTCTAAAAACAGCGGGGAAAATAAGTATTTGACACATCAGCATTTTTATCAGTAAGGGGATTTCTAAGTGGGCTATTGACACAAAATTTCAATCCAGATGTAGCTGTAGTAGAGTAGGCGGGGCGAGACCGTGGTTCGAGTCCGGTGAGTAATTGTGAATTAGCGCCAGCTGTGCGCACACCGGCCTCGAATCACGTAGGAGATGGGAGCATATAAAAGGAACGAGCGACCGGACCGTCGAAGAGAGAGGACCGGGCCCGAACTTATGTTATGTTTGTAGTTATATTATGTTTTGTTCGCCGGCGGTCGTCCGTGAGGGGCCGCCGGCTGTTATATTACTTTATTAAATGTTTAAATGTTTGCCGGTTCCCGCCTCCGTCCTTCCATTTTATTGAGATTTGTTACAGTAGCCATCAAGCCAAATATTGAATTCATACAAAGAAATCAGAACATTTAAGTATACAAGTTCAGTCATAATAAATAAAAGTAAAATGACACAGGGAATAAGTATTGAACACACTTTATTTAATACTTTGTAGAAAAGCATTTGTTGGTGATTACAGCTTCTAGACGCCTCTTGTATGGAGAGACCAGGAGCCCGTTTCAGAAAGCAGGGTAAGTGCAAACTCCGAGTAAGTCAACCCCAGAAAACGGAATACTCAGGGTTTTTGGTTTCAGAACGCGAGGTACGTCAAACCCGCGACCGCGGAGTAAGTCAAGCCCATTTCAGAAATCGAGGTATCTTATACTCTGAGTGAGTAACCAGAGTAACCTACTCCATGAACCTAACCTGGTCGGGAGCAGGTTTTATTCCGCAAACCCAGGGTTTGTTACAATCTCCGCCCCCTTTAAGAAGCGCGAGCGGTGTTGAAATTGCATACGTCATTTGTTTATTGATTCGTGTTCCTAATCGCGCTCTATTTAGTTACACAGACCTTAAAATGTCATGTTCGTTTATTCAGGAACCCGTAGATGAGGAAGCTGCATTAATTCGCAGAGAGTTACATTTATGTCGATAGAGAATTGTGAGGCAGTTTAAGAAGTATATTTAACATTTCCAAATCAGGCATCCTAATATCAAGAGCATTTTATTTCTTTAAACTTTCCTGAATGAATGATGTTATTGTATTTCTACGACGGCGTTTTAGTGCCATGTTAAAAATAAAATAAATTCAAGATTACGAGAATAAAGTCGAAATGTTATGAGAATAAAGTCGAAATGTTACGAGAATAAAGTCGAAATGTTACGAGAATAAAGTTGAAATGTTACGAAAATAAAGTCGAAATGTTATGAGATTAAAGTCGAAATATTACGAGAATAAACTCGTCGTAACACTTATTTTATTTTCGTGAAAGTTGTATTAGAAGAGTTTAAGTTATGTTTAAGCACGTCATCTGAACCAGTGAGTTAGTTCTTAGTTCATGTCAGATTTTTTCTTCTGAATAAATTCAGTTTCCTATATAACCGCTGCAGTGTCCTTTTACTAATTATAACTCCGTGATGATGCGCCAAAAAACAAAGAATTTCCTTATTGCTAAATCATAATCTAAAGTAGGATTTAACCAAATCCTCCAAAGCCATTGTTTCTAGCAATTCTGTGATTTTTCTCAAAATATTACGAGTTTATTTTCTTAACATTTCGACTTTATATTTCGACTCTATTCTCGTAACATTTCGACTTTATTCTCGTAACATTTCGACTTTATTCTCGTAACATTTCGACTTCGGCGCCGTCGTATATTTCATATTCAGCTGCTGCCAAGATCTTTTTATTGCAGAAGGATATCACCGACATGAGAGCGAGAGAGTTCAATATAATTCGCATTTTCACAGTTTCAACAAAATAAATATAAAAGTGATTGACATATAAACATGCACATTAACACGTGAAACACTTTTCTCCCACGCCAACTCTCTTTCTTTTGCTGCTGCGGCTGTGTTGCTCTTTTATATGAATATATGCTCATATTCACCGTACGCTTGTAACAGTACCTTCAATTCGATTGGCGAGAAATGAACAGAGCGCTTTTTGTCACCTGCCGTTGCCATGGTGAATCGTGCTATCTTCACTCCATTGATGATGGCTTTTCATCGCCATGCTGCACGCGCGTAACCTAGAGTGAACTTACTCAGAGTGGATTGAACTAACTCAAATCACCTGGTCTGAAACTGAAAACTCAGAGTAGCGATTCTCTGAGTAAATCAACTCAGAGTTCAGATTTTAACTCGGTGTTGGTTGAACTTCCTTATTGAAACGCGCCCCAGTCGTCTGCATTGCTCTGGAGTGATTCTTGCCAATTCTTCCATACAAATGGTCTTTAAATCTTGAAGGTTCCTTAGGCCTCTTTTATGAACTTTGATCTTCAGTTCTCTCCATAGATTTTCTATGGGATTTAGGTCAGGTGATTGACTGGGCCATTCAAGCAGCTTGATTTTCTTTCTTTGAAACCACTTCATTGTGTCCTTGGCCTTCTGTTTGGGATCATTGTCTTGCTGAAATGTCCGACCTCTTTTCATTTTCAGCTTTCTGGTAGATGGCAGCAGATTTTTATCCAGAATGTCCCGGTACATTTCTCCATTCATCCTGCCTTCAATAATATGAAGTCTGCCAGTACCACTTGCTGTAAAGCAGCCCCAAACCATGATGCTTTCACCCCCAAACTTACCTTTTGGTATGTTGTTCTTGGGGTGGTGGGCAGTGCCATTTCTTCTCCAAACATGGTGTGTAGAATGACTGCCAGAAAGTTCAATTTTGCTTTCATCTGACCATACTATAGTCTCCCAATAATCCACAGGCTTCTCCAAATGCTCTTTCGCAAACTTTAACCGAGCCTCAACATGTTTTTTGTTCAGCAATGGAGTATTGCGTGGCGAGCGTGCATGGATGCCATGGTGGTTCAGTGCATTGCTTATAGTTTTCTTTGAAACAACAGTATCTGCTGATGCAAGGTCTTCCTGAAGTTCTGCCCGAGTGGTTCTTGGCTCTTGGTGAACTCTCCGGATTATTCTTTGAACTCCTCGGACAGGGATCTTACGTGGACCACCGGATCGTGGCCGGTTTATGGTGAACTGATGCTCTTTCCATTTCCGGATAATGTCCCCCACAGTGCTCACAGGAACATTCAGCATTCTGGAAATGCTCCTATAACCATTCCATTTTCTACCGCTTATCCGAACTAGGGCTGCAACTAACGATTATTTTAATAATCGATTAATCTGTAAATAATTTTTTCGATTAATCGATGAATCGGATAAAAAAAAAAAACACAAGAAAAGCAATAATTTCCAACCCTTTATTCAAAAACAGAACTAAAATCTTTAGAAAGTGCACAAGCATGTTGCTCCTTGAACATCCCTGAGCTGTTATAAAAATAATAAAATCAAACAAAAATGGACTAACACAAAAAACATACACATGTATGCTTTACATCTGCCAAATATATAGACTTTTTTAAAATAAAAGTGCCACCTGAGCTGCCAGAACAATAAATAATTTATAAAAACTAAAGAACAATACAAATCAGAAAACTTAACAGGATTTGTTTGAATGTAAGAACTTGTTCTCTACACTACACTGCAGACAGACACTCGCAGATGCACACACTCGCAAACGCACACACTTTTGCAGACGCACACACTGACAAACACTGACACACACACACACTCTCTCTCAAATTCACTTGAAGCTTATTCATTCAATTACTACCATCATTGTAGTAAGTGCAAGCTTCATTTATACACCACATTTTAACAAAGCTTAAGATGACCAAGAGCTATAAAATAACTTTAAAATTATATTAAAAAGTACAACACACACAAATATATTTGTCAATAATAACCTATATGGGAGAAAGCACAGAATATACACTGCAAAAATTGCTTTTCTAACTTAGTAGTTTTGTCCCGTTGTCAGTCCAAATTTAAAAAAAAATCTTATATCAAGAAACATGTACTAGACACATGAAAAAGCATAAGAAATTATGTCTTGTTTTCTGAAAAAACACGTCAAATTAAGTGATTGTTTGCTTAAAGCAAGAAAAATTATCTGCCAATGGGGTACAAAAATAATCTTAATGAGATATCATTTCAAACAGAAGTTTTAAGCATCAATTAATTTTCTTGTCTAGTAATCTTGATTTAAGATTTTTTAGATATTTGGACTGGAAATTAGACAAAATTACTAAGGAAGTTTTGCAGTGTAGCTATACATGACAACAGATTGATAAATGAATGGTCCAAAAAAGGCGAGTGAATAAAAACGTGTTTTTAGTCTTACAATGCAAAGCGCAAAGTAACTACACCACCCCTGATTATACTGTTATTAACCAGCTAATGCTAACTTGTGATGCTTGTCAATCTGGATAACGAGTAAACATCCGCACCAGGGACATTACGTTCTTCACTTCGAAACGGAACAAAAGTAGGATTCTGTAGTGACTTAACCTGCTGTTGAACTCCCTTCCTCCTCATCACAGACTCAAACATGTTTGCGTTTCAGATGCTGGATCATTGCCGCGTTGCTCCCGCCATGTCGCGTTTGCATATTTTGTAGTTAACAGTTTTTCTGTTTATTTAGTGTGAAATGCTCCCGCACCTATGATGACTTGGGTCGCGGGGATTTCTCTGCCTCCGTCATGTATCTTTCCTCCGCTCGTTTTTAAATTTTTGCTCCGCCCTGTATATGAGGCGCCGAACTCTGCTAGCATCAGTGCGCGAGAGAGACCGAGTGTGTTTACTTCGCTCCGCGCTCAAATAAAGTTTTTTTTTAATAACCAAACGTCTCCGCGTCGCGCGACACAACGAATCGATAATGAAATTCGTTGACAACTTTTTTACTAATCGATTTTTATCGATTTTATCGATTCGTTGTTGCAGCCCTAATCCGAACTACCTCGGGTCACGGGGAGCCTGCGCCTATCTCAGGATAGGACACACACTCATTCATTCACTCACGCACTCACAACCTACGGACAATTTTTCCAGAGATGCCAATCAACCTACCATGCATGTCTTTGGACCAGGGGAGGAAACCGGAGTACCCGGAGGAAACCCCCGAGGCACGGGGAGAACATGCAAACTCCACACACACAAGTCGGAAGCGAGAATCGAACCCCCAACCCTGGAGGTGTGAGGCGAACGTGCTAACCACTAAGCCACCGTGCCCCCCCGCTCCTATAACCATTCCCATCAAAATGCTTTTCAACGATAAGATTACGAAGATCTACAGAGAGTTCTTTGCTTTTACTCATCATGAAGTCTTTCCTGTGTGCCTCCTAGGTAATGAGAAGCCTTTATAGGCCATCAATTAGGATTAAAGCAGCTGATATCAATTAGTACTGATAGCGGTTAGGGTTTCTCACTCAATACTGACAGATTTCAGGTGATCTCCTGGCTTTCTATGCCATTTTGCACCTTGTTACCTTCATGTGTTTAATACTTATTCCCTGTGTCACTTCATTTACTATGACTGAACTTGTATACTTAAATGTTCTGATTTCTTTTTATGAATTCAACATTTGGCTTGATGGCTACATCTGGTGGAAATTTTGTGTCAATAGCCCACTTAGAAATCCCCTTACTGATAAAAATGCTGATGTGCCAAATACTTATTTTCCCCGCTGTATGTGTAATCCCTGGGATCCAACCCATGACATTTGCATTACTAGCGACATGCTCAAACTACAGAGCCACAGGAAAGCTGTCCTGTCTGAAAAGTCCATTCTCTTTTTCATTTCACAGGGTTTCTTTTACATCAATCTTATAATGTGTTACAATTACTGTACAATGAATTTGTAAAATGCTGAAATTATTTTTCGCGTTAAAACAGTACATTTCAGCTGACAGGCAATTGCTAGAAACAATTAGAAACAATTTTTGATTTCTTCATAAGCATCAAATCACTTTATTGACTGTCTTCTCAGTCTTTCTGTCAACAAAAGAAGGCTGTATGTGAAGAGAGACAGATATGGATGTGTAACTCGCCTGCTTGATGAAGGAAACAGATACGAGATCCCAGGATACAATGCCATGATCCATCAGCTCGAGAAATGCAGTGAGAGTAAAGGCCAACATCTCTCCAAAACTACACAAACACACACACAAACGCAGACACACATATAAATGTAGAATATTTAAAAAAAAACAAGAAGCTCTGAAATAATATGATCTATAGTGAAGAACTGTACTGTGTGCCGCTCTCCACCAGCCGTGCCAGTGTTCCCAGGCCTTCCATGTTAATGAATTCAGTGGCAAACGTCGGGTCAGCTGAGAGTTTCGCCAGTTCCTTTAAAGCCTCCAGACGGGCATCAATGCCATGAGACTGCATTCTTTCCAGGAGCTGTCGAGCAGCACGCATCTAAAGCACAAAAGTGTTTGTGACAACAAAAGAAGTACATGTTCATTACCACAACATTTGAGGGATTATTGACCGCATGTTTAATTGAGTCTGTACACTAGCTTTACATGTTATGCACTGCTTATCACAAAACGGATCTACAAACTCTAAAAAAAGTCAAATGTGTTACCCTTATGTGCTGTCTTACATTTCTATCCATTTCTATTTTGTTTGATTTGTCGTGTTGGCTGTGTTTATGCAAAAATCATACATTAAGAAAAAATATTGAATTGAATATAAATGTTTTTATAACCTAGGTACAAGGTGCACATGGACAAAAATATCCTCATTGAAACCCATTAAAACTACACATTTGCAGGCATAAATCATACATTCCATATAAAAGTCCTTTGATTATGTTGGCAAAAAGGAAATTACGATTATTGAAAACATTACAAGAAAATTCTAGTTTTCAAAGTTGTACTTTTTGTTTACGTGATCTTCTCCATTTAAGTCTTTATAGCATTTCAGTTTTCCTGTTTCAGCACTGCAGGCAAACTTAACCAAAGATGCAGCGGTGTTTATGTGATAGTATAGATATCAAAGTGTGGTTTGTATGTATGTATCTACTGAAATTTTTTTTGGACATTGACATTTTTGAGTCTGCTTAAGACATTATTGCAATAAAATGCATGTTGTGATTAATTATTAACATATCAAATAAATCATCACATCATAATAAAAAAAATCTGCCTCCCATGTAGTTGGCTATATACACATATTTACAACTATTCATTTTTGTCATGAAAAACAACAGGTGCCATGTAAAAAATCTAGGATTTAAAGTGTTAAAATTCTGAAAATGAAGATTTTTGCTTGGTTGATAAGAACTGATTTGGTGAAAAAAATTAAGTAATTGAACGTGTTAAAAAAATATGTATACACAATATTTTTATGACCGTGTTTGGACAGTGACATTTATGTCCATTTTCAGCTTTCAGTTTTTTAAATTGATGCTGAGGGTTAAACAGAGCTGAGTGTACAACAATGACTGTGGAGTTCTTATGTCATTCATACACATTAGAGTCTGTGAGGCATTTCAGAAGGTTGACATTTAACTCATTCCCCGCCAGCCTTTAAAAAAAAGTTGCCAGCCAGCACCAGCGTTTTTTAACATTTTCACAAAATTTTGATGGCTCACAGTACATTCTCTCTAATTAATTTATGGACAAACAATGTCCTTTCATCAAATTAAAGAAGAGAGTCTCTGCTTTTAAACAAAATAAACTGTATTTTTCTATCTTCATCTGTTCTTTTTTTTATCACCGCTTAGATGTGGGTAGGTTTTTTAAAAAATGCATCACTTCAATTAAACAGCTGAGATAATTACAAATTTTTGGTCAAAGAATCCACCCAGATTACACTCAGAACAATCATTAAAAACAGATTAAATATATTCGTTCAAGATTCAGAGATTCTGTACCACCAGCTGTACAACAGTACAAACACAGATTGCCGTAATAACCTGTCTTTGGTGGAGAATGTTTTTTTTTTAAATATGGCGGGGAAAGAGTTAACGTCCGTCATGCCCTTCATGTGATGTGTAAAATCTGTTTGACTCCTGATGCTGAAGAACTTACAGGAGAGATGGCTAATCGAAGTATGGTCCCATTTTTTATTTCACCACGACTCTGAAAATGACAACAAATCAAAATGACTGTATGAAAACAGACAAAAGAGGCTGACGGTAAAGTTATCATCAGAGTTCATTCTAACAATTCAGATCAAGTACCACCTTTAATAAAATGAGTTGTTCCACCTCGCCACAGAAAATCACATGAATAAAGACTCAAATTAATAGTAAAGCTGTGAAACTTTCTCTTTACACCTCGCCTCCATTTCTAATGTATTATTAATAATACAAACACATTTATATGTACCAGCTGTTTTCAAACTAATGAACATGTTTGTTCTCATGTTTTTTAAGTTAGTCAGCAGTAATAGTGAACACAGACACTTTTCTGTTATGCACTGTTAACGGGGCTCTGTAAATTACTCTTATGGGGGGATTTATTCACTTTGTGGAGACTTGCAAAAGACTACAAACATGTATTTAAGTAAAAATGTGGAAAGAAAACTTAGCTAACCGAATACTTAAACATCAATAGAACAGCTGTATAAAAAAGAGACTCTACTGCAGCGGTTCGCGTCAAAGTGGGACATCAAAACTAAAGCACAACGCGTGCTTTGGTGATTTAACCTCGAGTAGATGCAGACGCCTGTTGAATTAGTTCTTTACAGCAATAACAACAGCTTTAAACAGCAGATCAAGTGCAGAAGTACAAAATAAACGTAATTTACACGCAGCTCATCAGAAGAGAGAGAAAGTGAGAGACGCACAAGTGTCCGTCTGCTCCCGCTCTGTGTTTGACCCAGCTCATTAAGTTTTGAGTTACGTCGCCCACTGATAAATAATAAAGCATAACTGCATATGCTGAGATGTATTCTGTATCAGTGTTGGGAGTAATGGCTTACAAAAGTAATGTATTACAGTAACATATAACTTTTTGCTGTAACGCAGTAGTGTTAGACATTACTAATCCATTTTCAGTAATATTTTACTCTGTACATGTTCAGTAACGCTTGCGTTACAACAACGTTTTCGCCCGTGAGACATTAACATTTCCTGTTCGTGAATAGACGCGCGTGGTGTCATTCATCTCCAACTGGCTGCCATGAATTCAGTGTCTGAGCTAAAGGTCAGAGGCTATTGGCCGCGCCCGGTGCGCTGTAAACCTAGTGCCAGTGTTGCAAGGATTGCTGCTTTCTTGCACAAATGGGCTATTTCGAAAATGCGGTTGTGGTGGAAAATTATGCAGCTGCGGGTTGCAGGTTTTTGGGCTGCTTTCCTAAATGTTTATTTATATTCTAAAGATAAATGTTAATTGATGAGATTCTTAATGTGTATTCATACTCTGATGAATACCTGGCAACTCCAGGACCGGCCCATTTTCATAAGTGTGGAGAGCTAGTGTCTTGACAGGCAGGCTACAGTACAGGGAGGTGACACAGGAGCTAAGCTCAACCAAAGAGAAAAATATAGCGCTGGTGTTAGACAATGCATACGAATTATACTTTTACCAATGTTTCGTAAGGTGCATTTCATGTTGCACAATGAAAGAAATCACTTGTGAGTGTACAACAGTTGTTTCCTTCGGTTGCCAAATATCACATTAAAGCAGCGCTATATGCAGTCTAGAACAACTAAAACATTGACGTGCTTGTTCACATTATACATATGCAATACATTTAACCATGCTTATTTCTTAAGAAAGTTTTTGCATGTCTTACGAACAGAAAACACGTTTGTCGTCCATTCCCGTATGTGGCCTCGAGCACACATGGGATCTTTTTTAAAGGGACACCCACCCAAAAATGAAATTCTGTTATGGATTCTCACCCCCTAGTTGTTCCAAACCTGTATAAATGTCTTTGTTCGGTTGAACACGAATTGGTAGAATGTTAGAAACTAAAACTTATTTTGCATCATTGACTACTATAGCAGAAAAGATCATAATGGTAGTCAAAGATGACCCAGAAGTTTTTGCTTCCTATATCCCCCAAAACATCTTTTCAGTTCAACAGAACAAAAAAAATACAATACCTAGGCTCTGTGGGCAGATCTGCGCATCCCCGCATTTAGTTGAGCGCGTCTGTTCCTAAAAAATCACTGATTAGCCTCTTCAGGCGTTTTATCAGAGTTGGGGCTAAACTCGGCAGGAAAATGGATTCTCGGGCCAGAGTTGAGAGCCACTGGTTTAAACTGTTGCAGCCATTAAAATAGTTTTCTTTTCAATGGTTAATTAGATGTGTTTTGTTTCCTTTCTTACGTTAGTTTAGAAAAATGTTTTGAGTATTTACGGTTTGTTGCTCAGAAACAGAACGCAGTTTAGAGAGACGCAGATATAAACGCATAATGTGCATGATACTTGTTTAAATTCCTCTTTCTGTCACCATAAGAAAAAAAGAGTGGATACGTGCGACATAGTGACATGCAACCTGTCCTACTTACCGGGTCCCAAACTGCTCCAAATATTATCTGTTTATATCATGCAGCGCTGCACAGACCGAACAGCCCAAAGCATCTTTTATGAATTGCTCTTGTGTTGTTTTGATTTTTCAAACTTGATGTGCTGTTGTTGTAGGCCAATTTCAAATCGCATATTTTGCACGCTACCTCTGTCTTGTCCTTACTGAATTTAAAGAGTTCCCACACCTTATGTATTCAGCATTTTTGTCTTCTCCTTCAGATTAACTAAATCATTACATTCACTTATGGGCGATTCATATTCAAGTCCGAATGCGAACCGCTTCGCGGGGTGTGTTAGAAAAAAAAATTTTGACTCTCAAAATCGAAAGTCAAATGCCAACCCACCGAACGAATACTCAAATATTCTGGTACAGCCCTAGAAGTGTGTGTAGGTGACATCTGAATGGCCAAGGCAAGCGTTGAGAACAAGTGACTCATTCATTTCAGCATCTGTAAACGGCATGTGTGGTTATTGTTATTGATGCTCACCTGTTCTGTGATATAAAGCTGCTGACCGTCAGCGTTACGCAGAGCAAACTGCTCTGAGCCCGACAGAGACCATCTACACAAATATCACAAACACAACAATTCAAAGGGTTTCATTTCAAGAACTCAAAGCTGAGCACAACTTTTCTGATATGAATTCTGCAGTGTTCGATATATGTCACTTGTGTTGGTGCGTATCTACTACAGGTTTACTTACCCATCACACACTTCTCTAATGATGGATGGCAATGGCTTTTTCTGCAATGAGAGACATACAAACACTCAAAATGAGTTTCAAGAAAATAAATCAGTCAGGTTTCACTGGAAAGAATCCCATTTTAAAATAAAACATCTGGTCATTTATAGACGCTTCTCCTCAGTACAGATATTTTACATGTAGGGCTGAACCATTAATTGTATTTCAAGTCATCTTAAAATGAATAAAGCATAATCATGGCTTTATCAGTGTGTTAATAGCAACCACAAAACATCATCATGACAGGGTCACAGAAGTATAACAGTGGCAGATTATAACATTGGCTATAAAGTGTACAAAACATGCCAAGTGAAATGATAAAAAACTGACAGAACAATCGTGATTAAAACTTTGAGTAATTGGTGGGGATTTTTACTGAATGATATCAACATGTTTGTAACAGGATGGCATACTTACAGAAAAAAGTTTTTGTTATTATTGGCATCACCAGTAGGGCTGCACGTTATATTGAAAAATGATCGTCATCTCGATAATAGTTTATGCGATTTCCATATTGCAGAGAGTTGCAATAAATTAAATTTGTTTCATGTGTCAATCTTTTGTGTGTTGCATGCTTAGATTGTCCAATCAGAAGGGGCCTTACTATCTTTATACCCGCCAAGTAGGTGCTATTATAGTATTGGCAAGGCCCAAAGGTGAACCCAGCGGATCAAAGCAGAGAGCGGAAAATAAATGGAAAATGACAGCGACAAACTTGTGCCTAAAAAGAATGGTACGTCTGAAACATGGCAATATTTTGCAGGGCTTGACATTAATGCGTGTCCGCTTGTCCGGGACAAGTAAATGTTGTATGGGCAAGTGAGAGAGAATTTTACTTGACTTGAATTTTTTTAATAATAATAATTAACAACAGGGCAACATACATGTAGAATAATACAAATATGTGCATTAGACAGAGCTGCTTGTATGTGTGAAGTGCGTTTGTGTTTGTTTGTGTGTAACAATAATCAATAGGGCACTGCAACGTATATTATCTAGATATGGACGCAGCAATCCTGTTTTTTAAATGCCATCTGGCTGTTCTGCGTGTGAATTAAGTGCACACTTTAACATTCAACACGAGTGATGGTCGAGGATTTATCTGCGTCTGCATTGTTTGAGGATATGAAAACATGAACTTTATCTCCAGGATTGCTCTGAGAGTTTATTTTATCGGCAAACACACAAAAGCTTGAGTCTTCCTCGAAGACCCATCAAAATAAAAGTCCTGTTAAACTGAACACTCGGACAAAAAACACTGTGGTGTCCTATAGTATTTGCTATTGAAAATTGTAGACCCCTTGTAGCAAACTGATAAACACTGTGTAGTAAAGTAAAGTTAAAAAATACTATAGTATCTAAGAAGTTTACTGCAGTTTACTTTAGTGAATACTATAGTATACTGCAGTAATTTATGTGGATATGTAATATATCACTATTGTATAGTAAAAAAAAGAAAAATTTCTGAAAGTTTAAGGCCAAATCTACCAAAACTGCTAACGAAAGGAGAAGTAAAATATCCGGAGACAACCATCGATCAAAGTTTTACAAACGCAACGCCTTATGAAAAAACGTTAGGAATTAACATATCATACGCTTTTTAACTAAAGCTTTAGCTTTTTTGGCTATTTGCTTTTATTAAAAAAACAGGTAGGGCAAGAAAAAAATTTCTTTAAAATATGCACTTATCTTGAAGATTGTATGGTTAGATGTGAATAAAAAGTAATGTTTGAGTAATGCATTTTGTGTTTGCAGGTCTATTTTAACAGACTTATTTAAGAGTTTTTAGTCATTCATAGAGTTTTAAACTAAGTCTAAATGTTTGCCTCTTCCTTGATGATTTTTTTAAGTAGCCAGTAAAAATGGCATTTCTCTATTAAATGTTATATCGCAAGATATATTGCTATCGCATTATTCAATAACGAAATCACATTCCACATATTTTCTCAATATCGTTCCCCCCTAATCACCAGTAGTAGTATTATAGTAATATAATCAATAGCTTTCCTGTAGCTCAGTGGTAAGAGCATGGAGTTAACAACGTCAAGGTCGTGGGTTCGAATTTATAAGATAATGCAATGTAAGTTGCTTTGGATAAAAGCGTCTGCCAAATGTGTCAAAATATCAAATAAAAAAAAGTATTCTGAATGATAACAGTATTAATAACAATCAAGCACTGATAATACAACATTGAAGAAAATAAGAAGAACAGACCTGGTCAATTTCAATGAGTTGAGCATTGGCACCGGGCCACTCGATGGCCACTTTCACAATGTCTGCTGGAGGAGGCATGACTGGCATTTCACCCCGATGACTACACAAACACAAACACACTCCTAATAAACCATGTGTCATCTACTGTTGTCTAATACATGACACCAACAACATACAGTTGTGTTCAAAATTATTCAACCCCCAATGCTGTAAATGGTTTTAGGGAATTTTGTGACATTTGTAATTGTATTCAGAATGAAATCCTACAAGGACTTCTTAAAGAACCATATGCAACTAAAATGACATCAATTAGTTTTGTAATACAGTAGTAAATGTTTATTTTGTGAATTCTTCATTGACATAATTATTCAACCCCTTAAAGACTACCACTCTGAAGAACAGAGGTTCAATGAAGTGTTTTCAATCAGGTATTGAAAACATCTGTGGATATCAGGGAGCAGCAATAAAGCCTAATAAGCACCAATTAGGCAGCTTTAAAATGACTGTGATACTCAGCTCCTTCTAGACATTTACTGGTGTGGTTACAAACATGGTGAGGTCAAGAGAATGGTCCAGGAAGACAAGAGAACAGGTGATTACTCTTCACAGGAAGGGCAATGGCTATAAGAAGATTGCAAAGATGTTAAACATACCAAGAGACGCCATAGGAAGCATCATTCGCAAATTCAAGGCAAAGGGCACTGTTGAAACGCTACCTGGTCGTGGCAGAAAGAAGATGCTGACTTCAACTGCTGTGCGCTACCTGAAGCGTAGAGTGGAGAAAAGTCCCCGTGTGACTGCTGAGGAACTGAGAAAAGATTTGTCAGATGTGGGTACTGAAGTTTCTGCTCAGACAATACGGCGCACCCTGCGTAATGAAGGCCTCCATGCCAGAACTCCCAGGCGCACCCCCTTGCTGTCCCCAAAGAATAAGAAGAGTCGACTGCAGTATGCCAAAAGTCATGTGGACAAACCACAGAAGTTTTGGGATAGTGTTCTGTGGACTGATGAAACAAAATTAGAACTGTTTGGGCCCATGGATCAACGCTATGTTTGGAGGAGGAAGAACAAGGCCTATGAAGAAAAGAACACCTTGCCTACTGTGAAGCATGGCGGGGGGTCAATCATGCTTTGGGGCTGTTTTGCTTCTGCAGGTACTGGGAAGCTTCAGCGTGTGCAAGGTACCATGAATTGGACCTTTCAACAGGACAATGATCCCAAGCATACCTCCAAGTCCACTAGAGCATGGTTGCAGATTAAAGGCTGGAACATTTTGAAGTGGCCATCGCAGTCACCAGACTTAAATCCGATTGAGAACCTCTGGTGGGACTTAAAGAAAGCAGTTGCAGTGCGCAAGCCTAAGAATGTGACTGAACTGGAGGCTTTTGCCCATGATGAATGGGCGAAGATACCCGTAGATCGCTGCAAGACACTTGTGTCAAGCTATGCTTCACGTTTAAAAGCTGTTATAACTGTAAAAGGATGTTGTACTAAGTACTAAGATTGAATGCCACTTGGGGGTTGAATAAAACTGATAATGATGTGAGCTCAGAAAAGACATTTGTGGTTATTTCATTATAAATGTTATGTTATATTTGTCTGACCTACACGTGCCTCTTTGATTTAATTGTAAGCAGTATGACTGAATGATCATAATCAATGTCAAACCGACCAAAACAATCAATTTCAGTGGGGGTTGAATAATTTTGAACACAACTGTACAAGACACACGCTGAAGAAGAATGATGAGCTTTTATTGTCTGTCAAAACATGAGATCTCATCAACATCTCAGCCACAGATAGAAGCTCTAAGATGTTTCTCCTCAAGTCAAGATGTTCAGATATGAAACAGTGTGATCTGTCCACAGTCATTTCATAGCTCTAAACTGACATCATCATCATAGCTCAGGAGAATTGGTTCATTTAAGTATCAACTCAGTGTCACATGTTTCTGATCAGGAGAGGTACAAACAGACACAAATTTGAGCATGAAGAGTTTGGAGGTGTTAAATGAATGTAGATTGTAGCATTGACTTTTGATTGCAGACTTGACAAATCTGAGCTCAGTTTGACACATCTCTTGTGAAACTCTCCATTCGATCTCATTAATGTGTAGGAGAAACGAGACGTCATCTGTGGTCGTCTTTCTGGTGCTGATGCTGTGGTCTAATCGAACATCTCAGCACTGACACACACACATATATGATTTGATGTCATGGCAGTACTATGGAGATGAATCGATCCTTGATCAGTCAAATGTGAATGAATGTGTCATGAGAAGATGTTCGAATATGAACACACTGACAGCACCGTGTTTTAATGCGGTATATCGCCAGTAACCACATTTCAAAATGTGCTCTTTACAGAAGCGCCATTAGCGGAATGGAAACGTGCAGTGATGCTAAACGACATGTATAACCGTTCTTCCTTCTGAAGACCATGAGTGAAATGTTTGTCGGTCATGTGAATTAAAAGCCTGCGCACATATACGAGTGTCCAGAGAGCAGCAGAGATACACATGTCGTGAATGCGGTTTTCCACACGCTGTATATTACGGTAGGGTGTGTGTTTTGTATGTGTGATGTGGGTTTACCTCAGAATTATGTTTCAAACGCGATGTTTTGTTTTCCTCGACTCTCAAGCAGATTTCAGACGGAGGATGATGATGGGCGGAGTTTACGGCGTCTCGTCTTCATCACTCACTCGTGCTGCATCCTTCACATCTGGCATTGTATTCACATGATATCTAAAAAGAGTGCGTGAAGTCGATTTATTTCATGTTTATTTCAGCGTTAGTGAACAACTTGCATTGCGCTCCATCACATCCCACCCCATAGGACAGATCAGCCAATGAGAACACGATCTCCAGTTGACTGACGTGATGAAACCCCGCCCTGTGATTCACTGCATCATCATCATCATCATCATCACCCTCCTCTCCATGATAAGTCCGGTCCTTACTCTCAGTAGGTGAACACACACAAAACATTACATTTATAATCTTAAACAGATTACACCTGATTATAAAGGGCATCTGCACATGCTGCGCTATATCCTAGTGTTTGCTACAAAAAAATACATTTCCTACAATTCTGAACCTTCCAACTTCCTACAGTAAATATTTAGGCATGATATACAGTGAGGAAATCAATTGGCTTACAAAGAAATGAAGGGTCTATCATTTTATGGTAGGCTTATTATAACTGATAGAGACAGAATATAAAAAAACATCTGGGACAATTGTGTATTAAATATACATTTTAAAAAACATATGTGCAACATTAAGTGCAAAATGAACATAAAAATTCAATTATATCAATTATATTTGTCAGTTCCTATACACTAGTTGTAATATGTTATAAAATTTATATTTTTAACTCTCTTTAAGTTGCAAAATTTAAATGATCCAGTAACTTCAGTTATCAAGTTACACTGCATCTGTACAACAGAAACGCGATCCATCCACGTGAAAAACACCCGTTTGAAATATGCAACTTTCATGCTGGAGGCAGTGTTAGGGGAGAGATTGTGCACAAATATACACAAGCATTGCCAAAGTGCAGATCTGCCCTTACGAAAATGAACATTGGTTTCTTATTCATCTGGGTACCTCGATTCCTGAAGTCACGGAAACGTTGCGCCACAAAAACTGTTTTTGAATGATTATGTTAATATTTTCACTAAGACAACAAATACTGAAGGTGTCGCAATTTGCTACACCCGACATGCTGATTGTAAATGAAAATGCAATACCAAATGTTCAACCTGTTAATGTATTTAGGGAAAATAACATTTAAATTTTCATTTTGATACAGTTTAGCTTGACTATCTAAAACAAATATAATCAGTCCGGGGAATACATTTTCATTTTAATTTTACAACTCAAAGAACGTTAAAAATATCCATTTAAATTTGCACTTCATTTTTTGCACTTCATCATGTGGGTCAATGATGTGAGAATGCGGCAGTCGGAGATCCTGAAGAGGGATTTCAGGAGTCTGGTCGATACTGTTCACAACGCATCGCCAACAGCCAGGATCATCGTATCAGGGCCGCTTCCTACTTACCGACAAGGGAACGAAAAGTTCAGTAGTCTATTTACGCTTAATAATTGGTTAAAGTCATGGTGTATTGAACAGAAGCTGCTCTTTGTAAATAATTTTGATCTGTTCTGGGAGCGACCAAGGCTTTTCCGCCCCGACGGGCTGCATCCCAGCAGCATTGGAGCGGAAATTCTGTCTGACAACATCTCAAAGAACTCACCATTTGACTAGTAAGTACAAATTTTAACCATAGTCTGTGTTCTTCTCACCCAACTGTTAAGAATGTTACTGCTTCCAAATGCATAGAGACTGTGTCTGTCCCCCGAATAATACAACCTAATAATCATTTATTTAAAAGTCAGAGAAAAAATCTTATCATGATTAAACCAAAAGACAATATATTTAATGAGCAAAACCAGCGCCTAAAGTTTGGGCTACTTGATATTAGATCACTAAATCCAAAGGCAGTTATTGTAAATGAAATGATCACAGAAAACAGTTTTGATATACTATGCCTTACTGAAACCTGGCTTAAGCCAAATGATTATTTCGGTCTAAATGAGTCTACTCCACCAAGTTACGGTTATATTCATGAGCCACGTCCGGTTGGTCGAGGTGGTGGTGTCGCAACAATCTTTAGAGACTTTCTTACCGATACTCGGAGAACAATGCATACATTTAAATCATTTGAAGTGGTTGCGTTGAACATAACTGTTCCAAATAAAAGTAAAAAACCATTGGTCTCTCTTACATTGGTTACTGTGTATAGACCCCCTGGGCCTTACACTAATTTTCTGATAGAGTTCGCAGACTTCTTATCGGATCTATTGGTTAAGGTCGATAAAGTACTGATTGTTGGAGATTTTAATATCCATGTAGATATTGCTAACGATCCATTATCTGTGGCGTTTAAAGAACTGCTAGACTCTTGTGGTGTAACACAATACATCAATAGTCCTACTCATCGACTTAATCATACTCTAGACTTGATTATATCTCACGGAGCCGATCTAACCAATATCGATGTTATACCTCAAAGCGACGAAGTTTCCGATCACCATCTTATAACATGTACACTGCGCACTGCAGAAATCAGTTGTATATCTCGTTATCGACAGGGTAGAACAATCACCTCAACTACTAAAGATAGTTTCGTAAAGAACTTGCCAGATCTGACTCCTCTAATAACCTTTCCAACTAATATAGAATCGCTCGATGACATGATCAGCAACATGGGCACTATTTTCTCTAATACATTAGAAGCGGTCGCACCTATGAAGTAAAAAAAGATTAATGAAAAGATTATAGCACCATGGTATAGTAACACCACTCGCGCCTTAAAAAGAGAAACGCGTAAACTGGAGCGAAAATGGAAACAAACCCAATTAGGGGTCTTTAAAATTGCATGGAAAGAGAGTGCAAGCTGTTACAAAAAGGCACTAAAAGCGGCAAAAGCCGAGCACTTCCGTAACCTCATAGAAAATAACAAAAACAATCCAAGGTTTTTATTTAGTACAATTGCTAAACTAACAAAGAAACAGACTCCACCTGACCTGGGTATTCCGCCGCACCTTGGTAGCAATGAATTCATGAAGTTTTTTACTGAGAAAATCGAAATAATACGAGACAACATAGCTAAAACCAAACCTCCAAGTGTGTCGGAAGAATTAGTTTTAACCGACACCCAAAAAGAAAAGCTACAGTGTTTTTCTCCTATAAATCAGGAAGATTTAATTAAAATTATTGCAACATCCAAACCGACGACATGCTTATTAGACCCCATTCCGACTACTTTATTAAAAGAGTTACTACCTGCTGTAATTGAGCCCATTTGTAACATAATCAACTCGTCAATTAATATAGGACATGTCCCAGGGCCCTTTAAGATGCTTATCAAAAAACCAAACTTAGACCCCAATGAACTTGGAAGCTATAGACCGATTTCAAATCTACCGTACTTGTCTAAAAAACTAGAAAAAGTAGTGTCAACTCAACTGTGTACCTTCCTACAAAATAATGACATGAACGAAAAGTTTCAGTCTGGCTTTAGACCGCATCACAGCACTGAAACTGCGCTCGTTAGAATTACAAATGACCTCCTTATTGCTTAGATAAAGGTAACATCTCACTCTTAGTCCTGCTTGACCTTAGTGCTGCTTTCGATAGTGTAGACCATAAAATACTACTAGATCGTATACACCATTATATCGGTATTCAGGGACAGGCACTGCAATGGTTCAGATCTTACTTAACAGACAGATAACAATACGTCCATTTAAATGGGAAATCGTCAAATCTTACGCAAGTCAATTATGGATTACCTCAGGGATCGGTTTTAGGACCCTTGCTTTTCTCCATATACATGCTGCCCCTCGGCAACATTATTAGAAAACATGGAATTAGCTTCCACTGTTATGCAGATGATACTCAGCTATATATCTCATCAAGACCAGATGAATCCTTTAAGCTATCCAAACTGGCAGAGTGCATCGAGGACATAAAACATTGATGACTAGTAATTTCCTCTTTTAAACTCTAGCAAAACAGAAATATTACTTATAGCACCAAAATCAAGTAAACAGAATATCTCCGACTACAGCCTGCAAATTGAAAGCTGCACTGTTACTCCACAAATACAGTTAAAGACCTAGGCGTTATATTAGACGGCAACCTGTCATTTAAAAATCACATCTCAAATATCACAAAAACAGCCTTCTTCCACCTTAGAAATGTTGCCAAATTACTCAACTCAACTCAACTCAACTTTATTTATATAGCGCTTTTTACAATTTTCATTGTTACAAAGCAGCTGTACATGAGACACATTTAATACAAGTATGAATTCTAAAGCAGCCCCCCCGGCCAGGCAGATAGTGCAAAACAATATGCAAACGGTGGTGAGGAACCCAAAACTCCCATCGAGAAAAAAAACCTCAGGGGAACCCAGGCCCAACCAGGGGATTCCAGTTCCCCTCTGGCAAAAGCTGCTGCCTCTGCACAAGCTCATCAGTGCTTGCACAACAAGGCTTAATAAAAATATAAAAATTAAAGATTATCATTAACAATCTAATAGCATTTGAAATGTCCTTTATCCAGCTCTATCCTCTTAGCACTTGTCAGGTCACCGCTTCCCATTCTCAGCTCTGCCATCAGGTCTGGGCATGAACTGCATCCTGCGGTAACCTTGGAACAAAGAGACAAGACTGGCTGAGAGTAGAGTACTGTTCTGCACTCTTTGATGCAACAAGTACATCATTTGTTGTTGGATGTGTTCCTGGTTCCGGTTGATCTAAATAATGCAGCCTAAATCCTCTGAGGATTAATATTATGGAGGTGTAGTGTATGCAAGATTAAAAAGATGAGTCTTTAGTCTAGATTTAAACTGACAGAGTGTGTCTGCCTCCCGGACCGTGCAGGGAAGAATATTCCAAAGTTTAGGCGCTAGATAAGAAAAGGATACGAAATTACGAAATATTTTATGTGTTGCTGACGCAGAAAAGCTTATTCATGCATTTGTGACCTCACGGCTTGACTATTGTAATGCTCTACTTAGTGTTTGTCCTGTATCATCAATAAACAAACTACAGTTAGTTCAGAATGCAGCTGCCAGAGTTCTTACCAGGTCAAGAAAATACGATCACATAACCCCAGTTTTATCATCGCTTCACTGGCTACCCATTAAGTATCGTATTGATTTTAAAATTCTTTTAATTACTTACGAAGCCCTGAATGGTTTAGCACCTACTTACTTAACCAAGCTTTTATCACGTTACAACCCATCACGCTCTCTAAGATCTCAAAACTTAGGACTTTTGACAACACCTAGAATAACAAAATCCACCAAAGGGGGGCGAGCTTTCTCATACGTAGCACCTAAACTCTGGAATAGCCTTCCTGATACTATTCGAGGGTCAGACACACTCTCCCAATTTAAATCTAGATTAAAGACACATCTTTTCAGCCAAGCTTTCACTTAATGCATAGTTAATGAACAGCAGCTACGCTAATTATTCTCTTTATTCTCTTTCCGCCTCTGCCTCGGGATGCCCATACCGAGGTAGGAAGAAGTTCCACCATGTCCAGACGACCGACAGATGCCCATCCCCAATTTGAGATTACGCCAGCTACAGCTGCAGACTGACTGACCATCCCAGCTCCATCTAAGGCAATTCCACCACCAGCCAAGAGAAATATGACCATTGGACCATCCAAGCTCAGACCACTACATCCCCAACCAAGAGCAAAAGACGGATTATTTGTCTTATTAATGCTGAAGTTACAATATTTGGTATTAAATGCTAAACTAAAATCACATGTCACCAGTTTGAGTGCAGCTATGACAGGTCAGAGGGGATCTGGCCCTCCCGGTTGAGCCTGGTTTCTCCTGAGGTTTTTTTCTCCATTAATTAATCATTGGAGTTTGGGTTCCTCGCCACAGCAGGGCAGTGTTGGCCTGCTCACCGGGAGACTGCATTCATTCATTTATTTATTTAATTAGAAATTAGATATTATTTATTAGAATGATCTTACTTGTTGTATAAATACCATGCACTGTGCTGTGTTTTAACTTATCTGTTTTTCTTGTTTGCCCCTGTAAAGCTGCTTTGAAACAATACACATTGTGAAAAGCGCTATATAAATAAACTTGAATTGAATTGAAGGAGACCAATGCAAGTATTAGAAATTATTCTAAACAGCTGCGTTTAAGCGTAACCCCTTTTTCAAGGAGATTGTCTTTGATGTTTCATGCAGATGTGAATAGCCGTTTGTAATCCTGCCACCCTTTTGTTTGTAAACCTCTTACTTTTCTTTACTGTTTTATGTTTCATGTTACGTTTGTCTTAACGTGTTATATCTAGTCAGTTGTTATTTTCTCCTCGTTAGTATAGTCAATAAACCCACATTTGTTATCTACACTTGAATTGTTGCTGTGTCTCTTTATCACATATTGACGTCCCTTAAACTGTTTGATTTCGTTATAATTTCTGGAAGCGGTACTGTACTCTGAACTAACTGTAGTTTTTTTATCGATGATACAGGACAACCACTAAGTAGAGCATTACAATAGTCAAGCCGTGAGGTCACAAATGCATGAATAAGATTTTCTGCGTCTGCAACACACAAACTATTTCATTTCCTTCGAGGGTGCTTGGACAAGGTATTGTGCTGTTGAAGGTGGTTTCCAAAGTCTTGATGGTTTCAATCCGTCGGCTTCTTTCTTGTAGCCGGATTGGCGGATGAAGTCAGAAGCGAACTTTGCCGAAGTAATTCTGCCGAAGAAAATCTGTCTCCGAAGAGAGAGACAGGTCTCAGGAGGTGGTTCGAACGGGAACGGGCGAACACGGAAGAGCTGAGCATTGTCTGCTCCGTTCACGGATGTTTCAAGCCTGGGTGGGTTCCACGCCCCTACAGGTGAGTTATCCAATGTGATGAGCTGATTTTGGAGCGAAGCCCCGTTTCTTTGTTTTGTTTAGTAGCTCATTTGCATTTAGGATCACTTAGAGGTTTGGGGCTATAAAACTCTTAGAATGACATAAAATCGATATGATCTAAAACACATTTTTGTGCTATACATCATCTTTCCAGTAATGAAGAGAGAAACATTTAGATATAAAACATGCCATGGTTATAAGTACATTGACATGAAGTTCGTACAAGAATGGAAATATAAGCAGTATACAACCAAATACACATGTTTTTGAGGTTATAGGCGAGGCCGAATAACATGGGGACAAAGATACAATGTGGAAATGTAGGTTTAAACCCGTTTTAAACTATTCTTTTGTGGTTAACAAGAGGGAGACTTTCAAGACTTGACTGACCATTTGCCCTCATTCCTGTTTAACACATCTGGTGTCCATGTTTAGTGACAACGACCCCATCCTCCCTGTTGGAATTTCTTTGAAGTCCACGAGTGTTCGTTGGGATTTACCCTGGTCAATTGATGGATGTGTTACAAGAGGACAGTTGGATCAGACTTGCTGGCGCCGATTAGAGTTCCACTGAGAGGTCATGGTCTTAACGACCCTCAATGGTCCTCTTTATTTCAAAACCCAAATCTGCTGACGCCGATTAGACCCCTATTGAGAGGTCAGGGTGTTTGACGATGCCCCAAATGGTCCTCTTTGTTTCAACACCCGGATCTCTAATCACTGATGCGACCCCTATTGAGAGGTCAGGATATTTTACGTTGTTCCAAATGGTCACCTTTGATCTGGATAAGATCCAACAAGAGCATATGTCAAAGTGCGCTCAATTCTTGTGCCACTCTTGTTCAGCCTGTATATGAGTCAAATAATGAGAAAGAACCAAATTGCATATCACAGCTATGCAGATGACATCAAGATTTACCTGTAGCCTTATCGCCGAATGACTACAACCCCATTGACATTCTCTGCCAATGCATTGATGAAATTAACAGCTGGATGTGCCAAAACTTTGTTTAGCTAAACAATGAGAAATTACTGAAGTAATTGCATTTGGAAACAAAGATGAAGTTCTCAAGCAGAATGCATACCTTGACTATAGTGTTCAAACTAAACAATATGTTCTCTCGGCTACTCAGTCTGAACATATGGCTGCAAAAAACTTGCAACATGAGAGGACTGAACTTCATTGACAACTTTAATCTATTCTGGAGTCAAAGACAACTTTTTACCACAGATGGCCTCCACCCAAACAAACTTGGTTCAAGAGTGCTAAAGGACAATATCCTCTTCTCCCTCCTTCACCCATCGGCAGAGTGTGCTACTCCACTCCTAAATGGCACAAATACAACTGGCCATAGTGACCCACCTCAACAGTTGGATGGACATTTGGATAACACCACTCAGGCTGTACCCGCCTAGTGACATCACATCAGTTAGACGATGACGAGGACTCGACACCCAAGTTTCTGTAGATAACAACCAGGAGAGCCAAAACAACATACTTCAGTCTCCAGAAACGCCAGACTCGCCCTTCTCACTACACACTTTCTCCCTCTCTACCACATCATCTCTTTTGAGCTTCTCAGAGAAAATGGAGGAAGTAGTATTTGCTGAATAAAACTCTCCCACTGTATTGTCGCGAGTCCACAGGTTTCAACTAAAAAGCGACGGGCCCCACAGCCACCAAAGCATCTGGATCAACCTGGCCAGCCTTTTCCCTCTGAAAGAGCTCTCCGTCCTCTGCCACAACGACAGGGATCACACAAACCCCCATCTGCTGGAGATGGACTAAACAAGACTGAAAAGAGCACTGGTAACTGATATGAATTGGGTCCCTGCTACGATAACCGCAACAATCTCAAATATTTACAGAACAAGTGGGAACCCAGTGTTCCTTTAGTTTTCCCTATATCTGTCCTGATAAATGGACCCAAAACTAAGACCCTTTCCAGTCGTATGGCAAAGCTATCTAATCTAATACCTTTTAGACGTCACTCTGAGAATGACAGGGGTACAAAACAAAAACAATTACTATTAAATTAGCACTTTTAAACATCCGTTCACTAAAAAACAAATCCTTTTTGGTCAATGACCTCATCACCAGTAACAAACTGAACTTCCTGTTTCTAAATGAAACTTGGTTAGATGACGGTTGTAGTGCTACAATCCTCAAAGAATCTGCCGCCCCCAAACTTTACTTTTATAAATGTTTGCAGAGCTGTAAGGAGAGGTGGAGGAATAGCTGCTCTATTTAAAGATCTCTTTGACTGCAAGCAAGTTTTACTTGGTGACTACCTGTCCTTTGAATACTTGAGTATTGCTTTAAAAGGTACACCACGCATTCTGTTTACAATTACTTACATACCTCCCAAATACTACCCAGACTTTGTTGATGGTTTTTCAGAACTATCAGCTATTTCCTCAGAATTTGAGTGCTTTGTTATTGCTGGAGATTTTAATATTCATGTAGACAAGACAGAAAACAACACTGCAAATGAACTTTTAAATGTTTTAAACACTTTTGATCTGATCCAGCATGTGCACGGTCCCACACACAATCGTGGACACACTCTGGATCTGCTTATTAGCAAAGGTCTAAACATTTCATCCACTATTATAAGAGATGTGGCACTGTCTGATCATTTTTGTATTTTCTTTGATATATCAATCAGTCCTTCCTCTGAAGACAGACCTGTCTCTATAAAAGAGAGATTCATAAACGAGAACACCAGTGAGCTATTTATGAATGCTATGTCTTTGTCACCGAGTATATCTGCAGACTCTATGGATGTTCGCCTCGATAGCTTTAATGCAAAAGTTAAAAATGCTATCGATGCCATTGCTCCAGTAAAAGTCAAGGCGATAACTGGCAGGCGTAAAGCACCCCGGAGAAACACACCAGAAGTACAAAGCATGAAAAGAACATGCAGAAAAGCTGAGCGTATGTGGCGAAAAACCAAACTTGAAGTTCACTATAACATCTATAAAGACAGTCTGCAATGCCTTCAATGTTGACTTAGGCAAAGCTAAACAGAACTTTTTCTCCAACATTATAGACTGCAAAATAAATAACACTCGCGCCCTTTTTGCAACTGTAGAGAGACTAACAAATCCCCCTAGTCAAGTTCCGAGAGAAATGCTGTCTGATGACAAATGCAATGAGTTTGCAACTTTTTTCCTTCAAAAGATCAGTAATATCAGAATGGAAAACGCCAAAGCTCCATGCGACACTCAGGTCAATCTGACTCCAGTACATCAGAAATTAGTTACTTTGTCTGAATTTCAGACAATTGATCTCAAAACCCTGGAGGAAACAGTCCAGTATCTTGACGAGTCAACTTGCAGCCTTGACACACTTCCCACATCCTTTTTCAAAAGAGTGTTTAACTGTTTGAAGCAGATCTCCTAAAAATAGTTAATACCTCACTGCTCTCAGGAACTTTCCCAGAGTCCCTAAAAAATGCAGTTGTCAAACCTCTTCTAAAAAAGGGCAATCTAGGCAAAACCTTACTGTCTAACTACAGACCAATTTCAAATCTTCCTTTTATAGGCAAGATCATTGAAAAGGTTGTCTTCAATCAGCTGACCAAATTCTTGAACTCAAATGGCTACCTGGACAATTACCAGTCTGGTTTCCGTCAGCATCATAGCACAGAGACAGTGCTCATAAAGATAATTAATGATATTCGATTGAATTCTGATTCAGGCAAAATATCAGTTCTGGTTTTACTAGATCTCAGCGCTGCTTTTGACACGGTAGATCACACCATACTCCTAAATAGGCTGGAAAGCTGGGTAGGGCTTTCTGGATTGGTACTTAAATGGTTTGGGTCATACCTTCAAGGGAGAGGTTACTATGTGAATATAGGCAACCATAAATCTGACTGGACACCCATGACTTGTGGTGTTTCTCAGGGCTCAATTCTTGCTCCGCTCCTCTTCAATTTGTATATGCTCCCACTTGGCCAAATAATGAAAAAGTACCAAATTGCCTTCCACAGCTATGCAGACAACACTCAGATCTATCTAGCCCTCTCACCCAATGACTACAGACCTATTGACTCTCTTTGCCAATGCATTGATGAAATTCACAACTGGATGTGTCAAAACTTCCTTCAGTTAAATAAAAACAAAACTGAAGTCATTGTTTTGGGTAACAAGGATGAAACTAACAAGGTTAACGCAAACCTTGACTTAAGAGGTCTAAAAGACACAAAGCAAGGTAAAAAATCTTGGGGTCATTTTGGAGTCTGACCTTGGTTTCAGCAGTCATGTCAAAGCAATAAGCAAATCAGCCTACTACCATCTCAGAAACATAGCCAGAATCAGATGTTTTGTCTCAAGCCAAGATTTAGAGAAACTAGTTCATGCTTTCATCACCAGCAGGGAGGATTACTGTAATGGACTCTTTACAGGTCTTCCCAAAAAGACCATCAGACAGCTGCAGCTCATACAGAACGCTGCTGCCAGGATTCTAACCAGAACCAAAAAATCTGAGCATATCACTCCAATCCTCAGGTCCTTACACTGGTTACCAGTTACTTTTAGAATCAACTTCAAAGTATTATTAATTGTCTATAAATCACTCAATGGTCTAGGACCTAAATACATCTCAGATATGCTCATTGAATATAAACCAAACAGACTTCTCAGATCATCAGGATCACATCAGTTAGAGATAACAAGGGTTCACTCAGAACAGGGTGAGTCAGCGTTTGGTCATTACGCCAACCGTAGCTGGAATCTGCTTCCAGAAGACATCAGACATTCACCAACAGTAGCTACTTTTAAATCCAGATTAAAAACACACTTGTTTACCTGTGCATTCACAACCTGAGCACTGTGCTGCTTTACATCAACTGCACTTCTATTTCTAATTTATTTTTATTTGCTCTTATTCTTTTTATATATAGTCACATTTTTTATAAATTTTATTGCTATTTTACTCTTTCTTAAAATCTAAAGTTTTTGTGATCTTAAATCATTTGCATTTTAAAGATAAGACTTATTTCTTTCTGTCAATCATTTTATGTAAAGCACTTTGAATTGCACTTGTGTATGAAATGTGCTATATAAATAAACTTGCCTTGCCTTGCCTAAGGGCCGATCTTCCGTTCTCTCTCGTGAAACCAAAATGAAAGTGACTAAAACTGCATTCATCTACTGGCTGCTAGAGGCTTGCTCCAAAACAGAGCAGAATCTCATTGAGCCCCATGTTAAAATGGCCAACTTTACAGCATGGTACAAAAAAATTTGTTTGATCTATATAGGTCATTTTACGCTTCATGACAACTGTGAGGGAGAGAATTTTTTTTAAACTCATGCCTTTAGAATATATTAAGCCATAAATTTCGGCATAATTAAGGGCGTGGCCAATTGAGTAACAGGTGTCCATTTAGCTATCACATGCAAATTTTTTGTGTAGTTTCAGGTAATTTATCTTACGGAGTAAGCTGTAAACCGCTAAACGTCTTAACCAGGCACAACAGCTCTACCCACGTCCTGCCTCTTTGCCCATTTTCGATTGTCTGGGAGTGACGTGCGATGCTAGGATACTTCATTTTTACTCTTCACAAACCTACAGGTGACGTCACAGACACTACGTTCATATTTTATACATGTCTATGGTTCAAACAACCAGGGCTGGCCTGGGAAGAGAAATCAGCCCTGGCATGTTTTGGCCCATGTCGGCCCTCAACTATTTCTGTCAATGTTGGATGTGCGCATGCTACATGGCTAGGCCTGTTGACCAGGGGGGGATTTTCATGCATATGTGTCATTTGCTATCGCGTTCCGTGCATTCGTTTTTAAAATACGTCCGTCTGAGCAAACAAGTAATAATCAAGTCAAGAATCTTTGTGTGATTATTGAGTCAGACCTCAATTTCATTAGTCGTGTTAAAATGGTAACTACATCAGCATACTACCATCTCAAAAACAATGCAAGAATAGATGTTTTGTTTCCAGTCAAGACTTGGTGAAACTTGTTCATACCTTTATTACCAGCAGTGTGGATTATTGCAATGGACTCACAGCGGCCTTCCCAAGAAGACATTAGACAGCTGTCATTAGACAGCTGCAGCTCATACAGAACGCTGCTGCCAGCAAAAATGCTCTTATGAGTAGTATTAAAATTTGACTTGTGTCAAAACAATCTTAAGAGTAGGGGACTTTTATAAAGAAGCTAAAAGCAACTTTCAGTAAAGTTTAAGACTGATTCTTAAGATCTGAAAGTAGTGTTGTAAATTAAGGCCTTCAATGAATTAAATACAAAATGGCCACCCTTGGCCTCTGAATCAGCCAATAGGGAGCCTGCAAGGGTGAAGTCTCCGCAGCATGGCACCATTTATTCATGACTTAATTATGGCATTACTTAATTCAGACATTACATGAATATTTTATTACTATTCTTTTTTATTAATTTATATACACAGGTGCAATACATAACTTATTTGGTCAAAATAAACCAAAATTTAGTCATTGGGAAAGTACAGAAAAATCGGTGTCGAGTTTAATTGGAATAGGATTGATAACTGTATCTGGTTGTTAATTGCATTCATTACAGGATGTCAATCAAGACACGGGAAGACAGTATCAAGTTGAGCAACCAACTCCAATTTAGACAAAGTAACAACAGCACGGTATGGCATAGAGGTTTTTGAAATCAGGGTCCACTAATCCAATACACAGGTTTAAGTAGGTTGAAGTGTGTCAACAACGGGGCTGGACTGAGAGAGTTAAGGAATCCAGATGCAGAAACGAGTTGAGGGCAAAATAACTTTAATGAGTCAAATTAATATCACCAAAATAAGCAATTAGTCCACAAAAATGGAAAGGCTCTTCACAAAAATAATAGTTGCTTCAAGTTGTCCCCACAAAACTAAACACAGTAGAGTGAAAATAGGGGCAGTACAGAACAAAAATCCTGTTTGAAGGATTCATAGAAAATGAAAACTTAAAAGCTTACAAAGATAATCTTCCGGGTAGAAAACTCAGTAGCACAAATGTAGGAATACTCCTTCACATAGAAACATCGAGCAGAGAATGGAGAAACAGAAGAACTACATGAAGAAAACAAGGCACAGGTGAAAACAATAACTAATCACAAAGGCAGGCTCAAATACCCTCTAGTGGCCAACGCCTATAATCCTGCCAGGAGAAAACAAAACATAAATCTCAATAGCGGCCACTAGCGGACTTCCAACATAAGTCCATAATCCTGACGGGGCTCCCCCTCTAGGAACGGCTTGTAACGTTCCTCCTAGGATGGTCAGTGCGACGAGAGAGGAACTTCCTTATTAACTCTGGATCCAGAATAATAAAGCAGTTACTGGTTGACAATGCTTATTGGCCTGTCTTTGATTCTGCTGAGAGGCCTGGAGAAGCCTGCGCAGAGCCTTGCTCCAGGTCAAGCGGCAGCATAGAATAAAGGGAACCCCAACTTCCTTTTCTTGATCTAGGAACAGAGGAGGTCCAAATCAAATGGGGACATTCCAATGGATGAGGAATGCAGTGTGTAAACCTCTTGAAAGTAATTTAATAAACGTTAAACAAATCAAACATGAACAAAATACAGATAATCAGCTGTTACGACTCGGATTGCTTAATATTAGATCTCTCTCAAATAAAGCACTTTTTGTTAACGATTTGATAACCGATCATAAAATAGACATGCTTTGTTTGACAGAAACATGGCTAAAGCCAGATGATTTTATTACTCTAAATGAATCCGTTCCCCATGATTATTACTATAAACACGAGCCTCGTCTAAAAGGTAGAGGGGGAGGTGTCGCTGCACTTTACAAGAATTCTTTTATTACCTCTCAGAAGTCTAATTTTAAGTACAGTTCTTTTGAAGTCATGGTACTTCACGTATCGACACCTATTACTAAGGACAAAACATTTTTAAAATTTATTCTAGCTATTGTATATAGGCCTCCAGGGCACCACACAGATTTTATTAAAGATTTTGGTGGGTTCTTATCAGAACTAGTACTGGCCGCAGATAGAGTCCTTGTCGTCGGTGACTTTAATATCCATGTAGACAATGATACAGATGCCTTGGGACTGGCTTTCAAAGACACTCTTAACTCCATGGGCGTTAGTCAACATGTGTCAGGACCCACTCACCTTCGTAATCATACTTTAGATTTAATACTTTCTTATGGTATAAATGTGGACGATGTTAAAATCGTTCAGCAGAGTGAAGATATTTCGGATCATTATCTGATATTATGTTTGCTTCAATGGCCTACGGCTGCAAATCAAACTCCTTGTTACAAATATGGTAGAACGATTACTTCAACTACCAAAGATGCGTTTCTCGATAATCTGCCTGAATTGTCTAAAATATCCAGCATGAGTAATAACGTTGACGATTTTGACACTACTATTGAAAATTTTAACTCTACTTTCTCGGAAATATTAGACACAGTTGCTCCTCTGCGTTTAAAGAAAATTAAAAATAGCAGCCCAACACCGTGGTATAATGAACACACTCAGACTCTAAAAAAAGCATCCCGTAAAATGGAGCGCAACTTTAAGAAAACGAATCTAGAGGTATTTCGTATAGCATGGAAGGATAGTACTCGAAATTACAGGAATGCAATAAAAACGTCTAGATCCGCCTACTTTTCAACACTAATAGAGGAAAACCATCACAACCCTAGGTTCTTATTTAACACCGTGGCTAAATTAACAAAAAATAAGTCGTCATCGACGTCAGATTCTGATTATCAGCATAACAGTGATGAATTTATGAACTACTTCACAAGTAAAATCCAAGATATAAGAGAAAAAATTATAACAATGCAACCTGTAGTGAAATCCGCTGAACAAACTAACTACAGCACCCCTAAGGAGAAATTGCAATTATTTTCTACAGTAGATCACGATGAACTGTCTAAAATCATTAAATCATCTAAATCATCAACATGCATGCTAGACCCTATACCTACAAAACTACTGAAAGAAATGCTCCCCGAAATTATAGATCCTCTTCTTAGTATTATTAACTCATCTCTGACATTAGGACATGTGCCTAAAGCATTTAAGGTGGCTGTTATAAGGCCTCTTTTAAAAAAACCCAAACTCGACCCTAAAGAACTAGGGAATTACAGGCCTATATCGAATTTACCTTTTATATCTAAAGTTCTGGAAAAAGTAGTTTCAACCCAATTATGCTCCTTCCTCCAAAGGAATGACATTAATGATGAATTCCAGTCTGGATTTCGAGCATGTCACAGTACAGAGACTGCTTTGATCAGAGTTACAAATGATCTGCTTTTAGCGTCTGACCGTGGCTGTATTTCGTTATTGGTGCTGCTAGACCTCAGTGCTGCATTTGACACCATTGACCACAGCATACTTCTACATAGACTCGAAAATTACGTCGGCATTAACGGAATAGCATTGAAATGGTTTAAGTCTTATTTATCCGACCGTTTTCAATTTGTAGCAATAAACAATGAGGTGTCCCGCAAATCACAAGTCCAGTACGGTGTACCACAGGGCTCAGTCTTGGGACCCCTGCTCTTCGCATTATACATGCTACCTCTAGGAGATATAATAAAGCGACACGGAATTAGCTTTCACTGTTATGCTGATGATACTCAACTTTATATTTCCTCGATGCCTCATGAAACCCAGCAGTTTCATCGAATAAAGGATTGCATAGTTGACTTAAAAATGTGGATGAGTAACAATTTTTTACTACTAAACTCGGACAAAACAGAATTGTTACTTACTGGACCGAAAACTGCTATGCGTAACAACCAAGAATACTGCTTAACGATTGACGGATGCTCCATAAAATCCTCGTCATCAGCTAAGAATCTTGGCGTTGTATTTGACAGTACTCTCTCATTTGAAAGCCATGTCGCAAACACCTGTAAAATTGCATTTTTCCATTTTAAGAATATATCTAAATTACGTCATATGCTGTCACTGTCAGATGCAGAGAAATTAATTCATGCATTCATGACATCAAGACTAGATTACTGTAATGCACTTCTAGGTGGTTGCCCTGCGGGCCTATTACAAAAACTGCAACTGGTTCAAAACGCGGCAGCTCGAGTTCTTACACGTACAAAAAAGTATGAGCATATAACCCCGGTTCTGTCAACCTTGCACTGGTTACCTATAAAGCATCGCATTAACTTTAAGATCTTGCTTATTACCTATAAAGCCCTACATGGTCTAGCGCCGCAGTATTTGAATGAACTTCTATTGTATTACAGACCACCACGTACATTACGCTCTAAGGGGTCCTGTCAGTTGGTAATACCTAGAATTTCAAAATCAAGTGCAGGTGGTAGATCCTTTTCTTATCTAGCGCCTAAACTTTGGAATATTCTTCCCTGCACGGTCCGGGAGGCAGACACACTCTGTCAGTTTAAATCTAGACTAAAGACTCATCTTTTTAATCTTGCATACACTACACCTCCATAATATTAATCCTCAGAGGATTTAGGCTGCATTATTTAGATCAACCGGAACCAGGAACACATCCAACAACAAATGATGTACTTGTTGCATCAAAGAGTGCAGAACAGTACTCTACTCTCAGCCAGTCTTGTCTCTTTGTTCCAAGGTTACCGCAGGATGCAGTTCATGCCCAGACCTGATGGCAGAGCTGAGAATGGGAAGCGGTGACCTGACAAGTGCTAAGAGGATAGAGCTGGATAAAGGACGCGACAACTTTGTTTTTTTCTACAACATTTCAAATGCTATTAGATTGTTAATGATAATCTTTAATTTTTATATTTTTATTAAGCCTTGTTGTGCAAGCACTGATGAGCTTGTGCAGAGGCAGCAGCTTTTGCCAGAGGGGAACTGGAATCCCCTGGTTGGGCCTGGGTTCCCCTGAGGTTTTTTTTCTCGATGGGAGTTTTGGGTTCCTCACCACCGTTTGCATATTGTTTTGCACTATCTGCCTGGCCGGGGGGGCTGCTTTAGAATTCATACTTGTATTAAATGTGTCTCATGTACAGCTGCTTTGTAACAATGAAAATTGTAAAAAGCGCTATATAAATAAAGTTGAGTTGAGTTGAGTTATGGGCGTATACTGCCCATATGGTGAATGATGCCCAGGAGGTTGGATTGTTTGCTGCCATACACCTCAGAGTGGACATCGGGTCCTGGTTTAGTCTCTCTGTTTGGCCATTGGACTCTGGGTGGAATCCAGAGGACAGGCTCCTTGTTGTCCCTAACAGTTGACAAAAAGCATGTCAGAAATGGGAGGAAAACTGCAGTCCAATATCCGTGACAATGTCCTGTGGAATTCCAAAGACTTGAAACACATAGTTAACCATCTCAGCCATCTCTTCAGTAGAAAGTAACTTGGGTAGGGGAATAAACATGAATACCTTCAAGAATCTGTCCACAATGACAAGGATGGTGGTGTTACCTTGAGATGGTGGAAGTCCTGTTATAAAGTCCATAGAAAGGTGAGACCAAGCCTTTCGTGGATTGAGTCTTTTGGCTTGTTAGATATACTGCAAGTTCTAATGGTCAGTAGGACTAAAAAAGGGGGTTCAGCCCCCTCAAGCCAATGCCTCCATTATTCGAGAGCCAGCTTAACTGCCATAAATCCCCGGTGTCCTACATCCTAATTCCTCTCAGTGGGTGATAAACCATGGGATAGGAAAGCACATGGGTGTATCTTGTCGTCCTCCCCTCCCTGAGAGAGATTAGCTTCCACACCTATATTTGAGGCATACACCTCAACCACAAAAGGCTTCTCAGGATCTGGGAGAGTCAAATGGGGGCAGAGATGAAGCACGACTTGAGTTCCATTTTCTTTCTCAGAAAAGGCATTTTCTGTCTCAGAGGTCTACAGGAATTTCTTATCCGTTCCCTTAGTGAGAGCCGTAAGTGGAGCTGCTACAGCACTGAAATTGCAAACAAATCTGCGGTAAAAGTTTGAAAATCCTAGGAACCGTTGGACATCCTTGACTGCGGCAGGGATGGGCCAGTCAGTGACAGCTGAACTGTCTTTGGATCCATTAGGATGTTACCCTGGCTAATAATGAATCCTAGAAACTGTACTTAGGATACATGAATTTCACATTTATCAGGTTTAATGAACATCTGGTTATCCAGGAGGCAAAGAAGAATCCTTTGGACATGCCCAGTGTGCTCTTGCAGGGACCCTGAGGAGATCAAAATATCGTCTAGGTAGACAAATACAAACTTGTTAAGCATGTCCCGGAGGACATCATTGATCAAGGCCTGAAACAGGGCCGGGGCGTTGGTGAGGCCAAAATGCATGACAAGGTTTTCATAATGGCCTGTGGGACTATTGAATGCTGTTTTCCATTCATCCCCTTGCCTTATGCGCACTAGATGGTATGCATTGCACAGGTCAAGCTTGGTGAAGATTAAGGCTCCTTGAAGCAATTCAAAAGCTGTGAACATTAGAGGTAATGGGTAGCGGTACCCGACGGTTATCTTGTTAAGGCCCTTTGAAATCTACACATGGTCGCAAGCCAGCATATTTTTTGGTCACAAAGTAAAACCGTGCACCAGCAGGGGAAGGGGAAGGCCGGATGAATCCTGCCGCAAGGGATTTCATGATATAACTGTAAATGGTCAGTCATTCGGGAGGGGATAGGGAGAGAACACGGCCTCTAGGGAAAATGGTACCAGGGAGCAGGTTTATGGTGCACTCATTAGAACGGTGAGGTGGTAATGTGGTAGCTCTAGATTTACTAAAAACTTCCTGAAAGTCATGATACACCTAGGGAACTCGAGAAAGGTCAATCGGTTACTTGAGATTCGGTAGTGTTACAAGTGAAAAATACAAGTGGTGTGTCAAGCAGGTCCCCATTCTAGGACTGTGATAGTGGATCAATTGATCTGGGATTGTACTGAAGGAGCCAAGGGTGACCTAAAATTACAGGGAAGTGAGGGGACTGGATCAGGTTGGAAACTATCTCCTCCTGGTGTTGGAAAGGCGTAGAGGGGATGTTTGATAGGTTACCTTTCTTTGGCCTAAAGGACGTCCATCCAGGGCCATAATAGACCAGGGAGAAGGAAGATACTCACACGGAACATTGAGCTTGGCAAAAGTAAGGAACTGTCCATAAAATTACCGGCTAATCTTGAATCACCCCCTGGCGCAATCAGTGTCGCCATGGAATCTGGAGAAATCAGAGTGGCTCAGCTGGCGCTCATCAGGATCATTACGAAGGGTGAGCAACACCAACGTCATTTACCATGAGCTGTTTAACGGCGTAGAAGGAAATAGATGGCGCCTCACAGGGGATGGTCTATATATAGGAAAAAAGGGGATGGTAGCACAGATTACTCTGACAGAGGAACAAAAACAGTCGTATGAAATGACAGACACAGCTGCACCACACATTTCCATGGCACTGCATCCAGGCCATGAAGCAAGAGAGTTAGGAGGGATGACCAAACGATTGAGAAAAGTTACTGACTGGCAACTAACAGGGTATGACATGGTCTTATATTCACCAACCACAGAATCATATTGGGTTCAGGCGACCACTGAGGACGTAGGTATTTTGACACATAAACAGATCTCTAGGAGCCACAGCAGAGAGCAGACAGATGGCCCGGAGCTGAACAGTTGATTGCAGCACAGCCATCTGACTTGTGGTCTCAGGGACATACAGATGTTGGTCTGTGCCATATGACACCTGTAACATTTCAATTGACTTCCACGGACCCAGTTTGGGTACCTCAATATCGTAGTAAGCCAGAAGCCAATGAAGGTATTGCATCAACTGACCAGGGACTGCTAGAGAGGGGAGTGATCACCCCTTATAGGTCTCCATGGAACACCCCCATTTTTCCAGTACAAACACCAGGCATCAACAAGTACAGACTTGTTCATGACCTCAGACGAATAAACAGTATGGTAGTGACGCCCACGTTAGCGGTTCCTAATCCATATATTACCCTCTCAAATTTGACCCCAGCTCACCAGTGGTTCACATGTATTGACCTGGCAAATGCATTTTTCTGTATACCACTGTCTGAGGACTGTAAGTCATGTCTGGCATTCACCTACAGGGGGCGCCAGTACTCTTATAACAGACTTCCCCAAGGGTTTGTTTTGTCACCAGGAATATTTAACCAGGTTCTGAAGGAACAATTGCAAAATTGTGTACTTCCCAAAGAATGCGTGTTAATAATGAACGTTGATGATTTGTTATTAGCCGCAGAAACAAATGCAGACTGTCTGCAAGCTACAGAAGTAATTTTGCAACAGTTATATATTTCAGGTTTCAAAGTCAGCAAGGAAAAGCTACAAGTCAGTAGGCAATCTGTGACCTTCATGGGAAGACTGATCACACCACAGGGCTCTACTCTCTCCCATCGTCAACGTTACAGCATTCTAACACATTCCAAGCCAACCAATGTAAAGGACAAGCTTTCCTTTCTTGGCCTCACAGGTTTCAGCAGAAATTACATCCATATGTATGATTCCTTAACCACGCCCCTTGAAAAATGTAAAGGCTGAATTAAAATGGACCCCTGAAGCAGAACAGGCTTTTATCACATTGAAAACACAATTGGCACATGCAGCTCATTTTAATTGTGCTGACTACTCTCTAAGTTTCTTCCTAGATGTCTCTGAAACAGGAAGCAGTGCACATGGGGTGCTATTCCAAAAGCAGGCAGGAACGAGGAGGATTTTAATGTATATCATGTCCTCCTGGATAGCATTGAACAACGACAGCCTAGTTGTGCCAGGTTTGCTGCAGGTTTGGCTAAAATCATTGAAAAGACATCTCACATTGTCATGGGCCACCAATTGACGGTTCTCACCACCCACTCCACTATGTCATTTATTAATTCAGCAGCATTCACTTTTTCACCTCTGAGGCAGCGAAAATTAGCAAAATGTCTTGCAGCACCAAACGTCACGTATACACACTAGGGTATTAACATTGAGGACCTCGTAACTGATGGCTTGCCCCATGACTGTGCACCGATCATGGAGTTAGCTTCCCGTGTCAGAGCAGATCTCTCTGCTTCTCCACTGACGAGTCCTCCACCAGTTATGACCCATTTCAAAAATGAACATTTGAAGGTGGTTGAGCAGTCTATGGGTCTCACACATGCTTTCGGTTCTGTCTACCACCCACAATCCCAAGGGAAGGTCGAACGGATGAACCTTACATTGAAACTAAAATTGGCTAAAATCTGTGCACAGACCAAATTGTCCTGGTTATCTGCCCTTCCTCTTGCATTTATGTCTGTACGTTTCTCTGTTAACAGGATTTCTGGCTTTACACCATTTGAATTGCTTACAGGTCGATCATTTCCTTGACCAACCACACCTCTGCGCCCAGATACCATCAAGCCTCTGTCACTTTGTGCCTATTTTGACAAACTAACTGCTCTGATCCAATACTTTTCCCAGCAGGTCGCACCAGGACCAGAACCAGAACCTATTCCACCACCCACGGAATGGGTACGACTGAAGACCTTCCGCAGGAGGTGGAGCGAACCACGGTGGTCCACACTACTGCGTGTCACCTCCCAAACGACCCATTGTGTCCGCCTAGCAGGAAAAGGCGACACATGGTATCATTTGTCTTCTTGTGTTGCTTGTGATCCCCCAGGCAGGTCTCTTGAGCAAACGGCTGTGGACCTGAGTTCTCAGGTCCAAGAGAGGGAAGGTGTTGAGAGTGACGTACAAAAAACTTCAGGGAAACTTCAACTTTTACAGGTCATACACAACAAAGGTGACATTTTTTCAAGTCCACCAGAGGAATCTCTAGCGCACTGTGTGAAGACTGTGCATACGGAGCAGGTATTGCAGTGACATTTAAAAACAGGTATGGGGCGGAGAAAGTGAGACAGCAAAACAAATGAACAGGTGACTGCAGTAACTCACGAGGAGGACGGTAGAACTATTTTTCACCTAATCACAAAAGTAAAATCTACTGATCTCCCCACATACGAACATTTCACCAATAGTTTAAGACACATGAGAGACTGGTGTGTAGAACATAGAGTGAGAAGTTCTTCTGGGGTGTGGTCTGGACAAAATAGATTTCCAAAGAGTCCAGAGCATCTTAAGTGAAGTGTTCACAGGAGTGGACATAGTCATAACCATATATTCATTAAAAGCATTATAAGGGTATTTCATAAGCTTTAGATAGGATTTTTCTACTTTTTCTGCTTGATTTTTCTACTTGATTTTTCTACTTTTCTACAGATTGTTTTAAAAAATATATACTTTTCTACAGATTGTTTAAAAAAAAAAAACTTAACCATGAGGCTGTGGGAAAATTGGCCATGTATGGGATTACTCCTCATCATCACCATCACCATTGTGGGAATAATTTTTGGAACAGAAAAGTCTCAACAAGAATTAAATGTAACTAGGCATAAGAGATCAATCCCCATAGATTCATGTTTGAAGCAATATGGGGGCATGGAATTGAATTTCACTCAGGGGTCTACCACATCATATGCATTTGATTTATGTAGTATAATTGATTGCCAAGGTAACAATGCTAGTTACAGGGGATATGACTTATATCTCTGTTCATTTCCATCCCTACGGACAAGATGTGAGAAAGGAAATAACCCAATGAAATATTGTCCCTCATGGGGTTGGGTGGTAAAGTATACAGGGCCATGGGTCCCCTCAAGCAACTTCTATGGTGCTGATGAAGAAGGATGGAAAAAGGTCTCCATTCAGCGGGATTACAGCACCACCCAAAATCCCATAACATTGTTCATAGGTCACTTAACAAAAAAATTATATAGTAGAAAGAAAACTGTCATGTATATTCCCCTAGGAATGGATGTGACGGGTAAGGTTCCCATAGGACTGATTAAGAAAAATATAGTGCAACCCCCTGTTGTGATAAATAACTTGCAATCACAGCCATCACCTCCGGTGAAATGTGAGTGTGCCCTGCGATGGGTTGGCACTCCATCCAGGGTGTATCCTGCCTTGATGCCCGATGACTCCTGAGATAGGCACAGGCTCCCCGTGACCCGAGGTAGTTCGGATAAGCGGTAGAAAATGGAATGGAATGGAATCTAATGAATCAAAGACAGGCCCATTTACGCCCAGAAAAGATAATTACACCAGCTTTAACTTTACAGTGCAATCCCCGATTATTAATTATGGACAGATTAACGAGGATTGGTGTAACTTTATCATACCTGACAATGGAACATTGATAGGGCCATGGGCAAGAGCAGGACTATATTATTATTGTGGTGACAGACGACTGTTCACTAGAGTACCAAGGAACACGAAAGGCCTTTGTGCTATGGTTAGGCAAAGAGCGCCTCTGACATTAATAGGTGAAAAAGCAATAAGTCTAAACAAAGGAACCATTTCATTAGCTGGGCGCTGATGGCGGCATGTCATTAACAAACAAGCTACTAGTATAGATTTGTCCTAAAATAGTCCCATTTACAGTTGAAAGAAAAAGTATGTGAACCCTTTGGGCTTACTTGGATTTCTTCATAAATTGGTCATAAAATGTGTTCTGATCTTCATCTAAGTCACAACAATAGAGAAACACAGTCTGCTTAAACTAATACCGCACAAACATTATACGTTTTCATGTTTTTATTGAACACAACATGTAAACATTCATAGTGCAGGGTGGAAAAAGTATGTGAACCTTTGGGTTTAATAACTGGTTGACCCTCCTTTGGCAGCAATAACCTCAACCAAACTCAATTCAAGTTTATTTATATAGCGCTTTTCACAATGTGTATTGTTTCAAAGCAGCTTTACAAGGGCAAACAGGAAAAACAGAAAAGTTAAAACACAGCACAGTGCATGGTATTTATACAACGAGTAAGTTCATTCTAATAAATAACATCTAATTTCTAAATAAATAAATAAATAAATGAATGAATGCAGTCTCCCGGTGAGCAGGCCAACACTGCCCTGCTGTGGCGAGGAACCCAAACTCCAATGATTGATTAATGGAGAAAAAAACCTTGGGAGAAACCAGGCTCAACCGGGAGGGCCAGATCCCCTCTGACGTGTCATAGCTGCACTCAGACTGGTGACATGTGATTTTAGTTTAGCATTTAATACCAAATATTGTAACTTCAGCATTAATAAGACAAATAGTCCGTCTTTGCTCTTGGTTGGGGATGTAGTGGTCTGAGCAGGGATGGTCCGATGGTCATATTTCTCTTGGCAGCTGGTGGAATTGCCTTAGATGGAGCTGGGATGGTCAGTCAGTCTGCAGCTGTATCTGGTGTAATCTCACATTGGGGATGGGCATCTGTCGGTCGTCTGGACATGGTGGAACTTCTTCCTACCTCGGGATGGGCATGGGGATGGGCATCTGTCGGTCGTCTGGACATGGTGGAACTTCTTCCTACCTCGGGATGGGCATCCCGAGGCAGAGGCGGAAAGAGAATAAATAGAATAATTAGCGTAGCTGCTGTTCATTAACTATGCATTAAGTGAAAGCTTGGCTGAAAAGATGTGTCTTTAATCTAGATTTAAATTGGGAGAGTGTGTCTGACCCTCGAATAGTATCAGGAAGGCTATTCCAGAGTTTAGGTGCTACGTATGAGAAAGCTCGTCCACCTTTGGTGGATTTTGTTATTCTAGGTATTGTCAAAAGTCCTAAGTTTTGAGATCTTAGAGAGCGTGATGGGTTGTAACGTGATAAAAGCTCGGTTAAGTAAGTAGGTGCTAAACCATTCAGGGCTTTGTAAGTCATTAAAATAATTTTAAAATCAATGCGATACTTAATGGGTAGCCAGTGTAGCGATGATAAAACTGGGGTTATGTGATCGTATTTTCTTGACCTAGTAAGAACTCTGGCAGCTGCATTCTGAACTAACTGTAGTTTGTTTATCGATGATACAGGACAACCACTAAGTAGAGCATTACAATAGTCAAGCCGTGAGGTCACAAATGCATGAATAAGCTTTTCTGCGTCTGCAACACATAAACTATTTCGTAATTTGGCAACATTTCTAAGGTGGAAGAAGGCTGTTTTTGTGATATTTGAGATGTGATTTTTAAATGACAGGTTGCCGTCTAATATAACGCCTAGGTCTTTAACTGTATTTGTGGGAGTAACAGTGCAGCTTTCAATTTGCAGGCTGTAATCGGAGATATTCGGTTTACTTAATTTTGGTGCTATAAGTAATATTTCTGTTTTGCTAGAGTTTAAAAGGAGGAAATTACTAGTCATCCAATGTTTTATGTCCTCGATGCACTCTGCCAGTTTGGATAGCTTAAAGGAATCATCTGGTCTTGATGAGATATATAGCTGAGTATCATCTGCATAACAGTGGAAGCTAATTCCATGTTTTCTAATAATGTTGCCGAGGGGCAGCATGTAATGGAGAAAAGCAAGGGTCCTAAAACCGATCCCTGAGGTAATCCATAATTGACTTGCGTAAGATTTGACGATTTCCCATTTAAATGGACGTATTGATATCGGTCTGTTAAGTAAGATCTGAACCATTGCAGTGCCTGTCCCTGAATACCGATATAATGGTGTAAACGATCTAGTAGTATTTTATGGTCTACACTATCGAAAGCAGCACTAAGGTCAAGCAGGACTAAGAGTGAGATGTTACCTTTATCTAAAGCAATAAGGAGGTCATTTGTAATTCTAACGAGCGCAGTTTCAGTGCTGTGATGCGGTCTAAAGCCAGACTGAAACTTTTCGTTCATGTCATTATTTTGTAGGAAGGTACACAGTTGAGTTGACACTACTTTTTCTAGTTTTTTAGACAAGTACGGTAGATTTGAAATCGGTCTATAGCTTCCAAGTTCATTGGGGTCTAAGTTTGGTTTTTTGATAAGCATCTTAAAGGGCCCTGGGACATGTCCTATATTAATTGACGAGTTGATTATGTTACAAATGGGCTCAATTACAGCAGGTAGTAACTCTTTTAATAAAGTAGTCGGAATGGGGTCTAATAAGCATGTCGTCGGTTTGGATGTTGCAATAATTTTAATTAAATCTTCCTGATTTATAGGAGAAAAACACTCTAGCTTTTCTTTTTGGGTGACGGTTGAAACTAATTCTTCCGACAAACTTGGAGGTTTGGTTTTAGCTATGTTGTCTCGTATTATTTCGATTTTCTCGGTAAAAAATTTCATGAATTCATTGCTACCAAGGTGCGGCGGAATACCCAGGTCAGGTGGAGTCTGTTTGTTTGTTAATTTAGCAATTGTACTAAATAAAAACCTTGGATTGTTTTTGTTATTTTCTATGAGGTTACGGAAGTGCTCGGCTTTTGCTGCTTTTAGTGCCTTTTTGTAACAGCTTGCACTCTCTTTCCATGCAATTTTAAAGACCTCTAATTGGGTTTGTTTCCATTTTCGCTCCAGTTTACGCGTTTCTCTTTTTAAGGCGCGAGTGGTGTTATCATACCATGGTGCTATGTTCTTTTCATTTATCCTTTTTGACTTCATAGGTGCGACCGCTTCTAATGTATTAGAGAAAATAGTGCCCATGTTGCTGGTCATGTCATCGAGCAATTTTATATTCGTTGGAAAGGTTATTAGAGAAGTCAGATCTGGCAAGTTCTTTACGAAACTATCTTTAGTAGTTGAGGTGATTGTTCTACCTTGTCGATAACGAGATATACAACTGATTTCTGCAGTGCGCAGTGTACATATTATAAGATGGTGATCGGAAACATCGTCGCTTTGAGGTATAATATCGATATTGGTTAGATCGGCTCCGTGAGATATAATCAAGTCTAGGGTATGATTAAGGCGATGAGTAGGTCTATTGATGTATTGTGTTACACCACAAGAGTCTAGTAGTTCTTTAAACGCCACAGCTAATGGATCGTTAGCACTGTCTACGTGGATATTAAAATCTCCAACAATCAGTACTTTATCGACGTTAACCAATAGATCCGATAAGAAGTCTGCGAACTCTATCAGAAAATTAGCGTAAGGCCCAGGGGGTCTATACACAGTAACCAATGTAAGAGAGACCAATGATTTTTTACTTTTGTTTGGAACTGTTATGTTCAACGCAAGCATTTCAAATGATTTAAATGTATGCATTGTTCTCCGAGTAACGGTAAGAAAGTCTCTAAAGATTGTTGCGACACCACCACCTCGACCAACCGGACGTGGCTCATGAATATAACCGTAGCTTGGAGGAGTAGACTCATTTAGACCAAAATAATCATTTGGCTTAAGCCAGGTTTCAGTAAGGCATAGTATATCAAAACTGTTGTCTGTGATCATTTCATTTACAAAAACTGCTTTTGGGTTTAGTGATCTAATATTAAGTAGCCCAAACTTTAGGCGTTGGTTTTGCTCATTAAATATATTGTCTTTTGGTTTAATCATGATAAGATTTTTTCTCTGACTTTTAAATAAATTATTATTTGGTTGTATTATTCGGGGGACAGACACAGTCTCTATGCATTTGAAAGCAGTAACATTCTTAACAGTTGGGTGAGAAGAACACAGACTGTAGTTAAAATTTGTACTTACTAGTCAAATGGTGTGTAGCGTCTTTGAGATGTTGTCAGACAGAATTTCCGCTCCAATGCTGCTGGGGTGCAGCCCGTCGGGGCGGAAAAGCCTTGGTCGCTCCCAGAACAGATCAAAATTATTTACAAAGAGCAGCTTCTGTTCAATACACCATGACATTAACCAATTATTAAGCATAAATAGTCTACTGAACTTTTCGTTCCCTCGTCGGTAAGTTGGAAGCGGCCCTGATACGATGATCCTCGCCGTGGGCGATGCGTTGCGAACAGTATCGACCAGACTCCTGAAGTCCCTCTTCAGGATCTCCGACTGCCGCATTCTCACATCATTCACCCCCGCGTGCAGAACTACGGCTCCTACTCTTGCATACTCCTTCAGAATCGCAGTTACCTGCGCAGACACATCGAGAACACGGGCGCCAGGAAAACAGTGAGTGCGCACCTTACCTTCATTGAAGGAGGCGCGTACGTTCCGGACGATTGAGTCTCCGATGACCACAGCGTTGGATTTCGTCTCGCAGAGGGCAGCAAAGCGATTTCTCGTAGAAATCTCGAAGACCGGTCGCGGCGGTGGGGGAGAGGTCATCGCTCCGGTCCTGGATTTCGCCTTCCGCCGTGTGTGTGCAGGTGCAGGAGTGAAGTTCATTTCGACTCGTCGTGATCTTGAAGCCTGGGCTCTGTGCATAGAAACACACGGAGTAGAAGTGATAGGAGTATTACAATCACGTCGAACACTTACCGCAGCTTTGCGAGCGTCAGCCCGGGATGTTTCCATCGCCGTTTTACGTTCTCGCAGACGTGTTTGCCTCTCGAGTAGATCGTGGATCTGCTTCTCCAATACTTCCAGTTCTGACTGAAGTGCGAAGAAAGATTCATCATCTGCACTCAAAGGTAACGTTAAACACATATCTGAATCATTAGCCATTAGTGATGTCATTATGAGAACAGTGAGTTAAGCAGTAAGGGCAATATTCAGAAACTAAAGGCTGGGAATGCTAACAGCCTGAGTGCTAATAGCGAATGATCGTATAAAACAAATCTATCGGTGCGTTATATGACGATATTTGGTATGGGATACACTTAAGGATAGGTTTAACCCTCTGTGAGTTATCAATTTACAATATAAATATTAAGAAATAACAGGAATAAACGATATATTTAGAAAAAGTTTGACGGAGCTCTGTCTCAAACCACGCTCTCTCAGCAAACAGGAAGTGATGAGGTCCAAACGTTTCCTATAGTTGCAGATCAGACCTGCACAACGATCAGGAGAAATTTTGGACCATTCCTCTTTACAAAAGTGTTTCAGTTCAGCAATATTCTTGGGATGTCTGGTGTGAATCACTCTCTTGAGGTCATGCCACAGCATCTCAATCGGTTGAGGTCAGGACTCTGACTGGGCCACTCCAGAAGGCGTATTTTCTTCTGTTGAAGCCATTCTGTTGTTGATTTACTTCTATGCTTTGGGTCGCTGTCCTGTTGGCAGACAGATGGTCTTAAGTTTTCCTGCAAAATGTCTTGATAAACTTTGGAATTCATTTTTCCATCGATGACAGGTCCAGGGCCTGAGGCAGCAAAGCATCCCCAAACCATGATGCCCCCTCCACCATATTTCACAGTTGGGATGAGGTTTTCATGTTGGTGTGCTGTGCCTTTTGTTCTCCACACATAGCGTTGTGTGTTCTTTCCATACAACTCAAATTTGGTTTTATCTGTCCACAGAATGTTTTGCCAGTAGTGCTGTGGAACATCCAGGTGCTCTTTTGCAAACTTCAAACGTGCTGCAATGTTTTTTTTGGACAGCAGTGGCTTCCTCCGTGGTGTCCTCCCATGAAGTCCATTCTTGTTTAATGTTTTCCTTATTGTAGATTTGTCAACAAAAATGTTAGCATGTGCCAGAGATTTCTGTAAGTGTTTAGCTGACACTCTAGGATTCTTCTTCACCTCATTGAGCATTCTGCGCTGTGCTCTTGCAGTCATCTTTACAGGACGACCACGCCCAGGGAGTGTAGCAACAGTGCTGAATTTTCTCCATTTGTAGACAATCTGTCTTACCATGAACACATGGACATCAAGGCTTTTAGATATACTTTTGTAGCCCTTTCCAGCTTTATGTAAGTCAACAATTCTTGATCGTAGGTCTTCTGAGAGCTCTTTTGTGCGAGGCATGGTTCACATCAGACAACGCTTCTTCAGAACAGCAAACTCAAAACTGGTGTGTGTTTTTTATTGGACAGGCCAGCTTTAATCAACACATCCAATCATCACATTGATTGGACCCCAGGTTGGCTGACTCCTGGCTACAATTAGCTCTTGGAGAAGTCATTAGCCTAGGGTTTCACATACTTTTTCCACCCTGCACAATGAATGTTTACATGTTGTGTTCTATAAAAACATGAAAACGTATAATGTTTGTGCGGTATTAGTTTAAGCAGACTGTGTTTCTCTGTTGTTGTGAATTAGATGAAGATCAGAACACATTTTATGACCAATTTATGAAGAAATCCAAGAAAGCCCAAAGGGTTCACATACTTTTTCTTTCAACTGTATATTGATGCTATTGGAGTACCAAGAGGTGTTACGGATTAATTTAAATTTGCTGACCAGATAGCAGCAGGGTTTGAGAACATTCCTATTTTGGCAGCTTTATTTTCAGTAACCCCAAACAAGAATGTTGACAGAATAAATGACGTCCATTACAATGTTATGAGATTGACTAATATGACTAGAGCCGCAGTAGACGGTCTGGCTGAGCCGTTGGCCCCAACATCTCTCATGGCCATACAAAATAGAATGGCACTGGACATGTTGCTGGCAGAGAAAGGAGGTGTATGTCACATGTTTGGACATATGTGCTGTACTTTCATCCCTAATTGTACTGCTCCAAGTGGGTCTGTAACAAAAGCATTAGAAGGTCTGAGAGCCCTGGCCGTGGAAATGAAAGAAAATTCTGGTATAGACAATCACCTTGCAGATTGGTTAGACAGAGTATTAGGTAAATGGAAAGCACTGGTCATGTCAATAGTGATATCTATTGCTGTTTTCTTAGCTATCCTGATTACGTGTGGATGCTGTTGTATTCCATGTATTAGGTCCTTGTGTAACAGATTAATCATTACGGCCATAGAAAAGAAAGATAATACCCCACCTCCTTACTCTATGCTGTTATTAGTGTCAGGGAACATGGTTGATGATGATGATGGAGGACCAAGATTAAAAGGTGACCTCTTTCAGAGGTCAAGAGAGGGATTGAAGGATTTAATCATTTAATCAGTTACGTAATTACATTTAATTAGTTTTGTCTTATTTAGAGGCTAAGTCATAATATTGTGTTTTAATACATGCATTTGATACCCAAGCTATGTGCTGATAATGAAGTGCTTGCAGCAGGGGAATGTGAGTGTGTGGGGGAGAAGGGGCATCTTCGGCTGCAGTTATTTAGAAGGTTGGGGGAGGTATGTGGTATTTTTTTTTAAGGAATGTTTTCCAGGAACCAAAAAGGACACAGCAGGAGTTGATTGGTGGAGAGAGGACAAAGCAGAACTTGATGATTGGTGGAAACAAGGGAGACCCTCGCCCCCTGCAGAAGAGAGATCGTCGAGACATACCATATATTTGTGTCATGATTTTTTTTCTGGGTTGTTCTTTGTGAGACGTTGTGTCTGAGACAACCCAGCGCTGTACTTTGATACTTTCTGACCAATAAACTTCAATACTTGTTAGAGATTGCCTTCCTTCAATTTTTGAACATGCAGGACGCCTTTAAAGTCCAACAGTACATATTTTAATTTGCTAATTGAGGTTTTAGATACTCCAGCAAGAAGTGCATTACAATAATCAATACGTGAGAAAACAAAACAATTTATAAACCTTTCAGTAACTGAGAAGGACATTTACATTTAGACATTTAGCAGACGCTTTTATCCAAAGCGACTTACAAAGAGTTTAGGAGCAATAAGCGAAAGTTCATACAGGAGCCATAATACATTAGGTGCCAATACAAAGTTACTGGTTTCAACAAAAGCTAGACCACTACCTGTTGAGAGAAAGGGTTAGTGTATTTTTTTTTCATTTGTTTGTCAAGTATTCACAGAAGAGATGGTTTTAAGTAGTTTTTTATATGTTGTGAGAGATGTGGTTGAACGGACAGAGTTAGGAAGAATGTTCCACCAGGAAGGAGTTGTGAATGAGAAAGAGCGGGAGAGCGATTTACTGTCCTTATGGGAAGGCAATACAAGCCGCCGCTGGTTTGCTGAAGGCAGGGATCTTGATGGGGTGTAGGAGTGCAGGAGAGAGTGGAAGTAAGCCGGTGCAGATCCAGTGATAGTCCTGTAGGCAAGCATTTGTGACTTGAATCTGATACGGGCTGCAACCGGTAGCCAGTGAAGAGAGATGAAAAGGGGAGTCACGTGAGCCCTTTTGGGCTGTTGGAAGACGAGGCGTGCTGCTGCGTTCTGAACCAGCTGAAGTGGTTTGATAGCCTTTGCAGGAAGACCAGCAAGGAGAGCATTGCAGTAGTCCAACCTTGAGATTACCAGGGCCTGGACAAGGAGTTGTGCCGCATGCTCCGTGAGATATGGTCTGATCTTTCTAATGTTGAATAAGGCATATTGGCATGATCGTGTTGTCTTTGCAATGTGATCATTGAAGGACAGTTGTTCTTCAAATATGACTCCGAGGTTCCTGGCTGTTTTGGAATGGGTGATTGTGGTATTGCCAAGATGGATGTTGAAATCGTGTTGGACCGTAGGGTGTGCCGGAAACACGAGTAGTTCGGTCTTGGCAGGGTCCAGCTGGAGGTGATGGTCTTTCATCCAAGCTGAGATGTCCTCGAGGCAGGCTGTAATGCGAGCTGCTACAGTGGTATCGTCTGGGTGAAACGAGATGTAGATCTGAAGGATCTGTCGGAGAGGTAGGATTTGAACCAGCAGAGGGTAGAGCCTGTGATTCCTAGTGATGACAGGGTTGCTAGCAGTATCTGGTGATTGACAGTTTCAAACGCTGCAGATAGGTCTAGCAGAATCAGGACCGAGGATTTCGATTCCGCCTTGGCTAGCCACAGTGCTTCTGTGACCGATAGCAATGCCGTCTCAGTGGAGTGTCTCAGAGGACGTAAAGGAGCAATATTTCTCAAGTGGAAAAAGGATGTCTTAACAGAGTTCTGAATAAAAGGCTCAAGTGTTAGCGAGGCATCAAAGATGACTCCAATATTTTATAGTTTGCTTTGAAACTCCAGAGCAACACCATCAGTAGACAATAGGGCCGCAGTTGATGGGGAGAGCCGATTAGCATTATTTCAGATTTGGAGCGGTTTACAAAAAATTGTCAGACATCCAGTTCTTGATCATAGTAACACAGTTATGTGTTATGTGCACAGAGATGCACAGTGTCCACATTTTGGCCTGATCTTGAATGAATATAAATCTGTGTGTCATCAGCGTAAAAATGAAGATTAGGCAAGATTGAGCGATTTTAGTAATTCACCAAGTGGATAAATATACATGCTGAAAAGTAGGGGACATTAAGATAAGACCTGAACCAGTCTAGGACTGTCTCTGATAGACCAAATACATATTCAAGGTGATTAAGTAGCACTGCATGGTGAATGGTATCAAATGCTGAGCTAAGATCCAAGAGAATGAGAAGGGATAGAGAGACAGAATCAGAGGCTATTAGTAAATCGTTAGTAACTTTTACCAATGCAGTCTCGGTGCTGTGAGATTTCCAGAACCCAGATTGATGGGGCTCAAGTAGATTATTTTCTATTAGGTGCTTGTTCAGGGCCTCAACTATACACTCTAAGAGTTTAGCCAGAAAAGGAAGACTCGAGATCGGGCGATAGTTGGAAAGAGAGTTCATATCAGTGCTTTGCTTTATTAAAATGGGAGTGACAGCAGCAGTCTTAAGTGCTACAGCCACAACACCAGTTGAAAAAGAATCATTTATTCTAGCAAGCACTGAATGATAAAAATAATCAAAGCATGATTTGAAGAGACTACAGGGCAGAAGGTAGAGTGTGCAGGTGCACATTTCATTCAAGAGACTTGCCTGCAGAGTGTCTCAGATTGTACTGGATTAAATTTAGTAAATGGCCTACCAAAGAAGGTTAATGAATTAACAGTTGAAATGCAGTCTCCCGGTGAGCAGGCCAACACTGCCCTGCTGTGGCGAGGAACCCAAACTCCAATGATGGATTAATGGAGAAAAAAAAACCTCGGGAGAAACCAGGCTCAACCGGGAGGGCCAGATCCCCTCTGACGTGTCATAGCTGCACTCAAACTGGTGACATGTGATTTAAGTTTAGCATTTAATACCAAATATTGTAACTTCAGCATTAATAAGACAAATAATCCGTCTTTTGCTCTTGGTTGGGGATGTAGTGGTCTGAGCTGGAATGGTCTGATGGTCATATTTATCTTGGCTGGTGGTGGAATTGCCTTAGATTGAGCTGGGATGGTCCGTCAGTCTGCAGCTGTAGCTAGCGTAATCTCAAATTGGGGATGGGCATATGTCGGTCGTCTGGACACGGTGGGCATCCCGAGGCAGAGGCGGAAAGAGAATAAAGAGAATAATTAGCGTAGCTGCTGTTCATTAACTATGCATTAAGTGAAAGCTTGGCTGAAAAAATGTGTCTTTAATCTAGATTTAAATTGGGAGAGTGTGTCTGACCCTCGACCCTCGAATAGTATCAGGAAGGCTATTCCAGAGTTTAGGTGCTACGTATGAGAAAGCTCGTCCCCCTTTGGTGGATTTTGTTATTCTAGGTGTTATCAAAAGTCCTAAATTTTGAGATCTTAGGGAGCGTGATGGGTTGTAACGTGATAAAAGCTCGGTTAAGTAAGTAGGTGCTAAACCGTTCAGGGCTTTGAAAGTAATTAAAATAATTTTAAAATCAATACGATACTTAATGGGTAGCCAGTGAAGCGATGATAAAACTGGGGTTATGTGATCGTATTTTCTTGACCTAGTAAGAACTCTGGCAGCTGCATTCTGAACTAACTGTAGTTTGTTTATTGATGATACAGGACAAACACTAAGTAGAGCATTACAATAGTCAAGCCGTGAGGTCACAAATGCATGAATAAGCTTTTCTGCGTCTGCAACACATAAACCATTTCGTAATTTGGCAACATTTCTAAGGTGGAAGAAGGCTGTTTTTGTGATATTTGAGATGTGATTTTTAAATGACAGGTTGCCGTCTAATATAACGCCTAGGTCTTTAACTGTATTTGTTGGAGTAACAGTGCAGCTTTCAATTTGCAGGCTGTAATCGGAGATATTCTGTTTACTTGATTTTGGTGCTATAAGTAATATTTCTGTTTTGCTAGAGTTTAAAAGAAGGAAATTACTAGTCATCCAATGTTTTATGTCCTCGATGCACTCTGCCAGTTTGGATAGCTTAAAGGAATCATCTGGGGCCCGTTCTTCGTACGTCGCTAACTCTGTTAGCTGGATTTGACTGTTGACGATTTGGCATGATCTTGGATTGTTTGGTTCTTCGAAGCTCATCCTAGACTTGCTGTCATAGCAACAGGTCCGTAAGCTTGAACCTGCTCGGGAACAGGCTTACTTCATGTAAACAGGATTAGATTGCGGCTTTATAAGCGGAGGTGATATGGGAAGTCTTCCGCAGCCTTGTCTTGTCCGTTTTTACGTCAGGAATGCGTTGCTGAAGGTATCAGAATAATTCAAAGAGGTTTTCGAATTAATCGCGTTTTGCAATATCGACAGGATCATTTAGCGCTGCGCGATAATCTACTAATGGAGAGATATTGTTTTTCTCGGGAGGGTGTAATCTACATTAGCAACTTGTTGGAGCCACACGTTAAATGTTCGACTTGTCGCAGTCGGGCTTTAACAACTGCACAAACAGTTTGTATAGCTCTGCGATTCTTTGCGAGTGGCACTTTCCTTTACACTATTGGAGATGCAGAAAACTTGTGTAAAAGTGCTGTATGTCGTGCCAATCGCAAAGTTTATCTGTCACTCAAACAGTTTTTAGGGGGCTTTGAGGTATTTCAAAGACATTTAAGGCTGTGAAGCAGATTTATTTTGCCATTGCAGGTATATTTTAATTGTTATGACGATCAATCAATCATGATCATGCCAAAAAGTAGCCTAGGACTCACAGTATTTGTTCCTCAGGCTTCCCACACGTTATTGGTGCCATAGACTGCACACATGTCCCCACCAAGGCCCCACCTGGCCCCAATGAAGGGGATTTTGTGAACCGAAAGGGATTTTACAGCGTAAATGTGCAAGTAAATTACTATTTCGATTATTAATATTCCAGATTAGCAATAAATAAAAAAGTATTGTAATCAAAAAGTATTCAGTTGACTGATTTCAAATGTTTAGATGGTGTGTGACTCCATGTTCCACATCACAAATGTGGAAGCCACATGGCCTGGTTCTGTGCATGACTCCATGATTTTCAGAGAGTCACATTCATGCACATTATTTGAACGTGGTTAAAATGATTTAAAACTCACTGTATTACATAACTTTATTCTGAGCCTAACAAAACTGCATTTTTCAGGTGCTTACGATAGGGTCCTGCTTGGTGACAGGGGCTATGCCTACAGGCAGTACTTCATGACACCATTCCCTGGACCACAAAGCAGTTACAATTCAGCTCTAGCCAGGACAAGGGCACGCATTGAAATGACCTTTGGCCAACTAAACGGAAGATTTCAGTGTCTTAAGGGTCTGAGGGTTGCACCTGACAGGGCCTGTGACATTATTGTTACATTGTGCCATCCTCCATAATATTGCCACCATCAGAAAGGAGAGGACCCCTGTGGTGGAGGTGCAGCCTGATGATGACCTCCAGCCAGTGCACTTGGACCAACCGAGTGGCAGAGCTGCACAGGACAGAATCGTGGAAAACCATTTTTGAATTCTTTTTCACACATAAACCTTCATTAAATTAATAATAGAAGACAAGACAACATGCTTAGTTCATGGAGTTTTATTTAAATTATTGTTTCTCAAGAAAAGCCAGTGATGGTCATCTTTTGCCTGCAATAAGATATATTGTTATCCAAGGGCAGCAATAGTGCTCTTTGTGAAAAATAGGGTTTTTAGCACTTACTCTGAAGTTCCTTTTGAAGCAACTCAATCTCTAGTGCCAGTTTTTTTTCTTCTTTAAGGTGCCAAGTTCAATTTCTCCCCTTAATTTTTGCTTTTTAAGAGCAAAATACTAAATTTTCTGTTGAAGATTCCGTTAATATAGGGTACGGATATCCCCCTGTGCCATTAAAAAAATAAACTCAACACAAGCCTCATGTTAGAGAAAAAGGAAAAGTAGACTGCCCACCTCTGTATCAATTTGTGCTGTAGGCGTTTCCTCCTGAAACTCATATTGCAGTCAGAAATAATATGTCCACACCTATAAATTAAATAAAGTTATTTGTGCACTTACAAGTAATTCCTACAAAGGACAGTCATCTGAGAGGGTTTCTTCACTGTCCTGTGCAAAAGAAAAATGGGTATTACAAAGTGTTGCACTTTCTTTCCTTTTGATGTAAAGTTATAAATGTCCACTTACTGCACATATTTCAGACACCACTTTCTTGGGAACAGGTAAAAGTGTTGGTGTATAATGCAAAACTACACAAAAGAGGAGAACTCAATGGCATTACAATACACTAGGAAAAAAATATGATCAATAACATATTGCAAAATATTTTTACATTTGTTATGCAATTTTCACCATCACAATTCAAAGCAATTGACTAAATATTTATATGTTGAAATGACTGTACCAGCCATTTGGATTATAGACATAATTTAAAGCAGCAACAAATTATTTACAGTGTAGCAAGATGATTTAAAACTCAATTACCTGTAATTAAGGTGTTGCTGTTACTGGTCTCTGGCTTTAGGTCTAAGGAAGAGCCCTTCACAATGGGTCGGTTCTCATTTAGCCCAAGGGCCAGCTCTTCTGCAGGGGTATAATGTGGGGGTGCAGGACCACCACCTGTTTTTTTCTGCTCCGCCTTTTTTTTTTTTGCTGATTATAAACATACAAACACATTATTTAAAATGTTTTTGGTAACAGATACTAAACAGTAGAAGAAGAAAGGATTACCAGTTTGAAGAATATTCTTGTACTTCACTATTACTTCTTCCCATGTTCTAGTGGGTCCTGAGCTGGCTCTGACATTAAGCAATTATTAAATTATTAAAATAAGAATACTGTAATAATAAGTGATATAACCATAACATGGAACACTTACGCATTTAATTTGTCTGCTACTTTTTGCCAGCCCTCTCTCCTGTCTTTTGCACACTTTGAAGTGTTCCCTGGCGTTTTTTTTTTTCAAACTCAGCAAACCCTTCCAGTAATAAGTCTTGCTGTGTTGCGTTGAAAAACTGAGCGCGCTCTTTTGCCATGTGAGCAGCCAATAGCAGCGTTGCTGATCATTGTTTCTACTATTGATACATATCCCCTTATAAACAAGCGCATGAACGCGCAATTATCTCAGATAACTCAATCCAGCGATACTAATCATATCCGGCAGGTGTGTTCGAAGAACACAACTAGCCGGATCATGATTAGCACGATGATATCATCTCGGATGTGTCATTTGATCTCGGATATAATAAGCGACGTACGAAGAACGGGCCCCAGGTCTTGATGAGATATATAGCTGAGTATCATCTGCATAACAGTGGAAGCTAATTCCATGTTTTCTAATAATGTTGCCGAGGGGCAGCATGTATATGGAGAAAAGCAAGGGTCCTAAAACCGATCCCTGAGGTAATCCATAATTTACTTGCGTAAGATCTGATGATTTCCCATTTAAATGGACGTATTGTTATCTGTCTGTTAAGTAAGATCTGAACCATTGTAGTGCCTGTCCCTGAATACAGATATAATTGTGTAAACGATCTAGTAGTATTTTATGGTCTACAGTATCGAAAGCAGCACTAAGGTCAAGCAGGACTAAGAGTTAGATGTTACCTTTATCTGATGTAATAAGGAGGTCATTTGTAATTCTAACGAGCGCTTCAGTGCTGTGATGCGGTCTAAAGCCAGACTGAAACTTTTCGTTCATGTCATTATTTTGTAGGAAGGTACACAGTTGAGTTGACACTACTTTTTCTAGTATTTTAGACAAGTACGGTAGATTTGAAATTGGTCTATAGCTTCCAAGTTCATTGAGGTCTAAGTTTGGTTTTTTGATAAGCATCTTAAAGGGCCCTGGGACATGTCCTATATTAATTGACGAGTTGATTATGTTACAAATGGGCTCAATTACAGCAGGTAGTAACTCTTTTAATAAAGTAGTCGGAATGGGGTCTAATAAGCATGTCGTCGGTTTGGATGTTGCAATTATTTTAATTAAATCTTCTTGATTTATAGGAGAAAAACACTGTAGCTTTTCTTTTTGGGAGAACGGTTGAAACTAATTCTTCCGACACACTTGGAGGTTTGGTTTTAGCTATGTTGTCTCGTATTATTTCGATTTTCTCAGTAAAAAACTTCATGAATTTATTGCTACCAAGGTGCGGCGGAATACCCAGGTCAGGTGGAGTCTGTTTGTTTGTTAGTTTAGCAATTGTACTAAATAAAAACCTTGGATTGTTTTTGTTATTTTCTATGAGGTTACGGAAGTGCTCGGCTTTTGCCGCTTTTTCTTTTGACCGCTTGCACTCTCTTTCCATGCAATTTTAAAGACCTCCAATTGGGTTTGTTTCCATTTGCGCTCCAGTTTACGCGTTTCTCTTTTTAAGGCGCGAGTGGTGTTATTATACCATGGTGCTATAATCTTTTCATTAATCTTTTTTGACTTCATAGGTGCGACCGCTTCTAATGAATTAGAGAAAATGGTGCCCATGTTGCTGGTCATGTCATCGAGCGATTCTATATTAGTTGGAAAGGTTATTAGAGAAGTCAGATCTGGCAAGTTCTTTATGAAACTATCTTTAGTAGTTGAGGTGATTGTTCTACCCTGTCGATAAAGAGATATACAACTGATTTCTGCAGTGCGCAGTGTACATGTTATAAGATGGTGATCGGAAACATCGTCGCTTTGAGGTATAACATCGATATTGGTTAGATCGGCTCCGTGAGATATAGTCAAGTCTAGGGTATGATTAAGGCGATGAGTAGGACTATTGATGTATTGTGTTACACCACAAGAGTCTAGTAGTTCTTTAAACGCCACAGCTAATGGATCGTTAGCAATATCTACGTGGATATTAAAATCTCCAACAATCAGTACTTTATCGACGTTAACCAATAGATCCGATAAGAAGTCTGCGAACTCTATCAGAAAATTAGTGTAAGGCCCAGGGGGTCTATACACAGTAACCAATGTAAGAGAGACCAATGGTTTTTCACTTTTATTTGGAACAGTTATGTTCAACGCAACCACTTCAAATGATTTAAATGTATGCATTGTTCTCCGAGTAACGGTAAGAAAGTCTCTAAAGATTGTTGCGACACCACCATCTCGACCAACCGGACGTGGCTCATGAATATAACCGTAACTTGGTGGAGTAGACTCATTTAGACCGAAGTAATCATTTGGCTTAAGCCAGGTTTCAGTAAGGCAAAGTATATCAAAACTGTTTTCTGTGATCATTTCATTTACAATAACTGCCTTTGGATTTAGTGATCTAATATTAAGTAGCCCAAACTTTAAGCGTTGGTTTTGCTCATTAAATATATTGTCTTTTGGTTTAATCATGCTAAGATTTTTTCTCATACTTTTAAATAAATTATTATTTGGTTGTATTATTCGGGGGACAGACACAGTCTCTATGCATTTGGAAGCAGTAACATTCTTAACAGTTGGGTGATAAGAACACAGACTATGGTTAAAATGTGTACTTGCTAGTCAAATGGTGCGTAGCGTCTTTGAGATGTTGTCAGACAGAATTTCCGCTCCAATGCTGCTGGGGTGCAGGCCGTCGGGGCGGAAGAGCCTTGGTCGCTCCCAGAACAGATCAATATTATTTACAAAGAGCATCTTCTGTTCAATACACCATGACTTTAAGCAATTATTAAGCGTGAATAGTCTACTGAACTTTTCGTTCCCTCGTCGGTAAGTAGGAAGCGGCCCTGATAAGATGATCCTCGCCGTGGGCGATGCGTTGTGAACAGTATCGACCAGGCTCCTGAAATCCCTCTTCAGGATCTCCGACTGCCACATTCTCACATCATTCACCCCCGCGTGCAGAACTACGGCTCCCACTCTTGCATCCTCCTTCAGAATCGCAGTTACCTGCGAAGAGACATCGAGAACACGGGCGCCAGGAAAACAGTGAGTGCGCACCTTACCTTCATTGAAGGAGGCGCGTACATTCCGGACGATTGAGTCTCCGATGACCACAGCGTTGGATTTCGTCTCGCAGAGCGCAGCATACCCAGACCAAAATACCCTTCCTCCACACAACAACAATTTACATTGTAAAGGACTCTGTCCTGGATCTGATCAGGCCACAAATGGGCATTTGCATGAAGACACAACCTCAACAGTGAGGAGAATATCTTAAAGCCTCAAACCTATGTTATGATCTGCTCCACTGCTGTGGATATGAGACCATTGTACCAATCGCACTGAGAGATTTCAAATGATACCAAATATGCATATGAAGATTCTTTGTTCTTATAAGATATGGTATTTGTCAAATCCAGTTCATGGGTGAGCTTTGAATTGCTCTGAGCTCAGTTGGAGAGAGATGAGAGGGGGAGAAGAGAACAGATGTAAAGGTGTGAGTTGGTAATCATCATTCATTGTTATAAGCTGTCTGAGATGGAGATGCAAACTCTGCGGGGAGTTCATTGTATTGGATGAAGTTCTGTGTTTCCCGGGATATGGTGCCCTTTTGGTGCGGACACCTTGGCACCAGCCTTACAGCAGGTGCAGGAGTGAAGTTCATTTCGGCTCGTCGTGATCTTGAAGCCTGGGATCTGTGCATAGAAACACACGGAGTAGAAGTGGTAGGAGTATTACAATCAAGTCGAACACTTACCGCAGCTTTGCGAGCTTCAGCCAGGGATGTTTCCATCGCCATTTTTCGTTCTCGCAGACGTGTTTGCCTCTCGAGTAGATCGTGGATCTGCTTCTCCAATGCTTCCAGTTCTGACTGAAATGTGAAGAAAGATTCATCATCTGCACTCAGAGGTAACGTTAAACACATATCTGAATCATTAGCCATTAGTGGTGTCATAATGAGAACAGTGAGTTAAGCAGTAAGGCAATATTCAGAAACTAAAGGCTGGAAATGCTAACAGCCTGAGTGCTAATAGCGAATGACCGAATAAAACACATTTTTCTCTGCGTTATATGACGATATTTGGTATGTGATACACTTAAGGATAGGTTTAACCCTCTGTGAGTTATCAATTTATAACATAAATATTAAGAAATAACTGGAATAAACGATATATTTAGAAAAAGTTTGACGGAGCTCTGTCTCAAACCACGCTCTCTACATAAGACGTCAATCATTATGAAGCGGGAATTACATTCAAATTGAACGTAACAGCGTTTTAAACTTTCAAAGGCGTCTCAGGATGCGCATTTTTTTAAGCAAACTGTTCTTAAAGTCTCTCCACTTATTTATTGATTGTGAATGAAAACACAGGCCCCTCTCCTTACCCGAGTTGCTCGTTTGGTCCGCTCTAATGATGGTAAAGTTGTCCCGGCTGACCTCTTCATCTGGAACAGAGTTGTTCAGCCATGTCCCAAACTGCGAGCGCAATAATGCAGACGTCTGCAGCTCCAAGCCCGATCAAAACACAGCTGAAGCAGCTCATCCAGGTGTGTGCTAACAGGGTTGGAGATCCCTGTACTAGAGCATCATCCTACTCTTATTTCTAACACACAAACATGCTTCAAGCGCTCATAACTGATAGAAAAATCAAAAGTCAGAGTCAAGTGTCATTGAATAGACTTTATTATAGCATTTATCAGAAGAAGCTGTCACTCATCACAACATGTGTTGTGTTCTGGCTTCACCACGGAACAAGATGGTACAGTCAGTACGTCCAGATGTCTCATCAAATAATACACATCTGGGACACAGAGCATGTCCATGGTATGTAATAATGCCAATATTAAATATCATATAGCCCATCAAGGGTGTATTTTACAATAAAAATACAGCAAACAACCCAAGAGTACTGTTATATAGGGAATAAAAAACGAACTGCTCTTTGCCACATGAGCTCACGGGCCTTTCCATGCTTTGTTCTTGATTTAAATCATGTTTTTATGAGGAGAAGGACTGTGATAGAAACAAAATAAGCCCACCAAAGTAAAAAAAAAACGGATCTAAAAATAAAAAAAAAAAGTCAATACCTCATGCTTATGAACGACTGCTGGTATACTGTGAACAGTGTTAATAAATGAACGGGTTTCCATCAAAAACATGTTTATGAACTCTAGAGGAAAAGCAGGTGAAGATCCACTCAAACTCTGAGCACACTGAAGACGACGTCCAGAGACACAACAAACACACTTCACAAGAGTTACACAAGCATTACACAGCGAGCGTGTTGTTCATCTACCAGCCGCTGTTATCCCAGGTCTCTTCAGCAGGTTTGGAGGGATTCTTGGTGCTCTTGTCCCAGTCGTTGTCCCAGCTCTCCCAGCCGTCTGCACTACTGTTCTTCTGCACAGAGGCGCTGCTGAGAGCAGAGTTACTGCCGAAAGTCTCCCAGAAATCCTGCTTACAACCTCCGGCATCCTGACTACTGCAGGAATCTTTGCTCTGATAACCTTCCTGATATGCAGAACTATAACAAAAAACATTGTTTCTTTCAGATCGATAGCATGAAACATCTAATGTAGCAGGTACAGAGAAGAGGTCGTGGATGCTGAACTACAGGAATGTTGGAGTGAAACAGTGAAAACTAGTTTTGTACAGGACAGGAGAGGGTGAAAAAGCCGTTACAGACAATGAAAGGTTGTGGTGTTTTCTTTACTCTGATGAATGATGCTCAAAAGGAGTAAAGTGGAATTGAATGTATGTATTCACCCATCATCGGCGGCATCTGGTTTTCCACTGAAGAATGACGTCACATCATTCCAGCCCTTCGCACCGGCACCCTGAACCTGATCCAAAAAAGACACACGGCCACTTTACTTACTGCGCACATTGACATCAGCACAGCCGCCGCCGTGTATTACTGTAAAAGATTACTTCTGCATCTTGACTTTACTCACCACCGTAATCACAACGGCAGCACAAACAAAAGAAACAGAAAACAGTGAAGCGAATTCATGTGTAGAAGGGTGAGAGTTCTGAAAGCGTCTGCTGCGAGTCAATCTGATCATCGCATACGCTTTGAGAACCACACACCGACTCGTACCTTTGTGGCCAGACCTGTGATGTTGACGGCCATTTCATCAAATAACTTTCCTTCCTTCACCTGAATGTGATGAGTCACAGCATCAGTAACGGCAGCATCATTGATGTTACGTTCAGACACACACAAACACCAGATGAATCAATTGGTGATGGAATCAGATTGATGGACGTTTTACTCTTAGCAAGAAATTTTGAATGAAAGCTTTGAGATTTTACAGTAAAGGAATCATAAGTCCTGTCATAAAAGAACACAGCAGCTCAGGTCTATTTCTATTTTCAATCTGCATATGTCATCGCTGTGTTGAACTTCATCATTTGCTTGATCTCGTGTCCTCTCAAATGTGCATCAGTTCAGTTCTTCAGCCAAATACAAAGCTACTCTTCTTTGAAGATCCGTCGTTGTGATTTAATGATGGATGTTTGTGCTATGTGCAGCTTCAACATGTTGATCCCCATATCAATTTGTTTGTGTTTCATGAAATTGAGTAAATGATCAGAGAATTATCATATCTATGTAAACTGCCCCTTTCATCCAAAACGTAATTGTGTGTTTTTCCTCTGGGTGTGTCTCAATCAGGTCTCTTGTTCAGTAGTCAGGGCACTCTCATTTACAAAATGCTTCCAGTGCACTAAAAGGTCCATTTCCTTTAAAAAATGTAATGCAATAACCAGGGAGCATCTGTTCCTTTACTGAAAATCGTACAAGACTACTCAATGAACATCATGAACTTTTGAAAAGACAACCGTTTATATTATTTTACATTTAAACACACATTGCAGGGATTTACTAGTTGACCACATCTATTCATTGACATGTAACAGAATAACGAATGTACATAGTGTTCTTTAACTAGTATTATGAAATCAAGTCAGAGTGATTCAGTTGTTCAGTAACATGTAGGCTGAAGCAGTTAGGTCTCAATATATAGTGACCTAGGGTCCTCACCCAGTGCCTGAACCCACGCGCACAATATATGACCTAGAGAGCTGATTGAGACACGAGGTCTAGCTTTGGACAGAGGCATGTTTGTTTATTTTACAGTTATAAAATGAATATTGTCTTAAAGTGCACACTCTCAGCTTTATTTAGAGTATACCACACCCAAACTGGCTGAACAGCTCTTTAAATATGGAGTTGACCCCTTTTTCAAGAGACCAAAAGTAATCTGAGACTATATATATATATATATTTTATATAACACTGTGCTCTGAAAAACTTGATTCTTAATTGGTCAGCCACAAGTTCTGCATTTGGTGAAGTCTGCATTTGGTACAAGTTTTTTTACAAGTTTTTATCATTATTTCGTGTCAAATATTTATGTGATAAGTAATCATGTAATAAGTGGGATAATGTCCAGCCAGGTCCTGTTATCACCCTGTAGGCTGAATTAGGGTTTAAATTTACAGCCATGAAAAACACTGAGAGATCACTCCCCAAATTTTTTTTTCTGAATTTACGGTTTCTAGGTACAATTCCAACAGCAACGAGCCCTCCGTGCACAAGAAGCTGAAGAAATGTGTGATTCACCAGTACGAACGACCCAGGGCTTATGTAGAAGCTGCTCACCAGCACTGACCTCGTCCTTTGTGCAACGAAAGTGTCAGGACAGACCCTGGGTCGCACATTGTGGACACAGACAAATTGCGCTTTGTACCCACCTCACATTATGTTCTAAAATATATTTTATCTTAAAAACAGACTTATAAACATAAACGTTCAAAACAGAGTTAAATTAAACATGCACTATAGCAACACGGATGATGTTAGACCATGAAAGGACAAAAGATTCATTCCATCTCATTTCAACTCAATTGACTCGTTTCCATTCAGGGCGTATTCATTCATTCAGTTATCGTAGCATATAAACCAATTGTGCTTGCATTCACAATGAGTTTAGGAGTATCTCACTTGCAGTCACACGCTTCGCTTTTTCGAATAGCCTGACCACTTTCATGACAACCCGAGGTTAGTTTCACTTTCATTGCTGCTCCGTCATGTTTTCCTGCTTTTGATTAATCCATATTGAGTTTAAATTAAGGCTGCAACGACACGTTGACATATTCAATGAAGTCAACTACGAAATTACATTGATTTGCAGTGAACACTGCTTACATTCAATCATTTGAAATGATGGCAGCTTCAGCTCCAGGACATGCAGACAATCAGGCGTTATACCAAACAGTCAGACCGCGTTCAAAAGTGTGGGAATATTTTAAGCAGAAACCAAATAAAACTGTGTAAAACTGAAATGGCATACCACAGCTGCAAAACATCTATGCATGAACATCTTAAAAGAAAACATCCCTGGGCTCTCCGACCTCAAAATGACGAGACGGCAACGTAAGTATTTGAACTACTACAGTACGGAAAAGAGCAGTGCTGAAATCCCACGGGAAGGGAAACAATACCACTTATAATCATGTGACTAGCATGGGACAGGATAATAAATCAGCAGAAGTGGGCGGGACAAGGGAATTGAATACACAAATATGACTATATATTTTTGAAGTCAATTCTAGTGGCGCTGTCTCTGTACTCTACTGTTTGCTTTGGTGTGGGTAGTTAAGGGAATGACGCTCTCCACATCAGTAACAGTTGGTGGCGGTAATGCACCAAGTCCAGATCCAGACATTGGCTTTGTTCGATCGGGACAGTGAGACTTAATGAACCATTCAAAACGTCTGACTATTTCTTTAGTTTCAATTGAGCAGCTTGTCTACATAACCAAGCTGTACACATCACACGCACTCAGGGATATTTATGTTGATGATCATGCTAACATATCCTCTCATATCTTTATTTAGTGCCAAATGACCTTCAATATAACCCTTCCCATACCACACGCGCTTATGCTCCCACCAAAGTCGTGTGGCATAAAGACCAGAAGATATCAAGAGCAGGTAAATAATAAACATAACACGGGAGTGGGAGTCATTCTTCAGGGATTTGGACGGGACAGGATTCTCCCTCAGTTTATTGTGGGATTGGGATGGGACGGGAAAGCTTTAAAAATCCACTCCCGTATCACCCTTTTGCCCACAGGTAATTGACATATATCTGTAAATGTGTGAACCAAATGGCTTAAGCAATCAGATAATCAATAATCAGGCCTTCTATTATGTCCATTGTAAGTTCTTCAGAGGAGGTCTGGTCACATAAAATGAAAGGTAAAAGGTTGGCATGAGAGCATTGCAACAGGAGAACCAAGCATCACTAACACCTTCGAGAAATTCTTCTCTTCACAAGCAATTTGTCCTGCTCTCTTCATATATCTACTTGCAAGATCTGTTGTGTAGGCACAGTGACCTGGTGCTCCGGCATCTAGACCATTTGAGACATATGATCAACTGGGAAAAGAGCAAGCTTTCCCTAATGCAGTCTCCATGGCTGCCTGCCTTACCAATGAACACACCCAAGCTGGTGCTGAAGAGTCGAAAATATTTCAGACAGAAGCTAGCAGTCCGTCTGAAGCTTTTCAGAAGCTCCTGGGACACATGGCGTCCTCTGCATTGGTAATTCCCCTCAGCACATGAGGCCACTTCAGCACTGTCTGCAGTTCTGAGGAGAGCGAGGGACAGCGACACCCGGCATTTCATCATGCCAGTGGACCGACACACTCTCAGCCCCTGTCCAGACCTGACTTTCATCAGTTACCCCTTAGTGTTGGGTCAATGGACGGGTTCCTGCCTGCAATGGCATTTCAACTGCCTAAAAATGCTGGATGCCTGTGTTCCTGGAGATGCTTCCCAGTAATTTCTTACGGTACCAGGGTGTATTTCTTGAGCTCTTGGAAAAAAGGTCTACCAACTGAGCTACCTAGGTTAAGAGCCCACTCCACCCAAGTAGGACCAGAGGACATCTTGCTCCATACACTGGAAGATTATGATGTTGCATGGTGTTGCCGTCTCTGCTCAACGTCATGATGCGGCTCTGTGCTCATGTTTAAACACCACAATACAAATGTTTTACATGTATTTTAGGATCAGTTCAAAAATGAATATATGACGGAATAAGGCAAATTTTGTATAACTTTCATGCGTCCCTGCGTTCTCTTAGTCTATCACATTGCTGTTGATTGACTTCAAGTTGTTCCTGAGGTTGGTTTCTGTTTAAATGTTTGGATTGACACAATGGAGTGATCTCTTAATGTTTTCTGCGTATGTATATGATGTATAAAGCAGAGTAAATTATATCTCTGAGAGATGTGGACAAATATCAGGGTCACATTTGATCTTTACCTTCTCCTGTGTGGGTTTGATAACAGATTCATTTATTGTTTGACCCAATTCTGCAGCCTGACAGAGAGAAAGAGAGACAGAGAGAATGCATGAATATCAACATCACACATCATGAAAACATTTCAACATGTCAACAACCAACAAAAACACATGCATCTCTTACTGTTGACATTAGGCAGAAAGACACACATTTACACACTCCAGTCGTTCATGACCGGTTCATGACCAAGTGTGATATTATGCACTGTATTGAAAAAGCATTGCACTAGTAGTCATTCTTTTATTATGAGAAAGGGAAATTGCACTTAAAGAGTAAGTAGCATTTGATCATGAAAATTACATTTCATGCAGTGTGTTATGTTGCCGTGTTTGAAAGTAAGCAGTCTGCCAAGTTGTAAGTCCTAAGGTGAATAAATAACACAGTTATTGGCTTGTAAAAAAGGGAGTTGACTCTGAATCACGCAAATGAGATGTGTCTCTAACCGCCATATCTACGTGACTAGACATAGACCCGCCTACGTTTTGCTGAGACTGCCGCGAAAACTTCACTCACTGTAGCTCGTTTGTGATGCGTGTGTCGTCTAAAACCTGTGTTCTACGTTGTGAAACTAAGTGCATCTAATTTAAACTACCAAAGGAAGACCTTCGGAGGAAACAATGGTAGTAAATTCATTTTCATACGACATCAAAGGAGTATAACCCCAGGGTTTTACTGTGCGCGCATCATTTCACCAAAGATTGCTTCAATAATCTTGGCACGTTCACTGCAGGATATGTTAAAAGACTATCATTGAAAAGGGGAAATACCAAGCTTATTTGGAACTGTTAGCTTCACCGAATCACAACCTGTAAGTGTTGCTATTTATTTTTGTCTGAACTTCAAGAAATATTTGTGTACCTTATGTCTGTGTTTAGCTAATGCATATAACGCTAACGTTAACATGTACCGTTATTTCTGGGGTATTACAGTTTGTTTATCTATCTATGAACCCGGCTAATTTAAGTGTTCAATCTTTTATCGTCTATCGTCTTCGAATGTTTCTTCGTCAGATTCGGGCTCAAACTGGTAAAGTGAAATCCCTGCCATCTCTATCTATACACCGTGTATAATATATAACCTGTAAACCGTAATCCAGCAATGATGGTAGGTTTCCATTTGCAACATATGATGAACGCTGTTACAAGTTCAAGGAATGGGAAGAAGGAGGCGGGAACTGGCAAACGTTCAACAACTTTCTATAATAAATAAAAAAAACACAAAATGAAAGTAAAATACCGCCAGATCCCGCACGGTCGACTGCCGGCCACACAAACATAAAACAAAACTTAAAATCCAGGCCTGGTCCTCTCTTTGGTCGCTCGTCCTTTCATGCTTCCGATCTCCTCCAAAGAGGAGATACCCGTGAAACGCGCAGCAGACACTCATTATTATCACTCGCTCTCGTCCCAGCATAGGCTGTGCAACTGTGCGCAAGTGTTTAAGGTGTGAAGGGGCGTGTGTTCTTACACGTACAAAAAAGTATGAGCATATAACCCCGGTTCTGTCAACCTTGCACTGGTTACCTATAAAGAATCGCATTAACTTTAAGATCATGCTTATAACCTATAAAGCCCTACATGGTCTAGCGCCGCAGTATTTAAATGAACTTCTATTGTATTATAGAAGAGACACCTGTTGCACACCTGATTGCATCGCTGCCGGCGGCTAGTTTGTATCCTCTGACACTTGCTTCACATCACATTTGTTCCTGGTCTAAATATTAGTGTATTTTACTATAGTTACCTATCATTGTCGTTGCCGAATTATTTATAACTTTATTTTCAAAATCTATATTAATTGAAGCGTAACGCCGCTAGCATATTAGCGTGTTAGCTTGCCTTCTGTTTACAGTGTGAAATATCATCTCCCCCTATTTGTCTTGTGTGCTAACTGTTTCTCTTTTTAAGCGTATATACTAAGACTCATCAAGCAACCTTGGTAAATTAGGATTGCACTTCATACCGGTGAGTTATGGCTTCTATTCCTATTGTTGTTACTTGCACCCCATGTCATATGTTTAGCTTAGCTTAGGCGAGGGTTTTACATGTGATAAATGCAGGGAAGTAGTTAGGCTGACGGAGAAGATCTTAGAATTAGAGTCTCGCATCCAATCTTTATTTGAGGATAGTAAGAGTGTAAGGACTGTAGAAAACACTTCGGATGCGAGCAATGTTAGCGCACACAGCTCGGTTCCGGTTGAAAATCCCCTGCAGCTGGGAAACTTTGTGACGGTGAGACGGCATAGTCGCAGGACAAAACATCACTCAACCGTTCCGATTAAAGTCTCGAACAGGTTTGCCCCGCTCAGTGACGCACCGACTGAGAAACCTGCTGAAAGTGCCCTAGTGATCGGTGATTATATTGTCCGGAACGTTAATATAGAGGCACCAGCCACAATAGTCAAATGTTTACCGGGAGCCAGAGCGCCTGACATCAAGTCAAATTTAAATGTGCTGGCTAAGGCTAATCGTAAATACAGTAAGATTGTTATTCATGTCGGCACAAATGATGTTAGACTCCGTCAATCGGAGATCACTAAAGATAATATTAAAGAGGTGTGTGAGCTCGCAAAAACGATGTCAGACACTGTAATATTCTCTGGCCCCCTTACTGCTTACCGTGGTGATGAGATTTATAGCAGATTATCATCACTAAATGGCTGGTTGTCTGAGTGGTGCCTGCAGAATAATATAGATTTTATAAATAACTGGAAGAGTTTTGAGGGCAGACCTAACCTGTTGAAACAAGATGGTCTCCATCCCTCCTGGGATGGGGTTTCCCTCCTCTCTAGAAATTTGGCACACAGTCTTAATAATGCTAAAGTCTGACTACCTAGGGCCCAGGTCATGAAGGAGACAGAATGGCTTAACCAACTGAATACACAAAATATACAACATGTAATAATCCCTTCTTACAAACAACATAAAATAGAGACAGTGTCTGTCACCCGGATTAGCAAACATAAGATATTGCGTAAACCTCTTGAAAGTAATTTATTAAATGTTAAACAAATCAAACATGAACAAAATACAGATAATCAACGGTTACGACTCGGATTGCTTAATATTAGATCTCTCTCAAATAAAGCACTTTTTGTTAACGATTTGATAACCGATCATAAAATAGACATGCTCTGTTTGACAGAAACATGGCTAAAGCCAGATGATTATATTACTCTAAATGAATCCGTTCCCCAAGATTATTACTATAAACACGAGCCTCGTCTAAAAGGTAGAGGGGGAGGTGTCGCTGCACTTCACAATAATTCTTTTATCACCTCTCAGAAGTCTAATTTTAAATACAATTCTTTTGAAGTCATGGTACTTCACGTATAGACACATAATACTAAGGACAAAACATTTTTAAAATTTATTCTAGCTATTGTATATAGGCCTCCAGGGCACCACACAGATTTTATTAAAGATTTTGGTGGGTTCTTATCAGAACTAGTACTGGCCGCAGATAGAGTCCTTGTTGTCGGTGACTTTAATATCCATGTAGACAATGATACAGATGCCTTGGGACTGGCTTTCAAAGACACTCTTAACTCCATGGGCGTTAGTCAACATGTGTCAGGACCCACTCACCTTCGTAATCATACTTTAGATTTAATACTTTCTTATGGTATAAATGTGGACGATGTTAAAATCGTTTAGCAGAGTGAAGATATTTCGGATCATTATCTGATATTATGTTTGCTTCAATGGCCTACGGCTGCAAATCAAACTCCTTGTTACAAATATGGTAGAACGATTACTTCAACTACCAAAGATGCTTTTCTCGATAATCTGCCTGAATTGTATAAATTATCTAGCATGAGTAAAAACGTTGACGATTTTGACACTACTATTGAAAATTTTAACTCTACTTTCTTGGAAATATTTGACACAGTTGCTCCTCTGCGTTTAAAGAAAATTAAAAATAGCAGCCCAACACCGTGGTATAATGAACACACTCAGACTCTAAAAAAGCATCCCGTAAAATGGAGCGCAACTTTAAGAAAACGAATTTAGAGGTATTTCGTATAGCATGGAAGGATAGTACTCGAAATTACAGGAATGCCATAAAAACGTCTAGATCCACCTACTTTTCAACACTAATAGAGGAAAACCATCACAACCCTAGGTTCTTATTTAACACCGTGGCTAAATTAACAAAAAATAAGTCGTCATCGACGTCAGATTCTGATTATCAGCATAACAGTGATGAATTTATGAACTACTTCACAAGTAAAATCCAAGATATAAGAGAAAAAATTATAACAACACAACCAGAAGTGAAATCCGCTGAACAAACTAACTACAGCACCCCTAAGGAGAAATTGCAATTATTTTCTACAGTAGATCACGATGAACTGTCTAAAATCATTAGATCATCTAAATCAACAGCATGCATGCTAGACCCTATACCTACAAAACTACTGAAAGAAATGCTCCCAGAAATTATAGATCCTCTTCTTAGTATTATTAACTCATCTCTGACATTAGGACATGTGCCTAAAGCATTTAAGGTGGCTGTTATCAGGCCTCTTTTAAAAAAACCCAAACTCGACCCTAAAGAACTAGGGAATTACAGGCCTATATCGAATTTACCTTTTATATCTAAAGTTCTGGAAAAGTAGTTTCAACTCAATTATGCTCCTTCCTCCAAAGGAATGACATTAATGATGAATTCCAGTCTGGATTCCGAGCATGTCACAGTACAGAGACTGCTTTGATCAGAGTTACAAATGATCTGCTTTTAGCGTCTGACCGTGGCTGTATTTCGTTATTGGTGCTGCTAGACCTCAGTGCTGCATTTGACACCATTGACCACAGCATACTTCTACATAGACTCGAAAATTACGTCGGCATTAACGGAATAGCATTGAAATGGTTTAAGTCTTATTTATCCGACCGTTTTCAATTTGTAGCAATAAACAATGAGGTGTCCCGCAAATCACAAGTCCAGTACGGTGTACCACAGGGCTCAGTCTTGGGGCCTCTGCTCTTCGCATTATACATGCTACCTCTAGGAGATATAATAAAGCGACACGGAATTAGCTTCACTGTTATGCTGATGATACTCAACTTTATATTTCCTCGATGCCTCATGAAACCCAGCAGTTTCATCGAATAAAGGATTGCATAGTTGACTTAAAAATGTGGATGAGTAACAATTTTTTACTACTGAACTCGGACAAAACAGAAGTGTTACTTACTGGACCGAAAACTGCTATGCGTAACAACCAAGAATACTGCTTAACGATTGACGGATGCTCCATAAAATCCTCGTCATCAGCTAAGAATCTTGGCGTTGTATTCGACAGTACTCTCTCATTTGAAAGCCATGTCGCAAACACCTGTAAAATTGCATTTTTCCATCTTAAGAATATATCTAAATTACGTCATCTGCTGTCACTGTCAGATGCAGAGAAATTAATTCATGCATTCATGACATCAAGACTAGATTACTGTAATGCACTTCTAGGTGGTTGCCCTGCGGGCCTATTACAAAAACTGCAACTGGTTCAAAACGCGACAGCTCGAGTTCTTACACGTACAGAAAAGTATGAGCATATAACCCCGGTTCTGTCAACCTTGCACTGGTTACCTATAAAGCATCGCATTAACTTTAAGATCTTGCTTATTACCTATAAAGCCCTACATGGTCTAGCGCCGCAGTATTTGAATGAACTTCTATTGTATTACAGACCTCCACGTACATTACGCTCTAAGGGGTCCTGTCAGTTGGTAATACCTAGAATTTCAAAATCAAGTGCAGGTGGTAGATCCTTTTCTTATCTAGCGCCTAAACTTTGGAATATTCTTCCCTGCACGGTCCGGGAGGCAGACACACTCTGTCAGTTTAAATCTAGACTAAAGACTCATCTTTTTAATCTTGCATACACTACACCTCCATAATATTAATCCTCAGAGCATTTAGGCTGCATTATTTAGATCAACCGGAACCAGGAACACATCCAACAACAAATGATGTACTTGTTGCATCAAAGAGTGCAGAACAGTACTCTACTCTCAGCCAGTCTTGTCTCTTTGTTCCAAGGTTACCGCAGGATGCAGTTCATGCCCAGACCTGATGGAAGAGCTGAGAATGGGAAGCGGTGACCTGACAAGAGCTAAGAGGATAGAGCTGGATAAAGGACGCGACAACTTTGTTTTTCCTACAACATTTCAAATGCTATTAGATTGTTATTGATAATCTTAAATCCTTAATTTTTATATTTTTATTTAGCCTTGTTGTGCAAGCACTGTTGAGCTTGTGCAGAGGCAGCAGCTTTTGCCAGAGGGGAACTGGAATCCCCTGGTTGGGCCTGGGTTCCTCTGATGTTTTTTTTTCTCAATGGGAGTTTTGGGTTCCTCACCACCGTTTGCGTATTGTTTTGCGCTATCTGCCTGGCCGGGGGGGCTGCTTTAGAATTCATACTGGTATTAAATGTGTCTCATGTACAGCTGCTTTGTAACAATGAAAATTGTAAAAAGCGCTATATAAATAAAGTTGAGTTGAGTGTGTCCGGCATTAAGGACACTTGTTGGACGCAAGATTAATGTTACTGTGTGGCGTTGTTTTGCTTGGTAGACTGCGATTCGACAGCTGTGCCATGCCGGGGGATCTAGGCCGGTGTTCTGACATTTTGTGCTACCAATAGAACGTGCTACCCCCACTTACCGACCTTAGGTTTAGGTTGGGGATGTGTTGCTTTTGGTGCTAATAAATAAACGTTTGGTTGAGAATTGGCCGCATCTGATCCCTATCTTTTGTTGGTGGTTAGGTGGCGTTCATAGAAAGGACTGTAAATAACAAAATAGACACGCATCAGAATCGATGTGTCGATTGTGATGATTAATTGGCTGTTTTAGAGCCTTGTCTATAATGGCGATTAATTGACTGTTTTGGTGCCTTGTCGATTGTGACGATTAATTGTCTGTTTTGGGGTCTTGCCGTTTGTGGCGATTAATTGTCTGTTTTAGGACCTTGGTGATTATGACGATGAATTGTCAGTTTTAGGGCTTTGACATTTAATTCTCGTACATTTTTGATTAAGCTTTGAAACAACCATTTTTTCTGAATATAAGAATAAGACATTATTAAAATAAGACATGTTTTTTTGGGGAATTGCATCGGAAAAATGGGTTTAAGCTTTAGCATGTTAAAAATACAACCGCCAAATACTACAGAAATTAATTTAACGTGAACGCGGGACGACGGAAAAAGCCCATTCAGAAGTTCTCAAATATCTGGAGGATGAAAGAGGAGTAAGAAGACCTATAAGATAAGATGGGGCTTGACCACTGAGAGCTTTAAAAACTAACAGCAAGAATTTGAATTGAATTCGATAACAGACAGGGAGCCAATGTATGGTGGCCACGATAGGTGTTATATGATCAGTTCTCTCTATGTGAAATAATTGCAATGAAACCATCATAATGAGACGATTATTTCATTATCGTGACAGACCTACATTTACTCTAATACTTTACACACCACTGCCTCTTCAAGGCTTTTGAGTCCATAATAGAATGATTGGGAAAATGAACACATGATGAACACACACACACGAGAGAGAGGAAAATCAAGCATGCAGGAGTATTACCGGCTCAGGGGGAGGCTTATAACCACGTAACTATCATCCGCAGCATTGAGAGGAGAGGAACGCAGCATATATAACAAACACACTTCACCCATCAGCATTATCATCTCCATTCATGTTAAACATCACACGTACCTTCAGAGTGGCTTGGCCGGCCAGTTTTGAGGTCTGTTTAAGGAGAGAAGGACAAAAGTGAGTTCTAGTTTATAAAAAAAGCTAGTCTGACGGGTGTTGATCTATCATTTCTGTCAGACTTGTCATGTTTTGGTGCACTTTAAAGACATGCAATGGAGCATCAGGAATGTACTCACACTGTCTTTAGCAACAGATGCAAATTTACTGGCTCCAACAGCGAAACTGCTCCAACCCTTCATGACAAAAAAACTGAGTAAATAAAACACAAAGACCCAGACATGACAGTGTATATACACAGGGGATCATGACACGAACATTCTCCTCTCAAGTATGCTCAAGAAAACACTGTTATATAACATACTGTATTCATGTCCCATTCCCAGAATCCTATTTATCAGACAGTGTTGAAATAACCTAAAAGAGGAAAAAGTAACGGGCAAGAACCTAATGGCTGTGATCATTACCGAGTAGATGGAGGACATGGCGTTATTAATGAAGTCCTCATCTTTCTTGGGTGGGTTTGGAGTGTTACCGAAACCCACGTATCGATTCTCCTGCGGCCCACAACCTCCAGCACTGAAATCACACACACAGCCCTTCACATGGAGTCCTGTGTCTCTCATCAGGTTTCACTGCGCAATGGAGTCAACACAAAGACAGATGAACTCACTTTTGATAAGAGTTGACATCATCTGTTAGCCAGTCCTCAAAGGCTTTATCAGTGGAGCGAGCGTTATTCTGAGCCACCCCGCCGCTGGACCTGCAACAACACAACACACATCACTCATAATAGAGACACATCACTACATCCACTGACGGTGTCTGCTGTACCGGTGGGCGGAGCTCAGGCCTGTCTTTGCTTGAGGAGGCGTCCAATCACGAGCAGGGGAATTCTCAATAGACCATTCATTTCCTTCAGCAAGAGTGGCCACCTTCAACACATACAGAACAGAACAACCCATTGATTCATATGTAGCTATGTTCGTCTTCATGTGGCTCTGCGCAGGCTTATCGACGTGTGTGTGCGTGATTGTAAGAAATTTTGACCCGGCACCGTCGCCACATCACATTGAAGTATGTAGCTTTAGGCCCGATTCACATTTCGCGTTCACCCCGTATTTCGGCGCCTGTAAAGCCTGTACATTTAAAATAACAAATATGCGTGCGGAAAAGATGCGAAATGAGAATCGGGCTTAAAGTACCTCCGAGCATTTCCAGAGCAGCTGCAGCAGGCTGTGATGATTGGCCAGACTCACTGATGACATGATTATTCCAACATCTTCACTTCAATTTATACTTAACTCTGTTTTAACTCCGTTCATATAACGGTAACGTGGTATATTGTGTTATTGGTATTTTAATAGAATAGGGCTTCTCTTTACTATTATTTTTGGGCACACAGTCTTAAGCAGCACATGATGTATTCAGGGTTCTTCTTGGCTTAAAATGAGGTGGAGCCATCCTGATCTTGTACACACATAGGTACTACCGTACCTCAAGTGAAGTGACTTTGACATATTAATAGCTCTAATAAAATAAGATAAAAATGACAATTATTACGTTATGTAAAACATTACTTTTATTTAACCAAACAGAAATGTTTTTATTAAACAATAGCCAACTGAAGTAATCAGTCTTAATAAATGATCAAAGTTCATTCTCATCTTGTATTCTCTGTGGTTAACTTTAAATGATCTTGTATATTCACTAGTGACTGGAAAGTTCAAATCTATTAAATTCAAGCAGCATTTCTTGTGAAGACTCCCAACATAATTTTGATGAGTCTCAGGCAGCACGACATTTGACAGAGACGGCCGCCTCCAATTTCTCGATGCAGGAAAAACCTTGGACATATTCAAAATGAATATTTTCAAGCTTATAGTTTTTCATTAATAATGTTTGTTTGTTGGCTTATCTAATCCACTTCTTTCATGACACACAGCAAGTGTCCCTTTTTCTCAGCGTTGCACATACAATGCATTTACTTGGGCCGTCCGCCCAGGTATATTTATAACCGCCAAAGTACCTCCACCCATGCTAATGGCAGTATCTGTGATTGAACAACTGGTGGATAAACAGCGCTTACGCATCTTCTCTCCATCTTTCACTTTCAAAAACTTCTGATTGCATTTCTTTGTAGCTTTCCTGTAGCTCAGTGGTAAGAGCATTGCATTAATAACGCAAGGTCATGGGTTTGATCCCAGTGGATTGCAAGTATAAATGTATAGGATAAAGCAATGTAAGTCGCTTAGGATAAAAGCATCCGCCAAATGCATAAATGTACATTAATATTGAGAAATGAGTATTGTAGTTTTTAAATATGTGCTTAGTTATTGCAACTAATTGCTCTCTGTTTATAATTCAAATAGACTTCAGTTACGCCATGTGTTGGCGCTATGTTTCTCTGGGCTGCCTCCATGCGCAAAGCCACTTACAGTGCACTTATTACAGGGACAATCCCCCTGGAGCAACATGGAGTAAAGTGTCTTGCTCAAGGACACACTGGTGGTGGATGCTGGGATCGAACCAGCAACCTTTTGATTTGACAGTTCAGTGGTTTAACCCACTAGACCACCATCTCCATCACCATCACTGCGAACGCTTTTTTACTAAAAAAACTCTTTTTCTCAACGTTTTCTTGTCAAAAATAGTGCTTACACCAACACGGCGTGATGGCGTCATAAATATGCCAATTAGTTTCTCAAAATCCTGTTGGAAAAACTGTCCCTTGACTGCAAATCAAGACCACCTGTGATTTGCCAGATGATTCATTCATCTGTGTTTAACATCAGTATTCATGATTGGTGTTTACCTTGTCTCTGAAAAGAGCAGCAGCTTTGCTGTTGTATTTTTCCTGTAAATTCCAACTGGGATCATAGTCGCCTTGCAGCTCGAGAAACAAACGAAACTTTCCGTTTCCTCCAGCTTTCATCTTCTCCAGCTCAACGTCCTTCCATTTGTCCATTGAGACTGATCGTACAAAGCTATAGAGAACATGAATAAACCAAGAGAAAGACTTCACAATCAGCTCGCTTCTATCATAAAGCTGACAGTGTTCTTCAATAACTGTGTATTAAATGATATGGAGCACAGACCATATAATCTTCTGTTCATATGAAACCTGTTGTTCTTATATTTTCTTTCAACTTTGCGTATTACGGAAGAGCTTTAGAGAAATGATACTAAAGATTTCAGACCAGTCTAGGGCCCTGAGACAGATCTCTTTTATTTTGTCCCACATTCTGTTTATACCGTTTTCAATTTTCTGGATTCTGTGTTTACAGTTTTTTACTGTACACTACTAATATATTTGCCCTCATGAAAAAATACTTTGGTATACTTTAGTATTCACTTAAAGGGACAGTTCACCCAAAAAAGAAAATTCTGTTACCATTTACTCATCCTCAGCTTGTTCCAAAACTGTTTTTTTTTTGTTCTGCTAAAAACAAAGGAAGATATTTGGAAGAATATCAGGAGGGATGCATCGAAGTGAAAATTCTTGGCAGAAGCCGAATAAAAATGAAACACATAACATGGCTTTTCGCTATTCTTCAATTTATTTATCAAATTTTTCCACTATTGAATGTGCTTTATGTATTAAGTCTTTCTTTCAATATAAAACAAAACCACTTAAAATAAAATTGGGCAAAAAAAGTCTGCTAAATTAAAACAGAGAATGTTGCCCTCTCCCTTCTTGAATAGCCTATTTCAGACCTGTGACTGACTGCTGAAAGACTGTACTCTGTACCCTTACAACAAAACTCTTCATTAAAAGTCTCATTCAACATTATAAGCTAAGGAAAGGAATAAATAAAAATTGTTGTAATATTATAGGCTACACTGTAAAATGATTTGAAGAAAAAAAACACAAGCAAGCAATTCTAACTGAAAATAGACAGGCTCGTAAAAAATCTGTCATAAAATAAAATAACTTAACCCGTCACCATGGTGCAATGTGATATTAAACGCCAAATTAGAATGTTTGTGACGTCATCAAGACCTACATGCCTTCTTTTAACTTGTATCACACGTCATGTTCTGTAAAATTTATTTGGCAATTTCACTTATTCGGCCGAACATGCTGTTTTTGCTATTATTGGACTAATATTTTCGGTTGCTGAACATTCAGTGCATCCCTAAACGTCAGTAACCAAACAGATCTCATCACCCATAGATCTGTTTTGTTACGAACATTCTTCTTGATCACTAAAATTAAATGTAACTTTCAGGAATATTAAAACATACTATACATATTAATGTCACGGTTACATTCTGATGTGTTCTGTTTAGATTCAGTTTCTGTGTTTCTGTTCTCCTCATTTCTAACTTCGATTCAATACCTTAAAAAAATATAGATATTTGATTCCTTCTTCGATACAATGGGGAAAAAATAAGGCCCTACATTTTTACCATCACAAAAACCATCACAACCCTAGGTTTTTATTTAACACAGTGGCTAAATTAACAAAAAATAAGTCGTAAGCGACTTCAGATTCTGATTATTAGCATAACAGTGATGAATTTATGAACTACTTCACTAGTAAAATCCAAGATATTAGAGAAAAAATTATAACAATGCAACCAGAAGTGAAATCCGCTGAACAAACTAACTACAGCACCCCTAAGGAGAAATTGCAATTATTTTCTACAGTAGATCACGATGAACTCTCTAAAATCATTAGATCATCCAAATCAACAACATGCATGCTAGACCCTATACCTACGAAACTACTGAAAGAAATGCTCCCGGAAATTATAGATCCTCTTCTTAGTATTATTATCTCATCTCTGACATTAGGACATGTGCCTAAAGCATTTAAGGTGGCTGTTATAAGGCCTCTTGTCAAAAAACCCAAACTCGACCCTAAAGAACTAGGGAATTACAGGCCTATATCGAATTTACCTTTTATATCTAAAGTTCTGGAAAAAGTAGTTTCAAATCAGTTATGCTTCTTCCTCCAAAGGAATGACATTAATGATGAATTCCAGTCTGGATTTCGAGCATGTCACAGTACAGAGACTGCTTTGATAAGAGTTACAAATGATCTGCTTTTAGCGTCTGACCGTGGCTGTATTTCGTTATTGGTGCTGCTAGACCTCAGTGCTGCATTTGACACCATTGACCACAGCATACTTCTACATAGACTCGGAAATTACGTCGGCATTAACGGAATAGCATTGAAGTCTTATTTATCCGACCGTTTTCAATTTGTAGCAATAAACAATGATGTGTCCTTCAAATCGCAGGTCCAGTACGGTGTACCACAGGGCTCAGTCTTGGGGCCTCTGCTCTTCATATTATATATGCTACCTCTAGGAGATATAATAAAGCGACACGAAATTAGCTTTCACTGTTATGCTGATGATACTCAACTTTATATTTCCTCGAAGCCTCATGAAACCCAGCAGTTCCATCGAATAAAGGATTGCATAGTTGACTTAAAAAACTGGATGAGTAACAATTTTTTACTACTGAACTCGGACAAAACAGAAGTGTTACTTACTGGACCAAAAACTGCTATGCGTAACAACCAAGAATACTGCTTAATGATTGACGGACCATTTTAAGAATATATCTAAATTACGTCATATGCTGTCACTGTCAGATGCAGAGAAATTAATTCATGCATTCATGACATCAAGACTAGATTACTGTAATGCACTTTTAGGTGGTTGCCCTGCAGGCCTATAACAAAAACTCCAACTCGTTCAAAACACGGCAGCTCGAGTTCTTACACATACAAAAAAGTATGAGCATATAACCCCGGTTCTGTCAACCTTGCACTGGTTACCTATAAAGCATCGCATTAACTTTAAGATCTTGCTTATTACCTATAAAGCCCTACATGGTCTAGCGCAGCAGTATTTGAATGAAGTTCTATTGTATTAAAGTCCTCCACGTGCATTACGCTCTCAGGCATCCTGTCAGTTGGTAATACCTAGAATTTCAAAATCAAGTGCAGGTGGTAGATTCTTTTCTTATCTAGCACCTAAACTTTGGAATATTCTTCCCTGCACGGTCCGGGATGCAGACACACTCTGTCAGTTTAAATCTAGACTAAAGACTCATCTTTTTAATCTTGCATACACTACACCTCCATAATATTAATCCTCAGAGGATTTAGGCTGCATTATTTAAATCAACCGGAACCAGGAACACATCCAATAAACAAATGATGTACTTGTTGCATCAAAGAGTGAAGAACAGTACTCTACTCTCAGCCAGTCTTGTCTTTTTCCCAAGGTTACCGCAGGATGCAGTTCATACCCAGACCTGATGGCAGAGCTGAGAATGAGAAGCGGTGACCTGACAAGAGCTGAGATGATAGAGTTGGATAAAGGAACTGGCAACTTGACACGATTTTTCCACAACACTTCAAATGCTATTAGATTGTTAATGATAATCTTAAATCTATAATTTACCTTATTAGTAAGTTTATTTATTTTTTATTTAGCCTTGTTGTGCAAGCACTGTTGAGCTTGTGCAGAGGCAGCATCTTTTGACAGAAGTGAACTGGAATCCCCTGGTTGAGCCTGGTTCTCTTGAGGTATTTTTCTCCTGAGGAGTTTTGGGTTCCTTGCCACCGTTTGCATACTGTTCGGCACTATTTGCCTGGCAGGGGGGGCTGCTTTAGAATTCAGAAGTTTTACATAATTAATATTGCATATAAGAATTTATAGTCCATTTAATATTTGACCTGTGGTTCTCTCTCCTTTATCTCAAATGTGTGCTTTCACTGTGCGTGTGTATGAGTGTGTTTGCGTGTGTGTGTCTATGTCAATGTGTGTAAGTATTTATGCGTACTGTGTGTGACGAGCATTTGTATGTTTGTCTTTTGTTGTTTTCACCTTTTTCTTGTTTTTACAGGTATATGACTTTAGTTGTTTTTCTTGTATTCAATGTGTCTCATGTACAGTGGCCTTGTAACAATGGAAATTGTAAAAAGCGCTAGATAGATAAAGTTGAGTTGACAGTCTGAGTGGTGCCTGCAGAATAATGTAGATTTTATAAATAACTGGAAGAGTTTTGAGGGCAGACCTGACCTGTTGAAACGAGATGGTCTCCATCCCTCCTGGGATGGGGTTTCCCTCCTCTCTAGAAATTTGGCACACAGTCTTAATAATGCTAAAGTCTGACTACCTAGGGCCCAGGTCAGGAAGGAGACAGAATGGCTTAACCACCTGTCTGCTTGCCGTCTCACGTTACAGAATACACAAAATATACAACATGTAATAATCCCTTCTTACAAACAACATAAAATAGAGACAGTGTCTGTCACCCGGATTAGCAAACATAAGATACTGCATAAAGCTCTTGAAAGTAATTTAATAAACGTTAAACAAATCAAACATGAACAAAATACAGATAATCAACGGTTACGACTCGGATTGCTTAATATTAGATCTCTCTCAAATAAAGCACTTTTTGTTAACGATTTGATAACCGATCATAAAATAGACATGCTTTGTTTGACAGAAACATGGCTAAAGCCAGATGATTATATTACTCTAAATGAATCCGTTCCCCAAGATTATTACTATAAACACGAGCCTCGTCTAAAAGGTAGAGGGGGAGGTGTCGCTGCACTTTACAATAATTCTTTTATCACCTCTCAGAAGTCTAAATTGTATTTTAAATACAGTTTGACTTGACGGCGCAATCACGCCAGGCCAGGGTTGGCACATCAGCAAATGCCAAAATGTTAAATGACCATAACGCAAGGAAAGCATAGCATATGTTTATGCCCTGTTTTTAGCATCTTTAATTAATTGATTAATACATGAAGTATTTAAAACACTTTTGGACTGTTCTCTGGGCCTGTGTTAATTTAAGACTAGTCAACAAGTTGGTTTCAAAACTTTAGTTTAAACTTGAGCTGCAAGATTAATCGTTAAAAGATTGTGATCTCGATTCTAACAACCACGCGATCTCATTAATGAAAATCAAATATTCTCGTGTGTCTATTAATTTACACCTCGGACTAAAATCATAATGCTTCAATATGTGCTGGTGCTGCCGAAGAGAAACCATTATTATCATAAGGTATGTGAAGACATCAAAACAGTCTTTTCAACCACACACTATTATTACTTCTGTGTCCAATGATGAAGTAACGTTACTGGGATTAAAGCAGAGAGTTGTCAACTCACGAGACGCGTTTACAAGCTTCTACGCTCCCAAATAATCTCACAACAAATAACAGACCAACATATAAAGTAAATACAGCCTGACAAGAAAACTGCTCTTATGAGTGTCTTACATTGTTCTGATTATGCTTCACATCTCAACTCTACATGTTTGAAACGAAACTAACGATTGCAGTTTGTAGTGCGGACAAATCAGAGTGCGCGCTTATATCTGTCATTATGGTAAAACACGTATGAGTGTGTGCCGTTTATTACTCTATTTACGCTAAAAAAGAAGCTGCGCTATTAGAGCTCTTCATCAAGTTGCAAAGCATTTCATGTTTTCAAGTTATTTTAAACTGAATACTGCTTTGTTATGTTTATCAGTAGTGTCTTTCTTTAAAGACCCCTTCAAGCAGTCTGTAGATATCAGGCAAATGTATAAATCTTACTAAAGACCTGTAATTGCAAGTGTCACATTATGAATTTGTTTTACTGAGAAATATTTCAGTTAAACTTTTGCATGTAAAGGGAAAAAAAGGAAAAAACACTTTAGTTTACTTATGGAATTTGTGGTAAAAAAAATTCTCTTCATCTCCCTCCATATTACATAGATAAATATTTTTTAGATCTAAGAGAACTGAATATTAGGCCTTCTGTTTTAGCTTTGTTAGGTTCGTAATTATCCACAGTTTAATATTGTGCAAGAAACCTGTCAGATAATTTCACATAGGTTTGAAAATGATTCACAAGGATCATGTCTAGAACGACTTAGGCAAAATGGAACTGTACCACTTGCTAGACTGCTTTTCATATGTCATACAATTATAGTGCCCACAACATTCAAAAAGTAAAAAAACATCACAATAACAAGCAGAAACTAACTGGAACTGCATGTTCAATATGATACTTATTGCAATATGATATTTTTCTTCTGTTGTATGGCAGACATGATTCTTTCTTACCTGAGATGGACGCCGAGGCCTCTGTGTTTGCCCGAACATTCCAAACAGATCCAGATACCATACGTAACACTCACCCACTGCGGATTAAATGCACCACACTCGAAACACACCTGTCCACCAAATCACATAAACAAAGATACCTTCAGCAATGAAAACACGGCACAAACAAACACTCTCCCTTAATGCATCTACAAGCAAACTATGTCAAATCAAAGTGGCATAATAATAATTTCACTGGAGCCATGCATAACTATACTTTATTGGCTTCTTTTTGCAGTGATGCGGAAAACGGGGACCGAAGAAGGCATAAAACGAAAAAGTAGATAATGATCTACATTCAGTTATGTCAACAATTCACTTATAATAAATATTAACCAAATTAATATTTCAAATGCATGAAAGACGGATTGACGTTATTTGATGTTTTTTAGGACATGTTCTTTTGTCTTGTTGTCTTAAACCTTAATATTTATTATTCTCAGGCTATGTAAAGTAAGTCAAAACCAACCTAAATATAAGTATTTCAAATACTCACAAACTTAACCCAACCGCGAGCCTTTCTCGCTCATGCTTGACCGACAGTTAACTCAATCATGGGCTTCCCTGGACAAGTTCATCCTTCAAAAGTACATGCACATACAACTTTCCTGTTGCACTCATCCTTCCACAGGTAGCCACACCCATACATTATCATTATCTTGCAACCAGTCCATTATATTCGATACACTGGTTAAGAAATAAGCAAAAAACAACAGACAAGTAGGCAAGGTGATTGCATTTTCTTGACATTAAATAACAGATATGAGGAGAATGAGCTGTAAATGCAGTGAATGCACCTTGAGCACTCTATATAAACTGAGATGCGAATGTCTAGATTCTCAGAATAATGTTTATCACAAAAAAAGCACTTGAATAAACGTGATTGCTTAGTACTGCTATCTGTGTGTCCTTATAGAGTTTGCGCAGATTCCTCAGACGGAGTTATTGTTCTCAAACATTGAGCCGACTTTCATCCGAGCCTAATGCTGGCATTTCCTCAACAAGAACATGCAAAATAATATTAACATCATAATCACATGAGGACTCGAGTGTTTAGCTTATGTATGTTCCATAAATGAGTTAATATGGGCAGTCTGCTTTAATAGGGGCTTGTTCATTCGCTCTGCGCAAGATCAAATGTGTTCTGTAGCTTGTTCTGTACTTTTTGTTCATTTGATTTATTTTCGCTTTTTTGTTGTTTTGCTTTATAAATAATAAAAGATTTTTATTAATTGTTGTTAAATATTTTAAGTTTCATGATTTCAGTGTACTAGACACACTTCTAATTAAATAAAAAAACAATTTGATTACAAAAATTTAATTGAACATTTAGAGTCTGAAAAAACAGACTTAAAGGAGAAAATAAAAAGGATTGTGTCTAGGCTACATATTTGAAGCCCAGACAGAGACCAGGCAAAGCAAACAAATGCTCATCGCGTCACTTCTTGTAGCCGTTAAAACGATCACGTCAGGGTTGGCGCATCAGTAAATGCAGAAATAATACTGATCATAACGTATGGAACGTGGAACACAAGTGCCTGTTTTAGCTACATTAAATATTGGATATAAACAGTTTGATTAATAGCCTATGTTCTTTAGTATTTAAAATTGTTAAACTGTTAAACTTGCATTGTTTAGCCGCTGGATGGCTGTAACCCTAGTATAGAAGTTTAAAAAAAAGCATGTTGAATTAAAACTAATCAAAAGTAAATTCAATCAATTCAATATGGTTGTATAGCTAAGCTGTGAATATTTCAAATTGAAACATTTCAATTTCACAGTTTAAAAATGAAATAATAAAAATCAAATCTTTTATATTTGTGCCTCACAGGAACATGCAAGTATGACTACAAGTCAAGTGCTTGAATTGCTGTCTGATAATGAAATGCAAAAATTTCACTCACTCTATTAACATAATTATGTCTTATAAAGTTTGTTGTGAGATTGGATTTAATTTGTGTCTTTTCAGGTCAATTTGGTAAAAGCAAATTTATTTTAAATAAGCTAACCAGAGACCCGATGCCATATCGGACTTGACCCGTGCCCCAGACGATGGCCGATATGTTTGGCCGATTTTCTTTTTTCCACCTTCATCTCATTAAATCTAATTAAGTTATAAGAAGTGATACAGAATATTGCTTAAATTTAACATTTATTGAAGATATGTCTATTCAAATCAGTGAGAAAGATTGAGTAAGTGTCTATTGCAGGGTAGTAATAGTAATAAAACATTGCTCAAAACGTTTAGGCACCTTCTCTGTTCTGAAGCATGCTTTTTGTTTATGTTTATTGGCAGACATTGCTATTAGTCAAATGGTCATAATCTAAGTGAAAACAAACATAAAATAATCACTCATATTACACCGCTTGCTGCTCATAACTAAGTTAATAGTTATAATTAGATTTTTCTTTTTTATAGGACAGTAGAAAGCCTGACAGGAAAGAAGACGCTCTTGTGCGCGTGTCATGATTCTGCCGCATCATATCATGTTTCTCTTGGTCTAGTGGCAGGATCATGACAGAACCTTAAGTTGAATGTGGAGAGAGACATTTATTGTCCTTATGGCTTGGCATACACTCTCTCCAGTCTCGTCTCGGTTCCCGCCCTTCTTGACTCCTCATTTTTGCTCATGAGTTATTTCATGCCCCGCAGCTGTCCCTCTTGATTTGTTCCCTAACTTAATGCTAGGTATTCACCGAATATTCCCTCAAAGGGCCCCAAAAGGGCCTTTACGGTTTTGGCCCGAAAGACTTTTATCAACGAAACAATACGGCCGAAATGTTGTGATGACGCAAACAGAAACCGCGAACTGCACGTACTTGTGTGAAGCGAAAGTCTGCGGTGTGGACGTATTTCAGTAAATCTCGTAAAAACTCTTATAGAGTGTTCACACAAAATGCTGTGAATCGCGCTATTCGCGTGTAGTTGGACGCTTGAACATTTCGTGTTTGCTCGCATCATTCGCGCGTCAAATTCGCTTCATCACAGACGCGAATTTGCGTCATGGGAGGGGCTTCTGCCACACGCTTACGGCCCTACTAGAGCAAGCTCCTGATTGGTTAATGTGCCGCAAATTTTCGCCAAAGTTCAGATTTTTCAACTCGTGCGAATCACGCGAGTGCTCGATTCGCGTCAATCGCATCGCAAGAAGGTCATCGCGATCCGGGCCGCGATGTATGCCGGGAACCCTCGTGCACACGGAGAAGCGCAAAGCGCAGAAGAAGGAGATCAGAGCGCAGAAAAATATACTTGTCTCTCTGCACCAGATGAGGGACATGCACCCTCATTGTCTCATATGTTCGGTGAAATCCTGCAAGAAAGTGCCTCAAATAATAGGCAGTCTATTCTGTTCTTAGGCTTCTATATGACTATAAGATTGTAGCCATATTTCTGCTAGATATTTTTTTATTTGATAAAAATGTTAATTATGCACTGGCCCTATTTAAATACACTAGCTCAAATCTTTCTAAAATGTCAGGCAAATGACAAGCTCAACCGCTCAACAGCTAAGTCCCCATCCCCAGAAGTGCTGTACATTATTATTTAATGAGTATGGTAAAGTTAAACATTGAAGTTTGAATTTTATTTTATACTGTGCATTGTAGCAATGTGCTAAATAAATATTTGCATAATTTGTAATTGATTTATTCTTTGAAACTTTAATATTAATTTATGCAATTGCAATGCCTTGATTTTAGTAAAGTAAGTACAAGGTCATAGGCATAAATGCAATGTTACTAATAATTGGCATAACTTATTTCGGGGTTTCGGTTTCGGCCTTGGTTTCCTCTTTTTCGGTTTTTGGTTTCAGCCAAGAATTTTCATTTCGGTGCATCCCTACTTAATGCATAAATGTAAAAACAGCTTTCATGTAGCTAAGAGCTTTGCGTTAACAATGCAAGGCTGTGGGTTCGATCCCAGGGGATTGCACATACTTAGAAACAAATGTATAGGATAATGCAATGTAAGTCGCCTTGAATAAAAGCGTCTGCCAAATTCCTAAATGTAAATGCCCCTGTGTCTTCTTTCTTGTGCCGGATCATTTTGTAATGTTGTCCTTGTCACCCGCCTTGTCCTTTATTGCTATGTAAGTCTAGTTTAGTTATTTTTAGTCATGTCTAGTGTTGTATTTTAGTCTGGTCTAATTTAGTGTATTCAGTTTATGTTCCTGTGCACCGTTCTTGTTCCAAGCCTTGCTGTTCTGTTGTTTGACCCCCTCGTGGGTTTTCGTTTCTTGTTTTATATGTATTATTAAATATCCTTGGTAATAACCCCTTACCCACTGTCTGCACTTGGGTCCTCTGTCCTTGTTCCAGCAACACTTTCCTGACAGCACGTGTCACGAAATATATGAGCAGAACCCAGATGCAAGGCAGATGGAGGTAACAAAGACTTTTATTAAATAAAACAAAACCCACGATGGGGCAAAACAGAGACTGGTACTAAACAGAAAACTTTCCACGAGGGGAACAAACAAAACAAGGTAGCGAAAAAGTCCAAAAACACGAAACACACCGACAGAAACCACGGGGAGGAAACTCATACAAAACTTCAAACAGGTAACAGGGTAATCCAAATATCCTCCGGAACATGGGGCAAGGCTAGAAAGACAAATACAATACAATGAACCGAACAAGGTGTGAGGGGAGACAGAGATATTAAATAGGGACATAATAACGAGGGGAGATTGCACAGGGACGGAGAAGGGCAGGTGACAAGACTAAACACTAATGGGAGACAGGTGACGGAGATAACACACTAAGGGAGCCTAACGGAGAAACAAGGGGGCGGAGCTTAACGGAACACAGGATGACACGCGGCGAATTATCCAAACATACCTCCACGTGTCTCCACATAAAACAAAACATACACACAAGACATGATACTGTAGGAAACCTGTCCCAAGGCACGAAATCCAAGAACAGAAAGGACAGGATCGTCACAGTACCCCCGCTCCAAGAGCCGATCACCGAGCGGCCAAAAAAAACAAAAAATCAGCGGGACAAAATAGACAAGAACGAAGACAGACACCACACAGACAAAACACAACAAACTAGGGGCAGGGCCGACATAACTATGAAGGGGTTGGGGTTAGACAATAAGATAAACATCAAAGGGAAGGGAGGGGGGGGAATAGGCAGACCAAACTTGGGAACGCTAGGCATGGGTGGGACATGATGAGGGAACCTAGGAAGACCGGACGAGACCGGTGGGGACTTACAAAAACGGGGCGAGGCTGGTGGGAACTTGGGAGAGCTGGGGTGAGGGGTGTGTCCAAACAAATAAGGAAAAGTACAATGTGCCGGCTGGGCGGCCGGCTCAGAATACGGCGGCTGGGCGGCCGGCTGAGAATCCGGCGGCTGGGCGGCCGGCTGAGAATCCGGCGGCTGGCCGGCCGGCTGAGAATCCGGCGGCTGGCCGGCCGGCTGAGAATCCGGAAGAGAATCCGGAAGAGAATCCGGCTGGCTGAGATTCCGGCTGCGAATCCGGCTGGACCGGACTGGACGCCGGCTGGGACGGACACCACGCCTCTCTCCGTTGCTTCTTCCTTTTAAGGCGGGCCACCGGACTGGTGGTTGGCTGCAACAGTGAGACGAAGGGCACGGCAAGCACCGACCGGGATTCCTCCGACGAGGGCCCCCAAGGCCCTCTCCTCCCATGTCCGCCAAGGAGTCCTGCTGGTGGCGGAGAGGAGTCAGGGGGCAAGGTGACAACCGGTACCCCGACTTGAGAGGGGACGTTCTCTGGGGGAGGTCCCGGCCCCGTGAGAGGCTCCGCCACGAGTAGCGCCCTGGACTCCTCATGATCCATAGCGATCCGGAGCCAGTCCACGAAGCCCAGAGCACTCGTCATGCGCATGTCAGCCTGCACAAATTGTTCATCCAGGCAGCCGTTGAAGATTGCCTTCAACTCTGCCTCCGTGAAATCCGTGCTTTGCGCAATGGACAGGAAGTCTGTGGCGAACTCTCTCACGGGGATACCCCTCTGCCGGAATCCACACAGGATACGAGTCTGGTAAGCACGCATGGAGTCCGTTGCTGCCCGCTGGGTTCCTTTGTTTCGGTTCATTCTGTCACGAAATATATGAGCAGAACCCAGATGCAAGGCAGATGGAGGTAACAAAGACTTTTATTAAATAAAACAAAACCCACGATGGGGCAAAACAGAGACTGATACTAAACAGAAAACTTTCCATGAGGGGAACAAACAAAACAAGGTAGCGAAAAAGTCCAAAAACACGAAACACACCGACAGAAACCACGGGGAGGAAACTCATACAAAACTTCAAACAGGTAACAGGGTAATCCAAATATCCTCCGGAACATGGGGCAAGGCTAGAAAGACAAATACAATACAATGAACCGAACAAGGTGTGAGGGGAGACAGAGATATTAAATAGGGACATAATAACGAGGGGAGATTGCACAGGGACGGAGAAGGGCAGGTGACAAGACTAAACACTAATGGGAGACAGGTGACGTAGATAACACACTAAGGAAGCCTAACGGAGAAACAAGGGGGCGGAGCTTAACGGAGCAAAGGGATGACACGCGGCGAATTATCCAAACATACCGCCACGTGTCTCCACATAAAACAAAACATACACACAAGACATGATACTGTAGCAACCCTGTCCCAAGGCACGAAATCCAAGAACAGAAAGGACAGGATCGTCACAGCACGTTACAGTATTATGTCCAAAGGCTGAAAGCGGTCTTTGTGGCTGTTTAAACACATGTGCTCTTGACAGGGCTGACAGTGTGACATATAACTTTATGTTTTGAGATACAGTTTGTCAAGAGCATTAAAAAGAAACGTGAGTTTGTCGTTGTGCTTGTTTCTATGTGACATTATGGCGCACCACTATTTGATTTAAACTTAAACTAATTTAGGTAAACTAAATGCATCACGCATAATCTGAAGATAGTTTTTTACGTTTGAAATTATTCTTTCTATTTTTTTTATGTTTCTTATTTATATATTTGAATTATATTTCATTTTGAATAAGTATAAGTATTGCTCTTTAATAAAGAAAAGTTATCCGAATACTCTCAAAATTACAGAAATGCAGAAGAGCACTGAATATGAACACAAAGCAATAAATGACACAATAAGAATTTTAGGATGTCCTGCCGTATTTCTATGTCGATTGGATATATTCGTGTCTATGATTTTGCAGTATACTAGAATTTCTAACTTCCATACGATACCTTGAAAAATATCGAAATACTATACAATTTTTCGATACCACAGGTAAAAAACTGCCATAACACTAAAGATCTAACATTTTTTATTATTAAAGGTATTATTTGTTAATCTAATGTCAATTTTACTAATTTGATTTTAAATAGTAAATGTATTGTTAAAATGTATGTTGTATTTGTTAATATTCATGGACCAGAGCTTACACAACCACCTTTTGAAAAAGATAAATAAAAACTTGAACAAATGTATTGCTCATTGTTTGTTAACGTAAATTATTACATTTATGGGATGAACAGATTTTAATTTAGCATTTATTTACATATAATCATGGACCTCAAGTGTGCCTGTGCGTGCATTCCAGCCCAGCATAACAGTTAAACAAACCTCCGTTACTAATTCCAAACCATCACATCTTTCAAATGTGTGCAGTGCGGGTTCAGTGAAGTTATAAGTGAGAAATAATGAGGCAGGATGAGTGTGTAAAGGAAAGAGAGACTGTAAAAGGACACTCAGCGAGAATGCATTATTTCCATTGCACTTTGGCACTTTCCTGTTTTTTATTAAGTAACCATGTGCTTGTTTACAGTAGCAATGTCGGGTCTCAAGCGATGTCTACAATCTACAGTTAAACTTTGCAATGCACGGTGACATTGTGTCTTCGATAAAGCCGCGACGTTATGAAGTGAGGAGCGTCTAGGTGCGAGCTTAGCAGAGACACGTCTTCTTTATACAGTGTGAGCTGGGCAGTTATCAATCAGGCATGTGTCATCTGTAGAGTGCAAGCTTCTCATAAACTCATGCGCGTCTTCTTTATACAACACAAGCTGCGCAGACACACGTCTTCTATATACTGTGCTGTGTTTTACCTTTTCTGTTTTCTTGTTTGCCCCTGTAAAGCTGCTTTGGAACAATGCACATTGTGAAAAGCGCTATATAAATAAACTTGAATTGAATATAAAGTTTTAAAGTCAGGCGGGTCTGCGAAAATTGAGCGTCTTCTTTAAACAGCGCAGGCTGCAAAATTATAAAGTCAAACGCGTCTGATCTGTATTGTGCGAGTTCATATGCCCCTTAAGACATGTCTATATTAGTTTACAGTGCCATTTGTGGCACAGAGCATCAAGAGTCATGTAACCAGGCCCAGTTCATGACAGGTACAAAACAGTGACATAGCAGATATCCTGGATATCCTGGATGGGCACACAGTAATATAGACGCCAAAAAATTAAAAGACCATTTCAAACGTTTTTTCTGATAAGAATGTGTTTTGGTAAAATGATCATTTTTTTATTTCTGTGAACTTCTGACAACATTTCTTCCAAATTTCATATTCAAATGTTGCGTTTTTTACAGAAAAAGAACTGGAGAAAAAACAGGTCAAAGCAACAGAAAAGACGATCTGCGATCGCAAACAAAACTAAACAATTTCATATTTAGATTTAAGAAACACAAAACTAATGAAAAGATATAAAAAAATTATATTTAACCCTGATTTTTTAAATTAGTTTATTATAATGCTCTCAGGCTATCATTTTGCTGACTGTCACTCTTAAGGTTTGCTTCTGTTGGAATTCAACAAACACTGCAATAAATGCAGGATTTAAATGATTTATGATGTTATAAATATAAAAACACACATTCATTACAGAAGACTGAGAAATTAAAACAAATATAATTATTGATGATTATTGCCTTTTACATAGTAATTGTGTGCGTTTGATTTCACTGATGTTTTATGCATTAATAAAACGATTATGTAAACTGGACATAAATAGAAGCCCGTAAAGCGACCCAAGAACATTCCCCATCACTGAATGATCACTGACTTCTGTTTCATTTCACAAAAACTCCTGTTTTAATGAATGAATCTAATTAAACTGCACAATGATTACATCATATATCCTGTTGTTTATGAGGTCTGTGAGCGCGCAACAAAACTCTTTTGAGATGGAGGGAGACAGATTTACTTCTGAAGATGGAGCTTTCAGGCATTACTGATGATCAACAGGTTAAAATCTAGCCTATTACAAGCAAATAATAGCTGTTTGTTAACAACAAAAAATCAGCCCGCAAAAACTCCCGTTATAATACATGAATCAGACTTTACTACACAAATACTTTTACTTGCTGTTCAAAATAAATTCAAAACAAGCGTGCAGTGCACCTTAAATTCCTATGCACAGTATTTTGATGCACCATAGCATGCTTCCGTTACAAACTAAAGGCGCAACGTGAGTGAAGAGTGGCGTTGCCTCCAGCCAATTGAAAAATAATGCAATTCTTGCTGTTATTTTTTATTCTCATTGGGTGGGCAAGACAGAAGTTTAGGTGGGCTCAGCCAACACCGCATGTAATGAAAGTGAAAGAGACCTGGGATCACATCAAACAGAACCCCTTCCCAAGCAGTAAGCAGTGATCTTATCCACTTCTTCCAGTTCACGTCTGACAGTTCAGTGTCTGTTTGCTGTTTTGAGCTAGTGGCATGAGCCGGCAGCAAAACAGCCAATCAGAGCAGAGATCAACATGAATATTCTTGACCCTTTCAAATAAGGTAATAAAAGACCTTTTCATTCTAGGGACAAATCTCGGGGTTGTAAATGGACATGTTAAACCATTTCTGGATAATTTTTGCACTTAATAAAGCCACATACCTTCTATGTAGAAGAGAAGAATATAACATATTGTTTCAATTAATTCTTCTTAAGGCCTGATTCGTCCGAAAATCATAAGCAATGCTTTAACACGGAGCCATCAACCTCCCAGGTTATGTTAAGTCCTGGTCCATTTATCTTGAGATCTTTTAAGTTAAAACTTCAGTTCAGTTAAGCACCAACACTTTTTCAGTAAGTTACCTTTCTTGTAGAATTGTGCTTCAAATAAAGAACTTTATGTTGAGCAGAAGATTGTAAGTTAATCATTTACAAGTCAATTTTGCATATATGGACATTTAAAAAAAAAGCGAACTGGTAAAAACAGTTAAATATTAAATGCGTCAAATGCGATGCAGTCACAAATTTGCGTGCACCTAACTTTTGTGCTGGTGCACCTTAGAAAACTATGAGCGCATGAGGAGGAGATGATGTGACTGCATGGATTACAGGAAATACCACAACTGCACAGCACAATGTAAATAAATAACTCAATATATTTTTCTTCAATAGTGCATGATCATCAAATGTCAATGTCTGGAAATATACCATCAAGCTCTCGCCCAATCGCCTTTCTTTAAGTCCTCATTATCAGTCCTAACTATGTTCTTAACAAAACCGGATTGAAGAAACATTTGTCTTTTACAATTATGTCTACAATTGATCTCAGATGAAGTAAACCGCTAATGAATGATGTAATTTCAATGAGGAGTTAATGATCCGTCTAAATGCTGTAAACATTTAAATGCTGCAGAGACCTTCTGCTTTAATATATTTACAATTATAACAATTATTCATTAGTAACTCTTAGTGTGGCCTTCTGTGCACACGTACACTTTTAGTAAGGATCCTATGCACAGTTTTATAAATGAGACCCATGGACACTAACAATAGTTACGGCTGGCCTTATATCAATAGCAAACATGGGGAGTGAGAACACATTTAGGGGGGGCACAGCAGACACTGGGTAAAACACTTATAAGCAAACTTGACCAATCAGGATCCAAAACAATTATATTGAGACTTCTAATGAAATCTTGGGACAAGTAATGACAAATGTCCTAAGATGGTTAATGTCAAGCCCTGGGTATCCATGGAGATCATTCACTCAACATCACAATCTCATTTTTGACAGATGTGGCTTTAGAGGGATATATGATAAAACACTCCGATATGGACCATTGACTCACATTATTTTCATCTTCTGTGCGCACCTCCTTCAGCACGCGTCTTGTTCTGGGACTGGCCATTGCTGTCAAACACACAACTCAACATATTAAAACACATTATTCATGACTGAACGACACACAAGTTGACAGTGGCTTTGTGTCGTGATACACTGAAATGACCGTATACATACATATATTACAGTAAGAATAGACATTATTAGATGACGTTACAACGATAGCTAGTGTATTGAGAGTAAGTTAATTGTATGTGTCTGTCAATCATAACATCACATGAGTGGATGATAAGGACAAGTCAATACTCCCGTCTGATCTCATGTGATGAATGCACGTGTATATGAAGGTGAACTGATGTGACGTGAAGTCTCTTACCTCGCGTACGTGTGTTTGATCAGTTAACGTTATAATAATAATAATGAAGATTACGATGAGAATGATCTCTAGCCGGATTTCATTGACGTGACACACACAGACTGATGACGTAAAAAAGAGTCACTCCGCGTGTCTAATGTATAACTAACTCATCGGTAATTGATCAGTCTCGTTTACTGTTCATTTCTTTCTCAATAATGTAATGTTACTGCTGATCATTGATCACTGCTGCGCTGGCACACAGCGGCATTCTGGGACATCCGCATACGTCACTGCCGTAGCGTAAGCATTACGTCACGAGTTGTAAGGCGGATACCCCACCCACTCAAGCAGTTGTGAATGTATGGAAAGCTGAAAGATCCAAAAAGGCTGCTAAAGGCTAAGACTGTGGCTGAATCCGAAATGGCATACTTCTTTACTATATAGTAGACAAAAGCAGTAGACGAACACATAGTATATCTAAATCATCAGTTTTCACAAATTACCTCACCCTGGTGCACTATTTGTCGTGTCTACTAATGTTGCGTCCGAATACGCCTTCTAATCTAGTGTGTAGTAGAATGTTGTATGTTAGAGTGAGTGCAGAGTTTGTCCAGTAGGGGGAGGTGATGCATTGGGTTGGTGGATTGTAAGCACTGTTTAAAAGAGCAGAAGAGCTCGTAATGAGGGCGCTTGTGATTGTCATGTTTGCTGTGCTGGGGCCCGTTTCAATAAGGAAGTTCAACCAACACCGAGTTAAAATCTGAACTCTGAGTTGATTTACTCAGAGAATCGCTACTCTGAGTTTTCAGTTTCAGACCAGGTGATTTGAGTTAGTTCAATCAACCCTGAGTAAGTTCACTCTAGGTTACGCACGTGCAGCATGGCTATAAAAAGCCATCATCAATAGGTTGGTTTCACGTGACGTCAAGATGCTGCATCGTGAGAGCGCGAAATTCAGATGGAGGGCAGGAAGTAAAATAGCTGAGGATCTGCCAGTGCCGTCTGAAAAAATGCCAATGTTTTGTGTAGTTTACGGCTGCTCCAATCGTTCAAACAGAGTAAAGGATTTTACAGAGTACCAAAGATTGTCACTCATAAATGTGAGAAATGTAAAAAGTTCACAGAACAACGCCGTAAAAAGTGGATTTTTAACGAACTTCTGCGGTCGGGAGGAGCAGAATCTGTTAATGCCCGTGTGTGCAGCGACCACTTCGTCGGAGGTTATGTTATATAGCCAAATTGTTTTTTGTGTCTGTGTTTATATAGCATTCGGTTTTCGTTAAATGCTCTTTACTTAGTAATTATTATAAAGTTAACAGTATGTTTAATATGCAGTTCATTTGGGCTTTTTTGACTGCCCTAGCGCTTTGGGTGACGTTGAGTCGGTAGATTGGGCTCCGACGGTCAACCTAAGGTCCCCAAAAACTAAACCCAAATCAGAGGCATCTCTCAAACGAGAGCAGAGGATGACGCTCAAGGAAGACCAACAAAGACGGTCGAAATGTGCAGAGGCTATGTTGGATCTCCAACAGACAGATGAGAGCCAGGATTTGACACAGACAGCCGAAAGTTCCGAACCGAAGCAGCGTGACTAGTGACCAGTGGATAAAAGTATTACACTTGTGTAAAACTAGTGACGAGGGCTAGTGATCTAGTCCAATTGTACTGGCTATATGTATTATATGTAATGAAATGGAATCTAATCTGTTATTGCACACCATGTTCTTATTATAACAATTGTTGAAAAATCTTATATTGTAAATAAACCACCATTTATAATTCTGTCTTCTCAATGGCATTTAATGTTTGCATTTATATTAAACAACAGCCAGAACTTACAAAGACCACACTTATAACAATAGTCAAAATGATAGATAGTTGGTGATGTCAACAGCATCCACTGTTGGCAAATCTTCAAGTTCGACATAAAAGTTCAATCATCGACCAACATATCTGTTTACTAACTCCTTGTATATTTTGCTTGAAACTGGTCCTAATTTCATACAATACGGACTCTCCGCAACGGTTTCCTCCATAGACGCATTCTCCATATTTACTTCCTGCCCTCCATCTGAAATCGCCCCGCCTTCGAGCGTCATCATAATCACGTGACTGAAACCCAGCTATTGAGCGAAGATAGCACGATTCACCATGGCAACGGCACGTGACAAACAGCGCTCTGTTTATTTCTCGCCAATGGAATTGGAGGTACTATTACAAGCGTACGGTGAATATGAGCACATATTTAGAAAAAAGAGCAACACAGCCGCAGCAGCAAAAGAAAGAGCGTTGGCGTGGGAGAAAAGTGCTTCACGTGTTAATGCGCAAGTTTAAATGTCAATCACTTTTAAATTCATTTTGTTGAAACTGTCAAAATTGTAATTATATTGAGCTCTAAGAGATTTAGTAGAGCTCAATATAATTTAGTAGAGCTCAATATAATTACAATTTTGACAGTTTCAACAAAATGAATTTAAAAGTATATTATATATATTTATATATATTGTACACACACACAAACATCTACGTTTTTTTCATATAGGTGCAATCCTTCTGCAATTAAAAGAACTTGGCAGCAGCTGAAAATGAAATATAAAAACATCATTCAGTCAGGTGAGTTTAAAGAAATAAAATGCTCTTACTAGTATAGGATGCCTGACTGGGATATGTTTCATCTATTACTTAAACAAGCCTTAAAAGTTATGAGGAGAACCGAGCACTATGGTATTCTAAATAATGTCTGTAAAACAGCTATGCACTGGATTTGATAGTCCGTTAAACCACATCCAATGAAAGTAATCAACAGTTGTAATGGCCTACCAAAGAAAATTCTCTCTGAATATCTTAATTAGAGTAATGACAATAATTTGACTATTTCATGTCTACTCAGCCAATAGAAAGAGGGCAGAGGCACGTAAAACAGGAGGAGGTCCTGCACCACCACCTCTGACGGATGCAGAGGAGATGGCCTTGAGCCTCAACACTGGACGACCAGTGGCTGAGGGAATTCCAGGAGGGAGTTCATCAGAACCTGTTTCTCCCCAGGATACAAGTGCTTATATAATATGTAAAAGGCTTGACTATCTTGGTTTGTACAGGCTCTTATAGTTACCATAATTTCACTTTGGCCTTTTTCTTTGTCTCAGCAGATTCTGATGGTAAGGTTAGCCTTGTGGAACTTCTTGTGACAACAGAACCCCAGGCAGTTGTAAGTAGCCTAACCCATGCTGAAAAATTTCAGGGCATTCTTAAAAGGGAATACTAAACAAAATGCACATCTTCACAGGATTAAGGGGATGAAGAAACCTTATCCGCTGACACAGAGAGGCCTACAGAGATAATGTTCATATCATGTATCTCCAAATCACACACTCCGTAGTAGACCTCTAGAGTGCTAGTAGGTATATGTGCACAAACTGACATGCTTCTCATTTTTTGAACAAAACATGGCAGAACAGGAGGAGGGTCCATCAAATTCTGACACACAAATTAATGCAGTTCAGTAAATGTCATTGTTTGAATCTGCAGAATTTTTTCGAACATCAACATCTAACCTCAGTCTTGTGTTTTTCAGTTGCCAGTTAAGGAGCTATATAAGCTCCATCTAATAAAAAATTACAAAAGACGGATAAAGAACTTGTGTACTTGGACCGTCAGATTCTAAAAACAGATTTGGAAATTGAGCTCCTTAGGCACAAACTAGAGGTGGGTGTACAAAATAATGGAACAGTCTTACAACCTTATAGGGAATTTAACTGTTGCTTTTGTATTTGTAGGACATAAAGAAGACAAAATGAATTGTGAATAAATTGAGTTTATTTAACAGTCCTGTGTTGGTTTGGTTCATTATTTTGCAAAGACATTACGGCATATGAGGTCTCTGACCACCCTTCCATCCTGGAAATCCCCAGTGTGTATGAGGTCTGCTTCAGGATCTTGAGTTTGTAGGGCAGGGTGTTGCTCCCCTCTAATAATGGCAATATTATGAAGAACAACACATGCCACAATAATGTCACAAGCCCTTTCAGGGGTCACCCTGAGGTGGCGCAGGCACTGGAAACGTGATTTCAACAGGCCTATGGTCATCTCCACCCGGGCTCGTGTCCTGTTGTGTGCCATATTGAAGTACTGCTGGGGGCCTGGCTCAGGTTCTGGGTAAGGGGTTATGAGTGTAGGTTGGCATGGGTAACCCCTATCACCCAGCAGAAGGCCATCCATCTCTCCTGTAAGGTCACATTGGTTTAGTTTTTTCCACAAACAGACATGACCATGTGTTCAGTCAGTGCATACATTTACTTACCTTGGCCCATTCTGTTGCTCAGAGATGACTCACGATATATCCGTGAATCATGAACTGAGACTGGCCACTTAGCCTCCACATTTGTAATTATGTGTGCAGCATCACATATGATCTTTACAGTGACAAAAAAAGACATTAGTGTTACTGTACTTGGAAAAAGGCCTTGAGATTAGGAAACATTAGGCCATGTCAGTGTACCTGCACATTAATGCTGTGGATGGACTTCCGATTGACATAATCTGCCTCATTTTGTGAAGGAGCGATGATGGGTATATGAGTGCCATCTAGGCACCCAATCACATTGGGAAATCCTAAAGGGGATTTTAATTATTAGCTTACCTCCAGGGGTGGCAGCAAGATGTTATTAGCAGCACAACATTTATTTGATCAGCCTTATTTAGAAAGATGTAGACCATTCACCTGCAATCATGTGAAACTCCTCTTTGATGGCTGCCACAGGTTTGTGGCCAGGAAACTTAACAAAAATGTGCAAAAAGTGCTTGAGAGCGAGGCACACTTTTCTTACCGCTCTGCATACAGTTGCCTTGCTAACGTGTTCTGCATCCCCGGTGTTATAAAGAAAGCTACCATTAGCAAAGAAACGTAATGCCATACACAAAATCTGCTCAGATGTAAGAGCACGGCCACGACGAGTGAGGTTTGTGATGTAAGGATGAAGCAGAGTGTGTATATATGTTATGGACTGTAAAGAAAATCGGTATCGCTCAAATAAAAAATCCTCCGGATATGATAAAACATCCAAACGGGGCCTCACAATTCTCTCTCGACGTAAATGTAACTCTCTGCGAATTAATGCAGATTCCTCATCTACGGGTTCATGAATAAACGGACATGCCATTTTAAGGTCTGTGTAACTTTATTGAGCGCGATTAGGAACGTGAATGAACAAACAAATGGCGTATGCAATTTCAACACCGCTCGCACTTCGAAATGGGGGTGGAGATTGTAACAAACCCTGGGTTTGCGGAATAAAACCTGCTCCCGACCAGGTTAGGTTCATGGAGTGGGTTACTCTGGTTACTCACTCGGAGTATAAGATACCTCGATTTCTGAAATGGGCTTGAATTACCCCGCGGTCGCGGGTTTGACAGACCTCGCGTTCTGAAACCAAAAACCCTGAGTATTCCGTTTTCTGGGGTTGACTTACTCTGAGTTTGCACTTACCCTGCTTTCTGAAACGGGCCCCTGATGGATCCTAAATAAAGAAGAATCATAACGAAGTTTCGTTCTCTTGGAGTTATTCCATTGTATTTGAGATACAACATAGAAGAAAAGAATTCATGAAGTAGGCGAGAGATTCCTGGGTGTCTTACTGGACAGCTCAGATTTAGAAGTACTCAGCAACAGATAATAGAGATGGGACAGAATACCACGCACAGCCCGCAAAACAGATCTCAGCCGACTTTCATGTACATTTAAACATGTTGTACATTAACATTAACCTTGCTTTGTTCTTAAATTGACCATGTTTTAATTCATAGAATTTAAATACGAAGCATTAATATTGTGCTTATTATGTGCAGTTTATTTACGTTTGTGTTTTATATGTATTTTATATATATGTGCCCTTTACAATGTAATTTTGCTTTAATGTTTTTTTTAACTCACAGATGTATCCAAATACATGATAATTATTCTCAAGATATTTTTAATCAGGAGGTTGTAACGGGTATATATATTCAATTCTTATCACATTTGACGAACAAATAATTACAAAACACAAATAAGCCCTAAACTATTAAATACTAAAATGTTAACTTCAGAACACTTCATACGCGGACAAAACTTATTACAGAAGTTTGAAGGGTTATTTAACCGCAATCATGAGATTTGCGTTTCGTTAGTAGTTACGTTTTGTGCACTTCAATGTCCTTTATGTCCACTTCACAGGGCTTTTACGGGCGAATTGAACAACCTCTGAAGCAGTAAGAGACGCATACAAAATATGCAGAGGAGTCGTGAGGACCAGGATTAAGAACCGGCAGTAGCTCAGCGGCTACCAGTCAAAACATTGTCTCACCTTTAACATGACAAGGCAGAGTGTTCGAGGGTGAGAAAAAGTTTCTGTTGAGAAAGGTCTACAAGAACACTACAAGTTAAATGCAGTGTAATGGTTATCTTTAGCAGTCTTCTCATTTTCTTCTCGCTCATCTTTTCGTAATTTATCAAAAAAAGAAACAGAAAATTGAGTGCACCCGCCATCACAGCATACAAATTAAACCCTTGGTGCAAAAGTCAAGATGCTTCGCACAAAACGTGACATAATTAACGGCCCCCTCAGGCCCCCTTGTTGCTACGCTACTGTTACAGTTTTAGTACAGTATTGCCCAAATCATAGTATGCTGTATACCATTTTTTAAAGACTGTTCTCACCGATACTGATACCTATAACTGATGCCTGTTTAATGTACAATTATGATAATAAACCAGTATCTTACTGGTACATTTTCTTTTTTCTTTTGAAGTACTATTTTTTGATTAAGTTCTATTTTTTATGATAAGTAGCACAATTTTACTAGCACATTTACTGAAGTAAACAATATACTCCATGGTCGAATTATAAATAAATAAACGGGGGTGGTTTGGTAAAATGTGAGTCTATTATAGATGTTCAAGTCAACCAGACTTTTATTTTGATGGGATGCCGCAAATGGTGTTTGTTTATTTGTTTGTGTCTTCGTGAAGTGAATGCAAAATTAGTTTTTTAGACGCAACAGCGCCACTCTGTAAAATAAGAAGAAAACCTATTTAAACAATATCATAATATTTTGTTGCTGTTAGCTATTCAGCGCTAATTTCTTGTTAGGATATAATACATTTGACAGATTAAAGCAAATTCAGTTTTTACATTTACATTTATTCATTTGGCAGACGCTTTTATCCAAAGCGTCTTACAAGTAGTAGGGTGCAGTGGGCAACTATCACTGCAGAGCAGACAGGGGTAAGGTGCCTTGATCAAGGGCACTTCAGTTATGTCCTGGGGCCCGTTTCAATAAGGAAGTTCAACCAACACCGAGTTAAAATCTGAACTCTGAGTTGATTTACTCAGAGAATCGCTACTCTGAGTTTTCAGTTTCAGAACAGCTGATTTGAGTTAGTTCAGTCCACTCTGAGTAAGTTCACTCTAGGTTACGCGCGTGCAGCATGGCGATGAAAAGCCATCATCAATTGAGTGAAGATAGCACGATTCACCATGGCAACGGCACGTGACAAAAAGCGATCTGTTTATTTCTCGCCAATCGAATTGAAGGAACTGTTACAAGCGTACGGTGAATATGAGCTTATATTCATATAAAAGAGCAACACAGCCGCAGCAGCAAAAGAAAGAGAGTTGGCGTGGGAGAAAAGTGTTTCACGTGTTAATGCGCATGTTTATATATCAATCACTTTTATATTTATTTTGTTGAAACTGTGAAAATAAGAATTATATTTAACTCTCTCGCTCTCATGTCGGTGATATCCTTCTGCAATAAAAAGATCTTGGCAGCAGCTGAATATGAAATATACGACGGTGTAAAAAAAAAAAAGATTACGAGAATAAAGTCGAAATGTTACGAGAATAAAGCCGAAATATAAAGTCGAAATGTTACGAGAATAAACTCGTCATATTTTGAGAAAAATCACAGAATTGCTAGAAACAATGGCTGTGGAGGATTTCGTTGAATCCTACTTTAGATTAGGATTTAGCAATAAGGAAATTCTTTGTCTTTTGGCGCATCATCACGGAGTTATAATTAGTAAAAGGACACTGCAGCGGTTATGTAGGAAACTGAATTTATTCAGAAGAAAAAATCTGACATGAACTACGAATTAACTCACGGATTCAGATGACGTGCTTAAACATAACTTAAACTCTTCAAATACAACTTTCACGAAAATAAAATACGTATTACGACGAGTTTCTTCTCGTAACATTTCGACTTTATTCTCGTAATCTTGAATTTATTTTCTTTTTATCATGGCACTAAAACGCCGTCGTAGAAATACAATAACATCATTTATTCAGGAAACTTTAAAGAAATAAAATGGTCTAGCTAGTAGGATGCCTGATTGGGAAATGTTAAATATACTTCTTAAACTGGCCTTAAAAGTTAAGATAAAACGTCCAAACGGGGCCTCACAATTCTCTATCGACATAAATGTAACTCTCTGAGAATTAATGCAGCTTCCTCATCTACGGGTTCCTGAATAAACGAACATGACATTTTAAGTTCTGTGTGACTAAATTGAGCGCGATTTGCAACTCTAATCAATAAACAAATGACGTTTGTAATTTCAACACCGCTCGCGCTTCGAAAAGGGGGCGGAGATTGTAACAAACCCTAGGTTTGTAATAAAACCTGCTCCCGACCAGGTTAGGTTCACGGAGTAGGTTACTCTGGTTACTCATCCGGAGTATAAGATACCTCGATTTCGGAAATGGGCTTGAATTACCCCGCGGTTGCGGGTTTGACATACCTTGCGTTCTGAAACCAAAAACCCTGAGTATTCCGTTTTCTGGGGTTGACTTACTCTGAGTTTGCACTTACCCTGCTTTCTGAAACGGGCCCCTGATGGTACTAAGAATTGAAACAGCGACCTTTTGGATACGCGTCAAACTCTCTAACCACTAGACCACAACTGACCCTAGATTTTATGCCTGGATTCCTGGATTCCATCCGCGTTTTCCACATTGCAGAAACCATAGGGCTCTATGTACGTCACGTGAGGTATCTGTAGTGTATTTCGGGGGAAACTATGAGTTTGATCACAGCAAAAGACGTATAATTAATGATGATTAATTATACCTGTTTTATACACTTTATCGGATTCGGCAGACCTGATAATAGCGACAAACTAAATTTACACGTCCAGCGAGTGATCAGCAGATCGTATATCACATCTAAGAAATATTACTTTCCTGGCCTTGGAAACATAACACTCTTACTGTATGTAGTACAGTACCGCTCCAGAAATTATAACTAAATCAAGCAGTTTAAGTGACATTAATATGTGATAAAGAAACACAGCAACAATTCGAGTGTGCAGACAAATGCAGGTTTATTGACCACACAAAAGGGAAAACAAACCGACTAACTAAGAAATAACAAACAAACATGAAACGTAAAAGCAGTAAAGAAATGGAAGAAATAGACAAAGCAAAGAGTGGCAGTATTACAAACAACTATTCACATCTGCATGAACCATCGAGGACAGTCTCCTTAGTTAAAAGGGCTTAAACGCACCTATTTAGGATATAGTTGGTACTTGCATTGGTTTCCTTTTGAGTGTGCTTGGACAAGGTTTTGTGTCCGTGGAAAAGTGTTCTCAAAGTCCTGATGGTTTCAAAGCAAGCGGGTGAGTCCGTCTACTTCTTTCTTAGAGCCGGGATTGGCTGACGAAGTTAGCCGAAGTAATTCTGCCGAAAGGAAAAACTGTCTCCGAAGAGAGAGACAGGTCTCAGGAGGTGTTCTTGAACTGGAACGCGCGAACACACGGAAGAGCTGAGCATCGTTTGCTCAGTTTACAGAAGGTTTAAGCTTGGGCTTCATGCCCCTCTAAAGTGAGTGATCCAATGTGATGAGCTGATTTTTGGGGCGAGATCAAGTTTCTTTGTTCCGCTTATTGGCTCATTTGCATTTAGGATTACTTAGGAGTTTGGTGCTGTAAAACTCTTAGAATTACATAAAATGAGTAGGGTAGGAAACACCTTACTGTGCTATACATCATCTTTCAAGGAATGAAAAGAGAAACATTTAGATATAAAACATGCCAGTGTTTTAAGTACAATGACCTGAAGTTTGTACCAGAATGAAAATATAAACAGAATACAATTCAATTCAATTCAAGTTTATTTAAAAAGCGCTTTTCACAATGTGTATTGTTTCAAAGCAGCTATACAGGGGCAAACAGGAAAAACAGATAAGTTAGAACACAGCACAGTGCATGGTGTTTATACAACGAGTAAGATCATTCTAATAAATAATATCTAATTTATAAATAAATAAATGAATGAATGCAGTCTCCCGGTGAGCAGGCCAACACTGCCCTGCTGTTTCACAACTAAACACACATGCTTTTGAGGTTATAGGCGAGGCCGAATAACATGGGGACAAACATACAATGTGGAGATATAGAGGTATATCCATTTAGAACATTCTTTTGTGGATAAGGAGAAAAGACAGACAATTTCCAGAGGAGATGAAACCTAGGCCACATTCCTTTTAGAGCAAATGGTCCATCTTTGGAGAAGCACCCCATCCTCCCCGTTGGGACTTCTTTGAAGTCCAAGGGAGGTGTTAGAAACTATCCTGACCAAATGACGGATGCTTAAGAGAGAGGAGTTGGATCAGACTTGCTGGCACCGGTTAGACCCCTACAGAGAGGTCGTAGTATTTTACGACGACAAATGGTCACCTTTGATCCGGCCAAGATCCTACATATCGGTCTTGGTATCGTAGTGTCATTACGAGTACGAGTACATGAGCTTGGTATCGGGCGGATAGTGGTATCAGTGCATCCCTAGAAAATAGTATACCAAAAAATTGCCGGATGGTCTTCTACTTCCGCTAGAAATTTGAAGTGCAGAATAATGCACAATCTGACAGCTGATATTACCCATAACTCACCGCGAGTAGGGGGAGTTTAGTCATACTCCACTGCATTAGTAAATTATATAACTGATGGGTCACTAAATTAACAAATGTAAGTATACAGTAAACAGTACATACAAAATAATGAATGAATAAATAGCCTACAGACCACCAAACACAGAGATCTATCAACAAACAAAATGACAGACAACTTCCATTGTCTGAGAAGAAATAATCTATTATAAGAAATAATATTTATGGAGAGCCAACTTTTGATGTTGTTTGGGGTGTGTGTGTGTGTCGTGATTTATAAGGATAGAAAGCAAACTGGGGAGTATTGCACTAAATTAGAATTAAGAAAGCCAGGATAACAGAAAAGGCGGTGCTTGACATAGTTTAATCAGTGCATCCTGGAATAGTCCGTTGCACGTTTGCTGAGTCAGGATGAGAATGTGCAGCTATGTCAAGCCAGGAATAGAGAGTTGGGATAAGTGCACGTTCACAGCATTCTTAAACAGACCCCGAGATCGATCACAGAATCAATGCAAAATTGGATAAAAAAAGTCTCAGTGAAATTAAAAATTACAATGACTCAATTTTGCAGAGTTTATTGTAAACAGTTCATTAATGTGAGTCATTCCCCATTTCATTAGCTCACAATATCAATATATGAGTGTAATACAAGCAGATACATAACAGATGTGCCTGATGTGGTCTCTTATACACTTTATTTTGTGCCAGTTAAGGCTTAGAAATAACGGTGAAGACAAAAACTATTTCTACATAAACTAATCTATTTATATGAATATAATGTGTATTTTCTGGAGGTATAAAATGATTGTATAACATAACTGTGTTATAAACGTATTGACTTGAAATGAATTGGACTATCAAATTTGTGTTAATCAATTATTTGGTCATAATAGGCAGAAGGGGCAATATTATTTTTCTTAAACTGGAAAGTGACTGGGCTTAACTGGCAAGAGGGCAGTGAATGTGCTTGTGTAACTTGGTTTATATGGCTGTCAAAATATTGCGTCAAGATTCAAACCACTTACTTAACCACTCAGGCAGAAGCAAGGCTTCAAATGTCATCTATGACATCAGTGATCTAAAGCGAAGCAAGCCTCGATTCGCGTTTAACTGAAAGTTTCTGGGAATTCTCGACACGCCCCAAAGCCTAGGCACAGAAAGTAACATCTTTAGTTAATCCAGAATCCCAGACCAACAATGGATCCATCAGATTTTGTACCCCCAGGAGCTTCTTTACTAATGCTATGCCAGAGCTGTCACTCCCTTGAGGTCACACACACGATTTCTTGGACCAAGCCCAACAGACTCACTTTCCAGATAAGTCACTCATAGCTTTTTACCTTTGCAGTCTCAAAGAACCTTTTAGAACTCAATTTATCAGTTGTGATCCTCAAAGGAGATTTATGAATTTTGTTGAGCAGGCCTCTGATGGACGCTATGGAGTTCCCTTCCTGGTCCAAGATGGAGGGTTCTGAGTTCCCTGTCTCAGCGCCTCCGTGCCTTCCGTCTCTGCCAGCGCCTCCGTGCCTTCCGTCTCTGCCAGCGCCTCCGTGCCTTCCGTCTCTGCCAGCGCCTCCGTGCCTTCCGTCTCTGCCAGCGCCTCCGTGCCTTCCGTCTCTGCCAGCGCCTCCGTGCCTTCCGTCTCTGCCAGCGCCTCCGTGCCTTCCGTCTCTGCCAGCGCCTCCGTGCCTTCCGTCTCTGCCAGCGCATCCGTGCCTTCCGGCTCTGCCAGCGCCTCCGTGCCTTCCAGCCCTGCCTGCCACGCACAGGCTTCAACCCCAGCCTGCACCTCCCTGGCCGCCATGCGCGCCCAAGTCCGCCTCTTAAGAGGAGTCCCAAACTACAATGAACGTGTGACCTGTCTTAACCCAAAGTAACTTTCCCAGAAATATCATAAAATAACCCCACCGCGGTCCAGGTCCTGTTCCCGTTCACAGACCTGGCCCTCCATCCTACCCCCTGTTCCGCCTAAGCTCCTCTGCCCTCCTGGACTGTTGTTTTTGGCCGTCTGGAATCCTCCATTAGAGGGGGGGCTCTGTCACGATCCAGTCTGTGTTTGCCAGGTGTATTGTGGATTTACACCTGTTTTTCTCTTGCTAGTTATCTGGGATCGTAGATCTGTAAATATGTTATTTTGTTGTTTCTTTGTACCTGTGCTATTTTGGTTTTATTAAATATATTATCTGCATTTGGATTCAGCTCTCCAGTCTCATTGTTACACTGCCAGGTGGATCTTGCGGCGCCACAACTAGTTGAATAAGCCTAATGGCTCGTTTTAAACATCCAATGAAATCGCAGAGAAAGACAAAAGCCACGCCCACTTTTTTACAGGGTGACAAAATGCAGTAGGGAAAACGATCGCAACTTCCAGTTCACAGGGAGTTGAACAATTTGCCTTATATATGACCAGTGGACATGCATGTTACTCAGGAAATGTATCATGAATATTAAATTGAACCACTTATTAGTACATTTACAGTTGCTTTGCTGTAGCTCAGTGGTAAAAGCATCCACGCTATCCGCGCAATGAACGACAAAGCCATGGGTTTGATCCCAGGGGATTGCACATACTTAGAAACAAAATGTAAAGAATAATGCAATGCAAGTCGCTTTGGATAATAGCGTCTGTCAAATGCTGAAATGTAAATATGCATCTATTTTATCTACTTAGTTTTCGTCTATGAAAGATGTCTCTTCTATTTTTTCTATCTAATTGATTTGATCTCTTTATGAACTAATAATTAGATCTATCTTATCGATTCAAACTGTCCCGTCCCAACTTAAGTAAGGATCGACTTGTGTGAAGATTGACAAGTTCTCGTGATGAATATAGCCTTAGGCCCAGTTTCACCGACACTTAGATGCTGGAAGGGTGTTAAGAATTAAACAATAAATAAATAAATATCTCTATTATCTACCTATACGTCTTAAAGAACAATTTTGTCTGGCCTAAAAAGTCAAGATTAAGTAAAAGGACATTTTTCAGGCTGGTAATTGACTTGATTAATTGACTCCTTTTTTTTTTACAAATTATGTTAATAGTGTCTGCTATCTTTTTTTACGGTCTTTACTGATTTTAGCATTTAAAAATAAGGCTTGTGTATCTGGCACAGGTGGTGACCCTCCAACCCAAGACTTCACCACAGCAGAGGAGCTGGCCCTAGAGATGAATAAAGGGAAGCCAGTGATGGAAGGGATCCAGGGAGGGACATCAACTGACTCTGGCCCAGCAGGAGAAACTGGCCACTTCATACAAGGTACATTATTACCATACCATCGCACGTGGAAAACAATAAAATATTTAGATTTTCTTATAGTGACTGTCTTTGCCATACCTTGCAGTGTCTGGACCGATGGTGGTTACTCTTCCCTGACAGAGGGTGGGAAGGGAGCTTTTCGCACGTAGCCGGTGCCGGGGTCTTATGATAACATGAGAGTCTTTAGGCCTGAACTCTAGGCAGTGGACACGGAGAATGCTTGTAGGTTCCCTACGCTCTTGATGGAGGCGAGCGCCACCAGCAGAGCCGTCTTCATTGTTCGAAAGGGGGCCTCTGGAGGAGCCAGACATGGAGGTTCCAGAGGTCTGGTCTTGGATGCCACAACGTTTCCTTCCCCTGTGAAAGAATGTCTGCCTGTAGGTAGCCCTCCGATGCTCCCAGCGACACCTCATCTTCATTCCGAATACATGGCTTAGAAACAAGATGGGAACGTCTCTTGGGGAATGGTCAGATAAGCGAGGCATGGCGTAAGTGGTCCGCGAGCCTGTGGCTGACGGATCAACGCTGACGGTAATCCCCACATTACCCACGCGTTCCACCGTGGTGGATGGCAGGGCCGAAGCCACTGCTATCACGTGACGGGCATCGTCTGGATCATCATCTGCCAGGAGTGCAGGCAGGACGCATTAACGAATGTTGCCTCAGAGTGCCGAAAGATTTGAGGCAGACGTTGTGTCCCTCCCCCTCCTCTATGAGAGTGTTGCACCCATGGGAACAGCGGGCCATGAAGGATAAATTTGCTTAGAAAACACATCTGGAACTGCCAAGACGCCCAGAGGAAGTCACTGACGAAGATGCACAATCCGCTACACCAGCAACTTTTTTCCAGTATATTACATGCGATGCAAAGTCTCCGAAGAACAAAAGGTGTTCCAGGTTCGACACAACGTCGAGAGACCGACAGAAATGGAACTATCAACAAAAGTTATTTTGAATATGGCAGAAGGAAGGCACATCTGCAGCAGTGGAGTGCACTTCTGCCGATGGTGAGACTGTCACTGTCTCCAGAAGGCTAAAGGTATCATGTCAATTTTGTTGAAATAGCCAAATCTTTGAGTCCATAATGGATATGAAGTCAGCGATGTGGTACTACTGGAAAATATCATATTTGCAACATGATCTAGACACTGTTCAGCCTGAAGAAGCCTGGTAACATAGTGAGTATAACCTAAAGTAAATCTATATTATGAATGAACCTGGCAGTGCTAATTGATAGGTCTATTACAGAAATTCACAAACTGTCAGACATCTATACACAATGCATCTCAGATAGACAGATAGAGCTGGTAGAAGTCAAGATCCTAGTGAAGAAGACACAGCAGCAGGACAATGACCTTGACATGGAAATTAAACGCAAGTCACTGAGGAAATTGAACTTGGAAATCCAGTAACTAGAAAGAGAAGTGATTTCAGTTTACACTCTCACCACGACTGTACCACAATGTATAAATCATTGTTATTCGTATTCTCTTCAAAGCTCCAAGCTGACAAGAGATGACAGCAAAATAGTAAAATAATCCAAAAACGTTGTGGTCATGCATATCCACATAGCTATTATTCAAGTGAAGTGGAATGAGAATTTTGGAAGATAACCAGTGTGTGCTACCCATGCCAATTAAAATGTACCCATGAAAGAGTCACATACATTATACTCTTTCCCTGCCAGCCTTTAAAAAAACATTGCCAGCCAGCGCCAGCACTTTTAACATTTCCACTAAATTTTGATGGCTCACAATAATTTTTTTGTATCTATTTTTTTGCTCTTTTTTTATTCACCCCTTAGGTGTGGGTAGGTTTCTTAAAAATTCTTCACTTTGATAATATAGCTGAGATAATTAAAATATTTTGGTCAAAGACTCCACCCAGATTACACGCAGAACAATCATTAAAAATAGATTAAATATATACGTTCTAGGTTCAGAGATTCTGTACTTTTCCCAAAGGTGTGTAACAGCAACACCTGCTGTACAACAGTACAAACACCGATTGCCGTAATAACTCGTCTTTGGCGGGTAACGGTTTTTTTTTAAATAAAATTGTCAATGGCGGAGAAAGAGTTAAAGGATATGTTAAATCAAAACCAAAAGAACTGAAATTATTTGCTATGATTCGTTCTCAGTCTACCATTTATGTCATCTAGGAAGATGGTAGAATTATCCCAGTCAATATGCAAAGCAACTCTGGGAGCACTTTCTTTTCTTAGACTTGCAATATAATGCAACACTGTGCAGGCAACACTCGCATCACAGGCCCGGTCTGTGGAGAACCTCACTTGGTGCAGGCACAGAAATAGTGATTTCGGGAGACAGGAGGTAATTTCATTTTGAGCCCTTGTTCTGGCATGGGCATGATTATAAGCCTGCTGTGCTGGGGCTTGGGGATCTGCAAGGGGAGTCAATAGGAACGTCTCCTAGCAGCACTCCAGAGAACTCACCTGAGAATACAAAACATATTTCTTAATTCTTAAAATTCTACTGGCCCGAAAAACTTGAGAGTCATGGACTGTGCCAGGCCATTTACTTTCTAGCCAGTTAACATCACAGATAATCTGTACCAATAATCTGTAGACTATAAAGGTCCCTTAATACACATAATTAATTTATGGAGCTGATATGAAACATGAATCGGGACCGGCCCGAACCAAGAGCTCACCCTCCAGGTATTGCAGGAGTAAGTGGGCTAGAGGAGAGGAGCCAGGGTGGTGGTAGGATGCAGAAGACTTGTAGAGATAAACTGGAGGTAGGCTGAGAGGGTTTGGTAGTGGTTGGATTGGGGACTGGATCTGGAAAATGTAGATAAAGTGAACTCTCCTGGTCTTATCCATCTTGCTTTGCTATATGAAGATTGACACTCGTTCGTGAGCGTTCGTGGATCGACTTGTCGAGACTGTTTTTCAAGATGGCGGATGTCTGTATATGCGTAATGTACTGTCTTTATAAAGCATCTTCTTATTAAACTGTTTGTACACTTACAAAGTACCCAATGCTTCGGTTTGCATGTAGGGACCCTCCTTATGCTACCGTGTTAGTGTGAGGCTATTTTGAGCCTTGTTAGTGGTATTAACTAACGATTTCATTTTACTTACTCTGTGCTCCATATACTAGTGCTATGAGATAATCTGTTTTAAGAGATAAATCTCTACATTCGTTTCAAACTCTTTACCCCTAGGTTCATTTTTCACCGGAGGTGTCCTTTAAGGTAAGAGATGACTAAAGTGATGGCATGGAGGGAAAACTTGGGAAGGGATTAAAGCTCCTCCATGCGGTGAAGTAGGATTTTTAGTTCCTGGGGGAGACGGCTTGGATGATGGAGTTGAGGGAGGATTCTAGGAGGGTTTGTAGTGGGTGATTTATTTGAAGAGCAGCTCTGAATAGAGAGATACAGGTCTTGGCAGGGGGTGTGCGTCAGATGCCAGCAGCTTGAATTTCTGGAAGGCAAAACGGGAAAGAGCATCAACTATCTGTTTTTTATACCCTTGGACGTGTTTAGCCGTTAAAATTAATTGTTCACAAGCTGATATCCAGAAGAGGCGTCTGAGAAAAGGCAGGAGAGTGGGAACATCTTTTATTAATGCAGTACGCAGTTGCTTCATTGTCGCAATGTACAATGATGCTGGAGGCAGACCATTCTTTTCCCCACATGGAGGCCGCGACGACTACTAGGTAAAGCTTGGACAGGGCTAAGGATGCAATAGACTGAGGTAATTCTATGAGCTGGGGAGGCAGGATAAATGCGAACCAGCAGCTTTGGAAAAAACAGATGGGTGTCGACGGGAAGATAGGCCATGTCTCTGTAGAAAAAGTACAGGCCGTTCCATTGCCTTAGCAATTTGATCCATAAGCTGAGCTCAGTGCAGCATGAGCTAGTTAGGGATATCGCATCCTCTCAGGCATCGTTTCCCAACCCAGTCCTATGTGGCACTTCGACAGAATTTATTAGATATCTCCCAATATATAACACCTCTTTTAACTCATCAGCCTGTTAGTGTGTTCATTAGAGAGACATTTCAAACATTCTGAGGTAAGGTGATGAGTTAAATCAGGTGTTTCATATTGGGCGAGATCTAAAACATTCTGTCAGGGGTGCCATGTAGCACCTGTCTGGGGAACACTGCTCTACGGCGTGAGCGGAGGATGCGAGGAAAAGGATGTACAAGATTAATTGCCGGCCTTGCGGGATGTTGCGCATCGTGAAATTCAGGTGACCGAGAACGGATAAAAGCTTAGAACAACAGGGTTGGTTATAAGAGAGGAAGCAACCAATATACTATCCTATCCTATCCTGTCGATTTTTATTCCCTTGCTCGGCCCCAAGGTTTTTTCTTGTGCGCCCCGCTGAGCTTTGCGAAAACTTCTTGCACTATCGAAAGGTTCATGGCTGGGACAGAGTCAGGAGGTGAGGTATTAAAAGTCGTCTAATAGATGAAAGAGGTAAGGAATTGCGTAGTTGTTAGAGAGGGTCATGCGGCCGAAAGACAGGCGGAAGGAGAAGTAGAATTTCTCGCGCCAGTGTATGCCGAATAGAATAGAATATGCTAGAAGTAGTGGTGGGCCGTTAACGGCGTTAACGCAGTGAGACTCTTATCGCGCGATAAAAAAATGTCGCCGTTAATCTATTCTCAAAGTTGGGTTGGGAGCTGGGTCTATACTACGCAAGCTATGATGACTTTCACCTTGATATTTTAGCGCGGATGTATACCAGCTTAACTGCACTGTACGGGGCGAGAACGAGATTTTTCAACTCGCGTCATTCGCGGAAGCAGAAGCCTCCTCATCATCTCATAACCAGGGCTTCATTCGCGCGATTTGCGCAGCAAGTAGGTCTATTGGCTCTTTGCATTAACATATAAATCACTCGCGCTTGACACGCCATTCGCGTTTGGTCTGAACACAACATAACTTTACTGTGAAATTACCACATCAAACGTGACGTGCTAACATGGATCCAGTTATGAAGCCGCCGGGTTTGCTTCAGGGAATATTAATTTTTAAGAAGCTTCCCAATAGAAACATCGACAAGACTAATGTTGTTTGCACCTTGTGCAATGCGGAATTGGTTTAAAAAAAACACTTTCTCTCAACAGGTAGTGGTCTAGCTTTAGTTGAAACCAGTAACTTTGTATTGAGATCTAATGTATTATGGCTCCTGTATGACACATCTCTTGTTGCTCCCTCACTCTTTGTAAGTCGCTTTGGATAAAAGCGTCTGCTAAATGACTAAATGTAAATGTACTGTAGGAGCTCTTCCAGTCTCAAGTACCACCTAAACGCAAATCATCCCTTAGCTAATGCGGAAGTAAACACAAGTTCATCTTATTGAACATAATTTAATTTTCATCACCAATTATCATAGTAGAACAGCTTTCTCAAGCAGTTTGTGATGCATTTTGGAAACAGGAGATTTGCCCCTGGTCTAATGCGCCACCTGGCTTGAGAAACCCGTTCTCAAAGACTTACTTTTAGTCATTATTTGGGTAGCACACATATTCTGAATGCCTTCGGCAGAATTCAAATGAGCCATTTTAATCTAGATTAAAATAATTAATCTATGCCCACCACTAGCTAGAAGTCTGGGTGAATGGGCATGACTTTAAATTCAGAGGTGATTTCGAGGTTAGCCAAAAAATCTTTGGAGGCAGCTGTTGTTACAGGGTGTCGGGGTCTTTGACATGCTGAAGACTTGTAGAGAAAATGCAGGTAAGACAGCTCGTCTGTTTTTGGGAAAGCTCGCTTGAGCTGATAGGGTACATGCAGTGATTGCTGATTACAGATCAGCCGGGCTGATTATGTACTCCTGCTCCGCCCGAACTTTGTAAACGAAACATCATTAAGTGATTGGAGGCTGACAAGTGAATGAATTTGCTTAAATTTATATTGACAAGCCACAATCCTTCCAGGAGAATGTTATTTGGACAGATGAGTCAAAACTGAAGCTTTTTGGCAAGTCACATTAGCTCTATTTTCACAGATAAAAAAAAAAAAATCAAGCTTTCAAAGAAGTGAACACCATACCTACAGTGAAACATGGAGGAGGCATGGTTATGTTTTGGGGCTGCTTTGCTGACGCTTTTATCCAAAGAACCTTACAGAGAGTTCAGTGAGCCATAATCGATATGTCATACAGGATCAATAATACAATAGGTGGCAAAACAAAGTTACTGGTTTCAACAAAAGCTAGACCAATACCTGTTGAGAGAAAGAGAGGTCCTGGTCCTGGCCTGTTATTGGATATTAACAAAAGTTTGTTCTTTCACTAAGAGTCTTAAATGTGCTGTTGTGATGCCATATCCTAAAAAAACTAATCTGGATCCTTGTTCACTTTCCAATTTTCGTCCTATTTCTAATCTACCCCTTTTCACAAAGATTCTTGAAAAATCATATCAACTCAATTACAATCTTATTTGGCTGATAATTCTGTTCAAGCTTTACACAGTGCTGAATCTGCCCTTTTTATGAGTCTCGATTGATATTTTTACAGAAACTAATTCTGGGAAATCAATGGCTTTAGTTTTATTAGATTTGACTGCTTCCTTTGATTTGGCTGACCATGAGGTCCTGTTGAGACATTTGGAGATCTGTGGGCCTTTATGGAACAGTCTTACAGTGGTTTCGTTCTTATCTGGTTAACAGATGTTTTAGTGTTCATATTGGTCATCAGACCTCCTCTTCATTTTGGAGTTCAACAGGGATCAATGCTTGGACCGGTGTTGTTCACACTGTTCATGCAACCTCTGGCTTCCATTTTTAACAAATATAAAGTATCCTTTCATCTATATGCTGATGATGCTCAGATTTGTTTTCCTTTAAAGTATAATGAAAAAAAATGGCATACAGCCAATGATTGCCTGTTTAGAAGAACTTAAGCTTTGGCTCTCAAGTAATTTTCTAAATTTAAGTGAAAATAAAACTGAAATAATTCTAATTGAGCAAAATTGTGTGTAAGATGCTGACTGTGGCCCCATATGAAACTCAATGGGCGAGAAATCTGGGCATTCTGTTTGACTGTTACTTCAAATTTGACAAACAGATCAGTGCTGTTCATGCTTCTTCCATCTCCGTCAACTTTCTAAAGTGAAACCCTTCCTATCAAGGAGTAACTTTCAAAGAACGATCCATGCTTTTTACAACTCATTTAGATTATTGTAATTCACTTTATTACAGTGTTTCTCAGTCTTCCCTCTCCCGTCTAAAGCTAGTGGAAAATGCAGCTTCTAGACTACTTTCTGAGAATCGCAAGTATGATGTGGCAACTTCTATTTTATCTGCACTGCACTGGTTACCCATCAAATACAGATTTGACCAAAAAATTATATAATTTGTGTACAAAGCCCTCAATAATTTGTCCCCTCAGTATCTGATAGACCAGCTTCATCCGTAAACCCCTTCTAGAACATTGAGATCCAGTTTTCTCAGTCTACTCATCGCACCTAGATCTAGACTTTAAAAACGAGGTGATCGCACTTTTGCAACTGCAGGTCCGAAACTCTGGAACAGTCTACCTCTTCATATTACATTAGCCCCCTCTATTTCTGGTCTAAAGACGTAACTATTTTCTCTAGCTTTTAAACCCCTTTAATCATCTGTTTAATTGTCGTTTTGTTATAGTAATGTTTTAAATTCAATAGTTTTGTTTTATTTATTTTATTTCCCCGTTTTTATTCTACTCTGTACAGAACTTTGGTCAACTTGGTTGTTTTCAAATGTGCTTTGCAAATAAATAAATATTGTATTTTATTGTCCCATTGCATTTATGAATTTGGTTACCATCTCTGTTGCAACCGTTTCATGGACCTTTTCTGTTCCAGACTGACTGTGTGCAAGTCATTTGTGTTGGTTGAAGTGTTCCGTCGGAACAGGCGGGGGAAAACACGGGGCGAATAATTTTATCACATTCCTAAGGTCCCAGAATCCCAGATAGATGATTAAAAAAGACACATGAGAGAAGCACGCGCCTAGTTCCACTGTGCAATCGCAGTGGGCCCCTAACACAACCCTACTGTGTCTGACCACCACCTATGGCTTCAATGGAGGGTCATATAGTTTATTGCGAATGTTAAACTTGCAAGATCAGTGATTTAGCTATGTTTGCTACAAACAAGGACAGCTAGAGTTCACGCGGGACGGGACGGAGAGGCCCGGGAGTGCCGGACGGGACCGGCCGGAGAGGCCCGGGAGTGCCGGACGGGACGGGCTGGAGAGGCCCGGGAGTGCCGGACGGGACGGGCTGGAGAGGCCCGGGAGTGCCGGACGGGCCGGGCTGGAGTGGCCCGGGAGTGCCGGACGGGACCGGCTGGAGAGGCCCCGGAGTGCCGGACGGGACCGGCTGGAGAGGCCCCGGAGTGCCGGACGGGACCGGCTGGAGAGGCCCCGGAGTGCCGGACGGGACCGGCTGGAGAGGCCCGGGAGTGCCGGACGGGACCGGCTGGAGAGGCCCGGGAGTGCCGGACGGGACCGGCTGGAGAGGCCCGGGAGTGCCGGACGGGAATGGTTCTGAGAGCAGGTCCACTTCCAACCGCTCAGGTTGCTGGGTGGTGGAGGAGTGAGGTGTGCATCCGGGATGAGCCGGAACGAACCCTCCGTCAACGACTGGAGCTGGATGACCATCGCCTATGTCCCCATCAGCCAACCCGACGCAGAGTTCTGAGCCATCCGCTTGAAGGACTTGATTTATTAAGTCCTCCAGCAGATACTCTTCTGCGCCGGGGAGCATGATGAGGACGAGCAGATCGTCATCCAGACCGGTCAAAAATACACGGTTAAGTATGGGGTCGCTCCAACTCACCCGGCTACACACCTCAATAAACTCCTCCACGTAGCTCTCCAGAGGCCGTCCGTCCTGCCTCAAGTCCATAAGGATGACCTCTTGAGAAAAAGTATAGTAATCCATTTTTTGTTGGTCTAGTATTCTGTCACGGAATGACTGTATTCTAAATCAACACTCTAAGTAAAATCCAAACATATAACTTTAATCACATCCAGGGAAACACACAAGGGCTGACACACGGTGACATTAACATTAATAATACTAGACAAAGAACTAAGGAACACACAGGGCTTAAATACAAAAGGAAGACACTCAGGGAAAACAGGATCAGGTGCGGGACTAATTAACAAAGATGACGGACAGGTGAAAACAATGAACTAATAATGAAACAAGTGAAAACAGGCAAGGAAACAATTAACTAATAATGAGACAATTCAGGGGAGGAAAAAACCAAACATAACATACACCAACTGTGACAACAGTACCAAAATTTCAGTAGTCGGTACCAATACCAACAAAATTTTACTGTTCTCCATACCAATTTCGGTACCAAAGCAAAAACAAAAGTATGCCAATTGAAGAACAACGTTTTTTTTTTAATAAAGTTAAACAAAAATATAATGTTCAAATACCAATGCCATTCTTTATACTCACTTAAAATTGTGTTTCAAATGTTTCCACAAGTAATAAAACTATCACAAGCAACAATATGCCATAAAAGTCTTCTTATTAATAAACTGAATATAAATAAAACAGAACATGCCAATAATGCTTTTTAATAAACATAATTTTATAAACCTAAATATTATCATAAATTAGACCGAAACAATGGCATAATTCCAGTATTTCATAAATGTAAACATTTTAGTAATTAAACTACAAGCTTTGAAAAGAAAAAATAAACATTATGTAAACAAGTTTTACTTTATGCTTAAAATTTTACACAAAACAAGAATAGCCCACAGTTAGGCTATTTGAAGTTTGATATGAACCTTCCTGAATTTACTTTTGATATTTTCAGATTTTCGGAAAGTCATCATGACTGAGACATTCAAATATCTTCCAAAGAGACTGAGGACAGGGTGGTATGTTTTTGCCCACTTATAGCATCTGTAAATGGACTGAGTGGCTTAAGAACTGCTTTAACAGTTTCTAAAACTGTACTGTTCCAGTTTTTCGGCATCAGATACCATTTTTTCCTGTCTTCAGCCAGCACGGCACAGATAACCTGCTGCTGCTCGAAGGAAAGTTTCATCTTTTCGTATGAATAATTCCAGCGAGTGGGTTCATCGTGTATCAGTTTATGGGTCTGGAGAGGACAAATCTTTCTGTTTTTTGGCAAGCTGGCGTGAAAGTTTTTGTGATCTGGTGAAGGCAGAAATGCTTTTCGAAGCCTTGACTGTGCTGCGGACACCCTGTTGACCTCCAACGACTTATGTACAGCAAGGTGAAGAATGTGTCCAAAACAAGGAATCCAGATGTAGTCCTCGAAGGTCCTTTTGTTGTTTATGGCATTATTTCTTGTTATGCCTGCCATTTTTACAACGTCTAGCTCCAGTCTTTAAGTTTCTCTTCAAAGTCCTCCTTCAAACTTTCAGCAGTGTGATCTGTGTTGAGAGACCACAACTACCATGAATTGGTAATGTACTGAAGAGTTACAGAGATCCGTTGTGCAGCTGGTTTGTCTCGGAGACGTTTGATTGTGAGGTCTCTGGTGTAGATGCGGGGAATTTCAGTGTACATAAAACAATTCTGGCCTGGAAGCTGGTGTTTTGGGTTGAAGTGTTTAAATGTGCACTTGATCCATACATATAAATTCTTGCCTCAGGTGAGTTTTTGTCATATTTCTGCTGCCTTTGAAATGCATCTGTCATTATTGTCTATTTTTGAGCTTGCTTGGGTGTTTCATGATCTTCTTCAGCTTGCAGCTTTAAAATAAAATAAAATATACCAAAGTAAATCAATGGGCTAAGTTTGACCGAATGCAATACCATATGATTGAAAGACACCATCTAAATTACAACTTTTCAGTAGCAAATTTCAACCTTTATAATACATTTAGACGAGATTACATATATTGAGTGTATATTGGTGTATTGGTAATATAAATAGAATATCATAAAAAAAGTGATTTATTTCACTAATTCTATTCAAAAAGTGAAACTTGTATAATGTATACATTCATTCCACACAGACTGATATATTTCAAGTGTTTATTTCTTTTAATTTTGATGATTAGATTAGATTAGATTAGATTCAAGTTTATTGTCATTACACATATACACGTACAGTGTAACAAAATGTAGTTTAGGTCTAACCAGAAGTGCAATCAGCAAGTGCAGGATATACAGTGTGAATAAATACAGAATACAATATTAGGAAAATACTATACAATGGGCATGTACTGTGAAAATATGACAGTCGGTATGTCCTATGAACAATATAAACAGAAGGCTATATACTGTGAACATTAATGTACAGGTGGTTATGAACAGATAACAATATAGACTATATAATAGTGCAAGTGACTTGAGTGTGCATTAGTTACAGACATTAGCTATTAAAGTTACAGTGCAGTAGATGAGTTGATGCGGTTATTAAAGGTACAGTGCAGTACATGAGTTATTGAAGTTATAGTGCAATACATGAGTAGATGCAGTTATACATTTACAGTGCAGTAGATGAGTTAGTGCAGTTATTGAAGTTACAGTGCAGTAGATGAGTTAATGCAGTTATTGAAGTTACAGTGCAGTAGATGAGTTAATGCAGTTATTGAAGTTATAGTGCAGTAGATGAGTTAATGCAGTTATTGAAGTTACAGTGCAGTAGATGTGTTAATGCAGTTATTGAAGTTACAGTGCAGTAGATGCGTTAATGCAGTTATTGAAGTTATAGTGCAATAGATGAGTTAATGCAGTTATTGAAGTTACAGTGCAGTAGATGAGTTAATGCAGTTATTGAAGTTACAGTGCAGTAGATGAGTTAATGCAGTTATTGAAGTTACAGTGCAGTAGATGTGTTAATGCAGTTATTGAAGTTACAGTGCAGTAGATGAGTTAATGTAGTTATTGAAGTTATAGTGCAGTAGATGAGTTAATGCAGTTATTGAAGTTACAGTGCAGTAGATGAGTTAATGCAGTTATTGAAGTTACAGTGCAGTAGATGAGTTAATGCAGTTATTGAAGTTACAGTGCAGTAGATGAGTTAATGCAGTTATTGAAGTTACAGTGCAGTAGATGAGTTAATGCAGTTATTGAAGTTATAGTGCAGTAGATGAGTTAATGCAGTTATTGAAGTTACAGTGCAGTAGATGAGTTAATGCAGTTATTGAAGTTACAGTGCAGTAGATGAGTTAATGCAGTTATTGAAGTTACAGTGCAGTAGATGTGTTAATGCAGTTATTGAAGTTATAGTGCAGTAGATGAGTTAATGCAGTTATTGAAGTTACAGTGCAGTAGATGAGTTAATGCAGTTATTGAAGTTACAGTGCAGTAGATGTGTTAATGCAGTTATTGAAGTTATAGTGCAGTAGATGAGTTAATGCAGTTATTGAAGTTACAGTGCAGTAGATGAGTTAATGCAGTTATTGAAGTTACAGTCCAGTAGATGAGTTAATGCAGTTATTGAAGTTACAGTGCAGTAGATAAGTTAATGCAGTTATTGAAGTTATAGTGCAATACATGAGTAGATGCAGTTATACACTTACAGTGCAGTGGATGAGTTAATGCAGTTATTGAAGTTACAGTGCAGTAGATGCGTTAATGCAGTTATTAAGGTCACAGTGCAATAGATGAGTTAATGCAGTTATTGAATTTATAGTGCAGTAGATGGGTAGATGCAGTTATTGAAGTTATAGTGCAATAGATGAGTAGATGCAGTTATTGAAGTTATAGTGCAATAGATGAGTTAATGCAGTTATTGAAGTTACAGTGCAGTAGATGCGTTAATGCAGTTATTGAAGTTATAGTGCAATAGATGAGTTAATGCAGTTATTGAAGTTACAGTGCAGTAGATGAGTTAATGCAGTTATTGAAGTTACAGTGCAGTAGATGAGTAGATGCAGTTATTGAAGTTATAGTGCAATAGATGAGTTAATGCAGTTATTGAAGTTATAGTGCAATAGATGAGTTAATGCAGTTATTGAAGTTGCAGTGCAGTAGATGCGTTATGCAGTTATTGAAGTTATAGTGCAATAGATGAGTAGACGCAGTTATTGAAGTTACAGTGCAGTAGATGCGTTAATGCGGTTATTAAGGTCACAGTGCAGTAGATGAGTTAATGCAGTTATTGAAGTTATAGTGAAATAGATGAGAAGATGCAGTTATTGAAGTTATAGTGCACTAGATGAGTAGATGCAGTTAGTTATGCAATAGATGCAGTAATGCAATAGATGAGGTAATGCAGTTATGAAAGTTACAGTGCAGTAGATGAGGTAATGCAGTTATGAAAGTTACAGTGCAGTCGATGAGGTAATGCAGTTATGAAAGTTACAGTGCAGTAGAAAGTTACAGTGCACTAGATGAGGTTATGCAGTTATAAGAGTAGTACATTAGTGCAAATGAGCGTTCAGTGTAATATTCCTGGTGTGCAAGTGAGCAGTATAGAGTGCAAATGATGCTATGTGTGTGTAAACAGTCCGATAGAGCAGATACATGAAGTACTGGTGTGTACAGTTCAGTCATGAATGGCAGCCCTGTAGTGCAATGTAAACAATGTAATAGCAGCATTGAAGTTAAAGTTATGAGGGGTGGTGGAATCAGTGGGGGACAGAGTTCAATAATGAAACAGCTCTGGGGAAAAAAGCTGTTTCCTAGTCTGCTGGTTCTTGTCCGGAGGCACCTGAAGCGCCTGCCGGAAGGCAGGAGAATAAACAGTCTATGAGCGGGGTGAGAGGAGTCCTTGAGAATGCTGCGAGCTCGACGCAGACAGCGTTTCTTTTGGATGTCCTCAATGGAAGAGAGTGTAGTCCCTGTGATGCGCTGGGCTGTTTTCACAACCCGCTGCAGTGCCTTGCGCTAAGCAACAGAACAGTTCACGTACCAGACTGTGACACAGTTGGTCAGGATGCTCTCTATCGTGCAGCGATAGAAGTTCACCAGGATAGTTGAAGACAGTTGGTTCTTCTTCAGTGTCCTCAGAAAGAAGAGACGCTGGTGAGCCTTCTTGACCTGGCATGAGGTGTTGGTGGTCCAGGACAGGTCCTCCGAAATATGGGTCCCCAGGAACTTAAAACTGGAAACACGTTCAACAGCCGTCCCGTTAATGTGGATGGGGTCGTGTGTGCCTCCTTTCGCCTTCCTGAAGTCCACAATGATCTCCTTTGTCTTGGAGGTGTTAAGGAGCAGGTTGTTGTTTGAGCACCATGTGGCCATGTGCCGAACTTCCACCCTGTAAGCAGTCTGATCGTTGTTTCTGATGAGACCAATCACTGTTGTATCGTCTGCGAACTTGATGAAGGAGTTAGGTCCATTCACAGGTCTGCAGTCGAGTGTGAAAAGGGAGTAGAGAAAGGGGCTCAGTACGCAGCCCTGTGGTACACCAGTGTTGAGGGTGATGGTGGTGGAGCAGATGTGGCCTAACCTAACAAGCTGAGGCCTGTTTGTCAGGAAGTCCATAATCCAGTTGCAGGTTGAATTGTTAATGCATTATTACTGACAACTAACGAAAACCCGAAATTCAGGATCTCAGAAAATTTGAATATTAGACCAATACAAAGAAAAGATTTTTTTGAAATATTGGCCAACTGAAAAGTATGAGCATGTACAGCGCTCAATACTCATTTGGGGCTGCTTTTGTCTGAATTACTGCAGCAATGTGGCGTGGCATGGAGTCGATCAGTCTGTGGCACTGCTCAAGTGTTATGAGAGCCCAGGTTGCTCTGATAGTGGCCTTCAGGTCTTCTGCATTGTTGGGTCTGGCATATCGGATCTTCCTCTTCACCACACTCATAGATTTTCTATGGGGTTAAGGTCAGGCGAGTTTGCTGGCCAATTAAGAACAGGGATACCATGGTCCTTAAACCAGTTACTGGTAGCTTTGGCACTGTGTGCAGGTGCCAAATCCTGTTGGAAAATGAAATCTGCATCTTCATAAAGTTGGTCATCAGCAGGAAGCATGAAGTGCCCTAAAACTTCCTGGTATACGGCTGTGTTGACCTTGGACCTCAGAAAACACAGTGGACCAACACCAGCAGATGACATGTTACCCCAAACCATCACTGACTGTGGAAACTTTACAATGGACCTCAAGCAACGTGTATTATGTGCCTCTCTTCCTCCAGACTCTGGGACCCTGATTTCCAAAGGAAATGCAAAATTTACTATCATCAGAGAACATAACTTTGGACCACTCAGCAGCAGTCCAGTCCTTTTTGTCTTTAGCCCAGGCGAGACGCTTCTGACGCTGTCTGTTGTTCAAGATTGGCTTGACACAGGAAATGCGACAGCTGAAACCCATGTCTGTGCGTAGTGGTTCTTGAAGCACTGACTCCCGCTGCAGTCCACTCTTCCCCACATTTTTTAATGGGTTTTGTTTCAGAATCCTCTCCAGGGTGCAGTTATCCCTATTGCTTGTACACTTTTTTCTACCACATATTTTCCTTCCCTTCGCCTCTCTATTAACGTGCTTGGACACAGAGCTCAGTAAATGACTCAGTAAATGAAAAGAAGGCATGGTGAAGACAGGTACAACACGAAACAATACACAATCAGTGACACACCTATATCTGCGTTAACTGATGTTAAACTATGCGCAAAACAGATAGTGTGTCAGGATATTAGTGTGAAAAAGTGTCTGTATCTATGCATTTTCGCAGACCAGTGTAATAAGAGTCTTCTCCAAAATAAAAGTCTCTAGTCACAGATCCTCACTGTGATAATTACGTTTGTTAAATAACATATGATAACATGACCTCACTGTTAGTTGATGTTAGATAATGCAAAAGTAAAGTAATGTTAATGTAGGGTATCTTGTTGTATAGTTTGGTAACACTTTACATCAAAAGATAAAAACGTCTTTTGTTTGATTGTATTTTTCTTTAATCCAACTTTTAAACTGAGTTCATATTTTATTTTAAACAGCTTTTAAACCTGCTAGAGTTGCCCAGACAAGAATTAGCAAAACTGCTTTTCTGACAGACTGATATTCAAGACGTATTGCTAATGCTAACCATACATTTGTACATTTTGTAACACACATATTTTGGATTTGGATACACAGGTCATCTTAAATACTCTGGTGTACGAAAGTAATAACTCCTATTTATGTCATCCTGCGGTATTTTTACCCTTATAAATGTTACATGAGCATTTATGGGTTAATAAATAGACTTCATTGTGTTAAGTTAATGTTAGCCACGCTAATGCTAACAATGTTTAACTAAGCAAATGCCAATGTGTATTTCAAACCGACATTTAAATGAAATATATTATATTTAAGGTGTTTTATTAAGTAAGATGTGTTTCCTCCTTTGAGAGAAAACTTCGATGATATTTTTGCAGATTGTTTTTGATGATCTCTGATGTTCCCCTTATTATCAGCCTCAAATCCCAGATATTTTTCCATGTGTGGTTCTTTCCTCCTTTCTTGTCAAGGAGGGGATTTAGAGCCATCGCATCAGAACCATGTCTCAGTTATTTTATGAACAGGACGCAAATGCGCATCTTTCGAATAGCACGTAAAGAACCGGGCTGACCGGGTCCTCGGTACCTCCGGTGCCTAAGAAAATATTGTACTGTAACGTTGTTGATTTTTTTAGTACCGACTTGGTACCGAGGTACCGGGACTTTTGACAACACTACTAATGTTTTCCTTGGTTGTTTTAGTCATATTTTGGTTTTCTATGGTATTTTCTTATTATATATACTTTTTTTGTTTGCATATATTATTTTTTCCATCGCTTGTTTTTCCACATTCTGCGCTTGCTTTTTCAAATGCTGCAGTTAGAGTTTCATGAAATTAGGGGGCGGCTTTAGCATCACCATTGGTACACTAGTTCTAGATTGACAGCTCCTCCTCTAGCCATCATTTTACATTTATTCATTTGGCAGACGCTTTTATCCAAAGGGACTTAAAAGTAGGAGAGCATATAAACATTTAGTCACCAGACTAAATAGTACAGTTAGTTCACAAGGGCTTGCTATTAGGAGGATTAAAGCTGGGGTCAGCAAGGTTTTTTTTTTTGACAGACAGACAGACAGACATAGTTATTGGTTAGCTGGTTAGTCAAATAAATGCTAAAAATGTCCAGACCTGAAGCAGTGAGTTGAGGAAAATGGGCAAATTTCTCATGCTTTACTGGGTGAAGGTAACCCTTACCCTAACCATCAAGAAATGTAGAGCTGGGCTTTGCATTGTATACTACTTTTAAAATTTGCTAACTCACAGGCTATCCAAGATATTACTTTCCTCATCAGAACAGCAACAAATAGCTCCGTCTAATTAAAGTGCATGGCCATCAATTTAAGATGGTCAAAAACACATGTTCACATGTTCATTCTTGATCTCATCAGCGTGAAGGTGTAATTTGGAAGCGATTTCTCAGCAGGCACCATCAGGAGGAAATTGCCTGTTTAACTGTTCTTGTAAGAGCCGTCAATGTACGTTATTGAACACAGCGATTTTTACCGGCAGATCAATTCAGTGTCACAGTACAATTTTGCTGAGCTTGATAATTGTAAACTGCGCGTTAAGGCATATGACTTGGTAACTGGCACGTTGTGGTGAACTATGGTACTTGGCGACTTGGCGTCCGTGCGCTTGTGGATCTTTAATCTTGATAAAAGATGACTGAAAGGAGGAGGATTACGAAGACAAAGCGATCCTCACTCCGACTCTCTCCAGGAACTCACCAGCCCAGGTGAATGACAAAGCAATTCGAGGTAGTAACTTGTTATTGGTAATGCTAGACCTTAGTGCTGCATTTGACACCATTGACCACAGCATACTCCTACACAGACTCGAAAATTACGTCGGCATTAATGGAATAGCATTGAAATGGTTTAAGTCTTATTTATCCGACCGTTTTCAATTTGTAGCAATAAACAATGAGGTGTCCCGCAAATCACAAGTCCAGTACGGTGTACCACAGGGCTCAGTCTTGGGGCCTCTGCTCTTCGCATTATACATGCTACCTCTAGGAGATATAATAAAGCGACACAGAATTAGTTTTCACTGTAATGCTGATGGTACTTTATATTTCCTCAAAGCCTCATGAAACACAGCAGTTCCATTGAATAATGGAATGCATAGTCGATATAAAAAACTGGATGAGTAACAATTTTTTACTACTGAACTTGGACAAAACAGAAGTGTTACGTATTGGACTGAAAACCGCCATACGTAACGACCAAGAATACTGCTTAACTATTGACGGATGCTCCATAAAACCCAGCCAAGAATCTTGGCCTTTTACTCAATAGAATTCTGTAATTTGAGAGCCATGTCGCCATCACTTCTAAAATTATATGAATTAATATTACATATAGTTATTTATAGTCTCTTTAATATTTGGCCTGTGTTTCTCTCTCCCTTATCTTGTGTGCTGTAAATGTTATGCTTATAATCAATATCAATAAAGTTTTACGTAGAGCTGCTTTGTAACAATGAAAATTGTAAAAAATGCTATATATATATTACCACAATAATAAGCACCACAGAATTGTACTAGAACTATAAAAAGGTCGGGCGAAACAAGAATTTGTTACACTGTGTTTTTTATTGAAGAGTTGAGTTTATATTCAGAAAAAAATCGATATAATGTGCTATAAAAATCAATGTATGTTTGAAACAAAACTTGGACATTGGAACCAAACGGACTTCAGCAAACACACATGACCATATACATTCACACACGCCGCTCAACATTAAGAATGATCACGGCCCCAGTTCTGTTAAAGGGATACTTTACTCTCGTTCGAGTTGTTCCAAATGTGTACAAATGTCTGCTCTGATGAACACAGAGAAAGACATTATAGTGGGAAAAATTACTTTATCTTTTTCTTTTGAACATAAAAGAAGACATTTTGAAGAATTTAGGACAGCAAATCGATTTCAGGCACAAAATCTGTCTGGTTATAAGCATTCGTCCAAATACCTTTCTCTGTGTTCATCAGAAAAAAGACATGTATACACATTTGGAGGAACTCGAAGGAGAGTAAATGATGACAGAATTTTCATTTTTGGGTGAAATATCCCTTTAAGACAAGGGAATGATTCTGTGACTAGTTTAAGAACAACTGTTACAAATCAACACAGACACATGAGAAACACAGCACAAGGCAACAGAATGTCATGAGCTCAATGGACAGTATATAATGCAACAACACAACACAGATGATACTGGGATCCAACATAAGTGGTGCACACTGAATACAGAAATATAAGCATTCACCAAACACTCATCAGTGGTCAGTAACAACATTGTTCCACTTCAACTGTAGGTATGACACAAGTAACAATGAAGGAATACATTTTTTGTGGAACTCATGATTGGAAAACTGTCTCGATTTATTTGCAAAAGTTGAATACAATTTTGTATCCTACTTATACCAAAAACTTGGCTGGAATGGCATAGCTTTCATTCAGATTATTTACAGATAGGAAAACAACTGCAAACCCTTGATCTGGATGACACATGGGGTCTGATCTTCATCCATGTCATCTTATAGAGAAATAATAATAACATATTTGATTGAAAATATGGAGTCATCTTGTACATTGCAGTGTACGATAAGATTTGTACTCAAGTCAAGAACAGAACACACTGTTTTCTGTGAACTGATGACAAACTCTGTTTGCATTATCATTGCCTTATGTACGACAGTTCTTTCTGGTTCTTGAATCTGACTAGCTGATAGCAATGCGTTATTCCAAACTGCTTCACCATTTATAATACTCTGTCTATAAGCGAAGACGGACCTGTGAACAAATAAAACACACACACATTTGGCACACTTAAAGCAAGCAATCCAGAGCGCTCAGAAATGGAGATTAACATCACGGATATTGCTGTGTTATCTTGCTACTGTTGGTGCACCTGAACAAGTTGGTTTCGAGCCTCCATATAAAAAGAGAGAGAGAGAGCACTTCAGTGATCAGGGTATAAGTAGCCCATCTGTTGAATATCTGCCAACCCTTTACTATGATGCTCCCTCAAAAGACATTCAACTGCCTAGAAATGTCTATAAGTAACATTGCATTGACTTTGCTTCAAGTAACCTTAACCTAACAGTCTGTTAATACTATAAAGAGAGTAAGTCAAATGACTAAAGGGGACATCTTCACAATGCAGATCTTGAGCTGCGCTGTAAATAAATACTGAATAAAAGCAGTTGTGCATTAGTGGAGTCGCCATTATTAGTTGTGTTAGCATGTACAGTTGAAAGAAAAAGTATGTGAACCCTTTGGGCTTACTTGGATTTCTTCATAAATTGGTCATAAAATGTGTTCTGATCTTCATCTAAGTCACAACAATAGAGAAACACAGTCTGCTTAAACTAATACCGCACAAACATTATACGTTTTCATGTTTTTATAGAACACAACATGTAAACATTCATAGTGGAGGGTGGATAAAGTATGTGAAACCCTAGGCTAATGACTTCTCCAAGAGCTTATTGGAGCCAGGAGTCAGCCAACCTGGGGTCCAATCAATGTGATGAGATTGGATGTGTTGATTAAAGCTGGCCTGTCCAATAAAAAACACACACCAGTTTTGAGTTTGCTGTTCTGAAGAAGCGTTGTCTGATGTGAACCATGCCTCGCACAAAAGAGCTCTCAGAAGACCTACGATCAAGAGTTGTTGACTTACATAAAGCTGGAAAGGGCTACAAAAGTATATCTAAAAGCCTTGATGTCCATGTGTCCACAGTAAAACAGATTGTCTACAAATGGAGAAAGTTCAGCACTGTTGCTACACTCCCTAGACGTGGTCGTCCTGTAAAGATGACTGCAAGAGCACAGCGCAGAATGCTCAATGAGGTGAAGAAGAATCCTAGAGTGTCAGCTAAACACTTACAGAAATCTCTGGCACATGCTAACATTTTTGTTGACAAATCTACAATAAGGAAAACATTAAACAAGAATAGACTTCATGGGAGGACACCACGGAGGAAGCCACTGCTGTCCAAAAAAAACATTGCAGCACGTTTGCAGTTTGCAAAAGAGCACCTGAATGTTCCACAGCACTACTGGCAAAACATTCTGTGGACAGATGAAACCAAAATTGAGTTGTTTGGAAAGAACACACAACGCTATGTGTGGAGAACAAAAGGCACAGCACACCAACATCAAAACCTCATCCCAACTGTGAAATATGGTGGAGGGGGCATCGTGGTTTGGGGCTGCTTTGCTGCCTCAGGCCCTAGACGGATTACTGTCATCGATGGAAAAATGAATTCCAAAGTTTATCAAGACATTTTGCAGGAAAACTTAAGACCATCTGTCCGCCAACTGAAGCTTAACAGAGGATGGACGATGCAACAGGACAACGACCCAAAGCATAGAAGTAAATCAACAACAGAATGGCTTCAACAGAAGAAAATACGCCTTCTGGAGTGGCCCAGTCAGAGTCCTGACCTCAACCCGATTGAGATGCTGTGGCATGACCTCAAGAGAGCGATTCACACCAGACATCCCAAGAATATTGCTGAACTGAAACACTTTTGTAAAGAGGAATTGTCAAAAATTTCTCCTGACCGTTGTGCAGGTCTGATCTGCAACTATAGGAAACGTTTGGTTGAGGTTATTGCTGCCAAAGGAGGGTCAACCAGTTATTAAACCCAAAGGTTCACATACTTTTTCCACCCTGCACTATGAATGTTCACATGTTGGGTTCAATAAAAACATGAAAACGTATAATGTTTGTGCGGTATTAGTTTAAGCAGACTGTGTTTCTCTATTGTTGTGACTTAGATGAAGATCAGAACACATTTTATGACCAATTTATGAAGAAATCCAAGTAAGCCCAAAGGGTTCACATACTTTTTCTTTCAACTGTATACTGACTTCGATCAGGACTAGTCAACTCAGTGCCCTACAAGAGTTCAGTGTCAACCCTTATCAAACACACATGACCAAGTGTTCCCTCACTAGACTTCAGAGGCAGCGGTTGCACATGAAGGCACCTCAGGAAAGCAGTTTCGGACAGGCTTCAAATAAGCCGAGTAAGGGAATAGTACTTGAAATAATAAACGAGAGCATCTTGTTGATTACCTATTGAATATTTAAAAACTAAAAGATTAATTTCATGCCAGAAATGCATTTTAGAGAATTAGATAGTGAAAAGGAAACCTCTGAAGCATTTCACAGCTTTCTGCAGTGGTGGCTGGTCAATAGAGGGCGCAGAGAACAACACTGTTCAAAATATTGGCAGTTAAAAAATTAACAGATTTATTCACACTATATTTGCCTGCTTGTTGTGTAAGTATTCATTGAAAGTATTATTTAAACCGTTTGCTAAACATCTGATGCATATGCCACACTTTCTGGAAACACTTCATCGAGTTCAAAGTCGTCATATGAGACGTGCATGTTGCATCTGCCTGAAAACAACACGAAGCTATCTGATCGAAGTAGTAAGCTGTTGTGTTTACATGTAATAAGAGTTCTATTGACTAAACGGCAAAAAAAAATAAAAGATAAAAAACCCAGATTCATTCTCAAAAGTATGCGAGGTTCACGACATAAACTCGTAAATGTTGTTGCACTTAACTTTGAAATGTTTGTGAATGCTTTTGAAATTGTGAACACCAGTCTGTTACTGTCGGACATTTCCACGTCTCTAAACATGACAGCGCAAAAGGAAAGCGATTTGTTGCTTGACTTGTCAATCATATGACCTCTTGATTTGGGCCAAAGTTACTAGACCTTCATTAAGGAGCGGGTACACTTGACTTGACTGCAACAATGATGGAGGACGAGCTTTACTTGACAAGTGTTTACAATGCTCATTTGATTACAGAAGAGATGCGTGACCAACTAAAACACTGCACAGAGTTTTCCGAACACTCCATACACTTGTACAAAATTTACAATGATATGGTTAAAAACATTGTAGTGCCTAGGAATTTTACTACAGTTTACTATAATAAATAATAAAGTATACTGCAATATTTGTTTTTATTTGGACTGGCACCTTATTATTGTTAATAAACACCATTACATGCTTTGATAGTTAAACCTGATTTTTCAGCTGAGCGGTGATGATAAACTGTCATCACATGTCAAATGGCTTGTTGTGTGCACCGGCCACCACTGGCTTCCAGACTTAGGAAAAATGATTGACTGGTGTGATGGATAAGGGTTGAATCTAAATCCACAGGACTGCGGAGGTAACCAGCCAGGTCTTAGAGTGATGCTAAGCTTCATCATACGGTATGACACTTCAAAGTTCAAGTCAAAAAACAAATGTGAACAATGATCAATACTCCAAAGGCACTGTAACTAAACTCAAGCAAACATTCAGTCGGTTGTATGTGGTCCCATCAGCATGAATGCTGGGAAATTTGGTGCTCATTCAGTGAAGAATGGGTGCTCTAACGCGCTCAATGCAGAGATTCTTCTTGACTGATCAAACGTGAGCATCTCCTGTTAAGACAGAAAAAGATAAAAAGCATAACAAAATTGAATAAAGAAAATTAAAATGAACCAAAATGGTTCTGTTTTTGAAAATGAACTCTTCACATTTACTTCAAGGTGCTACATTCACACAAACAGTTTACAGTCACAGCTCTAATCTAAACATGAACTGTCAAACTCATAAAGTTACACTATTTGCACAGCACGCCTGTAACCATAGTGAAGGGTTTAATTTAGATTTTTACACAAGAGGTTGCATTGTAACAACAACGTTAGGTACGATACTATCAGCAATGATGTACTAAAAACCAAACGCAATACTCACATACATACAGTATGCTGCACAAGATATCACATTACACTGTAACGCAGCTGTATATAGATCGGCTGTGCAAAACATTACGAAGCAGTTTGACATCAGCTCTGTGCTTTTATTATCACATTTAACGTTACGGCGAGTGACGGATGATGTGACATACAACTAGTTGTCCAGTACCATTCCTTTTACACATGAGGGCTTGATGTGACGTGATAGCGATGCTGTTGCAGTGTGTTAACGCACATACCCCATGTTATGTTTATTGGGTTTGTTCCATTCCTTTCAAGGCAAACAAACCAGAAATGCGCAGTCGATTTGCTGCGTAATTCGACAACATCTACTATTGATTCATGAGTGGAGTATCATTCAAAACATAACCCGCAAACTGGCTAGTGATTTGACATAGTTACCAAACCACATGGACATGATTCTCATAATTTTATTCACTGCGACCGCATCCAAAGATTAATAGACCCCCGTCAGTCCCCATTTTCAAAAACTCATAGGATCTACACAAATCACAACCCCGGTTTGATCTACGGGTTAGTAAAACAGCAGACATTCACAGGATCATTTTGCGCTTTCCTCCTCATTTCTTTTGTTCATAACAGACATCACTTCATTTTTAAAACGTGTCTCCCCCATCTTGCCCAATATTTGAAAAAATTTTAATGGAAGATGGCAGCAGGCATAGACGTCAGTATAGTCTCCACTACTTTTTGTGGGGCAAACAATATCTACGGCCGAAACTTTCGGCTAGAATTTCTTACAAGAAGCCTTACAACTGAGTTTCTTCACTCACACAAAGTACCGGAGGAGATAGCGAGGAGTCCTGGTTGCCCATGGATTACCATCCCCGCGGGTAGGAGGCGGATGTGCCCCAGGGAGAGGAAACAAAGGCGAGGCTGCAGGGCCGGCACCCTAGCGAGGCTAAGATGGCAGGCACATCTTTGCAAGCCAAGAAGTCTGCCATAACATTCAAACCCCCTGCTCTGTACCGGACCTCAAATTTAGAAGGTTGAAGGGACAAATACCAACGCGTTATTCTAGCATTAGTGTCTCTTATTCTATTGAGCCATTGCAAAGCTCTATGATCTGTTTCAAGTACAAAGTCTTTGCCAATCATATAGTCATTCAGCGTGTGTAAGGCCCATTTGATGGCTAGAGCCTCTTTCTCAATAGTAGAGTACTTAGTCTCTCGGGGAGAAAGCTTTCTGCTAATGTACTGTACAGGATGGCAATTTTCTCCTTCACCCTGTAATAGTACAGCACCTAGTCCTTGTTCATAAGCGTCCGTTTGCACCAGAAAAGGAAGATCAAAGTTTGGTCTCGGATCCGTACACAAACCGGAATTAAGGTCCTGAAAAGCTTGATCACATTCAACAGTCCATTTAACTTTGGAGGAACTACTTTTCTTTGTGAGATCGGTTAAGGGCTCTGCTGGGAAAGAGATCACCGCATGGTGATCTCGTAATTTGTGGAACTTAGCTGTTGAAGCAGTTCGTATGGTCCTTTCCACTTAGCCAAAAGTGAACATTCAGATGTAGGAAGTAACAAAAGCACTTTCTGACCTACAGTCAGCGTTCTCTTCCTACTCGACTGATCATACCACATTTTTTTTTGTTGTTGGGCTGTTGTCATATTAGCCTTCACCGACCTGTCATTACATTGAACTTTTCTCACATCTTCATTACATATGACAATATGTTTGTTTGCTCATGTGCATTACCTCCTTCCCATGCCTCCTTTAGCACATCCAATGGACCTCGAACTTGTCGTCCATAGAGCAATTCAAATGGCCAGAAACCAGTTGAAGACTGGGGAGCCTCTCGGTATGCGAACATCAAATATGGTAACCACTGGTCCCAATCTGAACCTGAATCAGACACAAACTTGCGTAGTATTGACTTCAATGTCTAATTAAATCTCTCCACCATACCGTCGGTCTGAGGGTGGAAAGGGGTGGTCTGTTTCGCATGTATACGTAACATTGAGAAAACTTGTTTCATCAACCTGGAGGTAAAGTTTGTCCCTTGGTCCGTAATTACTTCCCTCGGCAAACCTACTCTAGAGAACAGTTGAATCAATGCATTCACAACCCGTCTTGTCTTAATGTTTCGGAGAGGAAAAACTTCAGGGTAACGAATGGCATAATCAGCAACGACCAAAATATACCTATTACCAGATCTACTCATTTCCTACAATATTCATTACAATGTGAGAAAAGGGTATGTCAATAATAGGTAAACTTACTAAGGGTACTCTGTCACTCTTTATAGATGGTTTAACCATCTGACATTCTGGGCATGATTTACAAAAATTGAGAAATAGCTTTCACAAACAGTGGTTTAAGGGTTTAATCTTGCCTTTACAACTTTACAGTATCATGTGGAATTCGTTCGAGATCATCCGGGACCGGTTTGTGTAAAATTTCAATTACTTGTGTACCTACCATTTTATCATAACGTCTTTACCTCTTAGACTTTCAGTCTTTTGACACATTACACGGTAAGTTTTGCAAATATTGCTTATTGCCCTCTTCCTGCTGTGCCTCTGCTCGAGTTACAACCATCGCCTCAGCGACATCCTTCTCATTTTGTAACAAATCCACTAACACATGTACATCTCTGCCCAGTATCACCGGATAAGGTGCCTTGTCGACAACACCGACCATCAAAGTGTAGGCTTGGCCTCTAATTTCATTCACCTTTCGGGTACTCTTTTTCATCACCATATATGCAACATACTGTCAACTTGCCGTACTAAAGCATATTCAACCTTCTCAAACATTCAGACTTGAACCAGAATCGATCAATGCTTTAACCAACTTGCTTCCTATCTTCACATCAATTACTGTGTCGGAAATGATATCTCATTTAATTTAAATGATGATCTTATCTCATAACTCAAGCGTGTATTAGTCCCAGCTTTTGCTAGAGGGGAACTGGAATCCCCTGGTTGGGCCTGGGGATATTGCATATAGGAATTTATAGTCCGTTTAATATTTGACCTGAGGTTCTCTCTGCTTTATCTCAAATGTGTGCTTTCACTGTGCGTGTGTGCAAGTATGTAAGTATGTATGCATATTGTGTGTGTGGAGTTGTATGTATGCATTATGTTTGTCTTTTGTGTTTTCACCTTTTTCTTGTTTTTACAGGTATATGCCTTTAGTTGTTTTTCTTGTATTCAATGTGTCTCATGTACAGCGGCTTTGTAACAATGAAAATTTTAAAAAGCGCTAGATAAATAAAGTTGAGTCATGTTTTGCCCCTGGCAATCAGCGTTATTATGCCCTGTTTGTTGCGCGTGTCTGTGCGTGCGCGTGTCTGTGCGTGCGCGTGTCTGTGCGTGCGCGTGTCTGTGCGTGCGCGTGTCTGTGCGTGCGCGTGTCTGTGCGTGCGCGTGTCTGTGCGTGCGCGTGTCTGTGCGTGCGCGTGTCTGTGCGTGCGCGTGTCTGTGCGTGCGCGTGTCTGTGCGTGCGCGTGCGCGTGCCTGTTCGTGCGCGTGCCTGTGCGTGCGCGTGCGCGTGCCTGTTCGTGCGCGTGCCTGTGCGCGTGTCTGTGCGTGCGCGTGCCTGTGCGCATGCCTGTGCGCGTGTCTGTGCGCGTGTCTGTGCGTGCCTGTGCGTGCGCGTGCCTGTTCGTGCGCGCGCGTGCATGTGCGCGTGTCTGTGCGTGCGTGTGTCTGTGCATGTGCGCGTGCATGTGCGCGTGGATGTGCGCGTGGATGTGCGCGTGGATGTGCGCGTGGATGTGCGCGTGTCTGTGTGCGCGTGCCTGTGCGCGTGCCTGTGCGCGTGTCTGTGCGTACATGTGCCTGTACACAGAGGTGAATGCTGAATAGGATTCCATGCAACCAGCACGAACTTGCAGGTATGTGCTTTAAAACATCAGGCCGTTCCTGTCGGAGCATGCCTCTCAGCTGCTTATCCAAGCTATGGTCATTTCAAGACTGGACTACTGCAATTCTCTACGGGTCAGCCTTCCAACCGATGCAGTCAAGCCCTTGTAAATGATCCAGAATGCAGCTGCACGTCTAGTTTTCAATGAGCCTAAAAGAACCCATGTAATGCCCCTCCTGATTTCACTTCACTGGCTGCCAGTTACCACCAGCATCAAGTTCAAATCTCTGACACTGGCCTTTAGAAAGATAACGGCAAATTTGGCCATTTACCTCAACCCACTGCTTCAGGTCTACATCCCCTCACGTCATCTTCGGTCTGAAGCAACGCCAGTAATTCAAGACTCTTCTTCTGGCCTACAAGGCCACCACTGGTTCAGCACCCCCTTATCTTCACTTGCTAATAAAAGACGTATGTACACGTCTTGTGGTGTCATCCCAAAAAGGAAAAATATCACTCGAAATACCTTCTGTGGATCTGTTTCACAATTATGGAATGATCTGCCTGCTGCAACAAGATTAGTAGATTCTGCAGCCATCTTTAAGTATTTTCTGAAACACATTTCATGTGTCAACACCTGATCCATCAGTTCTGACTGATCTCTTTTCAAATTTTTCAAATTTTTTGGCTTTTTTGCCGCACAAAGACTCTCTGCGCCGTGTTTCTTATATTTATCAAGCGGTTAAAATGCTAGATTGTGCACTGATAACAAGGCGTCTGTGGATGTGCTTCTGAAACAAAGATTTTCATTCGGATTGGACTTTAAAAGCCATGCTCCATGTAAAGGCAGCCAGTGAAGGGGTTGATGACTCAATCATAGCCAGTAAGAGAAACGCTACCTCCTAAAGGATCTCTTTCAGAAGGTGTTACTTTTGTTAATGTTGTTCACACTAATCAATGTCATTTGACATGATATCGCTTTCATATCATTTAAATGGAGGAGGTACTGCCTCTTGGAGGAAACGCCCCTGCTCCATCTGGTGTTTTTACACACACGCCTCTGATGTATGATGTGATGTCGATGTTAACGTACCAATAAGAGCTTTGTTGCCATCTCACTGATCTCTGGAACACAGTCTGTGATTGACTGAGGCTTCTGAGGGCTGAAGTTCTGGCGGGACAGAGTGACATCAGATGGCCACTCCGCTTCAGACGGCAGACCTATCACACTGTGTGCAGAAACAATCCAAACACTTTTCAATACGATTCAATGATGATGGACACAATCTGTTCTAAGTAACAGCACACAGTCAGATCTCAATGATGCGGTTAAATCCACATACGCGAAAATCTTGGCCAGCTGGTCCACCTCTGAATCTCCACAGAAGAGAGGTCTGAAACACAAGACATCAGAGAGATAAGTCAAGATCGTTAACAACACCTCGAAGTAAATCAGTCCTCATTGAGCCGTGTGTGATTATGCCAATGTCATCTAGAAATACACCGGAGGTCTGATGTTCTATTTCAAATCTGCAGCTGAAAGATCTGGAGCTCAGTGGTACGAGCGTGGCGCTAGCAATGCCAAAGTCAGGGGTTCCATCCCAGGGATGCACATAGTCAGAGACAAATGTGCGTTGTGTAGTATAATGCAATACAAATGGCTTCGGATGAAAGTGTCTGCCAAATGCAGAAATGATCATTCTCAGAATTCTATGAAATGTTTTGACATGCAATACGAATTTATTTTACAGAAGACTAATGCCTCATTTCAGTTTAACATTCAGAATAAGCTTCAGAAAAACTGCTACATTTGATAAGAGTCCAATCTTATTTGTATAGGCCTGTGCCATCACTTTGTGTCATTGGCATCTTGTAACCATTAAAAGAGAGAATACTAAAACATATTATAAGTAGAACAGTATTTTTATTTCAAAAATTTGTCTAGCAAAACGATTGATCATTTTCCTAGAAAACTAAAAAAGTCTAAAATACATTTTAAACACAAATACACGGCTTGCACTGCCACTGCGCTGCGTGTCCACGTCTTCTGTATGACGCAATCATGTTTGAACAGTCATGCATGACGTAGATTTCAAAAGATTTCAACATCCCTCATCAACCACACAAACTGACCATTTTAAACAATTATCTTGCACAAATAACGTGTCATTCAACATCCAAGAACTTTTGAACGTTCTTCTTTCTCCACACTCATACACACTCATACACACTGGGTTCAGTTATTTTTCAATTTTATTAAGGGTTTATTCGTTTTGGTTTAATGATATATCTATTAATGATATTTTTTAGACGGCTCATTTGAATGCTTGATTGCTTGATTCCTAACCCTTTGTGACTTTTGAACGTCGTTTCTTACTTTAAAACTGAAAGTTAAAAGCTTTTCCTCACGGAAGGTCTGCATTCAATAAGAATGAGCTAATAAAGTAATTCAAATTCACATTTCATGTCCAGTTTTTTTTCTCATGTGGCAAGTAGCCGTGTTATAAGCGGGATAATATTGACATGTGTCAATAAGTTAAAAACCTTGCTTCACTCCAACTCTTTCAGTTTGAACTTGACAAAAACAGAAGTTTTACTTGAAGGTCCTCCAACTGTAACAAAAAACACAACTTACTCCCCTAAAATTGACCTTGAAGCTACATCAATTTTTCCAACTGCCACTGTTAAAAACTTGGGTATCATTTTTGACTCGTCACTAAATCTAGACATTTATTTTAGCAAACTCTCATAAGCTGCATTCTTACAACTTGGACGTATTGCCAAACTCTGTCCCTTCATGAGCCCAAACGATACGGAATCACTAGTACATGCATTTATTACATCTCGCCTTGACTACTGTAACACTCTTGTTTTCTGGTTTACCAGCACGCTCCATCTCCCATTTGGGAGATTTTCAAATATTCAAAACTCTGCTGCAAGAATGTTAATGTACACCAAACGGTCTGCTCATATCACTCCTATTCTTTTTAACCTTCACTGGCTACCCGTGTCCTCTCGTATCATTTATAAAATTCATCTGCTTACCTTTAAGTCACTTCAAGGTCTTGCACCTACTTATCTCTCTGACCTACTTTCTCCATATACTCCTTCTCGTTTACTTCGATCATTTTGAGGGGAACTTCTTTGTGTTCCTAGATATCGCCTTTCATCAATGGGAGGGAGATCTTTCTCTGTTATGGCCCCGAAACTTTGGAACTCATTGCCCTTGTGTCTCCGGTCAATAACCAAACTACACAAATTTAAGTCCAAACTCAAAACATATCTGTTTAACCAATATTATCGGTCATCACCTGTTTCTTCTTAAACTGCTGTGGTGTAATGCTGTATCTGATTGTTTGTTGTACTTGACTATCTTTATTACTACTATGGTTCAAAACTGCGACCGCATGTCCTGGACGTGGCAAATTTCTACTGTCCATCTTTGTATTGATTGATTACTTATATTGTTTGTCATTGTGAAGTGCCCTTGAGCTTGGGAAATGTGCTATTCAAATTAAACTTATTATTATTATTATAATGTACAAGCAGCCAGCTGTTATAAACAGATTTAATTTACAAATCTAAAAAAACTCTTATTCATATAAAGGCTTTTAAACTATTAAGGTGTGATTTGAAATGGTTGTATTCACACGTCAGTATAGATTGACAGCTTGTGGCTGTAGAACACGGCTCAACGCAACGACACAGAGGTCAAATCTGGTGTAAAGCTGCGTCAGAATCTGTCAGACAGCACAGCACCAGTATTAACAAAAGTACATTTTGTCTATTTTCGCAACCACAATCTTAAACAAATGAAATAAAGTATTTTATGAAGAGTAGTGAAAATAGGAAGCACAGTCATATCTGCAGGTCAGATCAGAGTCAGAGTGGCAGTTCTTAAACCTAGTGTTGTGACTCCTGTCACTCATGTTCATCAAAGAATAAAAAAGTAAAGACGAAATCAATGTAATTTTGTAGCTTTGATGAGGATTCTTCTGTATTTCATGTATTCAGTAGTAAAGACTGTAAGTTGTTTGAGAACTTTATTTTTTTCTGTAAATTTCCTACCGGTCAGACCGACTCTGGTAGGAAGGGCACACTTATTGTAATGCGTTTGATTAGAAGAAAATATATATATATATTAAATAAAGACATCAGTTGCAAAGCCAACGATGTTAGAATGTTGGCTTTCATTCATAAAATGATGCTGTTAAAGAAATGTGTTATAGTTTCTTTATTCAATTGGAGATAAAATTTGAAATTATTAGAATGTAAAAGTATGTTTAAAAACATAAAAGCTGTGTGTTATTTTTTTAATCGATTGACAGCACTAAAATAAACATGTTAAACAAAATAAATAGTGTGTAAATAGCGTTAGCTCATCATTATTTAAAGAGACCGGTCACTGTGAACAGAGGGTTTTGTCCGTGTTGTTTTACACAACCATTTTATGCAATGGTTTAAGTATGTATGTATGTAACCGTATGTAACCGACATCATACCAACTCGTGAAAAATGTCCGCTATAATTTATTTTAACAACATTTCTTCTACTCACTTGCGTCTAAACAACTCAGCAAAGATGCATCCAGTGCTCCAGATGTCTACAGGTGTGGCGTAAGAGGTCTGAAGCAAAACTTCAGGTGAGCGGTACCACAACGTGACAACCTGAACGGAAAGCAATTGAAATGAGTCAATCTCAAGTTGTGCGTCATGTGTGCCATGATGAATGAGAAATGAAAGGCATACACTTGCAACACCGTTCTTTTGATAGAAAAATCACACAACAAATACTGCTGCTGGAAAACGTACTCCTTTATAATCAGTTTTTGTGTTCTTACCACTGGGCTGAGCGCCATGTGAAAGCTGTAGATTCGTGCCAAACCAAAGTCTGCCAGTTTCACCTGCCCTCTGCTGGTCACCAGGATGTTCTCTGGCTTCAGGTCTCGATGAAGAACTCGATTCGTGTGCAGAAACGCTAAACCACACAACAGCTGCTGCATCAAGTCCTGTGTAACACAAGATCACGAGACCATAACTCACACCGAATCATGTGTGGTGCGTTCAGTGAAGAGCGGATGAGGATGACTGATGTTGAATGATCTTACTCTGATCTGGCTGATGGGCAGTCCAGGCGCAGGAGCTTTCTCCAGATACGTCCTGAGGTCCTGATCCACATGTTCAAACACCAGAGTCACTTTAGTTTCATGCTCTGTTCTCAGTGTGGCACACACGTCCATCAATCTGCACACATTCATGAAGACATAAATCACAGCCGAAATCAATGTTTGCACCCAAAGAGCACCCTGTGCTGCCTTCTGTATGTGATAACTAGGACTGTTGAATGCAATCGTTTTATGATGGATTGGATGATGATGTGAATGATTCTGCCTCCACGCATAAAGAAATCATTTGCTATTTAAAAAGTTCAATTAAATATCATGGTACAGTTTTTTGTCCTATTGTCATTTGAAAATGTTGCTTGACCAGCACGAGCAGCGCAGGTGTATAGAGTCTGTATAGAGTGAGTGCCTCTGAAGCTTCATTTTAATGCGGGGCAACTGTCAAAGTATGAGGGAGACAGACATGTGCAGTAATATCACAAAGTGTTACAATATCATATTGAGTCGTTGGAATCATAATGGTTGTCAAATTCAAACCTCTGCTGACAAAAGACAAAGAATTTGATGTCTGATTTGACTTTAATACCCAGCACACAGTGGCATGGAAAGAAAACTAATCATATTGTTAAAGTAAATGAAGTCAAAGTCAGATGTAGCTTCAGAAAAGCCTCATTCATCTATCCTCAACACAAAACCCAGGAAAGCTCAACAGCTTAACATGGCTGCCACAAGGGCAAGTAGGAAAATATTACAGCAAGTCTCAGAACTTCATCCAGTCTTGCAACATTTTTTGGCATAAAACAGTGTTGTCACTAGATAAAGCAACTTTTCCGACCACTTTAGCCAATGATTTATTTAGAAAAATCTGCCATACTGGGAACAACCATGACTTTCATTAAGTGGGAAAATGTTACCTGGACGGCCCTGTTAGTGTGAGGTCTCCCCTTCCTGGGCAGAAGTTATCCCCGCGGCTCCTGACAACATAATGTATTATGAAGCGAATTGATTGCCCTCTAAAATAATTTTTCCTAACCCCGTATTTAACAAATTTGACTGGTTGTACCAGAGAGGTTGATGGCTCCGTGTCATAGCATTGCTTATGATTTTTGGACGGATCAGGCCTTAACGTAACATTATTCACGAAAAAGTTTTAGATCGTTCTTTTCATCTTCTCTTATCATCCCCTGCTACATCCACTCTGTTTAACTGATGTCCCTAGGCTACACACCTCTCTCTGTCTGACTGCAGCACACAAATTTTCAAACGTACACACCAGTGGTTGCGCTAGACTTTTTAATTGTGCATCATTTTGACTGACAGGCTCGTAAAAAATCTGTCATAATCTATTATTACCCGTCACTATGGTGCAAGGTGGCGTTAGGTGGTAATTAGTATGTTTGTGACCCCATCATGCTGTACTTGTCTCTTGGAACTTGTTGTATTTTAATACAACTGAATGCCCAATAAAGCCGTTGTTGTTTATATTAATTTGTAGAGTGCAATAAATGAAGAGACAAGAGACGAAGATGCGTCGAGTAAGCTTTACTCTCCACTTTAATATATCACGCACTGAACAGGAGGTGAGGTCAAAAACAGCCACGCACATCTAAAACCGGAACAGATCAAAAACTAATTCCTCCCTAAAGGTACTGAACCTTGGTGAATGTCTCCTTCAGTATTACCTACGTAATTACCTACTGTGGTTAGCTAAACAGGACCCCCCAAAATTCACCCCTAAAAACAAGCCAGACCGAATAGGTACCCCAAATAAAACATAGGTCTCTCTTTATATTTGCAAAACAGAACAAATTTTACCTTGTTAGAAAAGTCAACGTATGGGGGGGCGGATCAGGTGGCCATAACGGCTTTGCTTAATAGGAGAGGGGCGAAGGGCCAGGGGCAGGGGCCGTGGGGAAGCAGGGGGGCGCCCTCGCCGTGGAGGTTGGACCAGCTGAAGTGGTTTACCAATATCCTCATGAGAATGAGAATTAGCGCCAGCTGTGCGCACACCTGGCTCGAATCACGTAGGAGATTGGGAGCATAATAGAACGAGCGACCGGACCGTCGAGGAGAGAGGACCGGGCCCGGACACATGTTAAGTTTATATTTGTATTTGTATTCATGTTTTGTTCGCCGGCGGTCGGCCGTGAGAATAAATTACTTTATTTTAAATGTCTGACGGTTCCCGCCTCCTTCCTTCCTTTTAATGAACCTTGTTACAATGGTGCCGAAACCCGGGAGGAAGGAGAGACGTGCTTTTTGGAGAGTCCTCGTCACCGAGTGGCCTCGCGTTGCCGGAGAGTTCGGGGAGCACGGAATTCGCTGCCCGAAGCGGTGGCTCTGGGGAACGGAAGTGCACAGTGCGGCCACCGTCAGAGCTTCGGTGGAACGGCGACCTTTGCTGCCGCACCCCTGGGTCGAGGTGGGGTGGCTTTCGTCCAAGCGGGAGCGGGGGAGTTGCCGCAGTCCGCCAGAGGCCGGAGCCTGCGTCCGGAGGAGCCTGCGTCCGTCCACCCAAGGGGGAGGAGCAGGGAACGGGGAACCCGCCCCGACTCCCAGATAAAGGAGGAGCCACCGCCGGCCGCCAGGGGGCGGACGGACGAGCCGTCCACCGAAGCCCCAGGGCCACCGCAAGGCACCGCGAAGGAGAGTACTACGGCTGGTTGAGGACCGAGCGTCAGCATGTCGGGGAACCGGAGTATAATTTTTTTTTTCCCTCTCTCCCCTTTCTCTTTACGGTCACTCCGAGGGCTCCCGTCTCCGTTGTCTTGTCTCGTCGCTGCATACCCCCCACCCCCCCCGAGGGAGGGGGAGGGAGCATGCACAGTCTCGGGGGTACCCCCCGGCCTGTGAGGGGTGATGGGGGTATGTAGTGGAGTAGGTGGGGCGAGACCGTGGTTCGAGATCGGTGAGTAATTGTGAATGAGCGCCAGCTGTGCGCACACCGGGCTCGAATCACGTAGGAGATTGGGAGCATATAAGAGAACGAGCAACCGGACCGTCGAGGAGAGAGGACCGGGCCCGGACACATGTTAAGTTTATATTTGTATTTATGTTTTGTTCGCCGGCGGTCGGCCGTGAGGGGCCGCCAGCAGTTATTATTTATATTAAATCTTTATTTTTAATGTCTGCCGGTTCCCGCCTCCTTCCTTCCTTTTAATGAACCTTACGTGCCCTACACCTCCAGCCAGGATGTAGCGTAGGGCACGGTTAGCCAGTGAAGACATTGCAGAGGAGTGTAGCATTGGCAGTGTCAAAAACCACATCCTCCATGACCAGCGCAGTGGGGGACGTGCTATAGGCTTGCACCTCAACCTCCGCGGTCTGATCCACAGCCATAGTCATAGTAGCATAGTCAAGGCCCAAGTGGACGGACCCAGCAACAACCCGGGAGAGGCAGTTGGCAACGAAATTGTCTTTAATGGCCACGTGCTGAATGTCAGTAGTGAACTCGGAGATGGCAAGTGGGGTGGTCGGAGACCGGTGCGCCAGCAGAGCAGCGTTGGCCAGCGCGATTTTGCCAGCATCAAATGCATCAGTCACCTCTGGGGACCAATCCAACATGTCCGCCGGACATGTTGGGAATGGTGCAACAATCTTATGTAAGTAAAACATTTTTTAACTTTGTTAGAGATCGCTTGATGTGCCCCGAGCACTATTCACTTGAGATTAGTATTACCTGAGGACCTCTAGTCATTTGTATTAATTGCAGAAGTTGTCTGTGATCTTTAGCTCATTCAAATCGGCATCTCTGTGATTAAGTGGGCTTATATATAATTTTTCAAGGTTTTATCCACCGTTTGTGAATAATGGTGGCTGTTTTGAAGTGTTTGGGTTATATCCATAAATTACTGGGAGTCTTCCGTTTGTTTATTTATCATGGAAACTCTTGTAACATTTGAGACCCGCGATCGCAGTGATCTTTTGTCCGCTTCGGGATCACTGGTCTCAAATGCTGACAGGTACGGTCATATATCATTAAACACCATACAACTATAGCCAATACAAACTATACGCAAAGCCTTGCCGTCACATCCGTGAAATAAGTCAGTAAAGTTGAGTAAAATCATCCTGTGTGAATGCGTCACATGAAATACTGACGTGAGGAGATTATAAATCACAGGAGGTCTCCAGATAATACTGATGACCTGCGAAAACTGTGAATGGTGTTAATGTGTAACCTAAAGTTACGTCTCTAAGCAAATTCACAGAAGGTTCCAACTACACAAACTGTTATCCAATCAAAGCAGTGAGATTCAAGTAGGGCTGCACGATTTGAAGAAAAAATCGAATTGTGATTTTTCTGACCAAAATTGCGATTTGCGATTTAAATGCGATTTGACTACTATTAAAAAAAAGAGCTAGGTTTTGTTGTGTTGGTTTTAACAGCATGCATCAAAGAAAGACCAAGCAAAATCACAAACTATTGAAACGTTATCCCACTGTTTATTTAAAACCACTTACACTGTGGTCATTTTTTTAAATAAAGTTGTCATGCAAAAATGTCATGACAAATTAAGAGAATAACAGCAGTATCTTAAATACCTAAATTAACAAGTAGAAATAAAACCTTAAACTTAAGATCCCAAACACACTGTAAACAATTACAGTTATGTATGGCGTCTGTTATTTTGGCCTACCATTGTGAAAATATGTCGTAGAGTGTGCTAATTTCAAACGCGTGAGCAATCGTGTCGCGAGGTCGACACGGACTATCAAAATAATTCCAAACATGAGCGTTGCTTTTTCTTTTAGGTACCAAGTCGTCTGCTGATGCAGGACTTTGCGCTTCAGCAGACATAACGTTACTTTGTTGCGAATTTGAACTGCTGCTCCCGGTCGCGCTCATCTTTCCCAAACGATGTTCTTTGCTAATTCAAAGCATGTACAGTAGAGATGCGCGGATAAGCTAAAATGTCACCCGCACCCGCTGCTTCGATAAATTATCCACCCGCACGCACGCACATATAGTTTTCTCTGATATAGATATCCAGACCCGATCGTTACTTTAATTACTCAGCACATTTTCTAGCACTGTCTTAGTCTGTAAATGCTTAAATCTAATCTTTCGAGTGATGTACCATATAAGAGGTACCAGTCTTATGGCTTTCATATACATACAGTGTCTCACTGTCGTTGCATATTACATACCCAGCACTTGATTCGTTAAACCACTTCGCTGAAACGCTCCCACACGGTACTTATCTTTCCTACCTTTTGTTTTGTTTTTAATTCTCCCTTTTTAAATTTCTCTCGGATCCGTTTTGCATCCATTTCTGTTTTAAGAAATAGACCGTCATCTACCGCCACCACGCGCGCATTTGTTTTAAATTACTGCAAATTAGCGCCTGATTAAAAATGCATTTAAAACATGTTCGTATTTTTTGAGAAATTTTGTTAATATTGTATATGATATCATACACCCGCGACCCACCCGCAATTAATCAGAATGTTTTTTTTATTATCCGACCGGCGGATCATCCATCCACAGCGCCCACGGATATAACCGCCATCCGCGCATCACTAAAGTGTTAAAACGCTACCTGTTGGATAAACGTAACATTGCTGTCAAATACTACGTAGGTGCATTATCTTATTTATAGCCCTTTTAATCGAAATAATCGCAACTTTTGCGATTTGAACATCGCACTCCTTCAAATTGCGATTTTGGTTTAATAACGATTAATCGTGCAGGCCTAGATTCAAGACCTGTTCATTACACCTTTAAATTGTTGACTGACTGGCAAATTAAATAGGGCCACATTTTATTTGCTTCCAAAAAATTGATTTCCATTTGCAAGAGATGGCAGGGTCTGAATCATTTGTTTTTTGCTAGTTTCAGTCTAATTCAGTTCTCATTTTCACATCATGTTTATATAGCAAATGCATTTCCGCCCATTGGGGTGCTGGCCTGAAAATAAGGGGTTCTATTTTAACGATCTATGCGCATGGTCTAAAGCGCAGGGTGCAAGTGCACTTAAGGCGTGTCCGTTTCCCTTTTGCTAGTTCAAAGACGGCAAACGAAGTGCCAGGCGTGTGGTCTAAAAGGGTTCTCCCTATTCTCTTAATGGGTCATGGGTGTGTTTTGGGCAAAACATGCTGTAAACCAATCTGATCCTCATCTCCCATTCCCTTAAAGAGCCAGATGGCGCATTCACTATTTACACAGCAAAATTGCAAGAGCAGAGACTGGATGCTTCTCTGAGGTTAAAGTCACCATGTCATCAAACAGGAAAATTCTAAGTGTCTTACACAGTGTTGCAGTCAGGAGCATAATTCCCACTGGGGACAAGGGGGACATGTCCCACTCACTTTTCAAAATCCTGTTAGTCCCCCCAAAAAAATATTTGTTATGCTTTTTAACCGTACTCCTCGCCACAGAGCAGTAGTACCGAGCAGTCTGCCTGTTACGATGCGGGTTTCGCAGGTACACTCTGAAAATAACCTTTCAGTGAGCTATTTTTAATCACGTGGACGGCAGCAAGTGATTTTCTCCAGAGGAATTCACTGTGACAGACTCAAATACTTATGTCAAACGACCTGAACAACGACCAGGGGTGCTTTTCCCAAAAGCATCGTTACCTGACTATGGTCGCAAGTTCCATCGTTCCAGCACAGTTCAACGATTTAAGTGATTCCCAAAACCATCATTCCAACGATCAATTGTGTTGATCGCAAAATTGTGCCATTAAAGTTGTGTGAAAATGTTAAAAAACGCTGGAATAGGCTGGCAACTTTTTTCATAAGTCTGGCTGGGAAGGAGTTAAGTCAGTGCTAGTCAACTGGCGGCCCGTGGGCCAAATGCGGCCCGCCAATCACCTTTACCTGGCCCGCCTTAACATTTCAAATAAGTGGAGAGACTTTGCGAATGGTGTGCTTTAAGAAATGCGCGTCATGAGACTACGTCCAAAAAGGTTGCTACATTCAATACAAAAGTAATTCCCATGGCTCGATTGACGTATTATAAAGCAATTTGATCTGTCTGTCCAAGAAACCTAATGTTATTTGCAATGTTATAATCGGCAATCCACAACCACAGGCAGTCAGTTTGCAACTTTGCGCACGTGATAGGTCACGTTCCAAAACTCGTCTTGTACTCTTGAAAGTAACTGCAGGAAGAGTATTACACCACATGAACTGTTGCCTCATATCAGGAATAAACAATGTTGTTTTTATTACTGCATTCATTATGTTTGATTTAAACAGCTATATTTACTAAAGAAGCTGTTCACCTCCCTCCGGTATTTACACTTCAAAGAATCTTTCCTTATACAGTAACGGCCATAAATATTGGGACATCGACACAATTCTAACATTTTTTGCCGGTGTGTGGGTGAAACACTCCAAGGCCAGACCTCCTTCACGATCCAACTTTTGACTGTGGGAGGCGGCGCAACGCAACGCGAAAGCGGCCCCATCTGAAGTTTACAGTCATGGGCTAAAGGCTGCGTCAGTGAATCAGGGTCAGACAGGACAGCATCAGTATAAATTTCTCTTTCGTGAATGAAATATAACACACAAGATTATGCCAGAAAGCCTGTTTTGTCTAGTATTTTTGTAAGCAAAGATTTCCACATGCTAAATAAAATCCTAAATGAATGTAAAGAGTTGTGAAAATGGGAAAGGCATCCGATCTGCGTAGAGTGGCAGCACTTAAACTTGCTGCAGTGACTCCTGTCACTAATGTTCATCAAAGAATAAAAGAAAAGAGCAATTCAGTGTATTTTGTAGCTTTAATTCTGTATTTAATTTAGAACAAAGCATTAAAGACTGTAAAGTGCTTGAGAATTTCATTCAATTTCTATATATTTCCTAACTGTTAGACGTGAGAGCTCTCACTTATACTGTTGAATGGCTATAATTAATGTTAAAGTGAAAAAAAAAATAATAATAATGGAGACATCTGTTGCGGTACTACTATCAGAATTTTGGCTTTCATTCATATACTGATGTTGTAAAGAAATTTGATGTTACAACATTAATTTGGAGATTAAATGTGAAATTATTAGAATGTAAAAGTTTATTTAAAAACATTACTTTTATGTGCGATTAATCACAGAAAAACTGTGATTAATCAGATCATTTTTTTTAACCGATTAACAGCACTAATATAAACACAATCTTCCAAACAGCCTTTCTCTAAACATTTGCACCAAATAAGCCTGTCAGGTGTTGCATCAGCCTCAGAAACGAATGTCATTATTATGAATCCACACTGCTCCAAGATCACTTTCAATGAGATCACCAGACCTCTGTTTGTGTTCAAGCGCATAGAACCCTTTTGAATGTCTTTAATGTTTCATTCTGTTGTTCTTCTCTTATTTACAGTCCCTGTGTACTAATACACTGCTATACAATGCAATGAATGCGCAATGACAACGTTTCCCGGCGATATTCTCCTTAAACACATGATCATATCTAGAGCGTCTCTGAGAGAACAACTTTTAGATTTTAAGCATTTAAATAGAAAAAAAACTGTTGAATACACACCGACACTTCACTTCACTTCACTTACTACTACTGCTACAATAATTCAAAGAGATTATAAAAGAAATATACTGTATTATTTATTTTACAATATATTGTACCTTATGATTAATGAGTTATATTGGGAATTTTTATATTATCACTAATCAAATAATAATAATACAAATTGTTTAAACATCATTTTTATTGGAATATAATTTTGTTTCCAAAACATTTTAAAGGATTAATAGTTTGTTAAAGTTGTAGGCATTGATCAGATATTATAATTTGAATTATACATTTGTGTTATTTAAAAAAAAAACCATTGTATAAGGCATTTGTTTAGGAGATGTACAGCTTTATTTTTATGTGTTTAAAACTCTTCTTTCTTTAAGGGTCATTGTAACTCAACTTTATTTATATAGCGCTTTTTACAATTTTCATTGTTACAAAGCAGCTGTACATGAGACACATTGAATACAAGTATGAATTCTAAAGCATGTATTAGCATGTAACTGATGCTAATATAAATAATTTCATGAAACAGAGCAGTGTGAAACCGGCAAACTCTGAAATTTTCTGAGAGGGTTTTGATTCTCACAACCCCGTATGGATGTTACAAGCCTGAGATAAAAAAAATACCATATTGTTTAGACGATTCAGAGTCGACGCTTTATTTTGAGATACAATATCGTCGTTTACGGTGGACTTTGCAGATTGTTAACATTGAAGGAAAGCTATGCATTAAAGGTACAGTGTGTAGGATTTTGAAGGATTTATTCACCAAAATGTAATATATAATACAAAACTATGTTGTGAGTGGTGAAGAAATACCTTACAAAATGAAAAGAAATGTTTATATTACCTTACAATGATCGATTTTATGTATATACACCGCGGGCACACCCTTACATGTAATTTATCAATTTGCACAGCCATGTTTCTATAGTAGCACTACACGTACAAACTAAGCGCGTTTCGTAAAACGAAGGATGCACGGGACTATGTTCGTCTTCTTCAGCTGTGTTTTGCAAAGGCAGCTTGCAAAGCCACTACATAGAAGGATTAGCAGAAGAAGATGAAGAACAATAACAACATTTTCTTGTCGTGTTTTTTATTAGAAATAGAAACGGTTCTTTGTTGCAATTAGAAGTGAAATTTGCGCTAATGGCGGACCACACATACTCTGCACAAGAATCGATAGAGCGTCAATCTGTGTCGTCAAAAAAGAGAAAATACGATGCAGAAAGGCCAAGTCGAGACAAAAAACGGCAGAAAACCAGAATAAACATTGGCGTGGTTCTTTTCAAAAAGGAGGGCATTGAAGCAGGACAAGGGTTGGCTAAGCGACGCCAAAGTTGCCAGCTTTCTGCTGGACCGGTAAATTTGTCTAATTTCCACAATATAAGTGAACTGTTTGTTTGATAGCTTTAGCTAATAGATGAGCTGATCATCAAGTGAAGTAGCGTTTTTCCTTGTAAATTTTTAGCACTTTGGAATTGTATCATAAGTCCTTGTTGCATGGCCGTGTGGAAATCAAGTTAGAAATCATGTTTATAATCATAATTTGCATAAATCGGGTGTAAGTTATATTATAATACTGCTTAGCTTTCACATCCTCTCTTGTGCGGTCCTCCCGGGTAACGTTAGCTCCTCTGCCTCTCCTCGCCCTGCCTGCATCTCCAACACCCCTAACCTCTCCGCCCTCTTCCTCTCCCTCTTACTACCAGTGTTAAGTCCTCTGATTGACTCTGTGATGATGAGAATAACGTCTGCTAAGACTTTCGCGGTTAGATCACACGGCTTTAGCATTAGCAAGCCGTTTCAAAAAATGCTATGCAAAATAAGCGAATAAATCACAGACACAATGTTAACAAGTACAGTTGAAAGAAAAAGTATGTGAACCCTTTGGGCTTACTTGGATTTCTTCATAAATTGGTCATAAAATGTGTTCTGATCTTCATCTAAGTCACAACAATAGAGAAACACAGTCTGCTTAAACTAATACCGCACAAACATTATACGTTTTCATGTTTTTATTGAACACAACATGTAAACATTCATAGTGCAGGGTGGAAAAAGTATGTGAACCTTTGGGTTTAATAACTGGTTGACCCTCCTTTGGCAGCAATAACCTCAAGCAAACGTTTCCTATAGTTGCAGATCAGACCTGCACAACGGTCAGGAGAAATTTTGGACCATTCCTCTTTACAAAAGTGTTTCAGTTCAGCAATATTCTTGGGATGTCTGGTGTGAATCGCTCTCTTGAGGTCATGCCACAGCATCTCAATCGGGTTGAGGTCAGGACTCTGACTGGGCCACTCCAGAAGACGTATTTTCTTCTGTTGAAGCCATTCTGTTGTTGATTTACTTCTATGCTTTGGGTCGTTGTCCTGTTGCATCGTCCATCCTCTGTTAAGCTTCAGTTGGCGGACAGATGGTCTTAAGTTTTCCTGCAAAATGTCTTGATAAACTTTGGAATTCATTTTTCCATCGATGACAGTAATCCGTCTAGGGCCTGAGGCAGCAAAGCAGCCCCAAACCATGATGCCCCCTCCACCCTATTACACAGTTGGGATGAGGTTTTGATGTTGGTGTGCTGTGCCTTTTGTTCTCCACACATAGCGTTGTGTGTTCTTTCCAAACAACTCAATTTTGGTTTCATCTGTCCTCATAATGTTTTGCCAGTAGTGCTGTGGAACATCCAGGTGCTCTTTTGCAAACTTCAAACATGCTGCAATGTTATTTTTGGACAGCAGTGGCTTCCTCCGTGGTGTCCTCCCATGAAGTCCATTCTTGTTTAATGTTTTCCTTATTGTAGATTTGTCAACAAAAATGTTAGCATGTGCCAGAGATTTCTGTAAGTGTTTAGCTGACACTCTAGGATTCTTCTTCACCTCATTGAGCATTCTGCGCTGTGCTCTTGCAGTCATCTTTACAGGACGACCACGCCTAGGGAGTGTAGCAACAGTGCTGAACTTTCTCCATTTGTAGACAATCTGTCTTACCGTGGACACATGGACATCAAGGCTTTTAGATATACTTTTGTAGGCCTTTCCAGCTTTATGTAAGTCAACAATTCTTTATCTTAGGTCTTCTGAGAGCTCTTTTGTGCGAGGCATGGTTCACATCAGACAACGCTTCTTCAGGACAGCAAACTCAAAACTGGTGTGTGTTTTTTATTGGACAGGCCAGCTTTAATCAACATATCCAATCTCATCACATTGATTGGACCCCAGGTTGGCTGACTCCTGGCTCCAATAAGCTCTTGGAGAAGTCATTAGCCTAGGGATTCACATACTTTATCCACCCTGCACTATGAATGTTTACATGTTGTGTTCAATAAAAACATGAAAACGTATAATGTTTGTGCGGTATTAGTTTAAGCAGACTGTGTTTCTCTATTGTTGTGACTTAGATGAAGATCAGAACACATTTTAAGACCAATTTATGAAGAAATCCATGTAAGCCCAAAGGGTTCACATACTTTTTCTTTCAACTGTAACTATAAAATTCACTATAACGATTAGCGTAAATTTAATTTATTTATTTTTCTTTGTAAATAAACCTCGTCACTTGACTTGCAAAGGTTACTCTCTGCTGTCTCAGACGACGATATCTCTGTCCTGTGTCCGTAGCTTCGGTCTGTTGTTCGCCTGTGAGACTTAGATTGCAATTAATAAACACCACTGATAATGGCCGCTATCACTTACGGAACCCTTTTGTCCTGTGACGCCAACCGTAGCTTCTCTAATGGGAGGGGGAGGGGGGTATCGGAGCTGTAGGATGCAATTTCCTACATCGCCAATAGTGGCCTCTGAAACTTACACACAGAACCTTTAACGCAATAAAGATGATTTAAGGAAATCCTAGTGAAATATCTTTGGTTTTTCACAGAAGAATGTTGCTAAGCATTGGGCATAGCATGTTTTAACAGAATACGTTTGCTTACCTGACGATGTTAGGATGGTCGAATTGCTCGAGTCGTCTGAGCAGAGCAACCTCTCGAACCGTGGACTGAGGAAGTCCATTCTGATTGGTCTGAACTCTCACACTCTTCAAAGCCACAAACTGTCCGCTGTCTTTGTCTCGAGCTTTGTAAACTGTGCCGTGAGCACCACCACCGATCTCAGCGACAGGCTCGTACTGCACCATGCTCTCCTGCGCCATCTCCTGCACAAAACAAACACACACTGTACTGTAGGACATTTCACTACACAACTGTGAAGATAGTGACAATAGTTCATTTATAAAAAAAACAAGGACAGTAACAACACTTTTTAGATCTGTAGTTCATTTATATTCACTCAGCACATTTAGACTCTTGTGTAGCCTTGTCTCTTGCATCACTTTGCTATCACTTATCAATATCACAAAGTCATTATGTAAAAATATTCGTGACTTTATCAGTTGCTGCATGATTACTGTATTTGTGTAATACGAAGGGTACAGAATACCGTGGTATCACAATAATCGTTCAGCAGAGACAGTAATGCACAAATGCAGGGTTGAAATTTACAAACGATCAGCATCAGATTAAAGTGTTAAATACTGTGAAGAACACATGCCACTCATGTACAGACTCTGACACGCGCAAATATAGACTACATACGTCACGTAACGTTACACAGTGAATAACACTTCATCACTTCCGCTTAACTTTATGACATATAAATCGCGATTATTGATCAAGTAAACGCATAATTTTTGAGAAACTCACCACCTTTCTTGTCGACGTGTAATGTTAGTTCAGCTAAAGCACGTGTCTCATGTCTCTCGTGCGCTGTTCGTTCTGTCTGACAGAATTTACTCGTATTGTCTGTTGTTTAACTTTATTTTAAAAGTGTAGCTGTAGTGCGACGTGTCTGAACTCACTTCCTGTGTGTCTGATATCGGGGCGGAGCAACGATCAGAGCGCTCGCTCATTTGACCAAATCACATAAAAAAACTCTACACAAGTCATTTTCAACTTTGATCTTCTTTATCATTTATTTCTTCTTATGTGTTTGTTATACTTACTGTATGATATGTAAACGTATAATGCGCAAGGCTCAATGACATATAAGGTGGCCAATAAAAAAATTATATCAATTGCAATTATTTAAATGTGGTGAAGGGATAAATGCAGATCTTTTTTATTAAATGATTTTCGTCTGTTTTTTTTCACGAATTGGCCATATAATGTGGTTCTACTGAGGTTCGCTTTAAATTAATTCATTACTTATATTCATATCTGGCCCCAGTAATATATATGGGTCTGGTAAAGTTGCCAGCACTGTCTGACTACTGGAATGGGTCCAGACTTTACAGTATGGCTTTCCTACCACTGTAATGTCGAGCAGGAAGCTCATATATCTGCCATATCTGCAGCACTTTATCTAAGTGACCCTAAGGTGGATGCTGAAAATATGAGGAAGAAATGGACCCCTCAGTCTGATCGGCTTGGGAAACTGAAGCCAGTGTATCAGAAGATACAGGATGACTGCAAGACCTTCCACCATCCACATCAACACATAGATGAAAGGATGAAGGCATCAAGGCAAGAATCAGTATAAAACAATACTACAAAGACAAGCCAATAAAGTGTGGCTACAAACTCTTTGTTTTAGCCGACTCCCTCCAAGCCTATGCGTGGATTTTTTGGATTTTTTTTGATGAGGGGATGCTGGGAAGTGGCTGTATGTAGATAATTTCTACACCAGTCCGCCACTGTTCCGGGACCTACGCAAGAAGGGCATTTGGGCCTGTGTGACTATTTGGAGCAACCGGATGGGCTTCCCAAAAACGATCATCAACAGGCTGGCCCGAAATGCCCCCCGGGGGAGTATGTGCTGGCTTCGGAAGAAGGATTTGTTTTCTGTCGAAAGGAAGGACACCAGAGAAGTTCTCATGTGCTCTTCCTACCACTCTGCAAATGGAGATCGTACCGTCCAAAGAAGAGTAAAATCAAGAGACGGAGAATGGACGGAAGTGAAAGTTCCCATCCCTTCTGTAGTGTCCGACTACAACAAGTAAGTTTAATTTATGGAGTGGTTTTGTGTAAAAAAAGTGCAAATGTGTTCATCTTGTATTTACTTTGTCCTATTATTTTCCACACAGGAACATGGGAGGAGTGGACATCTCCAAAGCCCTCATCAGATACTGCAATGCCCTTTGCAAGACAAGAAAATGGTACAGGTCTCTGTTATACCACTTTGTGGATATCGGAGTGGTGAATGCACTCATCCTTCATCGACAGATGACTGAAATATGGAACCAGAGGCCAAAAACCCAAAAGCAATTCCAGGAAGCGTTGGTCCTGGAACGTGTGGACTGGGTGCCTCACAATGACACCTGCTCCTGTTCTGCTCCTCCTCCAGATCCACACAAGAGGCCAACAGCTGGACAACACATGCCAAAGCACATCCCCCAGTCAAGGAGAAGATGCAAAGGGTGCCATCAAAAAAACAAAGTTTTCTGCCAAGACTGTGATCAGTTTTTATATTTTCTGGCAACACGAGATTGCTTCAACTCCTTTCACGATGATAATTTGTTGTAAATAGTTGTACATAGATTTATAATACTTGTGAAGTTTTATAAAGATGTATATAGTTTCATTTTTCTCATACATGTTTCAGTTTTGGAATATGATTTTTGTTTCTTTTTCCTATTTATATGTTCCTTTTACGATATGTTTGCGTTTTATTCATTGAGTTTATGCATGAGAAAGTAAAAAATGAGTTAAAAATGCTTCTCAGCATCTTTTGTGGTGTTTAGCAAGTATTGACGAATTCATTTCCCCCAAGTGGACATTTGCGGTACAGCAGCTTAAAGTGTTATACAGATTTCAGATTTTTTCAAAACAAGTTAAAATTCAGTACACAACTTAGTTACACTTGTGGCTTTGAATTTCAAGCATTTTTGGGCCGGAACAAATATGAATTTACATTTAATTTACATATATTTATAAATACATAGGCTATATATAAATATTAATTTTCATAACCATCACATTTAACTTACAATAACTTAAAATATTTCATTTTTATTTAAGTGATTCCACTTTAGAAATATTCGACTAAATGTCTTCTTTCAAACAAGACATATTTTAGGTCTGTACTCCAAAGCATTCAGGATGCTCAAAAAGGGCTATGAAACTGAACAGGTGAAACGTAACACTTGTTAAGAAATGTTTAGAGTGTTTGGAAACAAATGATTAGCATTTCTTTGAGTTCTGATATGATCTCATGTTTTTGTATATAATTGTCTACTAAAATGTAGTAAACAACCCAGCAAACACACAACGTTCCCCTAACATTAGTTTTTCAGTTCTTTTCAGGTTTTATTTTTTGCAACCAGAAAAAAGCCTTCACAGAACGTTGCAGGCTGGGTTTTTTAAATAACATTTCCCAGTGATGTAATTTTTGTTTATTTTTTGTGCGACCAGAAAATAACGTTCCCTGATGGCTTTTTTATTTCGTTTTAGCTGGTAAACGTCAGTAACATGTGCAATACAGAAATTAAGATCAGATTTACATATTAACATCATATGAGCTGAGGGCTGAGGCAGATCGTTTTGTTCTTGATGATTGTTCTTTGAATGAAACATGGAAAGCAATACCACAACAGAGCTTGTAGGCCTATGTCCTAAATGTAATTAACTTTGTTTATAAAAAAAAGTTTTGAAAGAAATCTTAATGATCATTTTTAAGATAGCAGTGCTGTCAAACAGAGATTCTATGACAAAGATTCAGAGGATGCACGTGTAGTTAGATTTTTTTAAACAACAACACAAAACAATAAAAGAACAAAGAAACAAGGAACTAAAATAATCTAAATATAATCCAGATGGCACTGCGTAAAGACACTGGGAACAGGACCAAACATACTAGACAAAGGAAACACTGGGGTTAGTTAGAAACTAACAAGATAACAAGACTCACCTGGAGGAACTAATGAACACTAAAATGTCAAGATACCACAGACACATACCACAGTCACCCTATAGTAGTAATCGATAAAATTTCTCACCCTCATCTCAATGACAAAAATACTGGCCAAACCTACACTAATGGAATGACAGAAGTGTAGATCAGTTAAGGATCATGAAATTACAAAATGACCAATGTCACAGTTTCCACTTGGTTGTCATCATCACCGTTGTTTTACATTAATATGGTCCTACATTAAAAGAGATAATAAAAGGAAAAGAGTTACAAAAATAGAGAAATATATATAAACACGGAAATACTCAGGGCCACTTGCCATCAGCATGGGGTTAGCCAACATCAGTGTGCGGCCTGCAGGCTTCTGTGATTGGCCTGGCTCCCAGACCCACTCCCCCCTCCCCCAAAATGTTTATGTGGAGAGTCCTCTTCTGCCTCCCCCACAGTGAAAAAGGACCCCACACCGAAAAGGGCATGTTCAAAAAAAAAATGTATGTACCTTGAGGACCACACCAGGTTAAGTGACCTTGTAGAGGGTGATTGAGTCTGCAACAGAAAAAGTCTATTAACATAAAATCCTGGAGCTTGGTAGAATTGGAAGTGTCCAAGAAGTCCTTAATATGGCCCAAGAGGGAACGAGCACCCTTACACAGACAAACAAGGAAAACTGCTAGATCGATTACGGTTAATTGTTCTGTTACAATGGTGAGAAAAACAAAGCTGAGAAGCCAATCCAAATGCAGTTATTTAACTTTAATATAAAAACAAAACAAAATATATATTTATATATACATTATATATATATATATATATTATATATATATATATATAGGATAATATTATAACAAGACACTTCTGGGGTGTATTCCAGAAAGCAGGGTTAACTTACCGTCAGCAAAAGACTCAACTCTCGGTTGATTAACCGTAACCTGCTTACTCGAGGTTTGTCAGTTCAAAAACACCTGCGAAGAGTTAGTTTAACCAACCTACTAAAAAATACCGGAATTAATGAGTGCTCACAGACACAACATGAAGACATTGTCAATGGATCGCAGATTTCACCAGTCACCATGGTAACGGCCGGGAAGTTTAAAGTTTTTGACTCTAAAACCACGTCAGAGTCATAAACGTCTCGATTACGTTGTGTCGAGAACGACAGATGGGGTTCGCCCTAGAGAACCAATCAACTCTGACTACTATAGAAAAGGCCAATGAAATTTGGCAAATGAAATTTGCATGCCGGTCTCCACCCCCGAATATCCGGTATAAAAGGAAGACAGCGTGCAGCATTCATTTACCTTTTGTTCTGAAGAGCCTTAGAGCCTCTCACGACTACAGCAGAATACGATACATGTTGTGGCATAAGGGACATCAGACGTAACCCAGACATTCCCTTTCTGTCGGTCTCCCGGCGTTCTGTCGAGCCGACAGATGGGGTTCCTATGGAAAACGCCACAACACAGTACCGTGACACAATCTCTAGCGAAACGATGGTAACAAGCCTGGGCGTGTCAGCACGAGGCTTTCGCAAACCTGTAAACTTCCAGTGTGATGGATGGATCCATGATCCAGTGCGCCAGTCTCTGTTTGGACTTTCCCCTACTGGTGTCCTCCAAAACAGACAAAGAGCTGGTCAGACCTGAAGCTCTGCGTGTGGTTCAAGTAGAGGCGCAGTGTGCGTACTGGACACAACACGGATAGGGTTGGGTCTTACTCCCCAATTGGGAGCGCCTGCAAGTTCACCACTTGGTCCCGAAAGGGCCAGGGGGGAGTCTTTACCCGGAGCATCAGCTCTGAGAAGCAAGTTGGCCCAAGCGGCGCAACCAATAACACTTGGTGCTCCTCTTCCCTGACCATAAACAGTGTCTGTGCAATGAGGCTCATTGGGGGGAAGATCTACTTCCGCTTGTCCCGCGGACAGCTATGCGCAAGGGCATCCGTGCCGAGGGGGACCTCGGACAGGGAGTACCAAGCGGGAAATGGGTGGTGTCACGGGAGGCGAACAGGGGTCCCTGGGCCTGCCCGAACAGCTGACAAGAAAGCGTGTCGGCTGTCTGGTTCTGGTTGCCTGGGATGTGTCTAGCCCGCAGGGAGCGGATCACCTGTTGACTCCACCGGAGTAGGCGTCAGGCAAGTCGTGTTAGCTGCCATGAGCGTAAACCACCCTGACGATAGATGTACGCCACGGCTGTAGTGCTGCGGTCAGCACATGTGTGTCCTGCACGAAAGGCCATAGCCTCCTCAGTGCACTGGTCGGGCCTGGGTTCTCCTGAGTTTTTTTTTCTCGATTGGAGTTTTGGGTTCCTCGCCACTGTTTGCATATTGTTTTGCACTATTTGCCTGGCCGGGGGGGTCTGCTTTAGAATTTAGAAGTTAGACATAATTAAAATCGCATATAAGAATTTATAGTCCGTTTAATATTTGAACAGTGGTTCTCTCTCCTTTATCTCAAATGTGTGCTTTCACTGTGCGTGTGTATGAGTGTGTTTGCGTGTGTGTGTCTATGTCTGTGTTTGTAAGTATGTATGCATATTGTGTGTATGGAGCATTTGTCTCTCTTTTGTTGTTTTCACCTTTTTCTTGTTTTTACAGGTGTATGACTTTAGTTGTTCTTCTTGTATTCAATGTCTCGTGTACAGCTGCTTTGTAACAATGACAATTGTAAAAAGCGGTATATAAATAAAGTTGAGTTGAGTGCAAGTAGCACAGCCCACAACTCCGCTGCTGTGTTGCCGTTGCACACTGCACCCCCATCCCTGCAGGGAGGCGTCAGTCGTCACCACAACGTGGCTCGACCTGCCCCAGTGGCAAGACGAGGGGGTTAGGGTGCGTCATCACCATGCGCCTGCTGCCGGTGTGCCATACTCTCCTCGGAACTCGACTCTGTAGCCCGTGTTGGAGCGGTCTCATGTGCATCAACCCAAGGAGTATTACCCCCGCCGAGGATGCCATGTGTCCAAGGAGCCTCTGAAAACTGTTTCAGGGGGACCGCTGGCTGTCTGAAGTGTTCCAGGAAGTTCAACACCGACTGGTCGCGCCAACATGGTGACAGAGTTGAGTTCCATGCCGAGAAAGAGGATTCTCTGCACCGGGGAGAGCTTGCTCCTTTCTCGGTTGACCTGTAGTCCCAATCGATCTAGGTCCTGGAGCACCAGGTCCCTTTGCGTACACAACAGATCTTGCGAGTGTGCCAGTCGTCGAGATAGTTCAGTACCCGCACACCTTCCTCCCCTCAGGGAGAAAGGGCGGCTTCCACGATCTTAGTTAAGACCCTTGGGGACAGATCGAAAGGGAGGACTCGATCCGAAGGAACGGCCGGTGTTGAGGGAGGATTGAGACATGAAAGTAAGCGTCCTTCAGGTCGATTGCCACGAACCAATCCTGACACCTGATGATTGTCAGGATGCGCCTCTGCGTGATCGTCCTGAACGGCAGCTTGTGAAGGTGCTTGTTCAGGGTACGCAGATCTAGAACGGAGTTAATGCATTATACCCGGGTCGGCCTTACCGTCGTGGAGCTCCCTTAACGCCTTGGCCTGGTGGACCTGCAGGATGGCCATGGCATGAAGAGCGCAGGAACAACGTATCCAGCCGCGAGCATTGGGGAGGTGGCAGTGCTGTGCACTGCAACCCAATTCTCGTGGCTGCCCAGGTTAGCATGGCTGACATCTCCACCTCTGCTTCCTCCTGAGCTCGACCCCCTTGGTCGGGGTCGGATGCCAGCAAGTTTCCCTCCGATGCTGTGAGCGACATCTCATCTTCGTCACGCATTGTTCCGAATGCGTGCCTGAGGATCTGAACAGTTTGCCACCGCCGGTTGGGGAGCGGTCGGAAGAGCGAGTCTGGGTGCGAGCGGCCCGTGAGCACTTGGCTGGCAGGTTTACGCTCGCAGAGGTCCTCATATCACTAACGCTGCTAGCAGTGGCGGACATCGGGGCCTTAGCCACCGACGTCACAGCACTGGTAACAGACGAAATGGTGGCTGGTTCCCGCAGGAAGACAGCCACCTGTGACCGCAACTTCTGGATGTCCATCTGCCCGAAGTGCGGGCAAGATGTGTCAACGAAAGCAGCTTTAGCGTGATGGACGCCCAGACACCGGATGCAGCTATCATGTCCGTACCCAAGAGAACAGCGGGACATGCCGCGCTGTAGAATGCTCAGTCCTGAAAGGACTTTTTAGAAAAATCTCGAACACCTCTGGAACCGCCGAGACGCCCAGGGGAAGGTCGCTGCAGGTTGGGACGATCCGCTGCTCTATGTCGTAGATCCGGCAATGTAGTTTTTAAAGTATTAAGCTTGTTTGTAATCATGAGCGATGGCTCTGAAGAACAAAAGGTAAATGAATGCTGCTCGCCCTCTTCCTTTTATACCGGATATCCAGGGCCGGAGACCGGCATGCAAATTTCATTAGCCAAATTTCATTGGCCTTATTTATAGTAGTCAGAGTTGATAGCTTCTCAAGGGCGAACCCCATCTGTTGGCTCGACACAACGTCGAGAGACCGACAGAAAGGGAATCAGAGTTGCATCAGTGTATAAACTAGGGGATAAAAATCATAAAATTAAACTATTTAGGTTACGTGTTTATAAAACTATAAACGCTATACATTATTTATTTAAATAAATATATCATTATTTTAAGTATATGCACTATTTTTTTACTATAGTAATTTAAATATATACTCATGTGGAGAAATGTAGAGAATATGTGCTGATCCGTTTAAAAACGCAGAAAGCCCCCAAATATTTATTTTTGAATGGCAACAGCGATATAGAGACTCCCTGAGTAGACCTAAAGACGAAGAAGTGTGAGCTGACTCTTTTAATTCTAGAAACTTGGTCATAATTTTTGAAAAAATTTGTGTAATGCTTTTCAGTACACTACACATATAGTGTCTGACTACACATACATAAATGTATGATAATGATTTGCAGCAGAGGATGAAGGTCTGCTGTGACAGGTAGATGTTTAAAATGTTAGGCCCAGTCATATGTACATAATAATCATGCAGCCTTTATACAGTATATCCCTTTCAAATAGACATATATTTTTATTTCTTTGTTTCTTTGTTTCTTTGTTTCTTTTGACTTTGTTTGCTAAAAGGCCACGGCTTTCAAAATGTTAAAAGAGGAGGAAACGGCCTATCCTGAAAGGCTAATTGCAATTTGGAGAAAGGCCTTTCAATACTAAACTGTATGAGGAGGCTGAGGATCAGAAATACATTTTTTAGGAATACAGTCAGTTTGAAAAACCTTAAGTCTAAGGTTTTTATGTATTTTTTTATGTAAATGGATTTAAAAGATGTGAACAATATGCCATGGTGATCCCATTGGGGGGTCACCGCATAAAGCCTTGGAAACCTGCCAGCCTGGGATTCAAACTTGCAACCTTGCAAACTTGCAAAACTAGCAAACAACTATCTATGACCCAATGCATCAAGTATTGCCTAATAAGTGGTCAAGAGTGATGATTTGCTTTTTTTTTACTTTATTACATTGACATCATGTAAGTGTCAGAACTGAAAACACCTTGTTACTGAGATGATATCTGTTATTGACACCAGGCCCAGCGAAGGGCAGGTTCTGGAATGCACCTATCTATGACCACATTGATAGGTTGAACACCACCTCCATAGAAAAATATCAACTACTACTTGTCTAGCCCCGCCCACTGGTTCCCGCATGACAATTCTGAAGTGGCGCGGAACCAGATAGAGCGAGCAAGCAATAAACAAACATGTTAAAAATAGCTAAATATTGTGCCACCCCTGGTTGTGGAAGAATACAGTCGCTGCATATCCTTCCTTCAGATTCCGATATTAGTAATGCAGGGTTAAAGTTTATTTTTAGAGAAGTTCCAGCTTATGTGGGAAAAACAGAGAGCATTTGTTCATTTAATTTCTCTGAGGATTCCTTCGTGAACAAGGTAGAGATCGACACTGCTTTTTAATTTTAGTCATTCCACAAATTCAGAGCTGTATCGTGAATATTGGATCCGATAGGAATGGTGCAGCAACCTTATGCGAGATAAACATTTCTGTACTTTGCGTCACTATTGCTTTGTTAGAGATCTCTTGATGTGCCCTGAGCACTATTCACTCGAGGTTAGTGTCACCTGAGGACCTCTAGTCATTTGTAATATTTGCAGAGGTTATCTGTGATCTTAAGCCCGTGCGAATCAGCATCTCTGTGATTTGGTGTTGTGAAGTGTTTTGGTATTATAGCCATGTGAATATTAATGCAGTAACTGTTTACTTTTGATTATGTGTAACTAAGTGCCTTTATTCGTTTATTTGTTTTCGTGTTAATCTTGACTCTTTGTTTTGTTTAATTTGTTATTTGATTTGTTTCTTGTATGTACAGTAGATTTTGATTGGTTTTATATATTTTGGTTAACTCATGTTTGTAAGGTGGAAGACGTGGGTAGATGTGTCCACAAATTGCAGTGCTTGATATTTTGCCATTTTTCACAAATGTTGTGTATTGAGTGTGTGGAGAAAAAGGAGGGACCCCTGCTGGCTGTCTCCCATTATGGATATGCGAGTTTAATTGTTTAATTGTAATTTCTTTGTTTTTGTTTAAGTTTGTGAAAAATACCTTGTGAAGCTATCTTTTAATAGATATTGTTTATAATAAAGATTTTATATGTTTTTTTTATATAATTTTTGTTCTTGTTCATGCTCACTCCTCCCTTGACAATAAACCTGTGTCTTACTGATGATTTCCTGGTGTATCCCAAGTGGCGTAGTTGAGTAACTTAGGCTTAGTTCATCTGTTTTTCCAGTCCATCATCCTTGCCGCCCACTTTACCTCAATTAGTTATATGAGTAAAAACAAAAAAAGGTACAGAATACAAACAAGCACACAGGTTCATACAAACCCTTTAAATTGCAAGGATCATGATCTTGTCTGTCGTCTAAAGCAAGAGGTGTGTTCAACATCATTCAGCACTGCACATACCGATTGGCATATGAAACTTGGGCCACCAGGAATCGGCCCCCTTGGGGTACTGACATGAGCATGTACTTCCTGTCAGTAGTTTCCTAGTTCTGCGGACAGGGTCGTGACAGTACCACGCCTTTTGTGTATGTTATGTTATGTGTGGAGACATGTGGCCATTTTTTTACTTTTTGCCCTTGTGGGTAAATTCTATTGTTTGTTTGACTGTTATGACCATTGTGCTTACTATCTTGGATTTACGTTTATTGGATAACTGTTTTTGACCTGTTTTCTTGGGGTGTATTCCAGAAAGGAGGTTAAACAGACTCTGAGATGAACCCTAACCTCTGGGTTAACAAACCCTGAAATATGAAACTCTGAGTGTAAGGTTCCATTTCAGCTGTTCTGAGTTAGTTTAATTAACTAAACGTAAACGCTCGTCATATTTCACACCCTTGGAACCGGACATGAGCACATTTTTGCAAAAAAAAGCAGCACAGCTGCCTCTGCTAAGGCAAGACAGGCAGTATGGGTGTCAACTGCTGCCCGAATCAATGTGTAAGAATAAAATGAACTTATGTTTATAAATGTACATTGCTTATACAGTACGAGACAAAAAGCCTTATCAAAAGTCTAAGCAGAATATCGTTGTAAAAGGCTATTTAGGCTATTTACACCTATAAACTTTTCTTATTGGAACTTCCAAAAGTGATGTACTGTTAAGACAATTGCTGTAGAACATGCAGAACTTTGTAGTGCAATGCAGTTTTTTTCTGTACAATATAAATAAGATTTCCTGCACAGAGCTAATACTACTTCAAAACTGCTGTTTCATGTGACATGTGATATCAGCCTACAGGTGGTGTTATACACTTGTTTTGTTTAAAAACCACCCCTTGCTGCTCTATGCTAATACAATTTAATTATTTATGTTAAGTGAACTCAAGAAAGCATTTCATGTTTTTATAAAAACATGTATTTTTTCAGGAAATAGTTTATAAGTTCGACTTCAAATGTGAGGAGATACATTGTTGACATTACTGATAAAAACAACAACTTTTACCTGTACATTAATGCTATGAAAAGACTTTCTATTCACATAGTCTTCTTCATTTTGCAGACGGAGCCGTTATGGGAATCTGGGTACCATCAATGCAGCCTTAGGAAACCCTGAAAATAGGGTCACGAGTAAAATCCATACAGAGGTTGCAACAGAATGAGTAATACAATCATTTACAAAATGTATAGTAACAATGGATGAAACACTGACCTGCAATTCTGTAGAATTCCTCTTTACTGACATTTACAGGTTTGTGCCCGGGGGAACACACACAAATATGTAGCAGATATTTAAGTGCAAGGCACACTTTCCTTCACAGCTTCGCAAACTTTTGCTTTGCCTACGTTTTCTGCATCGATTTGATTTCAGTGCATGTCTACAGTGATGGATATTGCCAATGTGGAGGATACTATTAAGGTATGTAAGTGATTGTGAAGAAAATCAATATCTCTCTATTAGATATTCATCTGGGAGTGAAAGTATATCTACACGGGGTCGCAAAACCCTCTCTCGACGTAAAGCTGCACAAATTAGTTGTGCCTCGATATCAATTGGATTTTTAATGAAAGGACACCACATGTTCTTAAATGAAGTCCAAAAAGTGTGTAAGAACTTTAGAGAAACACCAACCAGCTCCTTCTCTTTAAAGGACCCAAATGCAAATTAACTTGTTTTTTTACAGCAACGACATCACAGCTTTTCCAATAATTTTAGCTGTCCGGCAGGAGTGCAGAGATATCTGGAAACCCAGGGTTTGTTTTAACAAAACCTGCTACAGAGTAGGTTATGTTCACTGAGTAAGTTCCTATGGTAAATTACCAAGAGATTAAGTTTTGTCTTTTATTGGAATCGAAAACCCTCGATTTCCATTTTCTGGGGTTAACAAACTCTTGAGTTTCCAACAAAACCCGCTTTCTGGAATACACCCAAGGGGCCCATTCTTCGTACCTCCCTAACTCAGTTAGCTGGACTTTATTGTTGACGATTTCACATGATCTTGGATTGTTCGATTCTTCAACGCATTTCCTGGACTTGTTGTCTTAGCAACAGGTCCGTTAGCTTAAACCTGCTTGGTACACTGCTCCTAGTCCGGTGTTGGAGGCATCGGTCTGGAGGACGAAGGGGCAGCTGAAGTCCGGGGCATGTAGTATCGGGCATGACGATAGTGCCTTCTTCAGGGTCTGGAACGCCTGTTCCGTTTCTTCACTCCATTTTACCCTCTCTGCCCCCCCCCTTCCTGCTTGTTGTGGCCGTAACAAAATGTCCATCATTCGTTGGAAGGTAGAAGGTGCCTCATGGAGTCCGAAGGGCAGCAACCGGTAGTGTCCGGTCGAGGTGCTGAAGTCAGTCTTCTCCCGGGACGTTGGAGCAAGGGGCACTTGCAAGTATCCCTTTGTTAGGTCCAGTGTGGAGATATATCGAGCCTTCCCTAACCGGTCCAGGAGTTCATCCACTCGGGGCATTGGATATCCATCGAAACTGGAGACCTTGTTGAGTCGACGGAAGTCATTACAAAAGTGGAGAGTGCCGTCCGGTTTCAGGACCATCATAATAGGACTGGACCAGGGGCTGCGTGATGGCTCTATTACCCCAAGTGCTTTCATCTGTGAGATTTCCTCCTCTATAGCCAGCCGACGAGTCTCTGGTACCCGGTAAGGCCGCTGTCTGACGACGACTCCAGGTGGTGTCCGTACCTCATGATGTACAATCCGAGTCTGCCCGTGTTTTTCCGAGAATACGTCTCAGAACTGACTGACCAGGGTCTGAAGATCTTTTTTCTGGAGGGGCACAGCGGTTCTCCCATCGGGACAACCGGTGGCTCTTCCGTGGCGAACGCTGCCATCTGGGCGGGGGCGGCAATCCACTTCTTTAGTAGGTTCAGGTTGTACAGCTGTTCCTCCCGCCGTCGTCCCGGCTGGCGGATACGGTAGTGGACCGGCCCGACCTTCTCAACCACCATGTACGGTCCTTTCCAGGATGCCAAGAACTTGGAGGTGCCGGTGGGGGTTAGTAATAGGACTCTATCGCCTGGCTGAAATTTACACGGCTGGGCCGGCCAGTCATACCACCGTTGCTGGGAGTGCTGGGCCTCGACGAGGTGCTCCTTGACTATGGGCATCACCCGATCTATTCGGGACCTCATCTGCTGGACATGTTCAATCAGACTGCGATGGGGGGTGGGCTGTTGTTCCCACTCGTCACGGGCGACATCAAGTAGGCCGCGTGGTTGTCGGCCAAACAGGAGCTTGAGCGGTGTAAAGCCAGTGGACGCTTGGGGTATGCCAAAGAGCACATATGGCATTAGAAGGTCCCAGTCACGCCCATCCTCTGCCACCACTCGCCGGAGAATTCTCTTCAGGGTCTGGTTAAACCTCTCCACCAGGCCGTCGGTTTGGGGGTGGTAGACGGATGTCCGGAGTTGGTTCACTTTAAGTAGGCGGCAGAGGTCCGCCATCAGCCGGGACATAAACAGGGTCCCCTGGTCAGTCAGGATTTCCGTCGGAATGCCTACCCGGCTAAACATCAGGAACAACTCCTTGGCGATCGCTTTGGATGTAGCTTTTCTTAAGGGTTGGGCTTCTGGGTACCGGGTAGCATAATCCATAACCACCAGAATCTACTCTTGTCCCCGGGCAGACTTCGGCAGCGGTCCTACCAGGTCCATCCAAATGCGTTCGAAGGGCACTCCGATCACTGTTAGAGGGATTAGCGGGCTGGGGGGAGGTTTGGTGGGGAGACGTCTGCTGGCATGTCGGGCAGGCTTGGCAAAACCTCTTTACCTCTCCTTCCAGGCCGGGCCAGTGAAAACGGTCCCGGATACGCTGAATAGTGTTCGCGGCCGCCAGGTGTCCTGCCATGGGGTGAGTATGGGCCAATTCCAGGACCGTCGCCGGTACCACCAGCAGCAGTTTCTCCTCCCCCCGCCTCAAGGCAGCACAGTACAATAGCCCTTTCTCTATACGGAAGTGTGGGAGAGAATGCGGTACTGGCTGGCAATCTTCCCCGTCCACGACTCTAACCTCATCCCAGCAATTCCGTATTCGCGCATCCTCCCGTCCAAATGAACCACCCCCGGTCAACTGTTGGACAGATCGGAAAAGAGACTAGGGTCTGGACACTCACCCTCTCTCACGCTTTCAGTGGCCTTTAGGACGGGTCGGTGGTTTCTCTCCCTTTGCTCGCCGGTTCCTCCATTGTCGTACCCCGCAGCTGGGTTCAAGTCAGCAGCTGGTTGAAACCTGGACAGTCCCATCCCAGCAACATTGGTACCGGCAGATCATCCACAATCCCGATCTCCAGCGTCCACGTCCCCGGGCGGGCAGCCACTGTTACCTGGCACGCCGGTACTTTGCGGGTATCCCCGGGGACACGGGTGATTGGGATGGAGGACTTCCCACGGGCCCTGGGTCATACTATGCCAGGCTGGACCATGGTGATCGAACTGCCTGAATCTAGTGTGGCGATCACGGGTCGACCATCCACCCGAACCGTTCACAGGGGAGCTCTGGACGGCACGGCCTGATGCACCGTACAGCCCGCCAACCAAGCAAGAGGTCCGGCAGAGATCGGCTCGGTAGGCATCGGTTCGTCCGGGGGTGTGGTGGGTTGGGGTCTTTGTACTGGCCTCGAAGTGCCCTCCTGTGGTCGCCAATTGGGGCTTCCCCTTCGGGGCCATGTTGGCGCTCTCTCTCTGGCATCTCTGGCTGCCAAGGCCTCAGCCAACTCCACTGCCTCCATGATCTCGCGGAGAGTAGAGGGACCTCGCATGCTGACCGCTGTTCGGAAGCGCCGGGGCAGCGCTCTCAGCAACCGGTCCACGACTAACCGCTCGGCCACTTGAGAGGCGGAGGGTTCTCCCACTAGCATCCACAGGTGTCCCAGCCGAGATAGTTGGGCGACTTGGGTTCTTAATGGTACGCTGTGCTGCACTGAGTGGAGAGAGACCGACCCGGGAAGAATTTCCCGTTTGATAGCTTCGTTGTCCTCGCTGGCGGGTGGTTGTAACACGTAGTAGGCTCGTTGAGCCTCACCTGTTAGAAATGGGGCCAGGATTCTTGCCCACTCCGCTTTCTCCCAGGTCTCTCTTGTGGCCACGACTTCGAAAGTGTGGAGATACGCTCCAATATCGTCCTGGACTGAATGTTTAGTAAACAACTGGAGGGCTTTAGGCCTTGCATCTGCCAATGGAACCCGGGCCGCCATACCCTCCCTCAGCATTCCAATCGCTTGGCCTGTTTACTCTTGTTGGGAAAAATGCTGTTGGCGCACCACTATTTTGGCCAAACGGCGTACGACGTCATTCATCTTAGAGAGAGAGAGAGAAGCGATCGTCCTGAAATCTAAAACAAACAAAAAAATATTAATGGGGTGTCGTTGCGTCGTTGCTACTCCCGCATTCTCCACCAAATGTTACAAGTAAAGCAATCACACATACGCAAGAGTAATAATCAAATGGCCCCTGAGGGTACTTTTATTATTCTCCCGATTGGGAGACGGAGGAAAAGCATGAAGTTTTAGGGATTCCGTCGAGCCTCGGCGGATCTTCCTTCCAGATAGGCACTTTGTGGATCTATGTGTTGCTGGTCAGCCAAGATCTGGTCTGCAGCGTCTTTCTTCCACGTGCGAGGGTTTGCTGGTTCGTCTTATTCCTCGGAGCTTGCTGATTCGTCTTTTTCCTTGGAGCCTTAAAACACAAATGAGGCAGGTTAGATTTGGCTTTGGTTGAGGCAAACTGGCTCATTCTCCTCGGTCTTCTTTCTCCTTTTATGTCCGATGTGAGGGTGTCCTTTAATGATCGGCAGGTGTGTCTCGTTAATTTCCTCCGTCTCCATGGCGACGCTGATAGTGCATTGGGTGACTCGTCACATATGTAAACAGGATTAGATTGTGGCTGTGGCAAGGGGGGCGTGGTTCAGCATGGTCTGTGCGGAGAGAGACGGGAGAAGAACGGTGAGTAAGCAGATCAACGACATATTGAAAAGATCCGCTTCTCATTGTAGTAATTGGCGAGGAGACGCTTTAAAAACCAGCGGAGGAGATGGAAGAGCAGAGAGAGACCGGCTGGGAAACGGACCACGAAAGAAGCCTCGAGACGCTGCCTCCAGGATTATCCGAAGGAATCTTACTCGACAGAGAGTTGTATGAAGTGATTGTGTATACAGGAAGTTGTAAACCCTGACTTGATTGTAATAAAAGAATCTTACGTTTCCCAGCCACGCCGACCCAGCCTCCTTTCTTGCTTGCATTGCGAACTTTGTTACAGTGGCCATGATGCAGTCAAGTCAGCTTTGTCCGTATGAAACCAATTGTTGCGCAAGTTAACATAAAGAGCTTTGCAAATTTAACAATTAATGTGATGTTTTGCTTTTAGAACAATATTTATTATAATTGTAATACTCTCGTTTGTCACTTGCCTGGTTTTCCCTGTATTTGCCTGGTTTTCCCCAGTTTTTGCCCATGGACGTTCATTTGTACACACTACGTATGGGGAAATAGTCAAAGTATAAGGGGCCATCTGAGCAGGGGCGACTCCACCAGTACTGGACTTGGTTCCAATTGACCGCTCCGCCCGGTCTGTTACCAGAATTGCCAATGCTTAGTGATGGAGGGAATGCCTATGCCCTAAGGGGGGGGAAGTAGGGAGGCTAAAAAAGCGCGCTAGACTGGCCAGTAGAGGGGAGAAGACGCTTTCACAGGCGTACTACCAACCGAGTTGCCAACCTTACACCGGTGGTACTGGGCACAGGCCAACCCGCAGCACTACATATATCTGCCAGAGAGGTACCCTAAGCCAGTGCCCCAAGGAGGCCATACGCAAGTGGAGTGGGCTCTCCCCTCCATCGGGCACAAGCAATCTTGGGACCTGTATCCAAAAGCAGTGACATCCTCAATCCAGTGTGCCAATCTCTGTTTGGAGAAAGACCTCCCCTTGTGCCATCCATCAAAACAGACAAAAAGCTGCTCAAAGCTTCTAAGGCTCTGCGTAAAGTCCAAAAACCCTGATAACCAGGTCATGTTGGCTGAAGGACTTGTGATGAGCGCCAATAGCGGCTACATGCACTTTCAGCGTGGACGGGGAGAGGTTGCTCTCAAGTCTCTCCTGTAGGAAGGCCAATGCTGACCTGATCGGGCAACTCCGTGGGTTCTCCCCTAGGGGAGAACACCAGGACAAGAAAGCCGGTACTTATTAGCATATAAACACCTAGTGGCGGGGCTGTAGCCTGCAGGACGGTCTCCACCGGAGGCAAAACCCTCAAGGACTCCTCGTCTTGTCCAGGGGCCAGACGTGGAAATTCCAGAGGCCTGGCTTGGGGTGCCACACAGTGCACGAGTAAGGCGCAACTAACAATACTTGGTGTCCCTCTACTCTGACCTTGCACATGAGCCTCACTTGGGGGAAGGCATACTTCCGTTTGTTCCGCAGCCAGCTGTGTGCTAAGGCATCCGTGCTGAGGGGTCCCTCGGTCAGGAAGTATCAAAGTTCCTAACGGTGTAAAAGCCCTCTCCCATTGGGCTCTGCATCTCTGGCGAGCTGTCGCATGAAAGGCCCCAGTACCAGAGGGGCCACCACAGGGGGGCTGGGCTACTGGGGGGCAGGCTACACACAGGAACTTGACGACCGTTAGGCATATTCCATGTCTTTGTGAGCTCCTCAATCACCTCCAGTTCAGCCTTGAGCACGAGCAAGCATGCCTGTCATCTCTGCGTTGCCTCATCTTGGGCTCTATCGCCTGGGGGTAGGAGCTCCAAGGGGTCTCAGCATATGATGCCAGGAGGAAGCTGTCCGACCTTATGACAGAAATTTTGTTCCCATCCCAAAGCTGCCGCCCTTTCCACAAGCTCGAGAGTGCTTGCACAACAAGGCTAAATAAAAAAAAGAAACTTACTTATAAGGTAAATTATAGATTTAAGATTATCATTAATGATCTAATAGCATTTGAAATTATGTAGTGAATTCGTGTCAAGTCGCCGCGTCCTTCTTTATCCAGCTCTATTATCTCAGCTCTTGTCAGGTCACCGATTCCCATTCTCCGCTCTGCCATCATGCCTGGGCATGAACTGCATCATGCTCGCTGTGGTAACCTTGGAACAATGAGACAAGACTGTCTGAGTGTAGAGGTTCTGCACTCTTTGATGCAACAAGTACATCATTTGTTGTTGGAAATATTCCTGGTTCCGGTTGATTTAAATAATGCAGCCTAAACCCTCAGAGGATTTATATTATCGAAGGGTAAAGTATTGAAGATTAAAAAGATCTGTCTTTAGTCTAGATTTAAACTGACAGAGTGTGTCTGCCTCCCGGACAGTGCAGGGAAGACTATTCCAACGTTTAGGCGCTAGATAAGAAAAGGATCTAGCACCTGGACTTGATTTTAAAAAATTAGGTAGTACCAAATAATCCAAGAGAAAGCTCAGACCACTACATCCCCAACCAAGAGCAAAGACGGACTATTTGTCTTATTAATGCTGAAGTTACAATATTTGGTATTAAATGCTAAACTAAAATCACATGTCACCAGTTTGAGTGCAGCTATGACACGTCAGAGGGGATCTGGCCCTCCCGGTTGAGCCTGGTTTCTCCCGAGGTTTTTTTCTCCAATCATTGGAGTTTGGGTTCCACGCCACAGCAGGGCAGTGTTGGCCTGCTCACCGGGAGACTGCATTCATTCATTTATTTATTTATTTAGAAATTAGATATTATTTATTAGAATGATCTTACTCGTTGTATAAACACCATGCACTGTGCTGTGTTTTAACTTTTCTGTTTTATCCTGTTTGCCCCTGTAAAGCTGCTTTGAAACAAAACACATTGTGAAAGAGCTATATAAATAAACTTGAATTGAATTGAATTGAACCCAATAACAGGACGCCTGAGAGCGTAATACACATGGAGGACTGTAATACAATAGAAGTTCACTCAAATACTGCAGAGCTAAACAATGTAGGGATTTATAGGTCATAAGCAAGATCTTAAAGTTAATGCGATGCTTTGCAACCAGTGCAAGGTTGACGGAACCGAGCTAATATGCTCATAATTTTTTGTACGTCTAAGAAGTCGAGCTGCGACACTCGACAGTGACAGCATATGATGTAGTTTAGATATATTCTTAAAATGGAAAAACACAATTTTACAGGTGTTGGCAACATGGCTCTCAAATGACAGATTACTATCGAATAGAACGCCATGATTCATAGCTGACGACGAGGGTTTTATGGAGCATCCATCAATAGTTAAGCAGTATTCTTGGTTGCTACGTATGGCAGTTTCAGGTCCAATAAGTAACGCTTCTGTTTTGTCCGAGTTCAGTAATAAAAGTTGTTCCTCATCCAGTTTTTTAAATCAACTATGCATTCCATTATTCGATGGAACTGCTGTGTTTCATGAGGCTTTGAGGAAATATAAAGTTGTGTATCATCAGCCTAACAGTGAAAGCTAACTCTGTGTTGCTTTATTATATCTCCTAGAGGTAAATAAGACCATTTCAAGGCTATACCGTTAATGCAGACGTACTTTTCGAGTCTGTGTAGGAGTATGCTGTGGTCAATGGTGTCAAATGCAGCACTGAGGTCTAGCAGCACCAATAACGAAATACAGCCACGGTCAGACGCTAAAAGCAGATCATTTGTAACTCTGATCAAAGCAGTCTCTGTACTGTGACATGCTCGAAATCCAGACTGGAATTCATCATTAATGTCATTCCTTTGGAGGAAGGAGCATAACTGAGTTGAAACTACTTTTTCCAGAACTTTAGATATGAAAGGTAGATTTGATTTAGGCATGTACTTCCCTAGTTCTCTAGGGTCGAGTTGTTGTTTTTTTGACAAGGGGCCTTGTCTTCAAAGGGGGAAATACCAACTTTATATGGACCTCTTAGCTCCACCGAATCACAACCTGTAAATTTGACTTTTTATTTTTGTCTTAACTTCAAGAAATATTTGTGTACCTTATGTCTGTGTTTAGCTACTGCAAATTACGCTAACGTTAACATGTACCGTTATTTCTGGGGTATTAAAGTTTATCTAGTTATGAACTCGGCTAATTTAAGTGTTCAATCTATTATCGTCTATCTGTTATCTTCGGATGTTTCTTCGTCAGACTCCTGCTCAAACTGGTAAGGTAATACCCCCACCATTTCTATCTATACACTATATATAATATCCAACCACCTGTAAACTGTAATCCAGTAATGATGATAGGCATTCTATTTGCGGCACATGATGAACGTGTTTGACCAGTCACAACAGACTACATCATTTGACCAATCACATGATACTAGGCTAACGGATAGAAGGGGATTAGACAGATGAATTTGGGAGTCAGTCAAGAAGTAAGGTTAGAATAACTGCCTATTATTACGTGTAACCCGAATAAGGGTACTGGAGTGCAACTCTCTACTCTGACTGAGGGTGGCGCATACACCCCAGGAAATTTTCTAAATGAGTAAATCAACACATCTTTTCGCCAGAAAAGACTCTGTTAGAAAGCATCAAGGACTGGTTGAAAGCTGTGTAGGAACAACTGTGAAGAATTGGTAAGCCGCATTGACACTGCGAACCCCTTAAGATACCTCCGATTGGTTTTAAGAGAGGGATAGATCATCTGAATCTGACCCTGGGGGTCAGGGGCGAGCCAACCGCAGAAGTCAGAGAATGGACGAAGAGCCTGGTGTGGCCAGCCGTGGCATCTTTGGAACCATCATCATCCCGTGCCTTCATTTGAAATACCGATAAGAACACACGCAACCCTACCCGGGTAGTGAAAAGAACAAACATATTCCAAGAAAAACACACACACACCAAGAACTTTCATGGACTCTTTCTTTGTTTGGCGTTGGTTATTTTGGGTTTTATTGTGCGCTTGTGCACTCAGGAAGCTGGTTTAGGTAGGCAGGGATTGTATATAACTGTCTTTAATTTTGTGTAATACACTTCTAAAACTTACCTGTTTTGTGGTATTTGTTGTTTGACTTTTTACTTCTTCAGGCTCCGTAGTCGTATCTAGAATTTTCTGATTTTAGCCAAGTTTCAATTTATAGCTAATTCAATTAGTTATCGGTTTCACTAAAGTGAGCTGAGGGTTACATACGTCATAATAGTGTTTTTACACCTATTTACATAAACTTGTTGTTGGAGAGTCCATAAACCAAAGCAGGGCCTTAAAAATCATATGTCACTTACTGTTTAAGTAAAAAAAATAACACAAACATGCTAAGGCCCACATGCATTTTATTTTTAGATAATAGGCAGGTATCAGATGCAGGTATTATGTGGAGATGGTGGTCTAGTGGGTTACACCACTGAACTGGTGAATCAAAAGGTTGCTGGTTCGATCCCAGCATCCACCACCAGTGTGTCCTTGAGCAAGACACTTTACTCCATGTTGCTCCAGGGGGATTGTCCCTGTAATAAGTGCACTGTAAGTCGCTTTGGATAAAAGCGTCTGCCAAATGCCTAAATGTAAATGTAAATCTATCAGTGTCATTGACCTGCAGTATGAGTCAAGAATTTTAAGTCAGCAAACAATATAGAAATACTTTCTTAATCTGCAATCGTTTTAAAACTAAATCTCCAGTTTCAGGTTTCTGTTCTTTATATTGTCAAGGTCAATGTATTGAAGTTTTTGCTTTTGAATTTGTGTATATATACCATTATAGACTTTAAATATTGTATATGTAGCCTGTCTGGACTGGTCACACACACACAGAAACCACACGGCCACTCGTTGTTGAGATTCAGCAGTTACTTTTACTTAATCTGTAATAAGGAGAAATACACAGTGGATCAACAGGCTACAGCTTCTCCCTCTCTGGCACACAGTTGTAGTGTATTTCGGGGGAAACTATGAGTTTGATCACGGTAAAAGACGTATAATTAATGATGATTAACTATACCTGTTTTATACACTTTATCGGATTCGGCAGACCTGATAATCGCGACAAACTAAATTTACTCGTCCAGCGAGTGATCAGCAGATCGTATATCACATCTAAGAAATATTACTTTCCTGGCCTTGGAAACATAACACTCTTACTGTATGTAGTACAGTACCGCTCCAGAAATTATAACTAAATCAAGCAGTTTGATCTCTGGATTTTGCAAATATTCCACCATGTTGGTCCACAACTGTTAAATATATGACACTTATGACAGCCTTCTTCCACCTTAGAAATGTTGCCAAATTACGAAATAGTTTATGTGTTGCAGACGCAGAAAAGCTTATTCATGCATTTGTGACCTCACGGCTTGACTATTGTAATGCTCTACTTAGTGTTTGTCCTGTATCATCGATAATCAAACTACAGTTAGTTCAGAATGCAGCTGCCAGAGTTCTTACCAGGTCAAGAAAATACGATCACATAACCCCAGTTTTATCATCGCTTCACTGGCTACCCAGTAAGTATCGTATTGATTTTAAAATTCTTTTAAGTACTTTCAAAGCCCTGAACGGTTTAGCACCTACTTACTTAACCGAGCTTTTATCACGTTACAACCCATCACGCTCTCTAAGATCTCAAAACTTAGGACTTTTGATAACACCTAGAATAACAAAATCCACCAAAGGTGGACGAGCTTTCTCATACGTAGCACCTAAACTCTGGAATAGCCTTCCTGATACTATTCGAGGGTCAGACACACACTCCCAATTTAAATCTAGATTAAAGACACATCTTTTCAGCCAAGCTTTCACTTAATGCATAGTTAATGAACAGCAGCTACGCTAATTATTCTCTTTATTCTCTTTCCGCCTCTGCCTCGGGATGCCCATCCCGAGGTAGGAAGAAGTTCCACCATGTCCAGACGACCGACATATGCCCATCCCCAATTTGAGACTTCGCCAGCTACAGCTGCAGACTGACTGACCATCCCAGCTCCATCTAAGGCAATTCCACCACCAGCCAAGAGAAATATGACCATCGGACCATCCCAGCTCAGACCACTACATCCCCAACCAAGAGCAAAGACGGACTATTTGTCTTATTAATGCTGAAGTTACAATATTTGGTATTAAATGCTAAACTAAAATCACATGTCACCAGTTTGAGTGCAGCTATGACACGTCAGAGGGGATCTGGCCCTCCCGGTTGAGCCTGGTTTCTCCCGAGGTTTTTTTTCTCCATTAATCAATCATTGGAGTTTGGGTTCCTCGCCAAAGCAGGGCAGTGTTGGCCTGCTCACCGGGAGACTGCATTCATTCATTTATTTATTTATTTATTTAGAAATTAGATGTTATTTATTAGAATGAACTTACTCGTTGTATAAATACCATGCACTGTGCTGTGTTTTAACTTTTCTGTTTTTCTTGTTTGCCCCTGTAAAGCTGCTTTGAAACAATACACATTGTGAAAAGCGCTATATAAATAAACTTGAATTGAATTGAATTGGACTTATGTCGCTTTCCATTCCAAACTGATCATCCCTTTGCCCTTCTCCAGGGGTCTTCAACTACTTTTCTTTAACGGCCTGATTCAAAAAGTATAAATAGGATGCAGGCCAGATTTTTTTCTGTTATTGATTGCATTTTGTTCCTTTTATACTGTTTTTGTTGCAGTCACTTACAGGTCATATACTAATAATATTGTATCCAGTATACACCTTTCCAAGATATTTAATTAAGAGGGATATTGTCTTTTTAATTGTATTTTATATTCCATAATACGTTAGTTTACCCAAAAATGAATTTGCCAAGATGTGGGTTATTGTTTTTTTTCAATAAGATATTTATAAAGATATTGAATTAGTGAAAGTCATATAAAAAAAAGTAAAAAATGCTTATACATTCCGAACAAAAGTAATTTCTGCCCCTTGATGTGTGAACTCTGGATGGAACAACACAACTGTATGTCCTTATGTGTCTGTTTAAATTCACTTGGCAAAAAGAGCAATTAAACAATGTCATTTTCTCTTTATTTGGAACAATGTTTGTGAGTGTCCCCTTCCCTAGGGCCCTTCGGAGGGCAATATAACCCGTTTGGAAAGCGCCAAAAGTCTTGAAACATAACTAACATTTATGTTAATAAACAAAAACAAATTTTAAACTACACTTTTAGTTATTTACTTCTGAACACATTACATTTACAATGATATTACATTCATACTGTATATCATTTACTTCTGAGAATATACTGTATATATCTCTCACAGTGGTGGCAAAAATTATTAGAACACTAAAATTTTACCAGCTGAAAAATGGTTTAAAGTCAGTTCTTTCTATTTTTCGCCATAGTGTGTCAGTAGGAAATTTCATTTCTTTTTTTTTAATTAATTGTAATAATCAGTGAGATTAAGGGACATAGCTTTCAGCTAAAGAAGCTAACGTTAACGTTACTTGAGGGAAAAAAAAGTGTGAAAATGCTCAACATAAAATTATGGATGGTTGGTTAGATCCAGCACGTCGCAGACACTTGAAAAAATATGCCCTTAGATAAAGTTTAGTATGAAATGATCTAATTCTGACTAAACATTACACAGTCATACAGTATGTAAACAGTAAATATACTTTCCCATGTATTTCTCACCTAAGGTTAGTTCATACCTTTTCCATGAGGCGTTAAAGGTTCTGTGTGTAAGTTTCAGAGGCCACTATTGGCGATGTAGGAAATTGCATCCTACAGCTCCGATACCCCCCTCCCCCTCCCATTAGAGAAGCTACGGTTGGCGTCACAGGACAAAAGGGTTCCGTAAGTGATAGCGGCCATTATCAGTGGTGTTTATTAATTGCAATCTAAGTCTCACAGGCGAACAACAGACCGAAGCTACGGACACAGGACAGAGATATCGTCGTCTGAGACAGCAGAGAGTAACCTTTGCAAGTCAAGTGACGAGGTTTATTTACAAAGAAAAATAAATAAATTAAATTGACTTAATTCATTATTTACTCTCATCGTCATAGTGAATATTATTGTTGCTTGTTTAGCATTGTGTCACTGATGTATTCGCTTATTTTGCATAGCATTTTTTGGCACGGTAACTTGGTTCGTAACTTACTGCCTATTGAAACTGCTTGCTAATGCTAAAGGCGTGTAATCTAACCGCGAAAGTCTTAGCAGACGTTTGGCATCACCCCAATTGATCAATTGTATCTTCTCAAATCTTCGTTGACACTGTATTGCTGATAAACTATGCAATAGATGCAATAGAACTATGCATAGTATAACTATGCAATAGACGTAGGATGGCGGCGCGTGAACATCGCGAGGCTCAGCGTCTCTCCAGTTTTAGCAATTATATAGTGTTTTTCTTGCTCATCTCGGGCCTGTTCGTTCAGAACAGTTGTGCATTCACATCGTACACCCGGCATGAGCTTTTGGATATCGGTTTGCGCATTCCCGGAAGTTATATCAGCAACATTCAACTCGTTCCTGAGATCGCCAAAACACCCGATGCTACGCACCCCACACGGCCGGGCGGAAGTGCTCGCCGGCGGCGTCGAGATCGTAAACAAAGGCGGGGAAAACGCGGAGGGCTAAGAGCTAAGCTAACGCTAACACCACACCGGCTCTCTTTACCCAGCATTTTCCTTGCTAATGTACGATCATTAGTGAACAAAATGGATGAGATTCGACTTCGCATCATCAACAATAAAAGACTTTTGAACTGCAATGTCATAATCTTCACGGAAACATGGCTACACAGCGGCATATCGGAGAACGCTATTGAGTTAGCGGGCTACAACACACACCGGGCGGATAGAACGGCAGAGGAATCCGGTAAGACAAGAGGAGGTGGATTGTGGATTGTGCATTTATGTCAATAAAGCTTGGTGCACAAACTCTGTTATTGTCGGGAGACACTGCTCGGCTAACCTTGAGTTTCTCACGGTTAAATCTAGACCGTTTTATCTGCCACGGGAATTCACTTCCACCATTATAACGGCAGCTTATATTCCACCGGATGCTGATGCCAAGCTTGCTATGAAAGAACGTCATGCAGCCATCAGTAAACAACAGACTGCTCACCCGGAGGCTGCATTTATTGTTGCGGGAGATTTTAATCACTCTAACTTAAAGACAGTGCTCCCTAAATTTCACCAGCATGTTTCCTGCCACACAAGAGGAAACAAAAGTTTAGATCATGTCTATACAAACATGGCTGAAGCTTACACCGCGACCCCCCTCCTCCACCTGGGTCAATCTGATCACCTTTCTTTGTTCCTCATCCCCAAGTATTCACCTCTCATTAATCGTGTGAAGCCATCAGTGAAGACCATCAAGGTGTGGCCTGCGGGGGCAGACTTCACACTCCAGGAAAGGTTTCTACACACAGACTGGAGTATGTTTGCTTCTCAGGCCACCAGTGGCTCTCACACGGACATAGACACCTACACCTCCTCTGTATTGGACTACATCAATACCACCATTGATAGTGTCACAGCTCAAAAGCAGATCACCATATACCCTAATCAGAAGCCATGGATGAACAAGGAAGTGCGCCTCCTGTTGAAAGCACGCAACACCGCCTTCAGATCAGGTGATGCACAGGCCTATAGTTCTTCCAGGGCAAATCTGAAGAGGGGCATCAAAAAGGCCAAGCACTGCTACAAGTTGAAGTTAGAGGAGCATTTTACCAATTCTGACCCTCGACGCATGTGGCAGGGCATCCAGGCCATTAGTGACTACAAACCCAACCACTCCATCCCCATAGCCACAGATGCTGCCTTTCTGAACGAGCTTAATGACTTTTATGCACGCTTTGAGAGAGACAATAATGAACCCGCCACCAGGCTCACACCTTCTATTGGCCTCCCAATCTTCACACTAAACTCCACAGATGTTTATACTGCACTAAGCCGGATAAACGCACGCAAGGCTGCTGGTCCTGATGGCATCCCTGGTCGCGTACTCAGGGCATGTGCGGAGCAGCTCGCTGGGGTCTTCACGGATATCTTCAACCTGTCCCTCGCCCAAGCAGTGGTTCCAGCATGTTTCAAATCCACCTCCATTGTGCCCATTCCAAAACATTCCAGCCCGACATGCCTGAATGACTACTGCCCTGTAGCACTCACACCCATTGTTATGAAGTGCTTTGAGCGGCTGGTCCTGTCACAACTAAAAGACTCTTTACCATCCACACTGGACCCATACCAATTTGCCTACCGTAGCAACAGGAGCACAGATGATGCGGTGTCCATGGCGCTGCACTTCGTGCCCACACATCTGGATAATAAGGACAATTATGCATGCATGCTGTTTGTAGACTTCAGCTCTGCATTCAATACCGTCATCCCTTCCAAGCTAATCATCAAACTTGGAAACCTAGGCATTAACAATTCAACCTGCAACTGGATTATGGACTTCCTGACGAACAGGCTTCAGCTTGTTAGGTTAGGCCACATCTACTCCACCACCATCACCCTCAACACTGGTGTACCACAGGGCTGCGTACTAAGCCCCTTTCTCTACTCCCTTTTCACACTCGACTGCAGACCTGTGAATGGAACTCCTTCATCAAGTTCGCAGATGATACAACAGTGATTGGTCTCATCAGCAACAACGATGAGACTGCTTACAGGGAGGAAGTACGGCACCTGGCCACATGGTGCTCAAACAACAACCTGCTCCTTAACACCTCCAAGACAAAGGAGATCATTGTGGACTTCAGGAAGGCGAACGGAGGCACACACGACCCCATCCACATTAACGGGACGGCTGTTGAACATGTTTCCAGTTTTAAGTTCCTGGGGACCCATATTTCGGAGGACCTGTCCTGGACCACCAGCACCTCATGCCTGGTCAAGAAGGCTCACCAGCGTCTCTTCTTTCTGAGGACACTGAAGAAGAACCAACTGTCTTCAACTATCCTGGTGAACTTCTATCGCTGCACGATAGAGAGCATCCTGACCAACTGTGTCACAGTCTGGTACGGGAACTGTTCTGTTGCTGAGCGCAAGGCACTGCAGCGGGTGGTGAAAACAGCCCAGCGCATCACAGGAACTACACTCCCTTCCATTGAGGACATCCAAAAGAAACGCTGTCTGCCTAGAGCTCGCAGCATTCTCAAGGACTCCTCTCACCCCGCTCATAGACTGTTTATTCTCCTGCCTTCCGGCAGGCGCTTCAGGTGCCTCCGGACAAGAACCAGCAGACTAGGAAACAGCTTTTTTCCCAGAACTGTTTCATTATTGAACTCTGTCCCCCACTGATTCCACTACCCCTCATAACTTTAACTGTAATGCTGCTATTACATTGCTTACATTGCACTACAGGGCTGCCATGCATGACTGAACTGTACACACCAGTACTTCATGTATCTGCTCTATCGGACTGTTTACACACACATAGCATAATTTGCACTCTATACTGCTCACTTGCACACCAGGAATATTACACTGAATGCTCATTTGCACTAATGGACTACTCTTACAGTTTTTCTCATTTGCTAAGACACGCTCAGTGAAACTGGGATCCACTTGATCTTCATCATCACATTCTTAGCACAGCAGAAGTCTTCTCTTTCAAATGCCTTAACACTTTTTCATTTGTTTCACACATTTTTCACACCCTTTGTCAAAACAGTCACCACAGATCTCATTGATTCACTGTGTTGAACAAAAGGAAAACATCTATTCACAGCTGAGAGAAGTTACTTGCATAATTATGAATCTCCAATGCACCTGTGTGAAACTTGTTTGCACAACTCTTCAATCATCAATCAATCCTCATCCCTCTACAAAAGATGCCACCTCTGTATTGCTATTTGCAAGCATGGATCAAAGAGGCCATAGGCACGGAAGGAGAGTAAGAGGCCATGGCAGAGGGGCCCGAGGAAGAGGAGCTCGTGTGCGTGGTGGAGGAGCTGCAGCAGCAAGAGGACAAAATCGAGCTCAAGTTTCAAATGAAATTCGGGCAACAATTATTGACCATGTCATCAATCATGGCTTGTCCTTTAGAGAGACAAAGGGTCCAGCCCATTCTGAGTCGGAGCACTGTGGCATCTATTGTCAGGCTTTTTCGGAATGAGAACAGGTAATTCACAGTGTTACTGTAATGTATACCACTGTGTATTTCAGCTTTACTGCATTGCCCTGTTAGCAGAACAAACCGTGTCTACAGTAATGCAGATGTTTTATCCATCCCATTTATGTGAATGTCATACAGTAAAGTCAATTTTGACATGCTTTTACTTTATAGAATCCACACATTACCACACACTGGTGGCAGAGGAAGGATATTTGATATTGAACAGGAGTCTGCCATTGTAGATATGGTAGTGGCAAACAATGCAATCAGACTGCGTGAAATCCAGGCAGCAGTAATTGCAGATCAGGGAGCGTTTAGAAATATAAACAGTGTGAGTTTGGCAACTATAGATCGAGTCCTTAATCGAAACCATGTCAGAATGAAGCAGCTGTACAGAGTTCCATTTGAAAGAAACTCTGACATCGTAAAGGAGGCACGATTCCAGTATGTGCAGGTACAGATTTTTTATTGTAATACCTTCTTACATAGTTACATGCGACTGGAATAATTTGCTTTATGAATTTGCTCTTTTTGTTAGAGAATAATGGAGTTTGAAGCTGAAGGGGCACATCACAAATTCATTTTTGTGGATGAAGCCGGCTTCAACCTCTGTAAAGTGAGACGACGCGGGAGGAACATCATTGGGGAGAGGGCCACTGTCACAGTGCCAGGTCAGAGGGGTGCCAATATCACCATGTGTGCTGCCATCTCCAATGATGGGGTCCTTTGCCACATGCCAACTATTGGCCCATACAATACAGAACGCCTCATCACATTTCTTGATGCATTGAAAGACATATTGATTCCACCCGAAGAGAGAGGGCTGTTGAGGCCTGGCATGAGTCTGTATGTCATAATTTGGGACAATGTTGCTTTCCACCACTCTCGCCTTGTGAATGAATGGTTTGCAGCACAGCCTCGTATCATGATGCAATTCCTCCCTGCATACTCGCCTTTTCTGAACCCAATCGAGGAGTTCTTCTCTGCTTGGAGGTGGAAGGTGTATGATCACCGGCCATATGAGCAGATGCCCCTCCTGGAGGCAATGAATGCTGGTTGCCTGGCAGTGGGTGCAGAGGACTGCCAGGGATGGATACGCCATGCAAGGAGGTATTTCCCTCGGTGCATTGCAAGGGAAAACATTCAATGCGATGTTGATGAGAACCTGTGGCATAATCGTCAAGAACGAATGGACTAAATGTGAAAGATAAAATTTATATATATATATATATTTTTTAAATGTATTTCCACCCATAAGTTGCCTTTGGTAGCTTTTTTTTTCCAGTTTCCATTTGAGTTTGTGAAGTATCATATGTCATATTGATGGCTGTATTTTGTTGTCCATCGTGTAATGATTGATTGAAAGAATAAATACATTTGACCACAAGTTGTGGTGTTTGATGGAAATATTTGCTTCAGTTGCATGTTTTTAATGTTTTGTGAGTGTTATAGCATTTTGCTAACAAAATGAGTCATTTTGGCCATTGAGCTTCAGTTTTATCTTGTGTGTTAACTGTTTTGAAAATGTGATGTCAGAGTGGGCAAATGTGTTTAAGCAATCGAGAAAAACTGTATAACTGCATTACCTCATCTACTGCACTGTTACTTTCTACTTCACTGTAACTTTCATAACTGCATTACCTCATCTACTGCACTGTAACTTTCTACTTCACTGTAACTTTCATAACTGCATTACCTCATCTACTGCACTGTAACTTCAATAACTGCGCACCAACTTCTCTACTGCACTGTAACTCATCTATTGCATTACTGCATCTATTGCACAACTAACTGCATCTACTCATCTATTGCACTATAACTTCAATAACTGCATCTGCTCATCTATTGCACTATAACTTCAATAACTGCATCTACCCATCTACTGCACTATAACTTCAATAACTGCATTAAATCATCTACTGTACTGTAACTTCAATAACTGCATTAACTCATCTACTGCACTGTAACTTCAATAACTGCATTAACTCATCTACTGCACTGTAACTTCACTAACTGCACTAACTCATCTACTGCACTGTAAATGTATAACTGCATCTACTCATGTATTGCACAATAACTTCAATAACTGCATTAACTCATGTACTGCACTGTACCTTTAATAACTGCATCAACTCATCTACTGCACTGTAACTTTAATAGCTAATGTTTGTAACTAATGCACACTCAAGTCACTTGCACTATTGTATAGTCTATCTGTTCATAACCACCTGTACATTAATGTTCACAGTATATAGCCTTCTGTTTATATTGTTCATAGTACATGCCCATTGTATAGTATTTTACTAATATTGTATTCTGTATTTATTCACACTGTATATCTGCACTTGCTAATTGCACTTCTAATTAGACCTAAACTACATTTCGTTACACTGTACGTGTATATGTGTAATGACAATAAAGTTGAATCTAATCTAATCTAAAAAAACTTGGAAGTTTGGATTTTATCCTATCGACTCAACTCAACTCAACTCAACTTTATTTATATAGCGCTTTTTACAATTTTCATTATTACAAAGCAGCTGTTCATGAGACACATTGAATACAAGTATGAATTCTAAATTCTAAAGCAGCCCCCCCGGCCAGGCAGATAGTGCAAAACAATATGCAAACGGTGGTGAGGAACCCAAAACTCCTATCGAGAAAAAAAACCTCAGGGGAACCCAGGACCAACCAGGGGATTCCAGTTCCCCTCTGGCAAAAGCTGCCTCTGCACAGGCTCAACAGTGCTTGCACAACAAGGCTTAGTAAAAATATAAAAATTAAGGATTAAAGATTAAAGATTATCATTAACAATCTAATAGGATTTGAAATGTTGTAGGAAAAACAAAGTTGTCGCGTCCTTTATCCAGCTCTATCCTCTTAGCTCTTGTCAGGTCACCGCTTCCCATTCTCAGCTCTGCCATCAGGTCTGGGCATGAACTGCATCCTGCGGTAACCTTGGAACAAAGAGACAAGACTGGCTGAGAGTAGAGTACTGTTCTGCACTCTTTGATGCAACAAGTACATCATTTGTTGTTGGATGTGTTCCTGGTTCCGTTTGATCTAAATAATGCAGCCTAAATCCTCTGAGGATTAATATTATGGAGGTGTAGTGTATGCAAGATTAAAAAGATGAGTCTTTAGTCTAGATTTAAACTGACAGAGTGTGTCTGCTTCCCGGACCGTGCAGGGAAGAATATTCCAAAGTTTAGGCGCTAGATAAGAAAAGGATCTACCACCTGCACCTGATTTTGAAATTCTAGGTATTACCAACTGACAGGACGCCTGAGAGCGTAATGTACGTGGAGGTCTGTAATACAATAGAAGTTCATTCAAATACTGCGGCGCTAGACCATGTAGGGCTTTATCGGTAATAAGCAAGATCTTAAAGTTAATGCGATGCTTTATAGGTAAACAGTGCAAGGTTGACAGAACCGGGGTTATATGCTCATACTTTTTTGTACATGTAAGAACTCGAGCTGCCGCGTTTTGAACCAGTTGCAGTTTTTGTAATAGGCCCGCAGGGCAACCACCTAGAAGTGCATTACAGTAATCTAGTCTTGATGTCATTATTGCATGAATTAATTTCTCTGCATCTGACAGTGACAGCATATGACGTAATTTAGATATATTCTTAAAATGGAAAAATGCAATTTTACAGGTGTTGGCAACATGGCTTTCAAATGACAGAGTACTGTCGAATACAAGCCAAAGATTCTTAGCTGATGATGAGGATTTAATGGGGCATCCGTCAATCGTTAATCGTTATCAATTATTAAATTACACATTTGTATGCACAGAAGCTAAGCAGTATTATAATATAACTTACACCCGATTTATGCAAATTATGATTGTAAAAATGATTTCTAACTTGATTTGCACACGGCCATGCAAAAAGGACTTATGATACAATTCCAAAGTGCTAAAAACAAGGAAAAACTCACTTGATGCTCATGCTCATCTATTAGCTAAAGCTATCAAACAAACAGTTCACTTATATTGCGGAAATTAGACAAACTTACTGGTCCAGCAGAAAGCTGGCAACTTCGGCGTTGCTTAGCAAACCCTTGTCCTGCTTAAGTGCCCTCCATTTGGGAAAAGCCACGCCGATGTTTATTCGGATTTTTTGCCTTTTTTTGTCTCGACTTCACCTTGCTGCATCGTATTTTCTCTTTTTTGAATGAACAGATTGACGCTCTATCGATTCTTGTGCAGAGTATGTGTGGTCCGCCATTATCGCAAATTTTGCTTCTTACCGCAACAAAGAACAGTTTGTATTTCTAATAAAAAACACGACAAGTAAACGCTGTTATTGTTCTTTATCTTCTTCTGCTAACCCTTCTATGTAGTCGCTTTGCAAGCTGCCTCAAAACACAGCCGGAAAAGAGCTAGTTCCGTGCATCCTTCGTTTTACGAAACGCGCTTAGTTTGTACGTGTCGTGCTACTATAGAAACATGGCTGTGCACATTGATAAATTACATGTAAGGGTGTGCCTGCGGTGTATATACATAAAATCGATCATTGTAAGGTAATATAAACATTTCGGATCATTTTGTAAGGTATTTCTTCACCACTCACAACATAGTTTTGTATTATATATTACATTTTGGTGATTAAATCCTTCAAAATCCTACACACTGTACCTTTAAAGTAAGGGACAAAACGTTACATTTTATTAAGTAAAAATGAACGCATGCACACACGCAAATGTATCTATAACCTTTACATCATTTTTTTTATATTCTGTCTTATCAGTTAAAATAAACCTACCTTAAAAATTATAGACCCTTCATTTCTTTGCAAGCAGGCAAACTTACAAAATCAGCCTGGGGATCAAATACTTATTTCACTGACTGAAATGCAAATCAATTTATAACCTTTATATAACATTTTTCCCCTGATTTTTTACTAGTAGAGCCTTTACTAGTGTGGATGAACTAGCTTTACAGATAGCTAACATTCTCCAATAAAGAAACCAGGAAGCATCTTTTTCGTTTGGTGTGTTTTACTGAAGGACTGTAAAACTGTAACATACAGAAACAAAGAGAATGCATATTAAAATCTCAATAGGGTTAATAGACAATGAAAATAGAACATATGTAGCTCTAATTAACTAAACCCCTCAAAAACGTTCTCGTTAGCGAGCGATTAGCACTATGCCAAAATACATAGAAAATGTCATAGGGTTGCTAACAGTACTAGCTCCACATTTTTCCTTACAAATTACGAATAGAAAACATGCTAAAATAACAAAATTTGGTATCAGCAGGAAGTTAAGATTACTATCAAACAAATACTCACAGACAGATATTTTTTAGGGACCAAAATAGAAGTTTACAGACTTAAACACTCTGTAGTTTGACATGCTGTGGGACCGATAGAAAAGTAACTGCCCTACGGAAACTCTGCGTAGACAAAACTGCGTGGACAAAACAAAAGAAACGCAAACACAAAAAACTCTTCCCACAAGGGAGCAGTATACTGCTATAACACTATTAACCTTTAACTAACAACACAATTTCTGAAATAGGTCTTGTGTACACATTAGAAGTACCTTCTTTAATTATTCGAACACCTACGTACACTTTTGTCTCTACCAGAATAAGTGTCCACAATAAGTCCGGTAGGCCATTCGTTTCCTTTGACCTGAGTGTCCTTCAGGAGAACAATGTCACCAATGGCTAAATTTGGTTGATCTGCTTGCCATTTCCTTCTTGGTTGAAGGGTAGCGAGATACTCTTCTCGCCAACATCCAGAATGAGTTAGCCAGACTTTGCACCTGTTTCCATTGTTTACGGTACAAGTCCTTAGGATCAAAGTCTCCAGGAGGAATATGGACGGGACAGATTTTCTGAGTGAGAAGGACACTTGGAGTCAACAAGTCGGGTTGCTGAGGATCGGATGACACGGGTACTAATGGACGACCATTCATTATGGCTGATACCTCTGCCATAAGCGTCACAAGTACTTCATGAGTCAGATTTGGAGAGTGAACTTTCTGCAGCATTACGTCCAAAATTCGTCAAGACACTCCGATCATTCTTTCCCACACCCCTTCCATGTAAGAAGAGTGACGTAGGTTACACTTCCATGTGCATGTCTCATTTTTTAGTTAGGATTGAAGCTCTGGATCTTCTGAACTTATCTGAAGCTCTTTGTACGCTCCAACGAATTTGTTCCACAATCTGATCGAAAGAGCTTTGCCGGGCCTCTTATGGCCAGGAACCTTCTGAGTGCATTTATAAACTTGAAGTAGAGAGGGACTCAACCACCTCGCTGTGAACCGCCCGCGTTACTAAACAAGTAAACATTACTGCCCAACGTTTGTTCTCAAACACTCCACCTCTTGTATGACGGACACTTACGTTCCAAGGTCCAAACACGTCCACTCCGACATGTGTGAAAGGAGGAGTTTGGATGAGACGATCAGGTGGAATGTCTGCCATCTTTTGTTGTTGTACATCTCCTCTTATCCTGCGGCAGGTTGTGCATCTGCTGAGAAGCTGTGTCACCAACCTTTTTCCTCCAAGGATCCACAATCCGGCACAATCAGGCCTGACGGCTCCTTCCGTGATGTGTCTGCCTTGGTGCATAACCTGTTCGAATCAGCAAAGCAGCAATGTGATGCTTCTTAGGAATAACGATGGGCTGGCTTTGTTCTTGAGTTGTTTCAGCAGAAGTCACACGTCCTCCTACTCGCACCAGTCCTTCTTTGTCCAAAAACACATCGAGATTCTTCAGAGGACTGTGTTTTAGTATATCCTCTCCTTTTCTCAAAGTTTTTATTTCCTTTTCAAATGTCTTGCCTTAAACAGTTCGTACAATAACTATCTTTGCTTGTGTTAGAGTGTCCATCTTTGATTAATTTGACCCAGGAGCTTTTGAGATAGATCTGACCTTTTCAATGAGTCTGGCGAAAGCTTGTGTAAGACGTTTCCAACTGGAGAAGCACTCAAACCTGAGTAAGCCGAACGATTGTGTCACAGTTGTGGTTACAAATGTTGAGACTTGTGGGCGGACTTCAGTGTCTGTGACAGGTTCAACAAGTTGAAAGATGATTGGTTGCCCAGGACACTCTCCATCACATTTCCTCAAGAAGTCGGGACCAGTAAACCAATTGGTAGAACTCGGTGGTAAAGCTGGCACATGCCGTGATTCCTGATTGGCCGGATTGATTTCCGTGCTCACAAAGTGCCACTGACTGGGTTGAGATGACATTTAATGCGAGCAACACGGTTGGCGACGTAGACATAGAACCTTCGGCTGTTGTTGTTGATGTAGCCTAAGACTACTCGACTGTCAGTGTAGTATTTCACTTTGTGAATTATGATGTCAAGTTCACTTAATAGCATGTCTGCCAGCTCCACCGCAAGAACTGAAGCGCACAGCTCCAAGCGAGGTACTGTGTGGACTTGTCTAGGAGCTAATTTGGACTTGCCCATGCAGAAACCTACTTGGACGTGACCTTCGGTGTCTATGGCTCGAAGATACGCAACTGCTGATATGGCTGATGTAGAAGCGTCTGCTAAGACACACAGCTCTCTTCGAAAGGTAGATTGCAGTGAAGTATTCACATACTGTCTAGGAATTTGTAGTTTCTAAAGAGCAACAAGCGAGTTTTTCCAAGATTTCCATTGTGCCTCTTTTTCTGCTGGCAGAGGAGTGTCCCATTCACAGTTCTCTGAGCACAATTCTCTGATAAGAGCCTTGCCTTGCCTTGCATTATGATGGGGGCTGCAAACCCAAGGGGATCATACAAGCTATTAACAGCGGAAATACAACTCTTGGCTTGTCTTCTCTTGACACAGGGAAGGAAAAAACAGTCATTTTGCAAATCCCAGTTTACCCCTAAACTTCTCTGAAAAGGCAGGTGCTCTGCACTAAGGTCAAGGTTTTTCAGTTCCTTTGCACGTTCTTCAGCTGGAAACGCTTCCATTACATCTGGGCTGTTGGATGCTATTTTGTGCAAGCGAATGTTAGAGTCTGCAAGCATTTCCTTGGTGCTTTTCAGAGTTTGGATAGCATTGGCGACTGTACGAAAGGAAGCCAGTCCGTCGTCAACGTAAAAGATTTTAAGAACAAACTGTTTGGCCTCGTCACTGTACTCCTCTGATGTAGCCAAAGCCACCCTACGGAGGCCATATATTGCTATGGCGGGAGACGGGCTATTTCCAAACACGTGTACAGTCATCCTGTACTCTCTGATGTCCTTTGGGAGATCGTTGCCTTCGTACCACAGGATACGCACAAAGTTGCGGTGGTCCTCACGAATGACAAACAATAAAACATTTGCTCTATGTCTGCTGTTACAGCCACAGGTTCTTTGCGGAAGCGCAAGAGGACCCCTATAAGAGTGTTGTTCATGTCTGGACCTGACATGAACAACGCGTATCAGGTTGGGTTTATGAGGATGGTAGACACCAAAGTAACAACACTCTTGGTCTTTGTCGAGCAGCAGGACGGCCTCTGCATGTCCTGACTCAAACATTTTCTGCATAAAGTCCATGAAATGTTCTTTCATGTGTTTTTTTTGTCAAGCATGCGCCGCAGGGAATTGAGACATTTGACCGCTTGTTCTCGGTTGTCAGGTAGTCTCCGCCTGTTTGTTTTGAAGGGTAATGGCGCCACCCAGCTGTTGGACTCATCCATAAACATTTGTTCATCCATAATCTCCAGGAAGAGTTCATCATTCACAGACATGGCGGGTTTGTAGTCATGTGGGGTTCTCATGAACAATTTGTTGGTGAGACAGTCGTTTTCATCTATGCCAATCAAGCTGGTCATGTTCAAAGAGATGGACATGGAATGAGTTAGGGCAAGGGTCTTAAACAGATGTACGTCTGTTGTTCAACACTGTCGTGCGGTAAACACTGACTTTGCTTGGAACGTGCTTGGAACCTATTCAAAGACCTCACCTTTGAATAGGTGAGGTCTACCCCCAAGGCAGACCTCACCTATTATGACCCAGCCAAGGTCGAGGCGCTGGGCGTATGGAGCATCGTGGGGGCCGTTGTAGTGTTCTCTTACCTTGTGCACTCTTGGTATGTCCCGACCGAGGAGGCCCAGTATTGAAGCATTAGGGTCCAAATCTGGAATCTTGTCCGCCAAATGCCTGAGGTGATTGTGGTGAATTGCGGCCTCCGGTGCCGGGATTTCAGATCGATCATCTGGGAGCATGTTGCACTCGATTAATGTGGGAAGCCGAACGCTAATGTTGCCATCGAGTGACTCTACTATGTACCCGTCAGCTTTGGGTGCCCTTGTCTCACTTACACCTGAGCAGGTTTTCAAGGTGTATTCTTTGGTGCCTGTGTTAACGTTAAAGAGCTCAAAGAATTCTGTCTTTGCTAAAGACCTATTGCTTTTCTCGTCTAACACAGCATAGGCTCTCACTGTCTTTTCTTTGTGTCCAGCAGGATAAATGATTACTAGACAGATTTTGGATTATGAGCGTGAGCTGTTACCTTTGCCTCAGATCTCTGTGCATTTTGACACAATGGCTTGGATAGTGCTTTCTGGCTGCTCCCCGCCATGCCCGTCTGGGGCAGCGAAGCCTGGAGCTTCCATTTTCCAGGGTGCTGCTCCAGGATACAGCGCGGTGATGTGGTGGTCACTTTTACACTCGTTGCAATGTACACTCATGTCGCAGTCTTTTGCCATGTGGTTGACGGAGGAACAGCACTTGTAGCAAATGTTCTTTTCTTTCAGAATGGCTTTTCTCTCATCCAGGGTCTTGCTCTGAAACCCTGACACTTGCGGAGGGAGTGAGGTTTGTTGTGGAGCGGGCACAGTTTATCTGGGTGGACCACCTTTTGATCAGAGGAGTCACGATAGCCCTTCGGAGTAGTTAGTTCCGTTTTTTTGAACAGATACTGCAGTTTTGAAGTTAGGGTTATTTAGTCTTTCAGGCCTATAAACACTTTGGCAACCAGCAGAGAGCAAGGGGGCAAAGCTTGGGTCGTTGAGAGTTTTAGCTTTGTCGCAAACAAACTTCACGAACACAGGGAATGGTGGGTACGAAGCATGGTGTCGCTCTTTGTAGTAGGATGCTGAAGTGATCCATTTCTCTTGGAGGTGGAATGGGAGTTTTTGAACAATAGGAGTGATGCCCCGGGACGTATCTAGGTAACTCAGGCCAGGTAGGAGACCATCTACATGGGCAGCATCAAGCTCTGAGATGAGATCACCTAGCTCTCTTAACTTGTGGTTTTCTCTGTTAGCGATTTTGGGAAAGTCGTCCAACTTTTTCAAGAGAGCATTATCTATCGCTTCAGGGGACCCATAGCTTTCCTCCAGTCTTTGCCATACCATTTTGACACCAACTGTGGCATCATAGGTGTGTACGGCCCTTAATCGTTTTGCTTGCTCCGATGATTTAGGACCTATCCACTTGCAGAGGAGATCCAACTCCTCTCTTGGGGATAAATATAGTCCTACCAAGGCGTTCAAAAAAAAGATTCCTTCCAAGACCAGTCATTTTCAGGCTTGTCATCAAACGTCAGGAGCCCTGAGCTGACCAACTCTCTGCGAATCAAATATTGGCTAAGTCTGATATGGCTGGGGAATTGGACTCGTTTCTGCTGACAACAGGGCAAGGAGACGATAGCCTGGGTTGGTAAGGGGCATACTGGTTGAAAGAGCGTTACTGAAATCTGTGGTCAGTAGTACCTGGGGCTGGATACCGCGAGTGAGATGTAAAAAAAGCATTATTGACCGAGCTTTGGGTATAAGGATTATCTGCTCCACTGGTAATGCCGTACTGTGAGGAATGCGCCTCTGGTAGCTCTTGAATCCCATGCTCACTAATCTCACTGTTTGTATGCTGCACTCTTTGACTTGATTTTGCACAAAATCACCATTGTACTTTACTTGCTGAGCTGCTGGGAGCACTAGTGTGGTAGTTTGTGCAAAGTCAAAGCGGGTATTATCCGCTGGAGGTGGCACTTGTGTGAAGTGAATCACGAATACCATATTTAACTGGGTTGTTTTACCTGTGTATTAATTTATTTATAAAGAGTAACGTGTGGTGTGCTTTGAATTCTAACACGACTCCGGAGAAAAACTCTGTATACACCCTTAACCATTTGGTGTTTTGATTAGGGGAAGTTTCATAAAGTATTACAGTTGTCTTTTTAAATTGTTTATATAATTAAACTATTTTGAATAAATAGATTATATTTTTGACACACCAGCTTCCATCTGCGTCCTTTAATTAGGGTGGCTTCCGTGAAACCAGTTAGTTATTTTGAACCGACTATTGTTTAAAATCATGGGTCTTTGATTTATTTTAGTAAATTGGAGCGTGCGAGACACTGGTGGCCACATTTGGCGTAGTCAGGGGGTATATATAGATATATATATATTTTGGGGTGTTTATCTGTATAAATGGTGGGCAGTTAGGTTTATTAGGGTAAAGGAAAAACAGTGTCTGTGAAGGAGGATCGGAGAAGCAGCCCAAGACCAGCTGGACTTTAACCTTAAGACATTTTTTTTCCTTTGGTTTATCATTGTTATTATCATTGTTATTTTTTTGTTTATATCATGTCTGTAGGTACAGAAGATCAGATAAGGGCTCTAACCGAGCAGCTCCAGCAGCTGCAAGCTGTTTATACCAGGCTTCAACAGGAAGCATTCGCAACCGAATGCTGTGGCAGGACAGGGAGGGGTAACCAGCAGTCAGCAAGAAAGTTTAGTAAACCCAAGGTATGTCATTATCCCAAGAGAGCGGAAACCCAAGGTTTTCAGGTAATAATAGAACTGGATGTCTGGGGGTTGAGGAGTGGTAGAAGAAGCCCGTAGATGTTTAAATTCCGAACATATGACCTCTACTGAGCAGGCATTGTTTCTGTATGACGATCTTGATGGGGAGACTAAGTCAGAGATCCGATTCCGTCCCACTGCAGATAGAAATTACCCTGATCGAATCCTAGCTATTTTGCTTGAAACATTTTGTTGCCCTCAATCTTATATTGAAGCTCAGAAACAATTTTTTCAGCGACGCCACCGTGATGGGGAATCTTTGCGTAAATTTTCTCATGCTGTAATGTCTTTAATGGAGATAATTGAGCGTAAGAATCCAAGGGGAATTCCTGATTCTAATTTTGTAATTTGTGATTATTTTGCTGAGAATGTCCGTGATAATATGCTTCGCAGAGAGTTAAAACGTCTCATACGATCCCCACCTAGTATGTCCTTTATTGACGTTCGCAGTGAAGCTCTGCGGTGGTCAGATGACAGGGAGCGTCTTAGTCTTCCACGGGCTAGAGCCTACTCTTGTGATACCCATATTGATGCGTGTGAATTGGGGGTAAACTAAAGTGCTGTAGCAGTAGAACCCAGTAAAGAAATTGGTGAATTAAAAGAAACTCTGCGTAAGCAACAAGTACAGTTAGACGCAATTTTGCAACGTTTGTCTAACCCAGTTTAGCATGCTGCACCCAGTGGCCCTAGCACCCAGCCTCGGCGATATCAGTTTGATTCAGAAGGCCAACCTATCTGTATGCGGTGCGGACAGCCAGGTCATATAGCTAGGCACTGTTGTAATGGGGAGGGAGCCCATCAAGCTGCTGCAGACGGGGAGTTTCAGAGTGGAACTGGGGGTCGAGGTAGAAATACTCATGCCATAGGGCTCTTGGGAAACTAGCTTCATCTAGTGCTCAGAGCCAGGCTTTGTCTCGACTTTGTCTCAAATGGGTATTTTGGTTGTACGAGATCCACCTGATGTACAGACGCAGACAAGAAAACGTCATGTTCCTGGTCTGTTGGGAATGAATATACTGCAAAGTTGTTACAGAGAGCTGTTTGGTCAGCATGGCACTGCGTTATTTCACTCCCCACCAGCTGTACCTGATGTGCTGAAGAACGCTATGTCTGAATGTCAGATTCTTGAAAGTGATACTGATTCTGAATGTATTGATAGTCTCTCTATTTCTCCAGGTTCCTCCATCTGTGTTCCATCTGGGTCATTTAAGCTAGTCCCAGCCTTGTGCAGACAGGGAGTTGGTTCACTTATCCCAGCTGCATTCTTAGAACCCTCAGGTATAGGTGACTAGCAACTACCTGCAGATCTCCTGATCCCATGGTCCCTGGAAACTATTGGTGAGGGAACTGTCTATGTACCCTTGGTTAATATAGGTACTCAGGACAGGTGGCTAAGACCCCATACTTTTTTAGGTAGACTTCAAATGGTAAGTGTATGTCCCCATAGTCAACCTATGATTTTTGGCAGCAAAGAAAGTTGTGAGAGCCCTACTGTGTTCATTCAGTCAGCTGAAGTAGTAAATCGCACTGTCCTTGGTCTGGCCAATATATCATGGCCTAACCTAGAAGAGGTAGAACAGGAAGATGCTAAGGCCTTGTTGGAGAAATATAGTGTGGTTTTCAGTCAGAGTGATGGGGATTTAGGATGTACGAACTTGATAGAGCATGAGATTCCCCTGTTAGATAATGCACCTATTCGCCAACGTTATAGACGACTCCCTCCCTCCCAGTATGATCTTGTGAAGACCCATATCCAAGATTTGGTAGAGCAGGGGGTAGTGCGGGTGAGTTGTAGCCCTTTCTCCTCTCCCATTGTGGTGGTCAAGAAGAAGGACGGGTCAATTCGCCTGTGTGTTGATTATCGCCAATTAAACGCGAAAACCAGGAAGGATGTATTCCCCCTTCCGCGCATAGAGGAATCTTTGGATGCCCTGACTGGCGCTTGCATGTTTTCTACATTGGATTTGGCAAGTGGTTACAACCAGGTCGGAAAAGGATCAAGCCAAGACTGCTTTCTGTACACCTTTTGGTCTGTTTGAATTTCGGCGGATGCCATTCGGCCTTTGTAATGCACCAGGGACATTCCAGAGATTGATGGAGTGCATCTTTGGAGATGAACTATTTCACTCAATCCTCCTATATTTGGATGATGTGGTTGTTTTTTCATCCTCATTTCAGAATCATCTAGAGCGGTTGGAGCTAGTGTTACATTGGTTGCAACAGAATGGCCTGAAACTTAAACTCAGAAAATGTCACTTCTTCCAGCCAGAGGTAAAGTACCTTGAGCATGTCATCTCCGCATCTGGTGTTGCCACTGATCCCAAAAAGATAATTGCTGTTAAAGAGTTGAAGACTCCATCTACTGTCATTGAACTGCGGTCCTTTTTGGGTTTTGCCTCCTATTACAGGAGGTTTGTGGAAAATTTTGCAAAGTATGCCTCCCCGCTCCACAAATTAGTAGCAAAGTTGCAGCCTTCCAGTGAAAGAGCTAGGCCTAGATCAAGTAGCTCCTGGAGTGATCGCCGGGACTGGAGTTGCAAACAGGCCTTCCATAATCTTAAGGAGAAGCTGATTGGGACCCCAGTATTGGGGTATGCAGATTTTACTAGACCATTTGTTTTAGAAGTGGATGCTAGCAATCTGGGGCTGGGGGCAGTCCTGTCCCAGGGACAGTAAGGAGGGCAACGTCGGCCACTCGCATATGCAAGCCAGGGGCTCAGACCTACTGAGAAGAATATGACAAATTATTCACCTTTGAAATTGGAGCTGCTTGCACTAAAATGGGCGGTAGCGGAAAAGACTATCTTCTTGGCTCCAAATTTACAGTCTTCACCGACAACAACCCTTTTTATCTCCATACTGCTAAATTGGTCAAATTGGGTGCTGTAGAACAACGTTGGGCATCACAGCTGGCACTTTTTGATTTCACCCTGATGAACAGACCTGGGACATCTAATAAGAATGCAGATGCACTCTTTCGCTTGCCTTCTGCCCCGCTGCCAAGTTCTATAGGAGAAGTCGCTCCCGGTATCACGGTTCCTGAAGATGTCAAACAAGCTTGCATTAGACACAATCAGCAGTTGGCTGCTTTTACATCTATTATTGAGGCAGCTCCAGCAAGAGGTAGAGCTGACCTGCAAGTGTTACAGGCAGAAGATCCAGTGATACAGGCTTTCTTGGCATATTGGAAACGTGGTGGGGTCCCCTCAGCTTTGGAGCGGACAAAGGATTCTCCAGCAGTCCTGGCAATGGTTCCCCAGTGGAATAGAATCCAAGAACAGCATGGAGTTTTGTATCGGCAGTGTCATGTCCCTGGGGGAAGAGAGGAAGTGTTACAGCTGCTGCTACCACAGAGGCTGAGAAGTGAAGAACTTACTAATCTCCATGACCATCACGGGCATCAAGGGGTGGAACGTACTACCACCCTTGTACATCAACGCTGTTACTGGCCCTTTATGCGTCAAGATATTGAACATTGGTGTCAAGAGTGTACTAGGTGCCTGACAGCCAAAGCAGGACAGCCAAAGGTGAGAACCTTTATAGGCAGTCTGCTTGCTTCTAGACCCCTAGAGATTGTGGCCATTGATTTTACCACGCTTGAACGAGCTAGTGATGGTAGAAAGAACCTCCTCGTTGTGACTAATGTGTTTTCTAAGTTTGCACAAGCTTATCCTACATCAGACCAGAAAGCTGGGACGGAGTTCGAATTCTTACGGAACGATGGTTTTATACCTATGGAGTCCCAAAACGGATCCATTCAGATCAAGGACGAAAGTTTGAGGGAGAACTACTGAAACGCCTTTGCCAGTTGTATGGAATTGAGAAGTCACTTACTAGCCCTTACCATCCAGAAGGCAATGGGCATTGTGAACGCTTCAACCGGACATTGCACGATTTGCTCCGCACTTTACCCCAGAACAGAAAAAGAGATGGCCTCATCATTTGCCTCAGCTGTTGTTTGCCTATAACACCTCAGTGCATAGCTCTACAGGGTTCTCTCCTTATGAGTTGATGTTAGGAGAAAGCCTCTTCTTCCTATAGATTCGCTTATAGGACTAACCGAGGAGGTGACATCAGGGAGGACAATAGAAGATTGGGTTCGAGAACATCAGATGCATTTAACATCAATCTATCTTCAGGCGCGAACTCAATTGGAAGCTGCAGCTGCTTCTCGAGCACAACATCGTGCAGTCCCATTGCCAATTTTGCCTATTGGCTCATTTGTGTACAGGCGAATTCATCCCCCGGGTCGCCATAAAATCCAAGAGCAGGGGGAGCCCGTTGTATAGGAAGTAGTGCGATGTCTGGATGAGGTTGGGGTATTATACAAAATCAAGCCCAAGGGCCAGTCAGGCCCAGAGCGGAATATCCATCGACAACAATTGCGCCCATTACCAATGCATTTAGGCTCCCTTCACCCATGTGCGATTGATGTGGAGTTATTTAGAGATGTGCCTAAGGGGAAATAGCACTCAGTCCTGACCCTAGTCTTTGATTTTTGGGTGTGTGCACTGTTGAATTCACATGTTTCAGAAAGACCAAGACGTGTTGTAGCCCCGTTGTTATCTGGGCAGCTAAATTAACAACCTGCTAGTCCAAGTTCCGATCTTATGGAATTGAGTCAAGACTTTGAGTGTGGTAGATCGGAGGAAGGAGAGCAAGCACCAATTCAAACAACTCGACGAACCACACGGTTAACAGCAGGCCAGCACTCTTATCGTTTTCATCTCCCTCGTGCGGCTGTAAGAAATGGGGATGGTGGGGTGGAGGTTCCAACTCGCCCTACAGTCAATTCATTACATGCTGTGTTTAGACCCTGGTGTTGACATCGGGACAGTGACATTTTATGAGGGGGTGAATGTAAGGGTAGGACATTAGGACCCAGGGGACGCCACCTCAGAGCGCTTAATTGCTCAGCTGGCTATTTAGGGAGACGTAGTCAGAGCGACAAGCCAACTGCCTACCATAATTTATAACCTACCGTTTGCCGAACGCCCTAGGGCCATGTGAGAGAGAGAGATGGGGGTTTGTGTTTTACATTGTATGATTGTCTTGAGTTCTTTTTATAATCTTATGTATACTCTGTGGGGTTCTTTTATTTGAAATACTTATTGGGTAATGTGTAGTTTTCCAAGGAGACAACTGCCTGGAGTGGTGTGTGTGTGAAGTGAATCACGGATACCATATTTAACTGGGTTGTTTTACCTGTGTATTAATTTATTTATTAAGAGTGAAGTGTGGTGTGCTTTGAATTCTAACACGTCTCCGGAAGAAAACTCTGTATACACCCTTAACTATTTGGTGTTTTGATTAAGGGAAGTTTCATAAAGTATTACAGTTTTATTGTATGTATAATTGTTTTTATAATTGAACTATTGTGAAATAAATAAATGTATTTTTTTGACACACCGGCTTCCATCTGCGTCCTTTAATTAGGGTGGCTTGCGTGAAACATGTTAGTTCTTTTGAACCGACTATTATTTAAAATCATGGGTCTTTTGATTCATTTTAGTAAATTGGAGCGTGCGAGACACTGGTGGCCACACTTGTATGGACTGGACGATGTTGTCGCTGGTTTTTCGAAACCAGGTATTTCCACCTTCATCCTCAGCTGCTGCCTCCAGGCCCCCCTTTTTCGGCGTTGGCGGCTGCAGCAGCACTCTATAGACGCAGTTTGAGGAGGTCAGCGCTGAGCTCTGCTTTCTTTTTTGTAGCTTCAGCTTCGATGAGGGCTTTTTCTTTTATCACCTCTGCTTCTCTTTCAGCGTATGATGCCTGTGCTTGAGCGGCAGCTGCTTTAGCACGTGCCCTTGCTGCCAAAACGCTTGCATTGGACCTTTGACTGGCACGCGTCCTCTGACTCGCATGTGCAATGTTGGAACAGTTCGATCTTGTTTCCAACAGGTCACCAACGTTACTGTCTGCACTTTGCTGCTCCGGGACAGTAGTGTTGTTGTCTTTGTCGACTTTTGGCTGACCTTCCATTTGTCTTTTTACTATTCTGCCTTTACTAGTGTGGATGAACTAGCTTTACAGATAGCTAACATTCTCCAATAAAGAAACCAGGAAGCATCTTGTTCGTTTGGTGTGTTTAACTGAAGGACTGTAAAACTGTAACATACAGAAACAAAGAGAATGCATATTAAAATCTCGATAAGGTTAATAGACAATGCAAATATAACAAGTAGCTTAGAATTAACTAAACCTTCAAAAAAAGATCTTGTTAGCGAGCGATTAGCACTATGCTAAAATACATGAAAAATGTCATAAGGTTGCTAACAGTACTAGCGCCACATTTTTCCTTACATATTACGAATAGAAAACATGCTAAAATAACTAAATTTGGTATCAGCAGGAAGTTAAGATTACTATCAAACAAATACTCACAGACAGATATTTTTTAGGGACCAAAATAGAAGTTTACAGACTTAAACACTCTGTAGTTTGACATGCTGTGGGACCGATAGAAAAGTAACTGCCCTACAGAAACTCTGCGTGGACAAAACACAAGAAACGCAAACACAAATAACTTCCCACAAGGGGGCAGCACAATCAGTTTAAATAAACCTACCATGAAAATTATAGAACCTTCATTTCATTGGAAGCAGGCAAACTTATAAAATCAGCAGGGGATCAAATTATTATTTCCTTCACTGTATATCCATCCATCCATTTTCTACCGCTTATCCGAATTACCTCGGGTCACGGGGAGCCTGCGCCTATCTCAGGAGTCATCGGGCATCAAGGCAGGATACACCCTGGATGGAGTGCCAACCCATCGCAGGGCACACACACTCACTCACTCACGCACTCACACCCTACAGACAATTTTTTCAAGAGATGCCAATCAACCTACCATGCATGTCTTTGGACCAGGGGAGGAAACCGGAGTACCTGGAGGAAACCCCCGAGGCACAGGGAGAACATGCAAACTCCACACACACAAGTCGGAAGCGGGAATCGAACCCCCAACCCTGGAGGTGTGAGGCAAACGTGCTAACCACTAAGCCACCGTGCCCCCCCCTTCACTGTATATTTAACATTTATTTAACGATAAAGCAATTGTTAAGGCCTTTTTTATGTATTTTGCTAGGCTGCTAATTAATGTTAATCCTTCACAGAATAAAACACTAAATCCGCATAGCGCATAGCTTAGTACCTCAAACAACCCAAAATTTGTCATGCTTTCGGACAGGGGAGAATCCAATTGCAGGCAGACAAGGAGAATCACGGGTTAAAACAGATATTTATTATAACAAGAACTCCACAAAAGGCAATCAAAACCCACGAGGAGGGAAAACAGGAACAAGAAATAATATAAAAGCACTGTACAAAGACTGACTGAACACTATACTAAACAAACTTAACATTAACTAGACTAAAGACTTACTAGACGAGACTGGATAACACAGACAGGAACACGAGCATGGGGAAACAGGTAATCCAATTCACAAGCCACAGAGACCATAAAAAACAATGACCGAACACAAGACAATGGAACACGAGGAGTATTTATGGGGAACAAACACAGGATAATTAATAGGGACCAGGTGACAAAGATCAAACACTAAGGGAAAGCTAACGAGACGAAAAGGACGGGAAACACAGACGAGACACGAGAACGCGCATGACAAGCCAATATAAGGAAAGCCATGTCTTTCTCACAGAAAACCCAAAGGCTATGCCATGACTCCCCTGCAAGACCAAGAATAAACATGACATGAGAGCAGAATCATGACAAAAATTATGACCCAGCACAATTAACCCAAAAATGTGTTTACAGAAATAACCCAGCAATTTTAAGACTTTTTTTTAATCTTCTTTCACTGAGGAGGAGAGACAGTTTCCAAGCTATTAATGAAGACTTTATTAAGAGTTGATGTTACAACATCAAGTTCTTCTAGTCTACACTGTAAGAAAAATATTGTGGAAAATTACATTAATACACTGGCAGCCATTGACAAGTCATACACTGTATTTAATCATACAGTAAGTTACTTGTCAATGGCTGCCAGTTAGTAACTGTGGTTGTTTATTACAGTAAGTTACTTGTCAATGGCTGGAGGTTAATTATTGTGTTTTTAATGTTTTGTCAATGGTTCTGTTGAAAGGTTCAAAGTATTCACCTTTCATTAATCGCGTGAAGCCATCAGTGAAGACCATCAAGGTGTGGCCTGCGGGGCAGACGTTACACTCCAGGAAAGGTTTCTACACACAGACTGGAGTATGTTTGCTTCTCAGGCCACCAGTGGCTCTCACACGGACATAGACAGCTACACCTCCTCTGTATTGGACTACATCAGTACCACCATTGATAGTGTCACAACTCAGAAGCAGATCACCACGTATCCCAATCAAAAGCCATGGATGAAAAAGGAAGTGCGCCTCCTGTTGAAAGCACGCAACACCGCCTTCAGATCAGGTGAAGCACAGGCCTATAGTACTTCCAGGGCAAATCTGAAGAGGGGCATTAAAAAAGCCAAGCACTGCTACAAGTTGAAGTTAGCACACCAGGAATATTATTCTGAATGCTCATTTGCACTAATGGACTACTTTCATAACCGCATTAACTCATCTACTGCACTGTAACTCTATTGACTGCATCTACTCATCTACTACACTTTAACTTTAATAACTGCACTAACTTATCTACTGCACTGTAACTCTATTAACTGCATCTACTCATCTATTGCATTATAACTTCAATAACTGCATTAACTCATCTACTGCACTGTAACCTTAATAACCACATTCACTCATATACTGCACCATACCTTTAATAACCGCATTAACTCATCTATTGCACTGCAACTTTACAGTGACTTTACAGTTTCTGACCGCAAGAATAATAATATTAACAAACAAAAAAACTTGGTACAAATTCAATAGAGTTCCAGGACTTTATGCTTGGACTGATGCAAGTTGATCACACTGTTTGAAAAATACACTGTCTTTGTTTTATTCTAAAGCACAATTTGAAAAAAAAAATCTAAACAGACAACAAAATGCAAATATAGGGCAGAAAATGTTATCATCCCCCCAAGCAAGTCCACTTATAAACTTTGGGGAAGACTGCTAATACAGTGCTGCTGTGTACTCTAAAGGAAATAGGTTAAAGCAACAAAAAATCTTGAGCCTGAACTTTCTTCTTGCGGGGTTGCGAGAGTAGACACATACACATGGTCATTCGTCAAACCAAAAGGAACATTATTTAAACATCATTTCCCTTGAAACTAACTAGTTACATGCTGTTTTTGAGCTTCTCAGAAAGATTTTTCTTAAACTTTGATGGTATGTGGGTGGATCACAGAATGACTCGAAAGAAGTTTGGGCATAATTATAACCCACATAACCAGTTTAATGCAATTCTGGTATATAAAATATATATATTTGTAATGGATTTAAAAGCTGCCCTCCGCTTAGGCTTTATAAACTTACTCTCCATCCTGCCGACAGTTCGATTTCTAACATACTCTCCAACGTGACGTCTCCACTCCGGCAACCAAGACACGCCCCATTTGAATTCTGATTGGCTAGTAATGTTGTTTGGTTGAGAGTGATAGCAGTGTTCCTTTCATAGGCATAGGTAGGCGAATTTATGAACTTGAACTGATATCAATAAGCTTTTTAAATGTAATATTCTTTTTAAAGAAAATATTTTACGCCGCAGTCAAACGCCGCAAGCCGGAGATCCGGCACGGTGTCGGAAAACTTTAAGCCCTGAGACTAACTCCAACTGTGTCTCAAATATTGCAAATAAAATGTACAATAAAGATGGGTGTATCAGACTTCACATCTGAACTGAATGGATTGTTCAACATGAAATATTACAGAAGATTTCTGAAAAACAAATAAGACATAGTAAATGAAACTACATACATTTAAAAGACATTTAACTTAAATAAACATTAAACTTTACTGCAATCAGGCCATAATGTTTAATAATAATAAACATTTTCTGACAATAGTTATTTTGAGTTAGATTTGATCTCTAAACTAAAAATGAAGGTGAACATAAATTAACCCATGCAGCCTATGGCATTTGATTATATAAATCAAAAAAATAAAGAGCTCCACCTATTCAAATGCCATCTGTATACCCAGAAGTCAGGAGAATGTGGAATAACGCCAGCCATCATTGTTTGAGTGGCAATGTTATCTTTAGTGGTGTTTTAAAACTTGAATCTTATCACTTCACCATCCAGCCTGCTTTATTATAGTCAGGATCCCCATGGGCGGAATTTTATTTCTCGCACAAAAAATACAGAATCATGGTCTTTACATTCAGCTGAGCATATGCATCTCTAGATACATCATTTTTATTGTATGTGGTTCCGATCACGAGAGTGTTTGCGAGCGAGACTCGCTATTAGAGGTACAGCGCTCCTTAAATGGTTGTGAATTAGAATAACTCTACTATTTCATAGGAAAGTAGTTTGACTGACCGTCTCGGATATGTTCTGGATTGATATTCCAAAGTATCAGGGACACATTTTTTTTATTTGAAAAAATCAGTTCATATAAAAAAACTACTTCTTATCATGGATAAATATCACTACAAGGTATTCTTTAAAGCACATGTTATTCATGGCAGCTCATCTCAATCTAGTTATTTTGCCAGTCAAACTCTGTGAAGTCCCTGAAGATGGAAATGACACGTAGTTTCATGTATGCCTTCTTTTGATGTACTGACTTTCCAGTTTTATGGCTTCTCTGAACCTTGGCACTGCACTTGCTGGACTCTGGATTAATCCTCACACGCAACCAAACCCAGACCCTCCATCCACATCCACCTCTCTACAAATCCGCAACTTGGGCATGATTTTTGATAATTGTCTTAAGTTCGACAAGCACATTAGCTCAGTTGTAAGCTCTGTTTTTTTTCTATCTTTGCTCCCTCGCCAAAGTTAAGCCATTTCTTTCTAAACGCTCTAGCGATTCATGCTTTCATCACAACATGACTAGATTATTGTTATGCTCTATACTCTGGCATATAAAAGACACAATTTTTTAATTTACAAATAGTACAGAACACTGTCCCCAGACTTCTAAAGGTTGGAAATAAATTTGATCATGTCACCCCGAAGAGCATTACACTGGCTACCAGTTCACTATCACATCGAGTTCAAATGACTTCTTTTGGTATACAATTCCCTAAATCATCTTGACCCTCAATATCTATCTGACGAAATCCTCCCTGTTGCCCCATGAAGGGGATTTCATTCTGAGGGAAAATCTCTGCTCCTGATCCCGAGAACCCGGCTAAAGACTAAAAGGCTCCAGAGCTTTTGTGGTGGCTGGTCCCACCCTATGGAACGCTCTACCATCACACGTTAAGAGCTGCTCCCACTGTACCACTTTTTAAAACCTTATTACAAACCCATCTGTTCTCCCTGGATTTTAATTCTTAGAGTTGTGCAGTGGAAAATGGTTTTATTGCTTCTATTTTATATATCAGTGTTTTCTTCATAAGTTTTATGGATGCATATGTATATTGGTTCCATGCTATAATTGTTGTTGTACAGCACTTTGATTGGCTTTGGCCATGTTTAAATGTGCTTTTTAAATGACCTGACTCGACTTGACAAAGTGAATTTAAATTTACAATCACCTGTCACATCAGATTAACAGTTCTTTCGAAACAATGAGTAGAAGCAACCGTAACATTTGAGAATCGATTTCATTTGCACAAAGTTAAATCGGTGCCTCAAACCCGCTGCCACAGTCGAGATGCTTTGTCCTGCAGAATTAGGGTTGTAGCTTTCTGACGGTCCATATTTCAAAGGTATGCTAGCATCTCCAGTTAAATATTAAAGATGGAAAACATTGTCCTCCTCATATGACAACTGCATAAAATAGTCAAATCTATTTTAACATAGCTTCATTAATAGGGACAAATGACATGTAAACTGGAAAACTGAAAACATTTGGGGAAATACATGAATATTTATTAACCCAAGATGACATGTGTATATGGCATTTAATTATAGCTGCAGAACCTTAAAAAGGTTAATGGCACCATTTGGTGTCATTAGATGGAGAACATATAAATGAGCATCTCTCAGTTCTACTTCACTTCCAGAAATAGGACTTATAAAAACCAAGATTTTTTTATTATCTCTGAAGTGCACACACTGTCATAAATGTAGCAGGACATTCTGCATGCCCACACTAAAATCTGATTTTAATATGCCAAATCAATGCAGAAAACAAATCTGCATTTAACTTACCCACTTTACACGTATAAAGCATGATAACACCCTAACGTTAAAACTTCCACCTGGACCTTCAACGACTGAATAACTACTGTTATGTAACTGTTAAGAAAGTGACAAAGTTTAGGGGAGAGTGGGGTGGTTTGTGCCAGGGGGGAAATAGTTCCACCCGTTGTTTCTGGAAAACCATTGAAGAAATTGGTCATGTGACCACATAATTTTGAAAAGACATCCATTTCACCAAAGAAGAGAGACTCATGTCATGCCAGGTAAGCACATTTTAGCCAAAAAAAAACTGTTTTTTCCTTTTAAAGTACAATTTCTATGATCAAGGTTTTTTGATTGTAGTGTCTGAATAATTATAGACAAGTTTGAAAGACATTTCAAACATGTTTTAGTGCTTTAGCAGGCTACACAATGAGTATATACAGTTAACATGATGCTAGCTCTTGACTTGCTGGATCATGCTAGTTTTTCAAACTTGTGGGTGTGGGGTGATTTGTGCCAAAGGGCCTGGGTTAAGTTGTGCAAGTGGCACAACTCACCCCCACTTATGATTGTTGTCAACGTATTATTAATTTGTAATTGTATATTTTTCTCTTACATTTTAGCACTTAAACTATGTGATATTCTGAAGTTTTGAATATTCTGGAGTGCCCATGGAAGTTATGTGTCTCCAAAAGTCATACTTCCCTTGCCAAAAGCCACAGCAAGAAGCCCAGAATGATGAGAAAGAACACCTGAGAAAATGAAGCTGGAGAATGCACACAAAGTAAAACAAGATAAAAAGGCTGAAAAGGAACATAAAAAGAATGAAAGGCAGAAGAAATGGGTTCTAAAAGGGTCAAATCAAACAAAAATCATAAAGGAAAAGGTTGTGCACAGTATCTCAGAAGAAACCACCATGGGCCTTCCACTTGATGACACCACTGACGATGAAGCAGAGGATGACCTGGAGAATACACACAACAGAGAAAATAAAAGGGCTGAAAAACAGAAAAAGAATGAAAAATAAGAAGAGAGAGGGCTCTGAAAGTGTCCAAACCAACCAACCCCCCCCCCAAAGTGACTGTCTACAGTAGCTCAGAAGAGAGTGACATCTTCATTCCTCTTAACGACACTACTGATTAAGAGAGTTCAGATGTCCAGAATGATGATGATGAAAATGATGATGGTGACAAGGATCTGTCTGCTGGTCTGCTGTGATTGTGAGCTTTGCAGGTAAAACCAAATCCTATAACTACGTTGGATTGGTGGAGAAGTTTGAGGGTGGAGACATCAGTGCAAAGTTTCTAAGGCAAAATTGTAAGAAGTCTGTGGATGGAAAGCCCATCTTCACATTTAAAGAAAATGATGAAGGAGTCATCCCTGGAGGTGATGTGCTCAAGAAACTTCCCACAACCCATAAACTCGGTGGTACTGCCAGAAGGGAGCAGAAGTTTATATTCCCCTGCACCATTGGGAACTGGGATGTTAAGTAGTAGGCCAGATCCAGACCACCTAGACATTCATACCTCATCAGTGTTTGACTTACCTGCTATTTGTTTAATTTACAGTTACATTTAAGCATTTGGCAGACGCTTTTATCCAAAGCGACTTACATTGCTTTATCCTATACATTTTACATATGTATTTGCAATCCCCTGGAATCGAACCCACAACCTTGCATTGTTAATGAAATGCTCCTACCACTGAGCTACAGGAAAGCTATCACTGATTTCAGTTTTGAGTTTCCACTATGTTATTAAAGAGAAGTTTTATTCAGTTTTTAAGTGGCAATGGGATGTTTAGAAAATAGTCGCTTTATTCTAATATGTTACATAATTGACAGACAGCGTTCCATGTATGTCAACAGCTATCTATTGCGAAAGCCTTTCTGCCTGATATGATTCACACATATATTCTATTGTGTATTTAAATGTTTTTGTGTTTTCTCAAAAACTACAAAATACGACCTTTTCCAACAGTTTAATAGGGTGACAATATTTAAATAATAAGTAATTTTGTATTGAATTTGTCTTGCTTTCATATAGCACTATAGTTCACAACATTAAAATGTTCTGTTTTACTTCAGAAATCTCTGGCACAATTTACCCCAGTGTATTCTACCCAAAGGCACAACTTACCCCGCATCAGGGTCAAGTTGTGCCGCAAGACCACTTTTTCCCCAAAAGCTATATTTCTGAAACAATTTATTTCAGATTCAAAGTTACTGTTCTCGGGGATGCACCACATCCTGAAATATATGTACATTCTTAAGTTGAAGGCATTACGGTCATGGCCTCGCTTTAAAGTCACGTTGAGTAAAAATTGCCACAACTCTCCCCACTTTCCCCTAGTCCTAAGAAAGCTTAAGACACTAACCGCTTCTACACAATCTGTGCAGCTTCACTGCACTCCCATCACAATGCAGGCTGCTGCAGTGTGGAATAATGGGCGCGCGAAAAGGTTGTGCGGCGCCAAAGACTATAAATACCAAGAGGCGAAACTCTCCTGCTTTTTGGGAAACTTCGCGGCAGCCATTTTGGGTTGATAATGTTTTTTAACTGACTATGTTTTTTGTCATCATATTATGATCATTCAGGTTGGATTTCAGCTTCGTATTGCCGTCGTGACAGAAAAAAAGACGAATCGCTTTCTCCTCGAAATGTCGGAAATCGCAGGGCTTTGTTGGTGTTGCAATGGAACGCTCTTTTGAGTTTCGGCTCCTGGTATGTCTGGTCTTTGGCGGCTCTGCGTTGCTCCCGGAAGGCGTGTGACATCAAAGTACCGCGAGAGCGATTGTAATAGTTACGGAGCAAGCTGCACTCAGATTCCCCTGTCAAGGGATTTTGATGTTATTTCGGTGATTGGATTTGCGCAGCGCTGGGTTTTGATCAGGGTTAAAGGCAGTGGCGTTGCTAGGCCCTTTTTAGGGGAGCTAAAGCCCCCCTAAAGGTTCTAGCTTAGCCCCCCTAAAATACTTTGTGTAATAATGTAATCTGTACAAGAATTCGAGATCGCTTTATAGTCCCCTTTAAAACTCTTATTATGAAATGGCGTTAGGCTGCATTATTTAGCGCATTGTTCAGTTCACACAGAAGGACATTGGAGTTAACATCAATAGCAGAGTAACGTTACAAGGTGTGTTCATTAACATGACATCTGCATTTTTGCCATTCTTTGTTATAAATGCATCTTAATATGATGTGGAAGCGATACAAGACCCTTTCCCATCCATTGTTTAAACGTTTTATGTGCGTTCAACCCTCGTTAACTATTTGTTAACGTTACCTTCGACGATCAAGATGATATTGTAGCGCACAGAAAGTGTCATTTATGAAGATGTGCTATAGTTATAGAGAGTCAGAAGCTCTATGTCGTTTTTCAGACGCTTCAGTATTTTTATCATTAATTGAAAACATATTGTGGAGGTAATAGATGAACACGCAGTCATGAGAGTGACAGCGCTAGTGCTAAACAGAATGAATGGCAGAGAAACATTAAGTTATTCTCACTAAATAATTATTCAGCAGTTGATTGTGATATTTATTTTATGGATTTGTGGCTGTTGTTGTCACTTTGAAATATAAATGTTGCAGATTGACCGATTAATGTGATATTCATTTGAATAACAATAACTTGTATTCATGCATATTCTTTCTTAATTATTTATTTTAGTAATGTATACAATATGTGGTGATTAGAGTGTGGCTCTCTCTCTCTATATACAGTTGAAAGAAAAAGTATGTGAACCCTTTGGGCTTACTTGGATTTCTTCATAAATTGGTCATAAAATGTGTTCTGATCTTCATCTAAGTCACAACAATAGAGAAACACAGTCTGCTTAAACTAATACCGCACAAACATTATACGTTTTCATGTTTTTATTGAACACAACATGTAAACATTCATAGTGCAGTGTGGATAAAGTATGTGAAACACTAGGCTAATGACTTCTCCAAGAGCTAATTGGAGCCAGGAGTCAGCCAACCTGGGGTCCAATCAATGTGATGAGATTGGATGTGTTGATTAAAGCTGGCCTGTCCAATAAAAAACACACACCAGTTTTGAGTTTGCTGTTCTGAAGAAGCGTTGTCTGATGTGAACCATGCCTCGCACAAAAGAGCTCTCAGAAGACCTACGATCAAGAATTGTTGACTTACATAAAGCTGGAAAGGGCTACAAAAGTATATCTAAAAGCCTTGATGTCCATGTGTCCACAGTAAGACAGATTGTCTACAAATGGAGAAAGTTCAGCACTGTTGCTACACTCCCTAGGCGTGGTCGTCCTGTAAAGATGACTGCAAGAGCACAGCGCAGAATGCTCAATGAGGTGAAGAAGAATCCTAGAGTGTCAGCTAAACACTTACAGAAATCTCTGGCACATGCTAACATTTTTGTTGACAAATCTACAATAAGGAAAACATTAAACAAGAATGGACTTCATGGGAGGACACCACGGAGGAAGCCACTGCTGTCCAAAAAAAACATTGCAGCACGTTTGAAGTTTGCAAAAGAGCACTTGGATGTTCCACAGCACTACTGGCAAAACATTCTGTGGACAGATGAAACCAAAATTGAGTTGTTTGGAAAGAACACACAACGCTATGTGTGGAGAACAAAAGGCACAGCACACCAACATCAAAACCTCATCCCAACTGTGAAATATGGTGGAGGGGGCATCGTGGTTTGGGGCTGCTTTGCTGCCTCAGGCCCTGGACGGATTACTGTCATCGATGGAAAAATGAATTCCAAAGTTTATCAAGACATTTTGCAGGAAAACTTAAGACCATCTGTCCGCCAACTGAGGGCTTAACAGAGGATGGACGATGCAACAGGACAACGACCCAAAGCATAGAAGTAAATCAACAACAGAATGGCTTCAACAGAAGAAAATACGCCTTCTGGAGTGGCCCAGTCAGAGTCCTGACCTCAACCCGATTGAGATGCTGTGGCATGACCTCAAGAGAGCGATTCACACCAGACATCCCAAGAATATTGCTGAACTGAAACACTTTTGTAAAGAGGAATGGTCCAAAATTTCTCCTGACCGTTGTGCAGGTCTGATCTGCAACTATAGGAAACGTTTGCTTGAGGTTATTGCTGCCAAAGGAGGGTCAACCAGTTATTAAACCCAAAGGTTCACATACTTTTTCCACCCTGCACTATGAATGTTTACATGTTGTGTTCAATAAAAACATGAAAACGTATAATGTTTGTGCGGTATTAGTTTAAGCAGACTGTGTTTCTCTATTGTTGTGACTTAGATGAAGATCAGAACACATTTTATGACCAATTTATGAAGAAATCCAAGTAAGCCCAAAGGGTTCACATACTTTTTCATTCAACTGTATATAGAGAGAGAGAGCCACACTCTAATCACCACATATTGTATACATTACTAAAATAAATAATTAAGAAAGAATATGCAGAAAAGCATAAATACAAATTATTGATATTCAAATGAATATCCCATTAATCAGTCAATCTGCAACATTTATATTTCAAAGTGACAACAGACGACTGTCGCTACCCGATCCGTCCCGGAAACACGACTTGTTCTGCGCATGCGCGAAAGTGCGTCTACTTCCGGCCTAAATAATTTACGGCAAACACGATTTGTTCCACACAAGCATTAAACCTTGTCTACTTCTGTTCGAAACAATTTACGGCAGTTTTAATAAAAAAGTTGTTTGTCCATACCGGAAATATATTTTTAAATAAACTCTGTATAAAAAAAGAGCAACTAACATCAAAAGACATTAAACACATTACAAATGATAATGGTTTGGTGAAACGTACGAGGGATACACAAAGAATCCTGTAAAGAGTGGAAAGTAGTTTTTCTCTAATCTTTATGTTGCTTTTCATTATATTTTTTGATTACAAGAATACAATATGACAAAATATTATATGTCAGGAGTGAAAAAACTGATTTTTATAATCTTAAAATGAATATGTTTATTAGTGATTCTCTTAAAACCTTTTTTTTGCAAAATATGTCAAGGCTAATATGTGACACAAATTGATAACCTAATTAAATAATTGAAATCCTTACCTGGTTACCCTTGACAAGCAGGATTTTCAGATCTCATCCGATTTATTTATACATTTGTTCCTTATTTTCTTTAGTCATTCACTAAATCTCAACCCCCCACCCAGCCTCTCTCAGTCACACATTCAAACATCTAGTCATCTACTTAAATTGCTTAAAAAGGAACAGGGCATTGACCTAACTTTTCTAATATTTCAACAAATGTCTGCACTCGCACACTCTCGCACTCGCGCACTTGCAACAACTCACCCTCGCTCGAACAGCAACTCACCCTCGCTCGAACAACAACTCGAACAACAACTCACCCTCGCTCGAACAACATCTCACCCTCGCTCGAACAACAACTCACCCTCGCTCGAACAACAACTTCTCACCCTCGCTCGAACAACAACTTCTCACCCTCACTCGAACAACAACTCACCCTCGCTCGAACAACAACTCACTCGCTTAACCACTCACTCTAGAACATTGCATTGACCTTAAGGCCTTGTTCATCAACACAGTATGAATTTTTTTTTTCCATATCTGCTTGGCAGTAAAATATAAACAAAAAGTCATCCTTTGCCTCAGAGACTTGATCCCCCAGGAGGTTCTTTAGAGCATTTTCTTGATCATCCTTGTTCATCTTCAAAAAGGCAAGCTCTGTCACCTCCCCACGGAATAAGTGTCTTTGATTCTGTACCCAGCACCACGCTGTATTTAGGTCTCGCACAATGGTTGGCTCCTGGACCTGTTAAAGTAATTTAAGTTTATGCTTGGTTGTAATTGGTTGACAAACATTCTAAAGGTGTGCATAATGTTTTAACTCATTTAATGGCCAATCGTCAATTACTCCTTAAATAATAGACAGTTAAATAATAACAAGTTAATTTGCATATTCCGCATGTATGCAAATGTTACAGTTGTTTAATATAAACTATAATCGTTTACCTTACCAATCTCCTCGTCCTCCACAACTCTTCTGCTTGTGGTGAATTTCGACACCCTGAAAACAGGCTTGAGGGTCCCCTGAAGGAGTTGGGATGCTTCTTCGGTCCAGAATTCAAATCTCTGCCCATGCCTTTGAAATATATGTAAATGTATATGCACTCTATATAATAGCTTAAACTAAATTAATACAGCCAAGACACTCAAATTATATCTGTAGAATCTATCATACCCTTCTAGGCAAAACCTTTCCATGAGGTTAATGCACCACCACTGGTGAATCAATGGGACATCTTCCCAAAAAAAAAAAAAATGTAAACCTACCAGTACTTCATAAATATACTTGTGCAAAATTCCAGCTTACCTCTGTGAATGTCAAGGGACATGATGTGCAGATGCTGAGAGCATACTGTGAAACACAAATAACACTTTAAGACTTTGATAATATGATCTAACAGCTTTGATAAATTAAACATTCTTACCATCAATATGTAGACACCACAAGAATCCCTACTGGACTGTTGAGGAAAAAAACTGGAAAAGCAAAAATACATCCGCAGTTAGTTTTAAAAACAACTCCTATTATTAGGTAAGGGATGAATCCAGTTTGTTATCCCAGAATTAACCCAGACTATCAGGACCAGACACACAGTGGTCTTGTATCACACTGAATGGTTAATTTTGCGATCAGCTGGCTGTGTGTACATTATACTACTTATTGCATAGCTAGTTACATCCCAAGTTAGTTATTGAACATGATATTTTGATTTGATATATGTTTTTAGCTCATTATTAATGAATATAGAATTTCCATCAAGAAAACCTTTCAGTTTTAAGGCAAAACACGATTTTCAAATGACAGGAAAAGGCAATTTGGTTAAATCGTGTAAATACAATGTCAAATTTTATTAAGAGACAATTATAGTTAATTTTTGTGTAATATTAAACTGTTCTTGTCAAAATGATTTGCAGCATCTGGGTTAACCATGTGTTTTGTGAGCTTGTTATCTGGGAAATATCAGGGTACCTTGGAATGTCACAACTGACCTATCGGAATCCAGTACTCAAGAGCACAATGTAATAAACTTGTCTTTTAAAACACACCTCAAGGTCTCTTCCTGTTTTTTCAGTCCAGGATCCTGGGTCGATGAAGCTTGCAATGTGTCTGGTATTCCAAAGAGAGCACAAAATTACATAACGTATGTAGTAGAGTAGGCGGGGCGAGACCGTGGTTCGAGTCCGGTGAGTAATTGTGAATTAGCGCCAGCTGTGCGCACACCGGCCTCGAATCACGTAGGAGATGGGAGCATATAAAAGGAGCGAGCGACCGGACCGTCGAAGAGAGAGGACCGGGCCCGAACTTTTGTTATGTTTGTATTTATATATATGGTCATGTTATGTTCGCCGGCGGTCGTCCGTGAGGGGCCGCCGGCTGTTATATTAATTTATAAAAATGTTTAAAATGTCTTCCGGTTCCCGACTCCTTCCTTCCCTTTTATGGAGATGTATTACATTGGTGCCGAAACCCGGGAGGAAGGAGAGACATGCTGTCGGAGAGTCCTCGCCACCGAGTGGCCTCGCGGTACCGGAGAGTTCGGGCATCGCGGACGAAGGGCGTCCGCCAGTGGTTCCCCGAAGCGGTGGCTCTGGGGAAACGGAAGTGCACAGTGCGGCCACCGTCAAAGCTTCGGTGGAACGGCGACCTTTGCTACCGCGCCCCTGGGTCGAGGTGGGGTGGCTGTCGTCCAAGCGGGAGCGGGGGGGGTTGCCGCCGTCCGCCAGAGGCCGGAGCCTGCGTCCGTCCGCCCAAGGGGGAGGAGCAGGGGACGGGGAACCCGCCCCGACTCCCAGATAAAGGAGGAGCCACCGCCGGCCGCCAGGGGGCGGACGGTCGAGCCGTCCACCGAAGCCCCAGGGCCACCGCAAGGCACCGCGAAGGAGAGTACTCCGGCTGGTTGAGGAACGAGCGGGAGCATGTAGGGGAATCAGACTTTATTTTTTTTTTCCTCTCTCCCCTCTGTCTTTCCGGTCGCTCCGAGGGCTCCCGTCTCCGTTGTCTCGTCTCGTCGCTGCATACCCCCCACCCCACCCCCACCGAAGGAGGGGGAGGGAGCTTTCACAGTCGCGGGGGTACCCCCCGGCCTGTGAGGGGTGATGGGGATATGTAGTAGAGTAGGCGGGGCGAGACCGTGGTTCGAGTCCGGTGAGTAATTGTGAATTAGCGCCAGCTGTGCGCACACCGGCCTCGAATCACGTAGGAGATGGGAGCATATAAAAGGAGCGAGCGACCGGACCGTCGAAGAGAGAGGACCGGGCCCGAACTTATGTTATGTTTGTATTTATATTTATGTTCATGTTATGTTCGCAGGCGGTCGTCCGTGAAGGGCCGCCGGCTGTTATATTAATTTATTAAATGTTTAAAATGTCTTCCGGTTCCCGACTCCTTCCTTCCCTTTTATGGAGATGTATTACAACGTATAACTAAATTATCAGTTATGCAGCCTGAGAACTAGGCTCTGTGATGAACTTGAGGCCCAAGAACAAGGCTCTATACAAACTTGAAGCCTGAGAACGAGGCTCTATCCGAACAGGAAACCTGAGAACGAGGCTCTACACAAACGGGAAGCCTGAGAACGAGGCTACTTTTGGAAACTGTAACTATAAACATGCCTGGAACCAGGCCAGTATATTATATTTAGTCTCAACCTAAATATGGTTCTGTAAGTCTCATCTCCAAAACCATCAGGGCGGAGAGAATCAAGAGAAAGTATCTCCCTCTTAGCTACCAAAATAACCTGCAGAGGGTATTTTCGTTAATATCCATGAAAATAGAACTCACTAACCATACCTATTGAATTGAAATATTAGGGCCGAAAATATTATAAAAAGAAACTCAACACAGAGTAGATAATGATGAGCTTCATCAGTTTGCCTGCTCCAAGCTGGAAATACTGTGGCATCCATGGACCTCACATTTTCCTGTTAGTATTGGAACAAAACATTATGCGCAAAAAACATACTTCTATGCTTGTTCCCAAAATAGTTCTCGGTTGATGAGTGTATTATAGCAAAACATTACTAACCCGCAAAACATGCACTGGGTCCACAATTTGGTTCTTTCAGGTTGGAACAACATAAAGGTCCATAATGTGAACACTTTTTCCCTGGTGAATAACTTAGAAATAACAACAACACCTAAAAGTGAAAACTCATTAAAAACAACTGATCTGGTCTCTGTCTTGGGATTTTGTGAAAACCACGAGATCAACGGAGCTACCAACGAAACTGGTAATGGTATCTATTGTGGCAGAGAATGCTAAGAATACAATGTAATAGTGACACAACAAAGGCTAAGAGTTACATATAATGTAGAGTCATAGCAAATAAAATACATGGAACAGCCTATGCCAAGGTCAAATTGCAATGGAAATTCATTACTTTATTTAGCTTTATTATTGAAATACAGACCGTTTTATTGAGACGTTTCATCTCATTGACCCTGGTTTCGATGTCATCTTCTGGGTCAGCAAGTTCAAAATCATCTCCCATGGGACAGGCATTCATGACCTCTGGTAGACATGGTTGCCGATGGAAAAGGAGGAAGTAAGGACTGTATCTAGTAGAGTGCTAAACACAAAGAAAGCATCCCATTTACTATTAGTTTGTACTAAAGGCCCACTGCACACCTACAAGAGATTGACTTTTTCAAAAAGAATTGTACATCTGTATCTGTCTTTTATGACAAAACTAATGACTCTTCTGAGATATAAAAAATATCCAATACTACTCTAGATTGCTCAAGATTAGAATGAGATTGACAGAAACTGTGTGTGTTACCCCCGCTTTAATTGTAAATTTAAATAAATTCATTTTTGCCATTGAAGATTAACAGCAGAGATTAAAAATATAATAAGCATGTTAAGAGACAACCTGCTTTGCAGTGTTGATTTCATACACCACAGCATGAAGGTGGAGGTCATTTTGGTTGTCATTCACATACTTCCTGAGGGTCCGCTTGATATTTTGATTGGTTCTTTCATCCTGTTCAATCAATGCATTTATAAAGTTGATGAACATCTCCAAGAGAACCATGGATCTTCCAATAGACAAACAACCAAAGAGTTACCTGCCCATTGGTCTGGGGATGGTAAGCTCTGGAGACAGCATGCTTGATTTTCAGTGCTCTAAAAATGCTGTCGTTGAGCTGCAAAGGGATCATCAGTCAGATTTGCAAGTGTGATTGCAGTCAACAACATAAATTGGTAACACTTTACAATAAGGTGCTATTTGTAAACAATTAGTTAATGCATTAGCAAACATGAACATTACTTCTACAGAATTTATTCATATTAATTCATGTAAATTTCAGCATTAACTAATACATTATTAAAATCAAATGTTGTAACTGTTCAAATTAAAAAAATGAACCAACATGATTAACTGTATTGACATGAACTAACTTCAACAAGGATTCAAAAATCTAATAAACTAAATTTTTTATTGTAACTTATTGTAAAATGTTAGAGTGAGGGAAACATAATGAAACCTTTACTAAACTTTACCTTGTCAACAAACTCCTTGCCTTGATCAGTTATGATTTTCCTAACCATGCCAAACGAGTACAACTTTGTGGTTATTATTGCAGCCACCTCATGTGCTGTTTTAGATTACATTGGTTCTGCAATCACCCACTTGGTGTACAGGTCGGTCATGGTAAGGACATACTTGTTGCTGCGTGATGTTTCTGGCAGAGGTCCAATTAAATCCAAACCAAGCACCTCCCAAGCTTCTTTAACCTGCATGGCATAAAATAAGCATCAGTCAAATGCTGGTTAAACAACAGCCAAGGTTGAGAATAGCCTCACCAGAATGCTAAAACATTGTATGCAGTACCTTAATAGAATGCAAGACTGCCACAACAGTCTTGATAGGATCATTCAATCATTCAGTTGGCAGCGGTGACAACATCTCACCTAAAAAGCAACACAAAAAGTCTAGTATGATAGTCAGTTGAAACAAAGGGGTGGTTGATCTATTCTTCAAAACCATTATTTTATTCTTTGTTTCGTATTTTATTCATAAAAATGTCACTTAAATATAAAACAGGCATTTCAGGCTCTTTCACACTCTAAAATGCTAAAGCGCACAAAACTTTATACCTGTGCTTATTTTTATATTTTGATTAAAGTCTCTGTGCAATATTTTTACCATTATGTTTATTGTTTTTTTTACTGTATAATTTATATTGGCTTGTTTAACTTTTCTTTTTGTATTGCTAATATTTTTAATTGTTTTCCAATTTATTTGCTTGTAATTGTACTAAAGATGAAAAAAAGTAATCAAAGACGTTGCAAGTTAGATATAAACGTAAATTATTTTCCTAATATTGTATTCTGTATTTATTCACACTGTATATCTGCACTTGCTAATTGCACTTCTGGTTAGACCTAAACTACATTTCGTTACACTGTACCTGTATATGTGTAATGACAATAAAGTTGAATCTAATCTAATCTAAATATGTTTGTACGGACATAGGATATCATTGGAATCTGAACGTTGATGTGAAGCCAAAGAACTATATGGTGATGCAAGTGAGAGTGGTCTGTTCGTTCTCTATGGAGATTAAACAATGAGGCAAACAACAGTACAAGAAGAAAGTGCGTAAAACAAGAATCCCGCGATTAAACAACTCAGTAGTATTAAAGTATAAACTTAGGACCTGCAGTCTTATAAATATATAATATGGCTACAGTTAAAATGGTTGTGTAAGGTGGATGAGATACAAAAATTTTATGGTAAGTATCGATAATATGCAGTGTTGTTATTTAGATATTTGTGCAGAAAAAAACTGGAAAAGGTAGAAAAGTAAACTACCACCTCTGTAGTATATTACCCATTCTTTCACATCATCGATTAATGTGAACAAGTATTAACCAGCAATAACCCTGTTTTGAGTGCCTCTGATGCCACAGTGATTGCCAGTTCCAGGGCTATTATGGCACTCTGCAAGAACAGACCTCTTCTCTTCCTCTGACAGGACAACTAGCCGAAAATACTGCTTAGTTGGGCCAGTGTACAAGAATCTGTCGTCTGTTTAAAGAGGGAGAAAGATAAAGCTTTATCTTTATATAAAGTTTTATATAAAAATGTAATGATTTCAATGGAAATTGTATTGGTTTTATTGGAGACTATAACGGTGTCTGTGGGTCTCTATTGGAACCAACTAAACACAACTAAATCCTACAGGAATAATTCCCAAAACACTTTATAAACATAATTTTGTAAAGGTTTAATGGTAAAAGCTAATGGTTCAGAGTAATATATTATGGACAAAATTAGCATCTCTGTGAAGGTTTCTCTTGTCTTCTCATGTGCAGGGTAGTTCAGATACGGTAATATGCTGTAATTAATGATAAAATCTCTTAACACTACTTTGAGGGTCAAATTTGAGGATGACCGGTTCATTTTCCGACGCTCTGAAGGACAGTCAGGAATCTCTCCTTTTAAGAGAAATTTCTGAAGTCGTTCATAAAACACAAACGAATCCATAGCGCTGTCAACCATTTCTGTACTCTCCAATATCACCACTAACAGACTGTCGTAAAACGTATGCGATAACAGGAAGTGGCGCCAATTAGAACGCATCGAGTCGACTGTCGTAAAAAGGGGAATTACCGGAAGTAGACGCACTTTCTTGGTTTTCCGGGACGGATCGGGTAGCGACAGGCTGCGCCGGTACAATGAGATTTAATAGACCGGCAGGCGGCCACCATACTTCCGTGTAGATTTGGGCGTTTTTTGTGAAATCACTCCTCGAGCTGACGTCAAGTTGTGGGGGTGTGGTTACACGAGGCGTTTCATGGAGGTCTGGGTGACCATTCGGTTTTAGATAAAATACTTATTTTGTTCCCACACTTAAATTTTTTCAATTTCGTGTCTAATACATGCATGGGCAATTTGCACAAAAAAAGACAAAGAAAAACACGTACTTCCAGCGAATAGGTCATTTAAGGCTGCAGGAGGTGGATATGGCAGGCCACAGAATTTAGAACCACCAAGCTACGACTCTCACTAAATCCTTGGTGATTCGAGTCTGACGTCATTACCCAAACATGTTTTTTCGTCAATTTTAACAATCAAGGTAGTTTAGATGGTAAGAGTAGAGTTGGGGTTAGGGTGTGGCTTAGGGTAAAGGTTTCGTAAAACTTGAGGATTTAGTTAGAGCCCACCAAGCTACATCATAAGCCTGTGTCAATGTCATGTATTGTTGCTGCTTGCAAACAAAACCTTATGACAACTGAATAAATGATTTATTTGAGAAAGAAGATTTCTACAAAAAATATTTAATAATCAATTAACAGAAAGTTACAAAACAGTTCAATGTGGAATGTCTAGTTGTGATAGACTCAAAAGAAAAAGATAAGCTATTAAAAGCGTGTGCGAGACATTTGTATTCTTTGAATAATGATCGTACTTTGTTTCGGATTATGTCCCCTGTCAGAGGTGCCCTGAATATCACACGAAAGTTTCTCAATTCCAAGTTTCACTGTAATACATGTGAACTGGGAAAATTTCTATCTGAATTATTTAAACTGTTTCTAATATAGAACTATGGACATTCATGCTTGATTGTTGTGATTTACCACAGGCCAGTGTTGGTTAGGTTAACAAAGTTGTTTTTTTAGCACATTCCTCTAATGTGATTTTCACAATATTTTGATCAGTATTGTAATTTCTCATTGAATATACATTAATGATCTGTGCCCCCTAATACATTATTTCCAGTTCATGAACACAGTGAATTACTGTAGATTTCACATGTATTTTTTACAATGTATTTGCAACCTGACATAAGTAAACCATGGACAACAAAACCTATGTTGTCCCATAAGGTCTTATGGGTCAACTTTTCAAAATTAAGATTTATACATTATCTGAAAGTGGAATAAATAAGCTTTGTAAGGATAGGACGATATTTGGCCGAGATACAACTATTTATATAACACTTTACAATAGAGGTCCATGAATGATCATGTACTAACATCTGAATTACTTAATTTCACATAAACTTATGATGAGTGAAGACATGGACTAAACAAGAACTCATGAATGGCTAAAGAGTCATGAGGATTCATGTGTAAATACTGCCCAGGTCAAAGGGATAGTTCAGTCAAAATCTCCAATTTGCCGTTTATTTACTCACCCTCAGGCCATACTAGATAAAGGTGACATTTTTCTTGAGTAGAACCATAGAGAAGATTGTTTGGTAAATCCGCAGCCCTCTCTGCTTCATATAATGGGAGTATATAGGGTCCGCTGTTCTAAGAGTTCCTAAAGCACATAATTCCAAAAAGCGGGTCTGATATTTTCAAAAATTTGAATGTCATTTTTAATAATATTAGCCATACTGTACAGCCTCAACACTCCCTTTCTGAAGTTGGCTTTTAAACGTACCAGACGCTGGTATGCTATCTGCCACCAAATACTACAAGAAGAAGATTGTGATTGTGTGCAGAGGCTGCACATTATGGCTAATATTATATTATAAAATGACCTTCAGTTTTATGTATTTCAAGTACTGGTAATGAATACTTTCTTTGATATGAATATCCATGCAATTTCATCACTCCTTTATTACATTTAATATAGCATCTGTCACGCTGGTGCTGCGAGATTAGTGGTGGTCCTCAAATTACACAATTTTATGGCGAGTGGGGCATTCACAAAAACAGTAGAGTATGTGACTATGCATAAATGTACTTAACTACTAACAAATGTGATCTTGATAACCTGATAATTTAAGTGATTTTATGTTGTTTTCCTTCAACATGCCCCTCTACTGTGGCTTCATTACACCCAAAACAGGCTACAGTTCCTGATCTTTGCCTTCATTTACGTCTTTAGTGTACTAAGTGTATTTTATGGAAATGTGTGTACTGTATATTGTGTACAATTGTCTATTATTTATTGTGTGAAGTGTGTATATTGTTATGTATTTTGTACGTTTTTCATATCTTGTACAGGGTTTGTTTGGAAATTTGACTGATTTAAAGTTTCATCCACAACATTGCTGCTTTTATGCAACCCAGAAGTCGACAGAAGCGTCAACGCCCTGTGCCATGTTAATTAGTCATCCCTGCATTTCCATATTATGTAAAATTACAATTGAAACATATCCGAGGAAATGCTATTATCAAAATCCATAATACAAATCTTCTTGAATGAGATATTATAGTAGACAGGCACAGTGAGACAAACCATATCTGCACTGGGCCCAAGGCATATCATTTAAGCAAATACTAAATGTATTTCACTTGAAGAGCTTCAAAGATTTGATACATAGGCCTCTTGAAAATCTTTTCAGATTTATTTGCATTTTTTAAATAAACAACCACAGTTTCAGACATATAGGCTATATATATGTATATATATATATTGTTTTGCAAATTTAATATTGGATTCATATTATCATGTGGTTTAATGTGTAAATGAATAATAATATGACAGCATAAACCTGCTAGTAGTAAGCAAACCTGTGACTCTTCACACGCCACCATCTGCTCCCTGGCTGCTTATGACTATTTTCTTCTGTTTTGAATATGTCGCCTTTGTTTACATTACTACTTTGCCTGGACTGTGCTTGGTTTCTTATCTCTTTATTCTGATTGGCCGGTGAGTTCAGCAGGAATTGACGGCAGATGCAAATGCAATCAAATGAAGTTTTAGTGAAATGAGCAAAACAAGAAGAGGTAGAACAGGACAAAAAAGGAGATGTTTTGCTTTGTGCATTGCTAGCATCAGTGTGATGTCACTGACTGGACTGCACACATCCACATTTCCATCCATCTGTCTGAGGAGAAACATCCTTTGAAAATTGAAATTTGACTTTTGTTATAAGGTAGGTTCTTATTTTTGACAGTTGTTACTGAAACCAATGAATGTCAAAAGATGGAACCTGTAATCACGATGCTAAATCAATGTCCAATGTGTTTTCTCTCTTGGTTTTTAGTCGGATACACTGTGCAATCATGCAACAAACATTTAGAGCGGTCACAAACAACCCTGGGATACTTATTTGGAGAATTGAGGTAGGTTTTCAATTCAAGCACAAGACAAACGGAATCATTCGTGAATCATGCCTAATCTTTTATTTCTGGATGATGTATTGCGTGGATCTAGCACAAATCAACCTTTTTCTGAGAGATACAGTAGTTTATGGTGATCTGTCGAGAAATATGCCATAGGCACAATAGCTGCTACTTTATCACTATATTCATTATGTCATTTGTATTATTTGAATTCTCGTTTGTGTGCATGAATGTAAACCAGTGATGGATAGGCTTATACACACTGCCGTTTCTTTTAGATGCTTTTTTGTTGTGTTATTTCCTTGAAAATGTTTTTAAGTGATGGATCCTTTGGCATAACGTCTGTCTCAGGGCTCTAGGTGAATTTGACTCTTTCTTATGAGGGTGCGGTTTGTGATCAAATCAAAGGGGGATGTTTTGGAAAGTTTCATGAAAATAAATGATAAACCACACTGAGCTTATGAGATGAAGATTAGGCATTGGTAGCATTTACAGATCAAAAATAACTTTAACAAACCAATTTCAGAACTATTTTTCATTCAATAGTTTAAACGCTAATTCAGACTGAGCCAACAAACACAGACATTCCTCATTTAGAATGCTGAGAATCACAGCTGTCGTGATAAACACAGGTATTGACAACAGTTTGTTATCAAGTCAGAACATTTCTGAATGGCACTCGGTGACACCATGAAGCCATCCGTGCCTGGATGAAAATCACTGGAACTGTAATCGTCATGTGACCTAGACGCGCTGTCATCTCTATTCTCGCTTAAGCGGGAGAGCTGACAGCAAAATATTAATATTTTAGCAGAGGCACCGATAAAAAGACCAGCGGGAGGGAAATTCCATCCTCGCAGGTAAATCGCACCCTGCTATTAATCGTTCAACAATGCTCTTGGCAGGTGTGGAGATAATTCTGTTGCCTTAATTTGATAAAAGATAATCTAATTAATAATACCAGAAGTTTCTATTTTATTGTGCACATGAATTGCATGTTTTATAGATTGTTTGCACATGACGTCAGGGCACTGCGTGGAGGGCAGGCAATGGTTTTCTATATAGGAATTCATCATCACAAATTCAGAATGTCTATGTTTTACCTCGCTTATGGTTGCTCAAATGAATCAAACAATGAAACCAGTTTTTTGTTTAACAAAAGTTGTTGTTCATGAGTGGGGGAATGCAAGTATTGAGTTAAGACGGAGGAAAAGAGATGTCTGAAACCTAGCTGAAATCCGCTGTTGTGAGGAGCCAAGTCTGGTTACTTAATGAGGGTTAATGTACCTACAACAAGGACCAGGAAAGTCCACATTTCTGTCAAAGCTTACTTGTGATAAACACTTGCGGCTGGTAAAAGCACGAGCCCTTATTAACCAGATAAAGTGAAAAATCTCACAGTATCCATGATAACCTGCCCACAATTGTTTGGCGTCATATAGAAGCAACAGCTGAATGTGTTTTTCCATGAGTGCAGATCTACACCTCACAGTACCATAGGGACTGCACCAGCAGAGTTGATCTTTCAAAGGAGGGTGAAAACAAAGATACCCTTAGCTTTTCCAAGCATCATTGATGCCAACATCCGTGAAAGGGGAAAGGACACAATGAAAACCTTCTCCAACACACGCAGACATGCCACACACTCTGACATTAAACCTGGAGACACCGTGCTATGCTGACAGCAGAAGCATACTGAACCAGCAAACCACTTGCAGTCACCAAAGTCAAGGGCACCATGGTAACTGAAGAAAGCAATTCTTCTTTCTTCAAAAATCTCAGTCAGACTGTGACAGAATCTTTATTGGAATTTGGATTTGAGAACGAGATTGAAGAAACTGATGTGCATAGCACTCCCTTAAGGTACCCCACTAGATCTAATCGCAGGCCCCCTGCTCACCTTTCTGATTATGTTTAGATGGCCTGTGCAGTGAAATTGAACATCCATAGAGACTGTTCAAAGTTATTGTTTCAGATACTAGGTAAATATGGAATGTTAAAAACACCTTTGTGCTGAGTGATTTCAACTCCCTTGTTTGTCAGTAAATCCATGTGTTCAGAAGAGTGATGTTATGTTATGTGTGAATGCTTGTTACGTGCATGTGTATGAAGGAGCGTGATGGGGGATGAACACATGTTTTAAAAAAGAAGTCAGTGAGTGTTTGTGCATCCGTGTCAAGTGATGAAATCACTCCAGTCCTTTACAAAATTACCCAATAGGCTAGCGTTCCTCAAATCTTACCCTGGACAGCCAATGCCCTGCAGAGTTTAGCTCCAACCCTGATGAAACACACAGGAGAAAGCTAATAAATGTCTTCAGGATCAATAGAAAACCACATGTGAGTGAGTTTGATCAGGATTTGAGCTAAACTGTCCGTGGGGCGAAAGAGGAGAGTTCAATGTTTGAAGTGAGGGTACTGTGTACCGAGGTCTGAGGTTTTGATAATTGTTTGCTGATGGATGATGTTTTTTCAGAGAAAAGTCAGCGAAGTTCCCAGCATTCAAATATGTAGTGGATGGGGGAGGAGTGGGGCGACAAAGAGAGTCTTGAAAAAGCTGCATTGCTTTTTCAAGCTGCATTGCTTTGTTTGGTGCATTGCTCACCTTGGTGGTATAGAAAGATGTTTTAGCTGTGAAAACTCTAATAGAAAAAGAAGAGAGTGGGTCAGCAGGATTCGTGGTCTTGTAATAACGGTCACCATGGCAATACCAGTCGTCAGCAGGTAGCCATAAAACATGACAGCTAACGTTAAAAAAAGAAAACTGATACAAAATGCAGAGTTTTTAACAAGTGGTGGACTTCTAAGTATTTATTTACTGAAGTCAAAGGTAAAGCTGTGTGCTTAGTCTTTGTAGAACAGATGGGTGTGATTATGGATTGCAATTTTGAATCGCCATTAAGAGACCAATCATGCAGAGAAATTCAAGAATTTGACTGATGCAGAGCTGGCACAGAAATCTGAAGCTTTGCTAACTAAGCTGCAAAGGTAGAAAGGCCTTATTACCAAACTTCACTCATCCAGGGATGAGCAGTCAAGACTAGTTTAGTGATATCCCACAAAAACAGTAAGTTATTGTCTGACGGGGAGTTTGTTAAAAAATGTTTGGTGGACTATGCAGCGCTAATATGCCTAAAAAAAGAAGCGTTTGCGAATGTGTCCCTCTCCAGGGGAACCTTTACGAGAGGGGTCGAGGACATCGTGGGAAACTGGAACTTCAGATGCAAAACAAAGTGTATAATTTTGACATTTTCTCCTTGGCTCTGGACGAGAGCTGTAATTTGTGCGACACAGCCCAGTTACTTATCTTTCTGCGTGGGATAACGAATGACCTTGACATTATGGAGGAACTGGCAGCAATGGGGTCAATGAAAGGGACTACAGAGGTAAATGCATGCATTGACAAGCTCGGACTCAAATGGGACAAATTGGCAGATGTTACAACAGATGGTTGCCCAAATCTGACAGGGACAAATGATGCAGATGCAAGATAAAGTGACTGAAATAAACCTTGAACAGAAATTTGTATAACACCAGGAGTTGAAAGTCGGTGCTAAAAATCAACCATGTCATTGATGTTGTAATTAAAATAGTTAACTTCATCAGGGCAAGAGCTCTGAATCACAGGTTGTTGTACTTTTGGATGAGAATGAAAGTGAACATTGGGACATAGGCTACCACACAACTGTGAGATGGCTCAGCCTGGGTAAGATCCTTAAAAGAGTATGGGATTTGATTGGGCGCTAAATGATGTTAATGGATGACTATAGATTAACAAAGTTCGGGAGAAGCCAGAGCATATAATTAAGACCGGCTGGTTCGCAATCCGCAATCAGACTCTACCCTATCAGGTCAAGCGAACCAGCACATAAGTACAGAAAGATTCTTACCTGAAGCCATCTCTAAAGGATTACACATCTACACATCACAGAAAGGACGTAAGGTATTCAAGGATCATAGGGGTTTGCAATCGATGCAGTCACGCAGCAGGGCCGATCCGTGAGGCAACATTTCTAAATACATCTTCCCGCAGATTAGGGAAGCGATTCCGTATCCCCACTTGTTTACGTCGCGCAAGTCACCTCGTTCGTTCCCACATGCAATTGCTGCCGGCACGCTAGCTCGCTGCTAAACGCCAGCTCATTGCAAACGCTAGCTCGCTGCTAAACGCCGGCTAATTGCAAATGCTAGCTCGCTGCTAACGGGGAACGAGCGTTAAGACGACGGCACCAGTAAACATATGCTAGTACGCCTCACAAGATCGCTGTGATTCGACCCAATCCAATAAAGATACGCTCAATGACAACATGTTAACGTTTCAATGGCTGTGCAATAATCTTGGGGGAAACGATTCGCTCTGTCAATCCATGCAGCAACGTTGACTCCAATCAACCCCAAATTCTATGACTCAATTCCGATACTTCACAATATATGAGAATGTACATAATTAAACTGACTTTACTAGTGTTTGAACAGCCGAACTCGCTGTCACGCAAGAAGCTGGGTGAGTACAATCTTTTAATACATTTAGATTTATCCACTGTCATTCCGCGGCGCCACTGCACTCAAGATTGGCATATCGCTGGCTAGCGCGGAACCGTGCGGTTCAGCGAATGTCAGTCATACTATTGTAAAACTTCCGGCGATTAGAAACATAATCGGCACTTCCGAAAGGGATTGCTGGTTAACAAATTTGTCCGTATCCAACGGGATACGTTTCTACACAGGGTGTCATTCCCATTTACATCTTGCCCAAATAATGCACGCACCCGTTACCATTAAAGGTGCAGTTTGTAACAATTTCGCAGTAAACTATCCCAAAACTACAAGCAAGTGTTTCATATATATTTTGTTCAACGGAGAATTTACTATATCTCAAATTATTCTTTCTACTTGTAAATCGTGTTTGTCACTGCCTTTCTGGCGTAGAAACCGCATGACCACAGTGTCTTGGACAAAGGTGGAAGTAGTGTCCAGGGTCTAGTTAGCCACAAGCTTGTTTCAAGCAGTAACTTATTTATGTACCACAAATATATGCAATATAATCATAATCTTTATTGCTCTACTTAATACGCTAACATGATTTTGCGTTCCCGTCTGATCAATGGCCATCAGCAGTGAAGACAACTGATTGCACCATTCCACGCGCCTTCACAGCGTCAAGCTACAGCCTGTTGTTTAGATCGTGCGCCATGTAGTGGCGGTTGTTACAAACTGTAGGGTTAAGCTACACAACAGGGGCACGCACCAGTATATTTACCACTTGCTTAACCGCAAGATCTCTATGGTATCTCGTCTGCCAACCTGAACACAACCGCATCTTGGAATCGCAACGCAGTCACAATGTTAACTCTGAAATAATTAATTGTTTTTTGACCCACACAGTGCACACATCAACTTGAAGATACATGAGCATTCCACAAGTCGGCTAGGCTAGGCCCTGCTCCAGGTGAGCCATTGTCGATGCCAGTTGGGGGGCCAGTTCGAGCTGGCCTGCAACAGCACTGTCCGGTCCGTTTACACGCTGAACATCACTCCTCCACCTACCCAAGCACCTGCCTCATGGCCAGCGGATCCGCTACTAACAGCCGTCGCTTGCCAGGATGCCGTCACCGGCCTGAGGAAGCACCAGTTGGCCGCTCCAGCGGAAGCCACAACTACCCTCATTTCTGCGACTTAGGCAACGTCTCAGCATTCTTTGGGGACTGCTGTCCCCTCTCCGATGCCTTTAAACGCTCCGGTTCTGGAACCTCCTCCGGTCTCTAACAGCATCAGGGTGCAGATTTTAGCAGAAATTCAGGCTGCTTGCACCAGAGGCAGACCAATCACCAATGCCGGTCCCTCCCCATTTGGCCTTAATATTCAATTAAATCATCCTCTAAATACCTTGCTAACAGCCTCCAGAAACTCAAACATCCATCCCGTTTCTCACAGGGCCCAACGGACATACCTCACGGCTTGGAGGAACTTCAAAACGTTTCACCTCTCATACAACATCCCCTTCCCGGATTCTTCCCTCCTCTCCATCACGTCATTCATATCCTTTCTCAATAACACGAAGCATCTCCAAGCCAGCTCCATCAAAGGTTACTTGAGTGGGATCCAATTTTTCACAATTGATGTTCAACGCACCTTCCACAGTCATAGGAAGTTCTCAGACATCCATGTTCCTCGAGGCCATCCAGAGAACCCAACCTACTCCCCGACATGCCAGACAACCCATCACCTTAGAGGTCCTAACCAAATTAATCTCTAATCTTCGCAAACGTTCATCTAACCATTTCTGAATTGTCCATACTCCATTCTGACACAATCTCGTTCTTGATCAAGCAAGCGAGACAGACCAGGCCGGACGAGGTCATCTGCTCACCTATCAAGCCGTTCCAAACCCTGGCAGCATACATCCCCTTCAGGAGGTCACAGGTTACATCTCCATCTGACCCTCTCTTCATGGACGATTCTGATCGCCCCGCTTCTTGCTTTTGGTTCATCTAAACATCTAAAATCGGTTCTGTTACAACTAGTCATCCCAGCGGATCCACTCTCCACCCATTCATTCTGCATTGGCGCGGCAACCACTGACGCCCAAAAAGGCCCTCATGCAATCTCAGATCCAAGCACTGGCCATTGGTCTTCTGAAGCATTCAAACGTTATATCAGGACCGACCGTGCCCTCATCAGAAAAGCACACCGGACCCTCCTCACCCACCTTGTTCAGCACCAGCCTTCATCCACCCACCAAGCATCTCCTCCTAGATGAAGCATCATCACTGCGCCTCCCCTCATCAGAGGCACCTTCACTCCATGCCACTAGCTCCTTCATGTTCTGCCGCAGCAGACCCAACTTCCCCCCAGTAAATTCTTCCCTCGCATGCTCCCCTTCCCCCATCCCATTACCCAGAAGCTGGCATTGCATTGTGCGACCGCTTCATCCCTCACTCTGCCGCAGCAGAATGTCTCTCCTCCCCTTAGCTGAATCCCTGCATGTTTCCCTTACCTCTTCCTGGAAGTATTGTGCTTCCTCCCTCACTCTGCCGCTGCAGAATGTCTTCCCTTTTCCAAAATTCCCTTGCATGCTTCCCTTACCTCTTCCCCAGAAGCCAGCATCGCACCATGTTTCCTTTCCCCATTTCCCTTCCCCAGAAGCCAGTATCGTATTGTGCTACCGCCCCCGCAGGGGCCCGTGCTTCATCCCTCACTCTGCCGCTGCAGAATGTCTTTCCTCTGATAGAATCCCTCACATGTTTCCCTTGCCCCTTCCCCTGAAGTATTGTGCTTCTCCCCTCCCCCTATCATGGCCGAAGCCAGTATCGCCGCTGCGACCGCCCCAACATGGGGGCCCGTGCTTTATACTTCTCTCTGCTGCAGCAGAATGTGTTCCCCCCAATACTAGGAGGCCATTGCTTCAAACTTCTCTCTGCTGCAGCAGAACGTGTTCCACACCCAAGCTACAAGCCAGTGTCACCGCAGTGATCACTCCAGGGTTTCCAACTCTGGCTCTACCGCAGTTGACGCCAAGCAGCACGAAGATAGCATCGCATTAGCCAACACCCCCACAGGAGCACATTGGTTTATACTTCTCTCTGCTGCAGCAGAACGTTCTCCACACCCCCACCCATGCCAGAAGCCAGTATCGCCTGATCGACCACCCCTGCAGGGGCCCGTGCTTCATACTTCTCTCTGCCGCAGCAGAATGTGTTCCCCCCCATACTAGAAGCTAGCGTCACTGCAGAGACCGCCCACAGGCTTCCAATCTTCACTGTGCCGCAGCAGATGCCACGCATCTCGAAGCTAACTTTGCCGCAGCGAGTGCCCAAGCAAGGGCCATTGCTTCAAACTTCTCTCTGCCGCAGCAGAACATGTTCCACCCCATCCGTGTTAGGAGCCGGAGTCACCGCAGTGACCACCCCTGGGCTTCCAATCTTTACTCTGCCGCAGCAGATGTCCCGCATTTCGAAGCTAACATGGCTGCAGCAAATGCCCCGCAGGGGACCATTGTTTCCTACTCACGCTCTGCCTCAGCAAAAACCTTTGATCCTCACAGCCAGTGTCGCCACAGCGACCGCCCAGCAGAGGCCCATGCTTTCAAACCATTCTCTGCCTCAGCAGACGCCTGGCATCAGGAAGCTTGCTTTGCCGCAGAGAACAACCCCACAGAGGCCCGTGCTTCCAACTAATGCTCTGCCACAGTAGACAGGCAAAAGTCACCCAGCCGAAGCTAGCTAACCTTCCAGCTTCGTTGCTCCCCAGGAACATGATCCTAATTCCCGATCACAGAAGAACTCCCTCGGAAATCCACATCCAGAGGCCATGACAACAGATGCTACATCAGGACCTGCACGACCCACCAGCCCATGGCGACCGCAAGCCACCATCCAGGAAGCCTTTCTCTAAGTATGCGCTGCCTGGCTGCTGTCCTACTCATATCCTTGCACTTTTTGGGGGGCGGGAGCGTTCCGGGATCGAATGGAATCGGCGAGCTCGGAACCTGCTCCCCGGACAGCACGCCAAACACGCATACTTTTACTTCCCCTGCTATCTTCATTATCTGCTCATGTGAACTCGTGAATAGCCCTGTGGTATATATATTCCGCCGGCATATAGTGCCAGTGCACTTGCAACCCAAGCTGAGTTTGGTTCCCGTCTTGAGCGTCCTTTGCTGGTCCTACTCCCCCTGCCTGTATCTAATGCTTTTCTGTCTTTTTTCCACTGTCCTTTCCAATTAAAGGCAAAATGCCCTAAAATATATCTTTGAAAAGAAGAGTATGGGATTTGAGAGCAGAAATTCTGGAGTTCTGTGATGCAATGTGGATAATGCAGTGAACTTGTTCAAGCCCAACACAGGCTAGAGTTCAGGTTCGGTAATGCGATACAATTTCAGGTTGGGTAATCACAGCATTGGTGTTATCGTAAATGCAGAATTTGAGACAAACTCATCACCCAACACCAATGACTTGGACAAAGAAATTAAGTCACTTTGGAACAGAAAATTTGACTTCTGTAGCAACAGATTTTTTTTAAGTTTTTTACATAATTAGGAATAGTATTCCATATGGATTAAGAATCATACATGATTTTTTCAACCAATTTCTCTTAAAAGCATAATTTAGAGATGTGAAATCAAGAAAATTGTTAAGTCGATCTAGAAACACCCTCTGCGTTGGCGAGGAGAGGTCTTCCTTGTGAAGACATGTCTCTTTGGAGCAAAGAATTCAACTGTTTTTCGATTTAATAATTACTCTATCAAAGTTAAACTTTCCTCCTGCCTTATCATCTTCACAAATGATTACGGCAAATATTTTACTTGAGCCTTAACAGGAATATTGTATAGGAATGGGACAAAGCAGGATTTTACGGAAGATCACATTTTTCCAAATTCAAAGATAGACCAGAGAAAACACTAATAAGGTCAAGAGCGGTAGGGATCTGTAGTCTAGAGAACCTGTGACAGTCTCTGCCTCCACGTTCCCCCACGGAATACACCAGTCTCCCGTGAATCAGCTGTAACAGAATACCTGACCGTCAACAAATTATCATTATTATTATTATTGCAATTTATTTCTGACTTGGCTGGACGATGATCTGCTCGCCTTCATCAGGCTCCCAGATGCCGATAAGTACTCCCTGGAGTATTTTCTTAACTGAGTCCTGCAGGCAATGTGGTATGAATTCTGCATCTGTGAAATTGATAAAGATGGGCATAGTAATCATTCAGCACCAGACGTTAACGGGGGTCTGTTCTGGCTCACCTCTGGTCCGTGCCCCAGTCCTCCACAACCTAGCGCTCGGCACCAAAACTCCATGGTCTCCACTATCCCAAGGCTGCATGCAGCAGCCCTGGCGAGCACATTCCGTCGCGCTCCCAAGCCTGCTCATCGCTGCACTCCCAAACGGCGCCCTCGCCATATCGCTCCCAACCGGCCTCCAGGCATCTCCACTCACAATACCCCTAGCCATTCCAATCATGAACTACTCCAGCTAGAGTGTGTCCCCCTTTGCAACCCACAGACTGCCTCGATCCCTTTCCAGTGTTCTCCGAGCCGTCTCCAGAGCTCTGCCCCATCCCTCTCCGGTGTTCTCCGAGTAATCTCCAGAGCTCCGCCCAATCCCTCTCCAGTGTTCTCCGAACAGTCTTCAGAGTTCAGCCCTGATCACTCTCCAGTGTTCCCCAAGAAAAAAATCTCCAGAGCTCCTCCTCAACCTCTCTCCATTGTCCAGCTCAGAGTCATCTCCAGCACTCCTCTCAGAGGTTTCCCTTGGTTTTGCCTCAGAGGCTTTTTTTGGGGGGGAGGCTATCATCCCCCAGCTGCAGGGGCCGGGCCCTGTCTTCCTTGGCAAAACTACGAGGGTGGTCACAGGCTGGAGCAGGTCGTCATGGCCACCTCTAGCCAGACGTGCAAGATTTGAGAGCGCAGGAAAGTGCTCTCTTGAATTTCCACCATTCTAGCACCGATTCCTTTCTACCTTTGGAATTAATTACTTCAAAACACGATTAAATCATTGTGATTTAATTATTAAATTGTTTTATGCTCTTATTTCTGTTTCCAAAAATTAGTAGCCAATGTAAATACAGTTTATACCTCTTATTTCTTATCTTTAAGAAACGCCTGAAAACACATCTCTTCCGCCAACATCTGACTGATCTGTTCTGACTCTTTTCTTCTCTACTCTTTTCTTCTCTAATCTTAAAAAAAAAAAAAAAAGTATGAATGAATGGTTCCGTATACATATATGAGCTATATGAGACTAGTCCTCTTTTTGATTGCACTTATGCTTTTGTTGTACTTATGCTGTCCTAATTGCTTCCATTATCTACCCCACTTGTAAGTCGCTTTGGATAAAAGCGTCTGCTAAATGACTAAATGTAAATGTAAATGTTATTTAAGTCATTTAATAAGCGTATTATTGCATAGCATACCCTTTATCACGTTGTCTCTTTCTTCCGGGTCAAGCATCCGTAGAATTAGCATTTCAGGAGCCGGGAACGTTGCAATCCTGTTCATCAAGTGAAGTGGGTTTGCGGATGTTACGCTAGAACCCATCAATACTTCCAGACGTGAAACTCATGCACGGCTGACTTCAGAGAGCACATGCTCAAGAGATGCTGCTTGGCAGTGTTCAATAAGTCTGATGGACCATGGTAGTGCAAGAGATGCGCTGGGAGTGGATTTGTCAGACTCAAGTTCATTAGTCGCATCTTTGAATAAATTGAGAAATGCGACCATTGTTTTCAAAGTGTTCTCAATTATCTGCGCAATTTTTTCGTATTGGTTGTTGGTAACCAGCAAAGTGACGATGTGCTCATACTGTTGCAGTAAGTAGTCCAGCATATCTTAATTTGAATTCCATCGGGTCTCGGATGATTGTTTGAGGGATGTCTTTAAGATGTTCTGCAGACACAACTGTTTTTTGGTCAACAGTTCAGACCGCTCTGGTGTCTTGCCCAAGACATCTGGGGCAAATGCGCTGGACAAAATGATGTTCAGTATATGCGCATTGCAGTTCAGTCTGGTATATCCACACAGTGCAGCAACTATATTGGCTCTGCGGTCAGTAACAAACACAACAAGACCAACTAGCAGTGAAGTGTCTTATCCAAAGGCAAGAAGTTTCTGAAACAACAGGTTCCTGATGTTTTCTGCAGTTTTTGGCACGCCATTTTCAAACGGAGCTGCAAACAACACCCTCGAAACATGACAAAAGTCATTGTTTGTGTAATGCGGGGTGCTTTATATGAAGGAAGTTTTGTCTTCGGTCCATATATCTTTTGTGATGGCACATCCATACGTTTCAATGGTGGTCTTTATCACCCTTGCCACAAATGCCTGGAGTTCTTGCGATCTCCCCTCAACATGCTGAGATACAGTGACTGGGTGAGGCAGAACATCTTTAACATCAAATCTGCCATATTTAGCGGTTACATCAATGAAATGTTGAACAATGTCCACAAAGCCTTTTTCAGCAACGAAGTCGTATGGTCGAATGTTTTTACAGCAAACTTCAACGCATTTCTCTGTAGTATCTTGCTTAACACATGCGGCGAGAAGTGCTTTATCTTTGAAGCATAGCTTACTTTGACCAGGTATAATTGAGCAGGTATGTCACCTCAACCCAGAGTTGCCAGACTTGTGTCCGTTGTATATTATCACTTTTGCACATTTATTGCAACTAGCGAATTGTAATTCTTTATTACTTGGACTTTCCTTGCTTCTGTTTTGTGCAGTAAATCGCCGCTTTGATCTTCCTCCCTACTTTGTTTACCGGCTTCATTCTTGCTCGCCGATATAAATCCCGCGGAATCCCAATCCGAATGCAGTCCTCTACTGTGTGGCTAAAAATCATGGTAAACTTAAGCATATATATTATTAAATTACCAAAGGAGTTGCATCAGTATTTGTTTCATTTTTATTTTATTAAATGACACAAAAAAACTATAATAAACAGTATTAACTGTTTTATAATTAATAAGTATTATTTGAACCGGATGTGTAAAAATTAAACCCGAAACACACATGATTGGTATCACGCGATGTATCTAGCCAATAAGGAAAAAGTGTGTGGTCATCACAGCCTGGTGCAGCTGGTCATGAGATGCTGCGCCATGGCTGAGCTAGCCGGCTGTTCTCTAAATGCTCTCATGGTACTTTGATGCCACACGTGAAAGTCACGTGCAGTCAGCGCCCCGTTCAAGTCAGACAAAATTTCTAACCGACATGCAACGGTCTGCACAGCGCCACGTGAAGTCGAACACACCTAATGTGTTCCTTGTGCCCCTCTATCTTGTGTCATGGCCCTGCTCTGTCCTCCTTATTCATTCATTTGTTCTCTTTACAGCCATTTTGCTTTATTAAATCAAAATGACAATTTCACACTTTTTTCACTCTAGAAAATGGATCTGGTTTTGGTCCCGGAAAGTGCTCATGGACAATTTTATGACAGCGACTGCTATTTATTGTTGCAAGTAAGTGCATGGAAAAAGATTTCATTTTAATACCCATAAACCAGCTGAAAAAAAGACAAGTTGAATCATTAGTTGGTTTAATTAGGGTTGGAGATAAACTGTGGCTGTCCAGCCACCAAAATATATTTTATTCTGGTTGGATTGCTATTGGTGTTTTCCTCCTCTCACCTGCATTCGTTGTCTTTTATCCATCTGCAGACACGCAAGGCTGGCAAATCAGCATACTATGACATACATTATTGGCTAGGTTCCATGTCCACACAGGATGAGCAGGGAGCTGCTGCAATCTATGCTATGCAGCTGGATGAATTCCTGGGAACCTCACCCGTGCAGCACCGTGAGGTTCAGCACCATGAGTCCAGCATCTTCTGTGGATACTTCAAACAGGGCATCATGTGAGCACAATTGTTTAAGGTTCATCATTCATCTAGCTGCAAACGTTTGTCTCCCTATCATCATCTCTGTTTGAAATGGAACGCTGCAAGTCATTTTACACACTCATCTTTGTGTTGTGAGTTTTTATTTGCTTGCTCAGTAACTGATCTGTGTTCATATTTTAACCAAACCGAATTTATTCATCTAGTTAAATGGTCTTGTTTCCTCCGGAGTTTATTGATGGTTTTATAACAATAATACAAATCCTTCATCTAAGAATTGTTGAAACTGTACCTCACTGGATGGACTGTACATCAGGAGTTGGGAAGGAATTTTGAAGTTCTACACTTGATCGTTTGTACTCACAATCATTCATGAGTTGCTCCAGCCATCATTTAGATGTGTGTTTTCTCAGATATAAGTCAGGAGGCGTGTCCACTGGAATGAATCATGTGCAGACAAACACTTATGACATTCAAAGACTGCTTCACGTGAAAGGAAAGAGGAAGGTGACTGGCACAGAGGTGAGCAAACTCTAATAACTAAAAACTATTATCACTTCTGCTAGTGACCACAGCCCATTCACTAACCTGTATTCCCACTCGTGCCTGAAATTGTGCAATAGTATTTCAAAACAATAGTATTTTCCAAACGAGTGGAAATGTAACCCAAGAATGAGTCTTAAGAGTATCAGAACTTATGAATGTTACTGATGTGTTATTTGTGTGGTGAAACCACATGTGAGATTTCGTTCACATCTTTAAATATCAGAAGCATTTAAGTGCCCATCAAAAGACATCTGGCACAAAATGGAGCTGTTGTGAATCCTCTTTTCCACAAACATAAGTCAAGAGTGTCTCTTGACAGATGTTTAAAGCTCATCAATGACCCGTTATTCTAAGAGTAGTTGCAAGATGTTCGTGAATTTTCATCATTAAATTGTTGCTTTTGGTCTGTAAATTTGGTATGAGCTTTCCTGTAGCTCATTGTTAAGTGGGTTGGATCCCGGGGGGATTGCACATACTTCGAAAACAAATCTATAGTATAATGCAATGAAAGTCGCACTGGATAAAAGCGTCTGCCAAATGCATAAATGTAACTCAGAATACAATTAAAATCCAGAAATGGTGTCCAGAACACAACTGGAGACTTTAAGGCCGACTACTTTCATTTTTGTGTTTTTTTGTAGGTGGAAATGAGTTGGGGAAGTTTTGACACTGGCAGTGTTTTTCTCTTGGATCTTGGCAAGACCATTGTCCAGTGGAATGGGCCTGAAAGCAACAAACAAGAACGGTTGAAGGTTCACTTCTACCTGATCAATTTATGTGTTCTGATTTTATTGCTCTTATGGGACATATTTTAGTTGAAACTATAAATAAAGCAATGGTCGGGTTCTTCATAATTTCCCAACCACGAGTTGAAAGAATCCAGCATGTTTAAGAGTGTGGACTATATACCACTACAAGTGGTTCTTTGCACATTATCACAGGGCAGCATTTCTCAAAGTGTGGGGTGGGAATAGAGACATGACCGGTGGGGCGTGACAAACGGGAGGAAATTGGGTCATTTGGGTTAGAGTGCACGATTAAAAATGATTCTGTGGGCTTAATAAATAGCATAAAATAAACAGCTATAATAACTTCAAATCTAATCAAATCTTTTAGAGTCATTTAACTGGTCTTTTAGTGGGACATTTATAAAATAATCCTGCAGTTAAGTTTATTTAATGAACAAATCATATTTTTATATACACTTAATAAGTCTTGTGAATTCTAATAGAAACATATTTGAGTTACTCAGATTTACCTTTTTAACTAACATTTACATTTAACATTTACTCAATATTTCATTGATTTCACAGCTGTAAAATGTTATTTTTTTGTGTAAATTGTTTCACATAAAATCACAGTTTTTGTTTTATTATAGTGTACAGTACAGGGCAAAGTTCTCTTTAGACAGGGTTCCTCAAAGGTGCAAAAATGCAAGCTCACTTTAATGTGGTCGTAAAATGAAGACTTCAAAATGCAAAGAATTGGGTGTTTTAGTTTATATAAGTGCAGTGCTACTTTTACGCTGTTTATGCTGTTTTTTTGTTGACTGTAAGGGCATGATGCTGGCCAAGGACATAAGAGACCGTGAACGAGGAGGTCGGGCAGAGATCGGGGTGATTGAGGGAGATGCAGAAGCAAAGTCCCCTCACCTAATGGCCATTATGACCAGCATTCTTGGTGAACGGCCCTCTGTGCTGCCCAGTGGAACGCCTGATGAAATATCAGACCAGGAGCAGATGACTAAGCTCACCCTCTACCAGTACATACTCTCACATTTACATGCCATATGGCCACTTAAATATCATTTAGCACATGGTGGATGATCTTACTGCCTTCAGGCCCTTTCATGGATTTGTGTCAGGGTTGCAAAGCATCTCTCAACATGTTATGTACTGAGCTGTCGTTGTAACACTGGATAGAAATAAAATAAAATGAATAAAAATAAAAAAATGCCTTCATGTGAACCATGCCTTTAAAGTCATGCGTTTTTATGTTGAAACGTTCTCTTCTCTTTCTAAAGTGTGTCGGATGAGAATGGAACTATGAAGATCACTGAGATCTCAACCAGTCCACTAACACAGGACATGTTGAATCATGATGTAAGTACATGATATTACTGCACTGAGTCATGCTTTTGTTGTTTAGTCTAGTTACTCTGTAACGTGTTTTGATTGATATTGATATTTATTGTTTTGAGTTCCTAGAAGTATGTAACGAAACAGATTGTTTTCATGTACTTAATATACTGATTTTTTCATTTAATTATCTACCCATTCATTCATTAATTCATGCATTAATTCAAATATAAATTCATTTAAAAATATTATCAATATGAAATGAATGCATTGTCTGTTATGAAACATTTTGCGACACATCGCTTTCCCTCACTTTCATCAGCAGAGGTCACAGTCGAGCTTTGATTCGAAAAGCTTTGAGTAATGAACCTTTTTCCGATCCAGTTTTGTTGAATGTTTCGGTGGTTCAGAAAGTTTCTTACTTTGTCCGATAAATGAAATACCAGGCAGGGGAAACAAGACAGGCTACATTAGCACAGTGACAACTACACAAACGATACTCAGCCCAGAATCATCAGAATGAATGGGTTTAAATATCCCGAGGTGCAACAGACAACAAGAAACATGTGAATACAATCCTGTACTGTACCTAATAGATGATCTATTTCCCTCGACCGAAAGCCTATGCATTTTTCCCATAGACTTTTGGAAGATCGCAAAAAAATAAGCCCTGTGATTAACAAAGGTTTATGATGTTTACACGTTTTGTCTGTTAAGATTAGCGTTACAAATGAACACAATATTTGTTACTATTGAAACCGAAATACAAGCGTCAGAAGTAAAAAGCTAACACGATGCTATAAACAGACTACTCTTAAAGGGGTCAAATGGCGAGAACACATGTTTTTCTGTGTCTTTGGTGTGTTATAAGCTGCTCATGCATGTATTAGACAATTAAAATTGCAGAAATGAAGGTGTGAGAACAACAGATCCATTCTAAGTAAAAGCGAATGCTTACCCAGACCTGTCTGAAACACCTCGTGTGAGCACACCCCCACAAATCTACATCAGTTGGTTGTCTGATTTGACTGAGACCGCCCAGATGTATACGCAAGTATGGTGGTGTGCCTGTCAGAACAATTGAAGAGGAACCTGACGTTCCAAATATGGTCAGAGGCGTTACATTTCCCCTCACACGCTTGCAGTATTACACCAATCCCTACACACTGATGAACTGGCCAATCAGAGCACACCTTGCTTTTCAGAGCCATGAGCTTTGTAAGAATGTGGTGTTTCAGAGGGACGGAGCAAAGAGGAGATACAAACATGCACAGTGTGTGGAAAATATAGCGTTTATGAACCTTAAATCGTGAATACACATTACATTAGATCTAAAACAAACCATAATATTCCTTTTAGCCTTGTCATATCACCCCTTTATGGTCACTAGATATCAAGGTCAACACCTCTAAGCCTCCGACAACTCTTTCAAACTTTATAAAAAATGTGATCCCTGGTAAGTAATTACTCCATGAATAAATCCGCATCTACGTTTTAGGAGATTTGTGCCGACGTTGCATGACGTTTAACGTCCCTTCCAAAGGAAGTAGTTATCAACCACTGTTTTTAAGACACCATATGGCTTAAAAAAATCTAAATCTGGTTATAATTGGTGTGTTTTATGTCATAGAATAAAACGTGAAAATATTTAGAGGTTTTGTTTCCCACAGACTTTATTTCGGGCGATTAAGCCAAAACCCATTCAAGAAACCCAGAGACATTGGATAGATGGAACAGGAAGTCCTAAAATGCTAACTCACTTCTTGGTTTTTCATACCAAAATATGTTCCCTCTGAGCCTCCATATACTGACTAATGAGTCCAAAGGCTCATAGGAATGGGAGTCCAAAATGAGTGGCAAAGATTTGGGTTGGAGTGCCCTCTTGTGGATCGGACAGACACTCCAACTGGTGATTATGACAGCTTCACTCCAATGATACATATATGGTTGTGTGCAGGACTGTTATATTTTGGACCAGGGGGGAATGTCAATATTTGTGTGGAAAGGGAAGACCGCAAACAAAGCTGAGAGACAAGCAGCCATGAACAGAGCTTTGGTAAGTTTCAGCTATACCATTTCAAACCCATCATAAAAAAAGGCTCATTTATGTGTGTTTTCCTTTGTGTTGAAAATGTCAAAAGAAAACATAACCTAACCTGGCCTGGCCTTAATTCAGAAGGAAGTATTAGGCTGGTATAAATTAGGGCTGTGTCTTGGCAAGTGCCTCCCGATACGATACACATCACGATAGATTGGTCACGATACAATATATTGCTATGTATTTCGATACGATACACATTTGCGATATATTCCAATACTTTAAATAGAAAATGTAAACATTTGAGTTAGAAATACAACATGCTGTGCACCACCTGGGGTTTTCTGTAAGGATAAGTGTAAAAACATCCCTTCGAGTGGCCATGATGTGCGATGCAAGGACTTAGGTTTGGGTTGCTACCCTCAAGTGGGTAGCACAGAGGAATAAGGTGGGTCACGTGGCTGTTGTGGTGCATTACAGTTAGAACAATGAACGTGGGCAGTATAAAACCCCGGGTTCATTCATGCTGTAAATGTGCTGGTTTCACATCCGCGAAAGCACAATAAATATCTTTGTCTTTTTGGATTCAAATTTTTACTTAACACATTACTCCATGATAGTGTCAATTTCGGTAATGAAAATAATTACGAAAAATATTGTCAACGACCATTTTCCCAAGACAAAGACGAAAAGTAAGGCCATTAAACAACAACTAAAACTTTATCAGCACGCAATATCAGTGACGAGAAATGATGAGACTAAAATTTACTATAAAAATAAAACTTACCCAAAACCTGATGCAGGCATCAGAAGATGTCTATGTCTTATATTTTTCACCATGCTCGCTTCCACTAACTTTTGGGCGTCTGTATATGACATGATTTTAAAAAATGTATCGATAGTAGCGGTATCACTATCGATACACTATTGAAAAAAAGTATTGCGATAGTTTCATGTATCGATATTTTTGCACAGCCCTAGTATAAATGCTATACAAGTCTTAACTTTACCATTGACCATAAAATCCACAATGTGATTAGTTGATAAAGAAATTTTATTGAACTAAGAACAATGTTGATCCTGGAATGTCCTAGCTGGTGAAATCATGTTGACCATTTTATTGTTTATGATTTCATCTGTCATGTAACTAGCATGTTCTGTAGCTGCACATGTAATACCCTATGCAGGCCACGCCCCTCTTCTAAACACACCCACCGAAAATGAACGCAGCCCAAACTTGGTCAGGATGAAATGCTGAATGACCGTGACGAAGTAATAGTACTGCAGATTACAAATATTAATAGCTTAACACCCAATATTTGAGAAACACTTCTCTTCCAGGTTCTGCCAATGAAATTGAACATTTTTCAAAGAATTTAATTAACAAAATATTCAAATATGCGGGTCTTCCTATCGCTGTCTTCCAATTATTTTGCCTTGCAGCACTTTTCGGGGAGTATTGACCAATAAAAGGAATAGAGGGATCCAGACTTAAAAAACTTTCTGAAATCGTCTTAAAATTTAAAGCTGTTTAAAAAGATGAAATGGTTGGTCAGTATTGCAGTCACTCAAAATTAATCTCTCTCATAGATTTACTATTATTCTGTCAGCGGTAAATTCATGGAAGGCCTCCCCTCATGCGCAGGCTGTGCAGGTTCCGCAGACAGCGTATGACATCACAGAATTGCGACTGCTCTGTGATCATGATTTACTTCTTATGTGGCTATTATTGTTTACGATAGTTTAGGTCAGCACTTGAGGTTCGCTACTGGCGTTACGGAACAACTACTGGATGACAAGCAGTCTGGCTTCAAAACAAACCACTCCACTGAGACTGCACTGCTCTCAATCACAGAAGCAATGTGGCTAGCCAAGGTGGAATCTAAATCCTCGGTCCTGATTCTGCTAGACCTATCTGCAGCGTTTGACACTGTGAATCATCAGATACTGATAGCAACCCTATCATCTCTAGGACTCTCAGGCTCACCTCTCCGCTGGTTCAAATCCTACCTCTCCGGCAGATCCATCAGGGTGTCATGGAAGGGCTCGCTGTCCACTGCTCACCACATGATCACCGGGGTCCCTCAGGGATCTGTGTATGGACAGCTACTTTTTGCTATCCACACAACATGGGACCCATCATACGGCCACATGGCTTCTCGTATCACTGTTACGCTAACGACACCCAGATCTACATCTAGTTTCACCCAGACGATTACACTGTAGCAGCTCGCATTACAGCCTGCCTAGAAAACATCAAGGCTTGGACGAAAGAGCATTAACTCCAGCTGAACCCTGCCAAGACAGAACTACTAGTGTTTCCGGCACACCCCACGGTGCAACAAAATCTCACCATCCAAATTGGGAATACCTCAATCACTCCTTCAAAAACAGCCTGGAACCTCGGAGTCATATTTGATTAACAGCTGTCCTTCAATGATCACATTGCAAAGACAACGCGGTCATGACGATATGCCTTATTCAACATTAGAAAGGTTAGACCCTATCTCACTGAGCATGCGGCACAACTCCTTGTCCAGGCCCTAGTAATCTCAAGGTTGGACTACTGCAAAAGGGCTCATGTGACAGCCCTTTTCATCTCTCTCCACTGGCTACAGGTTGAAGCCCGTATCAGATTCAAGTCACTAATGCTTGCCTACAGGAATATCACTGGATCTGCACCAACATATTTTCACACCCTCCTGCACTCCAACAACCTGTTAAGAATCCTGCATTCAGCAAACCAGCGGCACCTTGTATTGCCTTCCCATAAGGCCAGTAAATCGCTTTCCCACTCATTCTCCTTCACCACTCCCTCCTGGTGAAACATTCTTCCAAACTAGGTCCGGTCAACCACATCTCTCACCAGATTCGAAAAAACTACTTTAAACTCATAGTCTCTATGCATACTTGACAGACAAATTAAAAAAACTCTAACACTAACCGTTCTCTCTTTCTCACTAACCCTTCTATTGGATGTATAATCAAAAGTCATGTTATGTTTAAGGAATGCGTTGATGATCTGCTGGTAAAGTCAATAACAAGAAACCTCAGAAAGCGCATTCTTTCTGCATTGATGTGATTATGAAAGATGAACCAAGTGATTTTTATTTGTATTCTGATTATATGTTTGTATTTCTCCAGGAGTTCATTAAAATAAAGGGTTATGCAAATACTACTAAAGTGGAAACTGTCTGTGATGGAGGAGAATCAGCTCTCTTTAAACAACTCTTCAAGACCTGGACTGTCAAAGATCAGACAAACGGTCTGGGACGCACACATGCTGTAGGGAGAGTGGGTATGTGTATTACTTTTCGGCATGTTCATACTTCCATCATTCCTTTCTTTGAACATTGCTATGTCAAGGAACCAGAATAAAATTTGTAAACAAAGAATGGGCTGGGTTGTGTTTGAAAAGGTTAAACACAAAATTAACTTTTTTTAAACATTTATGTGAATACTGTATATTTATTTTCTCTCAAGAGAACAGTAGAGAGAGACAGGAAGTGATATGGGAGGAGAGAGGCTAGCAGGACTGAGAGAGCATCATGAGCAGGGACTCTGGGTTTTGTGTCTGGAGAACTGCTCTCAATGACGCTCTCCGACTACAATCAAACATCAGATTGAGATAACCATCATTAAATTGCAGATATGTTAACATGAGATATTTCACTAGGGAGAAGATATCTCTTAATTTTTGCCTAGTCAAAAATTCAATTCAAGATATCATCTACTGTTATTTGGCTAGTAATTACTCTCAGATATCTGAGGCACTTCATTGTTTTTCATGTGAACGTGCGCTTGTTTAGTTTCATTAGTCAAACTTAGCTTAGTGGCGGAGTGATGCAAACGGTGAAGTGGTTTCTCCCGATGGTACTGGTGGAATATCGCATGACTTTCAGCTAACTAGATTCGAGAAGCAGAAAGAACTGTTGTATAATTTGAGATATTTCTAATTACAATGATGCTTAGTGGAAAATCAATTTAATAACAGTTTGTACTAGTCAAAACAGCATTAATAGATATCTTGAATGTACAATATGACTAGCCAAAAAAACATTGTACTGTAGATAATTGCATTGCATATTATGACTAGTCAGAAACACATAGATGTATTAATTCCAATGGTTTCTTGTCAAAATTGCAGAATAGAAATCTAGTTTTTGACTATTGACTAGTCAAAACCAAATTATGACAAGGACACCCAGGGGTACTTTATGTTAAAGATCGCCTATTACAGGCAGTTTCTGCAAATATCATATTAATCTTGAGTGTCTATACAGCAGTATTGCATATACTGATTATTTCTGGAAAAACACAACCTGCTGGAGGCGAGTGAGTTGGATGGAAGTACAGAACGGGAGTACAGAATTTTTATTCTAAAATAAAATCAGAAACAAGTTGGAGTACTGAGAAGTTCAGAAATACTACGTCATACGTCAAACTCGTTTTTTTTAACTAGTTGACCATGTTAAGCATGAATAGCCAGTATGTTTAACAGTGTAAAGAAGTCAGATTGCATGACATAGCATGGTAGCTCCGCTTTAAAACAGTTTGCCATAGTTTTCAAACACAACAGACACTGTTGTTTAGAGGAACCCCTCCCTTTATGATTCCTTCATTTTGTTATGATGCATAATTGATATCTCACCTCAAAAAATATCAAATGTTGTTCAATGTGTTAACAGCGCATTTGTTTGTTGACCTGAAAGTCATCTTGTTCATTTAATTTAAATTTAGATTTACTTGTTCACAGTTATTTAAAAGGATTGCTGTATGAAATGGGCTTTAGTTAACACTTTGTGCGTGCGTGCTAGCGAAATCTAGTTTTAGTTTTAGACAGTGTTTATTGTTGCTGCTTACATACAATGTTAGATGCTCCGTCAAGATGTGCAATTTAGCATCAGCGACTTTCATCAACACTGACATAGAATTATTTGATTTTGTTAACATGTTTAATAATCACCTGAAGTTAGTTACTATCCAATTCACATTTCCTTTTAAAGTAAGTCCACTTACACAAAACATATCTTCATTACACAGCTGATGTGCCTCAAGAGAAATTTGATGCCACTAAGATGCATGTGATGCCTGAAGTTGCAGCACAGGAGCGCATGGTGGATGATGGCAGTGGCAAACTACAGGTGAGGTTTGAAATAATACAATGAGCATTTCCCAAAAGCATCGTTAGCCAACTATGGTCGCAAGTTCCATCGTTCCAGAATAGTTCAACAATTTAGGTTTTTCCCAAAACCATCGTTCCAACGATCAATCGCAAGCAGCATTGCAGAGTTGGGTGGTTGGAACTACAGATCTAGAGCTGTGGTCAAAAACATAGTTCCTTATTATTATGACATGTAGACTTTCATGCATTGGGTTTTTGATCAAGCAAGTAATCAAGCAACATGCAGTATCCATCACTCGGAATATGTACAAATTCAATTTTACATCTTTTAGTTTGTCAAGAAAATAGAAGCGCTGTTGTTTGAAAAGTGCGCATGCACATGACCTGCGTCCTCTATGAGCCTGGGGAATCCCTGGGCAGAAAAATGTTGGAGGGGGACACTTATAAATGAATTAAATATTGTGAAATAAAACAACAGATAACGAAAAAAGAATCACAAAAGTATTTCTTAAATGCAGTGTATGTCATTTATAGCAAGAAATTGACATGAATTCGATCTGAACGTATCTATTAGTAGATGTCATTATTCCACCACATAGATTGCTGAAGCAACTTGGTTCAAATGATTGATCTCTGACAGAGTTACTGCGGTTTCGGAAAACAGTCGTAACTACATCGTTAATTTCCCCAACGATGGATCGTACTATGACGGTTAACCAGCGAGTTGTGTCCTTGTTTGGGAAACACACCCTCGCGTTATACAGCTCTCTTATCCACCAATCAGCGACAGTGCTTCCGTGATATCTGGATCTGTATTTTGGTCGTCCACCAACAGAGATGACTGTCATGAATGAATGAATAAAGACATCTCTTACATCCTCAGGTGTGGCGAATTGAGAATCTGGAGTTGGTTGAGGTAGATCCTGCAATGCATGGATTCTTCTATGGAGGTGACTGCTACCTCATTCTCTACAGCTATGAAGTAAATGGCAGGAACAGCTACATTCTTTACATGTGGATGGTAATTCAACACCTTTACTCTCTTTTAATCTCCCTAGTAGGCTACATTGTTCAACTTTTCTTGAACAACTATTTAATTCTGCCTAGTTCTATAGACTTTACAATACAAACAGAGAAAGGTTAGTAAAGCACAGACTTGAAATACTATGCAGTGGTTTTATTTCAGGCAGGTGCAATTCATTGTGACCATTACACAATTTCTTTTTATGAAGCATAATGATGGTATTTTTAAACTTTGGAATGATCATGTCGAACCATACTAATGAGAGAAACACAGATAATTGGCAATTTTCATGCAACCCAGAGTTGGGTAATGTTGCTTATGTTTTGTGGCTTGATGTGGGTTGAGGAGTATGGTATTTTCACCAGAACTGCAAGTCCATCAGTCAGTCACCCTTGCCCAGTGAGTAGGCAGAAAGATGCTTTGGATTCTAAGATGTTGAAGAAGAATGAAGAAATAAATGCAACACTCCAAAACATAAGGCACAAGGGCATTGTCTTAGATGCAGTTAGTCTTTAGAGCCATGACCATGTGGACAGCACTCCAGACCACAATGCAAGATAATCTGGCCGATCATTGGCTGAGTTCACCCTTTCCGTGAAGTCACGATTGTCTTTGATGGTTTTACAGATTTTCCTTGTGCTGTGAGGTGAAGAACAGTGGGGTCACACCAATCTCCAATCACAAATATTCCACATGTTAAATACACGTGATTTTATGGAAGCATAACTACCATACTGAAGTAACGCATGTTCATGCCATCTCCACAAACATCACCTAATCCACAGATTGTCTGTAATAAGGTCTAAAAACACTTTTCTCACCAATACTTCTTTGCCCATTGTCCACCGTAGTTTACGCTAAAGTTTCATTTGACCACAAAAGATTTTGTTCGATTTCACAGTCAGGACTGATGTTTGTATGGTGTGGTGTCTTTGGCTCATGGTGGCAAAATAGAGAAGTAAAACTGTTCAATCTGGCATCTTTGTGTTTTCTTAACAATCTGGTGACACACAGTGTGGGCTATCCTTCATTTGATTGAGTGATAGGGAATTCATAGGAGACTGCTGAAATACAGTAATACCCATGTAAAAGTACTGATAATAAATCTACACCACAGTACAGAATACAGAAGTAATGTCAACTTTTTAAATACATCTCACAGGGACGTCATTCTTCTCAAGATGAAATTACTGCCACTGCATATCAGTCTGTCACTCTGGACCAGCAGTACAGCGGTCAACCTGTTCAAGTGAGGGTCTGCATGGGAAAAGAACCTCGCCACCTCATGGCTATTTTCAAGGGCAAAGTGATTATTTTCGAGGTAACGCATTTTTGTGCTGGGATTGTGTTTATATTTAAACATAGGCTATATTTACTTGTATATTTTAAGTTCATTACATTTATTTCAAAGTAAGTGCTAGTCAGAATCCATGAATAAACTACTGCAAACTTCAAATAATGCACTGTAGCCCAGATGTAGAGTGATATGATAACTTGTTATGAGTCTTAAAGGGTGAGTAACAAAAGATAGAATTAGGGTCAGATTAGCAGTGGCAGTCAAACTACTCTTCCATTGACTTTCATTCATACGCAGAAGTATGTGACAGAGAAAAAGAGCATTCCTGTGCATTTAGCTGCATTCCAAAGGTCTATTTCACTGGTGTTAAACTCCCTCGTGGACCAGTGTCCAGTAAAGTTTGTGATCCAACCACACTTGACTGGACAGAATTCTAGTGATCCTGAAGATCTTGTTTACCTGGATCAAGTGTGTTGGATTAGGGTTGCAGCTAACAGGGGTGTTCGACTTCATTTGGCGCTGCGAGAACCGACAGGCGTAGGACATAAAAGTTCTGTGATGTCATGCACCTGTCAGTTCTTGTGACGACGCAAGACACACCTAAACTTTGCAGGGCAGAGTTTGACACCCCTGATGTATTTGGTGAACTCTGACCGAATTCATGCATAAATCATGCTGTAACATCTATCCCATTTTGTTTCAACTTTAAAAGAACGATAATGGTGAATACATGAAGTGTACCTGAAAATGTTTTTGTATCAACGTTTTTCAGGTTGCTAACCATATGAATTCGGCATTGTGAAACTGTAGTGTAACCGAGGACAAGACAAACTTGTCAAAGCAATTGAACAATACGCTGTTTATAGACTGAAAACAACACAATCAAACCAGGATGACATCAAGAGCAATAAAGCACCAAAACTGAACCGTTCTTATGTCTTATATGTGTGTTGGGACTTCTAATCTGAAAGTGCCCACCGGTCTATAGACAATCCATTGTAGTGATAGTCCAGTGCCTTAAAGTGTATACAACAACAGTAACTCCAGATTCAGTTTTTATGTATACCTACTATACATTAGACTTATTATATAAATGTTATGTGATTGTTAAGAGTCATACAGGACTCAGAATCTGGGTTTTGTAAAATCCTTGTTTGTTTTCTAAATACATGACTTTCTTTATTTCCATTCTAGGGGGGAACTTCCAGAAAGGGGGTCTCTGATCCGGAACCCCCTGTTCGTCTTTTCCAGATCTGTGGCACTCACCCAACCAATTCAAAAGCAATAGAAGTCCCAGCTCTGTCTGCCTCTCTCAACTCTAATGATGTCTTTCTTTTAAAAAGCCAGTTTGGAGTCTTCCTGTGGTATGGCAAAGTAAGTGGACCACTTGTCTTTTTCTTATGGACATGCTGGGCGGGACAGTACTATCTTTAATGTATCCAATTGCATTTTTTCCATAAAACCGCAGTTTATTAAAAACAATGCATTTGAAATTAACCCAGTTTTCACTTCAACACGTTGAATGAGAAGTTCCAAAGCCATATTTATGCAACGATGGCGCATGGACACTGAGCTGAAACGATCATTTCACTGCTGTTTCAGCTCATCTTCTGCAACATGTTGCTCACACATGCTTTGTAAACGCTCTAACTTATCAAGTTGACAAAAATATGCGTTGCTAACATGCAGATCAAGTATAGATTGAGAAACCAGCTTTATGTACACACAGTATGAATGGTCTGAGCTGATGTGATTGGAGATGGGGACTAATTTTCATATTCATGAATACTAAATATAACTAACCACTTAAGGGTGTAGAATTACAATTAAGTCATTTTACATTTAGGCATCTGGCAGACACTTTTATCCGAAGCGACTTACATTGCTTTATCCTATACATTTTACATAGGCATATGCAATCCCCTGGCATCGAACCCACAACCTTGCGTATATTTTAAACATTAAGCATAGTTTAACATGACGTTTTTTTTAACAAGTTTGTGAGGAGCATGATCATGTTATCCAACTAATTAGTGCAAGAGGTCCTCACCTCTGTCCTGTGACAGTTTTGTAGCATCCTTATCACAGTCAATGAGGGGAAGTACTCAAGGTTTGGCCCAAAGTCAGCTTGGAAACCTCCCCTCAGACAGCATGCCAAATATGCATTCGTTATCTGATTGCATGTTAGTGTGTGTTCGTGAGGTAGCAATTTCGTCACTGAAAATGGACAAAAGATTTAAGCATCAGTTTAAGATAAGTGAAACATTTTTTACTGGTAGTTTCCACAAATCCTGCCCTGTCATAGACATCACAATTACCAAGTGGAATTGAAGAACCCATGTGCAGTTTTACTTGATTAACATATGAAATGAAGATGGGATGGCACAGGACTCAATGGCAAGCACTGTTGTCTCACAGTTAGTATGTCTCCGGTTTGAGCCCCGGCTCGGACGATAAGCCTTTCTGTGTGGAGTTAGTGTGGGTCAGCGTGGGTTTCCTTGGGTTTCCTCCCACAGCCTAAATACATTCAAGTTAGGTTAATTGAAGAATTTAAATGGTCCCTCCTCCAGCTTGTGTATGGATCAACTTGTATGCAGACTGACTTGTGAATAGATGAACTGGTTCTCACCATGATTCTGTACACCACTCATTGCCTGCTTTGGTACTTCCTAACCGAGAGCCGCCTTAAAACTCACTTTACAAAGGGTAATGTATGGACAAGGTCTCAGCTACAAATTTTGTGGCGGCATGTGAGGATATGATTGTGAGGTGCTTCTTTAGATTAGATTCACTTGCCACATACATGGAGCCTCTTTCTTCCTGGGCATAGGTTGCATGTTACATACACATTCCTTGTGTTTTGGATGGAGGGAAAAGTAATGCTTACAAATGCAGTTTGCGAAAGCTACTTTTGAACTTGCTCTAGCCATCGCTCTCTCTGAGTATGACTCCTAGGTATTAGTGTACTCTGTGTTTGTGTGTGAAAACCTCTGCCTCTGGTTGGCAAAAGATGAAAATTGAAAATTCCTCACATAGACACACCAATCAAAATCAGTAACTGCATGTGTCCCAACCCCCTTCACACACAGCAGAGAGAAAAAAAGAGAGAGAGAGCTTACTCGAATAAAAAACGCTTTAGTGAGCTCAATTATAGTGACGCTGCATTTTATTGTCAGAAACGGTTACGGCATTGTAACAGGGAAACAATAATTAGTTTGATTACTCGTTACGAAAAAAACTCACGGCATTATTCCCATCACTGATTATTTGTACTTCAATACAGTTCACAGTTCATGTGTTATAATATACAGATTGCTTATTTAAACAGCAGCTGAATAATTACTGAGATTACTCATAGCAAGAGTTGAATGTTATTAGTTATTAGAAATTTAACATCTGCAACAAAATTCAGTTTTTATGCCTGGATTCCGTCACATAAATCCTTATAAATATATAAACGTGTTGTGTGTATTGTTTTCAGAGAGCGAGGCGCAAACCCAATGTTCATGTGGGGTTGTTCAGCAGGTAAAACAAGCCTACTGTTAACCATTGTTAAAGATTGTAACACCCGGTCTACACCGCACGTGAGCAGTGCCAAGCCACGTGAAAAAAAGACTACAGAACAAGGCGTTTGTGGCATTGCATGGCAAAACACTGAAACTGTTCACAAAGAACATGACAATGAGTTTCACTCTTGCACATAATGCAGTATTTCAGCCATCCGACTTTCGTCTTAGAGAACTTGTAACACTGACATGCACAGCACGACAAAAAAAGCAAGCAAGCGCACCTTTATTTAAGATCATAACCCTAGAGTTTGTTTGAACCTGCCATTGATCAGATCAAAATTATTTTCTTATCAGCGTCATCATCAGCTCTATATTTCTCTTTATTTGTTTTGTCTGAGTGGCTGGAAATGGCAATTGGCCCCTGTTATTTGGTCACACTGTGCTGGTCTAATCCACTCTATTCACAACCTGCCAGGGCTCCAGTGGAGATGAAAGGGCTATGGCAAAAGAAGTGAGCGCCTTCATTGGTCAAGGGGCAACTGAAGAAATCATGGCTGAAGGACAGGAGCCAAATGAGTTCTGGGAACTCTTAGGTGGAAAGACGACTTATGCAAGTGACAGGAGGTATAATGTTTAAAGAAGTCCAATCTTCCTGCTAATTACAGTCAGAAAAGTACAAAGACCATTCATAGCTGTTTTCTCTCCTCTTAAAGATTACAACAGACTGCTCCAGATCATCAACCCCGTCTTTATGAATGCTCCAATAAGACCGGTCGGTTTATTGCCACTGAGGTCACCCAGTTCACACAGGATGATCTGAGAGAAGATGATGTCATGCTTTTGGATATATGGGATCAGGTAGATCATCCATGCAGGACATGGTATACTGTTGTTAACATTGACTTTATCTCATGGCAATTTCTTTTTACTATTTTATGAGACTGCCAGTTTGTATGAATTCACACTCTCTGCTGTAACACCAGTGTTTCTGTATGATTTACAATGTATGGGTTAATGCAGACTCCACCTTGCAGAATAGTTACAAATTCCTGTGACATCAGGCTGAATTGTATTGATTAAAATGTATTAATTGTATCATTTGTTTGTTTCTTTTGCCTCTTCCAGGTATTCCTTTGGATAGGAAATGAAGCCAATGATGTGGAGCGTAAAGAATCTTTGACCACTTGCCAAGAATACCTGCGGACCCATCCTGGAGTGCGAGACCCTGACACACCTATAATGCTTGTGAAGCAGGGTTTTGAACCCCCGAGCTTTACTGGCTGGTTTACTGCCTGGGACCCGACAAAATGGAGCGTAAGTTTGATTTGTATTTTAAAAGTAAATGCAGGAAGTCTTTCTCTCGCATATTAGCTTCACTTCAACTTGCACACTCTTTTCTTCTCACACCAGGGTGGCAAAACCTATGAGCAACTAAAGGAAGAGTTGGGCGAGGTCACATTACCAACCCAAGTTGAATCTGTATGTTTGTATATATATATTTGTATACCACAAATGTAAAATGCTTGTATTAAGATAACCGTTCAGTCTTCTCAGTTACGACTTGGTTGCATGAAATGTAATGTCTCACAACAGCCATCCAGTGATGGAGAGCATCAGTCGGTTTCCGAATATCCACCAGAAATGCTGATAAACAAACCGCCTGGGGAACTACCTGAGAAAGTGGACCCTGCCAACAGAGAGGTGTGTACAGCGTTGGCAGTGTGTCGCAGATCCTCCAGAATACCTTCAGTACATCGTCCATTTTTCGACGATTTCTTCACAAATCTTGAAATTTTAAAATATTCATTTTCATAAACAGCATTGAGTTTGATGGCATGTTGATGTTTACAGTAAACAGCTTAACATTTTCTGTTTTCCAGAAATTTCTCTCAGATGCTGATTTCCATGCCATCCTTGGGATGTCCAGAGACGAATTTAACACATTGCCTAAATGGAAAAAGAGCAATATTAAGAAGGAAAAAGGGCTGTTTTAATTTAACCTGTCTGCAGCAAATAAAGAACGCGGTGCATTTAAAATAAAAAGAGCGTCTAAACCATGTTAGACTTTAATGCTTAGATCAGTAAATTTGTTGCATTAGAAATCTGTTGGGTGTTTTTGAATTCCTTAAAAGTACAAAAAGTTTTGATTAGCAATTATTTTTACTCGTTTTATGTTCAATTACTGAATGGATGATGATACCGGTGACAAATATAGTAACTTATTTCATTCATCCACCTGAAAATTTTTATTGTTTTCTTCTGTATGTGTAGTAGAATGTATATCTTCACCAGAAAAGGCATTGTTATGTTGATATTTCTGGACATTTATAGTGAATTTCAAGCTTAATTGAAGAACAAAGAAATAAATGACATCAAATTAACATATGCACTATTTCATGTACTACTGCTATCCCAGTAAGACATTTACAGTGGCATTGTGTTAGTCATCATAAAATCACAAATGTGAATGCTTATTTTTTATAGAATCTAAGTTTATTATAAATGCTTTATCTGTGCTGGTCATTGTTTTTTGTTTTATTCACATCTTCATAATCTTTCATTAAAACGATAAACTCCCCCTCCAAGCAACATCTCTTCTCTGCGCTACATATGTTTTGGCCTGATGGCAGGACTATACTGACTGTCTAATGGCCAGGCATTCCACTACCAACAATCCAATAAAATCCTAAAGGATGAAATCATGCCCTGGTATTACACACTCACACACATAACCCTGCAGAAGAAAACTCCATGGCAAATTCTGCTTTAAGCTGACATTTATAAATGTGCATATTTAAATCCACAAAATGTTATAGCCTTGCATTATCCAAAAGTCCCTAGACCGCGGTTTTTAACCCTGATCCTTGCGGCCGGCAGCATATTAAACAATTTCTATCCACCCTGTATATTAAACAGAACTATTTTAAAATCAATAAATTATAATTTTTTTATAGAAATAAAGTAAATTTAGTTCAGTCAGACACTACAGATGAATTAAGCTCCATAAAGCAAATGCTGTACAGTTTCTTTTTAAAGTCGGGACCATGGTGGAGACAAAACGGCTTTAGATATGTTAGTATTTTGTTCATTTAACATCAGGGAATTTGTCTTTGTTTTATTTGGTATGGTCTATTTATTAAAATAACAATTATTTTCTTTTGTGTTGAAACACAGATTATATTATACCTTTGTAATATATACCTATATAATAATATTTGTTTTTATTCCAAAAACTATTTTAAATATAACGTCTTCCCTGATGGAGGGAACGAGACGTTGTGTCGAGAACGACAGATGGGCTTCGCCCTTGAGAACCAATCAACTCTGACTACTTTAGAAAAGGCCAATGAAATTTGGGGAATGAAATTTGCATGCCGGTATCCGCCCCCGGATTTACCTCTTGTTCTGAAGAGCCTGAGAGCCTCTCATGACTGCAGCAGAATACGATACGTGTTTGTGGCATAAGGGACACAACGTCTCGTTCCCTCCATCAGGGACCTGAGGTTACATACGTAACCAAGACATTCCCTTTCTGTCGGTCTCTCGACATTGTGTTGAGAACGACAGATGGGGTTGCCTATGGAAAATGCCACAACGCTGTATCGCGTCACAATCTCTAGCGAAGCGACGGTAACAGGCCTGGGCGTGTCAGCTCGATGCTTTCGCAAAACTGTAACCTTCCAGTGTGGTGGTCGGGGGGTTCCAGAGCTTTCTTGGAGAAAGATGGGTACAGCCCTGACCGGCAACCTTTCACGGACGGAGGCCTTAGCTCTCTACTGACGAGAGACTATCCGGCTCGGATTTACATCGGATAAACGTAACTTCCTTAATTAGGGATGCGCTGAAGAGGCCACCTCCTACCCGTGTGGAAGAAATATGGTGGATATTGGTATGGTCTCGTCCTTGGAGGAGAACGCATGGAACGTGCGGACTGAGTAGTTAACCGAGAGGTGTAGGTCCACCTGGGGAAGTTCATGGGTTACCAGGAGTGGGAACCCTTCTCATGAGGTTACATCAGACGGAACAGCCCATGGAGGGGTGTTAGAGACGTCTGGTAGCACTAGGTCCGGTTAGAGCTATCTGTGATAGTTCATATGGTATCCCACCCTAGTTGACGCGCAGGTTGTATAGGTGTTTGGCCGTAGCCCAACCCGCAGCTCAACAGGACGTCTGCTAGGGAGGCGCTTCTGGCCAGTGCCCAGGAGGTGGATATACCCCATGTGGAGTGAGCCCTCACTGCCAATGGGCATGGGAGATTCTGAGATAGGAATGCCGTCGTAACAGCATCCACGAGCCAGTGCACCAGCCTCTGCTTGGAGACAGCCTTCCCCTTCTGCTGTCCTCGAATACAGACACGGAGCTGGTCAGAGCTTCTGAGCTCTGCGTGTGGTCCGGATAGAGGCGCAATGCATGCGCTGGACACAACACGAATCGGGTTGGGTCTTCCTCCCCGATGGGGAGGGCTTGCAAATTCACCACTTTGCCCCGGAGGGAGTAGTCGGAACTTTTTGCGAATCGGGGTGCCCACATCACAAACGCCGCTAACACAGGCAGACCTCGAGGCCGTAGCCACCGATGTCGCAGATTTTGGGGCCGTAGCCACAAATGTCACAGCCCGGGTAGAAGACGAAATGTTGGCTGGTTCCCGTAGGAAGACAGCCACCCTTGACCGTAACTTCAGTATGACAATCTGCCCGCAGTGCGGGCAAGATGTGCCAACGAACGCTGCTTCAGCGTGCTGGACGCCCAGACACCTAACGCAGCGATCGTGTCTGTACCCCTCCTCGATGAGGGTGCCGCACCCAAGAGAACAGCGGGACATGCACTGTAGAGTGCTCAGTCCGAAAAAGGACTTTTTGGAAAATCTCTTTGACACCACTGGAACTGCCGAGACGGCCAGGGGAAGGTCGCGGTAGGTAGGGACGATCCGCTGCAACACGTCGTAGATCCGGAAGACAGTAGTAGAATTCGTAGGATTCAGGTTTGTAATCATGAGCGATGGCTCTGAAGAACAAAAGGTAAATGAATGCTGCACGCCGGCTTCCTTTTATACCGGACATCCGAGGGCGGAGACCGGCATGCAAATTTAATTCGCCAAATTTCATTTGCCTTTTCTATAGTAGTCAGAGTTGATTGGTTCCCAAGGGCGAACCCCATCTGTCGTTGTGTCGTACACAACGTCGAGAGACCGACAGAAAGGGAACCGGGTTTGTCATAGTTTTTATTGTTTATGGATTATTTTTAAGTAATAAAAATGAGCAAACATATTGAGCATTAATTTGTCAAAAGAAAATGTAAGATGTAAAGATTTAATGTGAAAGATGAAAATGTTGTCAAAAGTTTATTAGTTGGTGGAGAAAATATTCATTCAATTTATAATACAAAAAGCATATTTTCTCACTTACCCCGGTTACGACATTTAGAACATTCTGATTGCTGCTAAAGCTCTGAGAAGATTTCCTTTATCCAGCGATCTCAAAACATTGCGTTTAATGCCATGGTGACATATATTTCAATATAAAATAACTCCTACAGGGTTTTTTGCCCCTATCTTGAAACTTAAGTTTCTTAAAGTTATTTTGTTAATAATTTTGACAACACTTTTCTCTCAAGCCCCCTTAACATTTAGACTCGTGATGGCAGGGGAAAATTCTCTTTTTTCGAGTGTAAGTGGAGGCCCCTTCTATTGTGAGGCCCGTTTCAATTGAAATGAGTGAAACATAGCAAAAGCTGCTACTGCACAAGACGTATACAAATCTCATGATGACAGTTAAAGGCTGCTAGGTGGTGCAGCCCCACCTCCTTTTTGTGTATTCTCAGACTGTGCCCATAAATCAACTTTTCAAATTTGGTGAAGATATTTCATTTCGTTTTGAAATAATAAGCATATACACTCAGAAAAGCACAATAAATGACACCTGGCAAACTTGTTTTGCACTTTTTTGCCCCTTACCATTGGAGTTTTTTACATTTGGCTTGTTAAATAAAGTAAACCAAATAAGATTTCAGGTTTTCTACAATGGTTTTGTCTCGATCAGAGTAACCATTGCGAAGTTATTCAAAATAAAATTTGTGCTAAATCAAGCCACAGGGCAGACCGTAAGGTGAAACATGGCATGATTGTTATCATTGGACACGACTCCCATGAAAATCCTTCAACCACAGACAAAGTTATAGGCCTGTAAATATATTTCCTTACCACTAGTTGGCACTGGCCCAAAACTTTACAGGCTCACCCACGGTATGGTGCTGATGACCCATACCGAATTTCATTACCATAAGCTAATGTGTTCGTAAAATACAGCATTTTGCTATATTATTCAAAATGGCCCACACTATAAGGGAAGTTATAAACAAAAATATAATTTTTTCGTAACTTTGGACCACTAGGAGGCGCTGTGCCGAAACAGAGCATGTTACCTCAGGTTGGGCTTGTGATGACACCTACCAATTTTAGTGTCAATAAAATAAAGATTGGCAAAATAGACAAAAATGTATTTGAAAATCTGGTTTCAACATATTGACTTTCCCACTCAATCCAAGGGTCATATATAGGACTTAGTGTATACTGCTGGTGCTAATATTTATCTGTAAGAGGGCAAAGATTTGGGGATTACTGACACAAAATGTTGACTTTTAATCTTCTTATACCCTCTGTAAAATCACAAAAAAGGGTAATCACTTTTAGAAATCTTAAGAATATTGACTACAATCAGCTATGAAGAATGATAAATGATATCTCCATTATCAATTCTGTTGATCAAAACAATTTAGCTTTAGCATCAACCTTACATAATATGTTGGCCTTTTAGAAAGAATATGTTGTCTAATTTGTAACAACTTCACCATGCTGTACTTCTGAGATAAGAACCCACAAAGCTGAAAAAAGCACTGCTTGAACGGATATATAACAAATCTGGTCTTACTGTCCACGAACTTATGTATGATGACCACCTGATTCAGTACAACAAAGCTGTTAAATCAGCTGGAACTGAATATTATTCATGAGTTATTAATGAGGGACCCACAAATTCAAACCAGATGTTTAGAGTTATAAATAATTAACTTACACCTATCAATTCACATATATGTTCTACTGAAAAGCAGAGTAACATGTTGAGTTTCTTTGGAAACTGATTACATTTCTGATTTAATTTAAAAAATGAATTCTTCCACATGTATCTTGGATCATATTCCAACTTTTGTTCTTAAGAGTGTCTTTTATCTATCAGTTCCCTCATTTTGAACATTGTCAGTACCTCCCTTGCTGCATGATCCATTCCCCAATCTCTAAAGGTTGCTGCCATTACAACAGTCCTTAAAAAGACTGGGTATGAAACTTCTGGCCTATCAACCTATCGGCACATTTCTAACATACCTTTTCTGGCTAAGGTTTTGGAACATGCGGTTGTATCAAAACTTCTCTCCCACTTGTCCCTCAACAAGTTGTTTGAACCTTTTTAGTCTGGGTTTCGGCAGGACGCAGTACTGAGAGTGCCTTGGTTCGCGTCATGCACAACCTCATTGTCTCTGTTGACACTGATGCCTTTACTATATTGGTACTGTTAGATCTGAAGTCTGCTTTTGATATGGTGTGTCACCCAACATTAATTGATAGAATGGAGACCTGCCTTGGTATCTCTGGTACTGTAATGAAGCACTCGCATTTTGAGGATCCATGTGCAGCTTTATTGAAACCAAAGTTGTACAAGCAGAGTCAATCACCAGCAAACACAATAGCAAAGGCAAGACAGTTCGTAATCCAATAGCTGGCATGGGTCGGGGTAGGCAGCAGACAATCTTTATCCAGTGGCAGGCGTAAGTCAAGGCAGGCGGCAAACAATCTTGAATTCCAGTAACCAGAGATCAGAGTCCAAAGACAAGCAGCAAACAAACACGAAAGGTATAGGCAATCCAGAGGAAATACACAGATATGCAGATAGTAGGCGATCCAGCTCAAAAATGTTAACCGGGGCCAAACAAGACTTCGCAAAGATCCAAGGAGGGTACATGACTTAAATAGCTCCCACAATGAAGTTCAGGTGTGCAAGTAATCAGCAACAGGCATGTGGGAAATGGAGTCCAAATAGGTTCAATATTCTGGGGAGGGAGCCCTCTGGTGGCGAACGTAAGAGTCTTCAGGAACCTCATTCGTTAGCAGAAGTCACTAACTGAATCTGAATCCAACAGTTTTGAATCTGCTTTCACTTCTGAACTACAACATGTACAACAGTAAAGGTGATTTGAGAGAATGGGTTTTTAAAATTCTAAAGAATATCATGGGACCCAAAATAGACTGGTCCAGAATCAATAACTGTGTACAAAGGAAAGAAAAAACTGTGAGTGAATACACTGAAAGGTTTTGTCAGTCAGCTGTAATTTACATTGGAATAGTTGATGATGCTGAAAGTGTGTTAGATGACAAGGGACCCCTAGTCCGCATCTGGTCAGATGGCCTTGTAGCAGAGTACAGAAAGGCCTTGCCATTCCTAGATCTAACTTGGTCTAACAGAACTCTCAGAAGTAACCTAGACAGGTTAGCAACATGAAAAAAAAGATGCTGATGTTAGAGGTAAAAGTGAGGGTAGCTGCAGCTACGTTTATATAGAGCAATAATACAGTAGGTGCCAATACAAAGTTACTTATTCCAAACAAAAGCTAGACCATTACCTGTTGAGAGAAAGGGTTAGTGTTCTTTTTTTAATAATTTTTTTGTCTGTCAAATATTCACCGAAGAAAAAGTAGTTTTTTGAATGTTGTGAGAGATGTGGTTGAGTTTAGAAGATTGTTCCATCATGAAGCAGTTGTGAATGAGCGGGAAAGAGTTTTACTGCTTTATGGGAAGGCAATACAGGACGCCGCTGGTTTTCTGAACTTGGGGATCTTGAGGTGAAGGAGTGCAGGGTGGTGTGAAAGTATGCCGGTGCATATCCAGTGATAGTCCTGTAGGCAAGCATTAGTGACTTGAATGTGATGTAGGCAGTGGAGAGAGATAAAACGGGCTTTCACATGAGCCCTTTTGGGCTGTTGGAAGACGAGGTGTGCTGCTGTGTTTTGAACCAGCTGAAGTGGTTTGATAGCCTTTGCAGGAAGACCAGCAAGGAGAGCATTGCAGTAGTCCAACATTGAGATTACTAGGGCCTGGACAAGGAGTTGTGCCGCATGCTCAGTGAGATAAGGTCTAACCTTTCTAATGTTGAATAAGGCATATCGGCATGACTGCATTGTCTTTGCAATTTGTTCATTGAAGGACAGCTGTTCATCAAATATGACTTTGAAGTTCCTGGCTGTTTTGGAAGGAGTGATTGTGGTAGTGCCAAAATGGATGGTGAGATCATGTTGGACCATGGGGTGTGCAGGAAACATGAGTAGGTCTGTCTTGGCAAGGTTCAGTTGGAGGTCATACTCTTTCATCTAAGCTGAGATGTCCTTGAGGCATTCCGTGATGCGAGCTGCTACAGTGCTATCGTCTGGGTGAAACGAGATGTAGATCTGGGTGGCGTCGGCATAACAGTTATACGAGAAGCGATGTGCCCTTATGATGGGTCCCGAGGATGTCGTATATATGGAAAAAAGATTTGGCCCAAGCACCGATTCCTGAGGGACCCCAGTGATCAAGTGGTGAGCAGTGGAAAGCGAGCCCCCCCATGACACCCTGGAGGATCTGCTGGAGAGGTAGGATTTGAACCAGCGGAGAGGAGAGCCTGACATTCCTAGTGATGACAGGGTTGCTAGCAGTATCTGGTGATTGAGAGTGTCAAACACTGCAGGTAGGTCTAGGAGAATATGGACGGAGGATTAAGATTCTGCCTAAGCCAGCCCCAGTGCCTATGTCCGCAGTACGCGCCCAATCGGTGTTGAACTGCCTGGAACACTTCAGGCAGTCAACGGTCCCCCTGAAACAGTTTCAGAAGCTCCTTGGACACATGGCGTCCTCGACAGGGGTTATGCACATGAGAGTGCTCCAACACTGGCTACAGAGTCGAGTTCCGAGGAGAGCTTGGCACACTGGCAGCAGGTGCATGGTGATAACTCCCCTCTGCCGACGCACACTAACCCCTTGTGTTTAACACTAACTCAGTAGCGAGTCTAGAGTTGCCTATCAATTTCCAAGAGTTGTGGGCTGTGCTACTTGCACTGAGGAGGCTACGACCTCTCGTGCAGGACAAGCACGTGCTGGTCCACATGGACAGCACTACACCCATGGTGCACATCAATCGTCAGGGTGGCGTACGCTCACGACTTGCCCAACGCCTCCTCATGTAGAGTCAACAGGTAATACGCTCCCTAGGGGCAAACCTATCCCAGGCAACCTGAACCAGACAGCCGACGTGTGTCTCCACCCCCGCGTATCCAACTCATTTGGATGCTGTTCGGGCAGGCCCAGGTACACCTGTTCACCTCCCGCGACACCCCCCCATTGCCCACTTTGGTACTCCCTGTCCGAGGCCATATGACTTATCACAGATAGCTCTAACCGGACCTAGTGCTACCAGACGTCTGTAGCCAGACGTTATCCCACTTCTGGTAACCCATGACCTCCCCCAGGTGGACCTCCACCTCGCGGTTAACTACTCAGTTCCATGCAATCTCCCCTAAGGGCGAGACCATATCTATGTCCACTCTATTCCTCCCCCATGGTAGAAAGTGGCCTCTGCAGCGCATCCCTAATTAAGGAAGTCGTGCTCACCTGGTGTTAACCCGATCCAGACGGCCTCTCGCCAGTAGAGAGCTATGGCCTCCGTCCATGAAAGGTTACCGGTCAGGGTGTACCCATCTTTCTCCAAGAAAACACTGGGACCCCCCGACCACCACACTGGAAGGTTGCAGTTTTCCGAAAGCCTTGTGCTGACACGCCCAGGCTTGCTACCGTCGCTTCACTAGAGAGTGTGACACGATACAACGTTGTACCATTACCCATAGGAACCCCATCTGTCGGCTCGACACAACGTCGAGAGACAGACAGAAAGGGACACCCTTATGCCACAACATGTATCGTCCTCTGCTGTAGTCGTGAGAGGCTCTAAGGCTCTTCAGAACAAAAGGTAAATGAATGCTGCACGCTGTCTTCCTTTTATACCGGATATCCGGGGGCGGAGACCGGCATGCAAATTTCATTAGCCAAATTTCCTTGGCCTCTTCTATAGTAGTCAGAGTTGATAGGTTCTCAAGGGCAAACCCCATCTGTCGGCTCGACACAACGTTTCGTTCCCTCCATCAGGGAACTGAGGTTATAGACGTAACCGAGACGATTTAAGTTAAAGGAGAGAGAAACACTGGTCTAATATTGAACAGACTAGAAATTCCTATATGCAATATTAATTATGTAAAACTTTCAAATTCTAATTCTAAAGCAGTCCCCCCGGCCAGGCAAATAGTGCAAAACAATATGCAAATGGTGGCGAGGAACCTAAAACTCCAATGGAGAAAAAATACTCCGAAGAACCCAGACCAAACCAGGGGATTACAGTTCCTCTCTGACAAAAGCTGCTGTATCATCACAAGATCGACATCGTTTGCACAATAAGGCAAAATAAAAAATAAATAAACGTACTAATAAGGTAAATTATGGATTTAAGATTATCATTAATAATCTAATAGCATTTGAATTTTTGTGGTGAAGTTGTGTCAAGTCGCCGCGTCCTTCTTTATCCAGCTTTATCATCTCAGCTCTTGTCAGGTCACCGCTTCCCATTCAACGCTTTGCCATCAGGTCTGGACATGAACTGCATCCTGCTCACTGTGGTAACCTTAGAACAATTAGACAAGACTGGCTGAGAGTAGAGAACTGTTCTGCACTCTTTGATGCAACAAGTTCATAATTTGTTGTTGGAAATATTCCTGGTTCCGGTTGATTTAAATAATGCAGCCTAAACCCTCAGAGGATTTATATTATCGAAGGGTAAAGTATTGAAGATTAAAAAGATCCGTCTTTAGTCTAGATTTAAACTGACAGAGTGTGTCTGCCTCCCGGACAGTGCAGGGAAGAATATTCCAAAGTTTAGGCGCTAGATAAGAAAAGGATCTGCCACCTGCACATGATTTTGAAATTCTAGGTATTACCAACTGACAGAATGCCTGAGAGCGTAATGCACGTGAAGGACTGTAATACAAGATGAGTTCACTCAAGTACAGAGGAGCTAAACCATGTAGGGCTTTTTATAGGTAATATGCAAGATCTTAAAGTTAATTTGATGCATTATAGGTGACCAGTGCAATATTGACAGAACCGGGCTAAGATCTCGAGCTCACCAGTTGGAGTTTATGTAATAAACCAGCAGGACAGCCATCTAACACTGCATTACCGTAATCTAGTCTTGATGTCATGAATGTATGAATGAACTTCTCTCTATCTGACAGTGACAGCATATGACGTAGTTTAGATATATTCTTAAAATGGAAAATGCATTTTACAGGTGTTGGCAACATGGCTCTCATATGAAAGATCACTATCCAATAGTTAAGCAGAATTCTCGGTTGCAAGACAGGACCCAGACGCAGACAGCAAGGGGTTATTTACATAAAGACTTTTCTAAAATTTACATTTCGTGGCGAGGCGCCCATTCCCTCATCAGCGTCGCCAGGGTAAACACGCAATCACCCACCCAGGTTTCTGGCCGTTCTGAAAGATGTGATGGTTGATGAGCCCAGTTTAATGGAGAAGATGTGATGGAGTTTAGGGTCGGACAGGATACAAGCAGTTCGGTTTTTGCAAGATCCAGCTGCAGGTGATGGTCCTTCATCGAGAGCGAAATGTCACTCAGGCATGCTGAAATGCGTGCTGAAACAGTCGGATTGTCAGGCGTATATGACAGATTGATTTGTGTATCATCCGCATAGCAGTGGTAGGAAAGCCATGTTTCCGAATGACAGAGCCAAGGGGTGTCATTTATACAGAAAAGAGCAACGGCCCAAGCAATGAACCCTGAGGCACCCCTGTATCGGGATGTTGGGACCTACCTGAAAGGTAAGACCTGAACCATTGTAGCACCATTCCGGAGACACCCATAGCCTTGAGGGACCGGGCCCGAACATGTTTTACGTTTGTATTTATATTTGTATTTATGTTTTGTTCGCCGGCTGTTATTATTTATATTAAATCTTTATTTTAACTGTCTTCCTTACAAACTTTGTTACACTGGTGCCGAAAGCCGGGAGGAAGGAGAGACATGCTGTCGGAGAGTCCTCGGCGCCGAGTGCCCTTGCGGACGCCCTTCGTCCACGCTGCCCGAAGCGGAGGCTCTGGGGAGACGGAAGTCGACAGTGTGGCTACCGTCAAAGCTTCGGTGGAACGGTGACCTTTGCTGCCGCGCCCCTGGGTCGAGGTCGGGTGGCTTTCGTCCAAGCGGAAGCGGGGGAGTTGCCGCTGTCCGCCAGAGGCCGGAGCCTGCGTCCGTCCCCCGAGGGGGAGGAGCAGGGGGCGTGAGTGCCGAGTGCGGCCACCGCCTGCCAGAGGCCGGAGTCTGCGTCATCCCCCCAAGGGGGAGGAGCAGGGGACTGGGAACCCGCCCCGACTCCCAGATAAAGGAGGAGCCACCGCCGGCCGCCAGGGGGCGGACAGTCGAGCCGTCCACCGAAGCACCAGGGCCACCGCCAAGGCACCGTGAAGGAGAGTTCTCCTGCTGGTTGAGGACCGAGAGGCAGCATGTCGGGGAACCGGACTATAATTTTTTTTTCCTCTCTCCCCTCTTTCTTTCCGGTCGCTCCGAGGGCTCCCGTCTCCGTTGTCTCATCGCTGCATACCCCACACCCCCCCCCCCCGAGAGAGGGAGCATGCACAGTCTCGGGGGTACCCCCGCCCTGTGAGGGGTGATGGGGGTATGTAGTGGAGTAGGCGGGGCAAGACCGTGGTTCGAGACCGGTGAGTAATTGTGAATGAGCGCCAGCTGTGCGCACACAGGGCTCGAATCAGGAGATTGGGAGCATATAAGATAACGAGGACCGGACCGTCGAAGAGAGAGGACCGGGCCCGAACATGTTTTACGTTTGTATTTGTATTTATGTTTTGTTCGTCGGCGATCGGCCGTGAGGGGCCACCGGCTGTTATTATTTAAATTAAATCTTTATTTTAACTGTCTTCCGGTTCCCACCTCCTTCCTTCCATATCTTGAATCTTGTTACCTTCCCAGACAATCGCTTGATCTTCAACTCTATTCATATGGATATATGAAGCATCTGCATCTCCGTGTAGCAATAATTATAAAACTGGTATACATTTTATTATTAAAGAGGTCCGATATAGGTGAAGCTGTACATATTTATTTTCAAGCCACAAATCATAGAGCTGCATTCATAGCTTTTTGAGCCTCGAGGATGGCTCGAGCATCTGGTCGAAGGTAGCGTGCGTAAGCGGCATCGTCCCATGGCCTTCAAAGTGGAAACAGTGGCGGAAGAAGCCGGTGCTGATGCGGCAGCGATGCGCAGCGAATGTGCAGTATAACGGTCAGGAGGGAGCCCACAATATTGGCAAAGCAGACGAAGGAGGGTGGCAAACCAGCCCCTGGACACAGGCTTATCTTCCTCTGTGGCAAATAATGGGTCTTTCGGACCACCGTGTGAACATTTTTTCAGGTAGGCCAACATGGAAGACAAAGGACAAAATGCAGTGTAACTTTCAGAGATGAATACGACAGTTCCTTCTTGATTTCTATCCGATTTTGAATGTTTGAAGTGAGGTGAAGTGGTGAGCATAGTTTGATAAATCTAGAACTGTCAACGGTCATGTGATGGATTATAAGAATCTTTAGTAATAAACTCGCCACCTAGCAAAATATTCCAGCAATAGGCAAGGCAAGGCAAGGCAATTTTATTTATATAGCACATTTCATACACAGTGGCAATTCGAAGTGCTTTACATAGAAGAAATAAAAATAATAAAAATAAATAAGAGTAATTAAAACAGTTTATAAAAGTAAAATACAGTACAGTACAGACAGTCGGACGAACATTGGCACAGTGCTCATTCATTAAATGCATAGCTAAACAGATGCGTTTTGAGTCTGGATTTGAAAGTGACTATTGTAGGAGCACATCTGATCTCCTCTGGAAGCTGGTTCCAGCTGCGGCTGGCATAATAGCTAAAAGCAGATTCGCCATGCTTTGAGTGAACCCTTGGTATTTCTAGCTGATATGATCCTAGTGATCTGAGTGATCTGTTGGGTTTATATTCATTGAGCATATCTGCAATGTATTGAGGTCCTAGGCCATTGAATGATTTATATACCAGTAATAATACTTTAAAATCAATCCTAAATTTAACTGGGAGCCAGTGTAAAGACCTGAGGACTGGTGTGATATGTTCATATTTTCTAGTTCTGCTCAGAATCCTGGCGGCAGCGTTCTGTATGAGCTGCAACTGTCTAATGGTCTTTTTGGGAAGGCCAGTGAGGAGTCCGTTACAGTAATCCACCCTGCTGGTGATGAAAGCATGAACAAGTTTCTCTAAGTCTTGTCTGGAAACAAAGCATCTAATTCTTGCAATATTTTTCAGATGGTAGTATGCTGATTTGGTTATTGCTTTGACATGACTACGGAAACTAAGGTCTGACTCTAGTGTCACACCAAGATTCCTGACTTGATTTTTAATTGTTTGACCCCTAGAGTGAAGGTATGCGTTCACCTTGAGAACTTCATCTTTGTTTCCAAATGCAATTGCTTCAGTTTTGTCTTTGTTTAATTGAAGAAAGTTTTGACACATCCAATTGTTGACTTCATCGATGCATTGGCACAGGGAGTCAATGGGGCTGTAATCGTTAGGCGATAGAGCTAAGTAGATCTGTGTGTCGTCTGCATAGCTGTGGTAAGCAATTTTGTTCTTTCTCATTATTTGGCTCATTGGGAGCATATACAGGTTGAACAGGATTGGCGCAAGAATTGAGCCTTGAGGGACTCCGCATGTCATGGATGTCCACTCAGACTTATGATCTCCTATACTCACATAATAACCTCTCCCATCTAAGTATGACCTGAACCATTTTAGGACTATCCCAGAAAGCCCCACCCAGTTTTCCAGCCTGTCAAGAAGTATGTTATGATCGACAGTGTCAAATGCAGCACTGAGGTCGAGTAGTATCAGCACTGATAATTTTTCTGAATCAGTATTTAAGCGAATATCGTTTATTATCTTTATGAGCACTGTCTCTGTGCTGTGATGTGGTCGGAAACCAGATTGAAAATTGTCAAAGTATCCATTCGCGCATAAGAATTTATTCAGCTGATTGAAGACAACTTTTTCAATGATCTTGCCTATGAAAGGAAGATTTGAGATCGGTCTATAGCTGCTTAATATGGTCTTATCCAGATTGTTCTTTTTCAGGAGGGGCTTTACAACTGCAGTTTTCAGGGAGTTTGGAAAACTCCCAGAGAGAAGTGAGGCATTTACCACTTCTAGAAGATCTGCTTCTAAGCTGTTTAACACACTTTTGAAAAATGATGTGGGAAGTGTGTCAAGAGAACAGGTTGATGTTTTAAGGTGTTGTACGGTTTCTTCCAAAATTGTGCCATCAATTTCTTTGAAGTCAGACATAGTAACAACTTTCTCAGGTGGTTTGATTATCTGTCTAACCCCAGGGCAACTCAAGGATGTGCTGATCACCTTTCTGATATTATTGATTTTCTCACAGAAGAAAGAAGCAAACTCACTGCACTTGTTGTCTGAGAGCATTTCACTGGGAATCTGGTTTGGCGGGTTTGTCAGTCTCTCTACAGTAGCAAAAAGAGTGCGTGTGTTGTTTAAATTACTGTTTATAATATTTGAGAAGAAAGTCTGTCTAGCTTTGCCTAGTTCCATATTAAAAGCATGTAGGCTGTCTTTGTAGATGTTATAATGGACTATGGTTTTGTCTTCCGCCATATGCGTTCTGCTTTTCTGCATTGTCTTTTCATATTTTGCACTGCTGTTGAGTTTCTCCAAGGTGCTTTTTGTCTGCCACTCTTCTTCCTGACTTTCACAGGAGCAATATCATCAATTACAGTTTTAACTTTTGAGTTAAAGGAATCAAGGAGAAAATCAACAGAGTCTGCAGATATGCTTGGTGTTGAGGATATAGCCTTCATAAATAGTACACTAGTGTTCTCATTTAAGCATCTCTTCTTGACAGACACAGACCTAGCTTCAGTGGCAGGAGAGATCAATATATCAAAGAAAATACAGAAATGATCAGACAGTGCTAAATCCTTGATAACAATCGATGAAATGTTTAGACCCTTACTGATAAGTAAATCTAGAGTGTGCCCACGATTGTGTGTGGGTGCATGTACATGCTGAGTAAGATCAAAAGTTTTTAAAACAGTATTGATTTCTTTTGCCATATTGGTTTCTGCATTATCTATGTGGATGTTAAAATCTCCAGCAATGGCAAAACAGTTAAACTCTGAGGTAATTGTCGATAACAGTTCTGTAAAGTCCTCAGCAAAGGCTGGAGAGTATTTTGGAGGCCTGTAAATAATGATAAGTAAAATGCGTGGAGCACCTTTTAACACAATACCCAGATATTCGAAAGACAAATAATTACCAAATGATTTTTGCTTACATTGATAGATATCTTTAAAAAGAGCAGCTAGACCCCCACCTCTCTTAACAGCTCTGCAAACACTCATAAAAGTAAAGTTAGGGGGGGCTGCTTCATTTAGGATTGTTGCACTGCAGCTGTCTTCTAGCCAGGTTTCATTCAGAAGCATAAAATCCAGATTGTTTGTGGTTATTAAGTCGTTGACTAGAAGTGATTTATTTTTAAGTGAGCGGATGTTAAGGAGTGCTAACTTAACAGTCTTACTTATCCCCACAGCAATATTAGTTCGACGTGTAATAGGCACCAGATTAGTTAGGTTTGCAGTACGGCTATTGAAGGCCTTAGACTTTCTATCTTGTAATAGAACAGCAATAGAGGAAGATGCAGGCACACTGGGTTCCCGCTTGTTCTGTAAACATTTGAGAAAGTTACTGTTATCAAAACGGGGACCCGACACACATCACTGAGAGCTGGTATCAGTTGTTTTCGGTTCACCTCGAGCAGATGAAGGAAGGTGTGGGGCCTGGCGTTGTGGCAGAGGCCGAAGAATTCTCAAAGGAGCGGTAGGGCGAGCTGGGCCCGCAAGCTTTGCTGCAGGCTTCGAAGTCGGTGGTAATGGAGCCTGTCTTTTTTTGGTTGTTATCTGGGGGCTTGCAGCAGAAGAGTGGGATAGTCTGGTTCCAGCATACACCAGTTCTTCCATTTTCTGTGAGAAGCACAGAAGGGGCGAGGCTGGTGAGAGGGAAAAGGTGTCTGGTGAAAGGTCCCGTTGCTCTGCTGTTATCGGAGGTTGTGATATGCTGTCCTGGCTTCCCTGGTTTTTTTCCAGGAAGTCGTCCTTGGGTGCTGAATCTTCAAGCAGTTCTGATATGTCTGTCTGTGATGAGCTCTGTGGGCAGGGCTCAGCTGAGATTGTGTCCGTGAGCAGGGGTTGTTGTGGCGGAGTGGTGTTATCATGTCCATTTTGCTGCTGAAGTGAAGTCCCATGGTCATTCATACTGTGTCCAGATGTGTGTGTGCCGTTCAGATTGAGTGGATTGGCACAAACTGCAGAAGGATGATTGAGGGAGAAGTAAATATTATCCTTTAACACTATTGAACCAAGTTTATTTGGGTGATGCCCATCCCGATGAAAGAGTTGTCTCTGACTCCAGAAAAGATTGAAATTGTCAATGAAGTTCACTCCTTTTATATTGCAGGTTTTTTGCGGCCACGTATTTAGCCCAAGTAACCGTGAAAACCTGTTTGTTTCTCTTGCTGGGAGAGGTCCACTGATGAATGTTTGAACTTTCAGTCTTTCAAGTGTTTCAAAAAGTTCATTGAAATCCTTCTTAAGGAGTTCTGACTGCTCTTTATGAATATCATTCTTCCCCACATGAATGATGAGTTGATTTGCAGTCTTATGTTTCATCAGAATATTCTGAAGTTCCCTGTTAACATCAGAAGTTGTTGCTTGTGGAAGGCAGCACGTAGTTGTATCCCTGCCGCTAATGTTTCTGATTATGGAGTCCCCCACTATCAGAGTCCTGGGCTCTGCTGCTCTCTGAGCGGAGTGCCGGTGTCTGCTCAACCTTGAGCGCCAGTTAGCATCAGTGTTAGCTACTGGCCCATTCAGTCTGTGTTCGATCACATTCATCACGTTTGTGGATTCCTCATTTACATTCATTAGCACTTCAAATCTGTTCTGAAGATGTATAGGCGGTGGTAGGAGACTAGTGTTTGCAATCCTTGTCAGAGCTGTATCTGGGGTAGAGGATGCTACTGCAGTAATATGTGATGCTCGTGACAGTCTGATGTCTCGAGTGCCTTTGGGTCTCGCTCCCTGTTTGTGCCATCGATTAGTAAGTCGATCGGCTTGTTTCTCTACCTGTCGAGGAGCACTAGTTTTATGGGACTCACCGGTATGCTGAGGGTGTCCATGACGAAGCTCCGTTGTGTGCTCCGTCTGGTTTGGTGGTCTCGTAAGTAACTTTGTTTCAAGAACTGCAATCCTTTGTAAAAGTCTGTGGCAGTTTGTGCAGCAAGTAGATTCCAGAAGAGGCATTTTCTCTTATCCTTTGGGCAGTTGTGTTTTCCTTTCCCGGAATGTAAGCTGGTCGGGTAAAAGAATTCTCAGTTTTTGTAGTAATCCAAACTTTGTCGTATGAGCACTGTGCTGATTTGCTAAAGTTAAAATTAGGTGATAAAAGGAAATAAAATAAAAGAAGAAATAGGGGATAAAATGTCAAAGCGATAGAGCAAAGCGCGGAGCAGTAAGCGTGAGTGTCCGAACAGTAGCTGAGCAGGAAGTAATTAGATCAGTGAGAGAGAGAAAGGGGAAACTTATCATTGGCTTGGGGTTTTTCTCTTTTAAGACCATTTAGCAGAAAACGAATCGATGAATTTCCTAATAGGCTGATGCTGAGATGGATCCAGGCAGCGCAGGTGGAACTGGATGCCGGCAATCATATTTTTTATGCTAGAAGGCTGCATTTTTTTCGATTCAAAACAATGAACAATAAAAGCACTGACACATGAATTATAAACTGGAATAACAGATATGTGTTGTGAAGTGAGTGACTCATTGCCACGTCATCCTCATTATGTATATAGCCAATGGGGTACCGCCCTTAGCGCATATAGACTCTGTGTTAATGCCTGCTGGGATGCGTCATTGTCGAAAGCCCGCCCCTTGTCTTCATCCCAAGAGACCGCGGAGGTATGCGTTTCAGATGTGCAGCTGGTTGTTTTGATTTTAGTATTAGGTGATGTTGCATTTTTTCTTTATTTGTATTTGTTTAGAGTGACACTCGGCCATCAAGGCTGCTCTTTGGTGACATCCACACATCCACATTGTAAGTCTTAATGTTGCAATGTAACTTTACTGGAAGTTTATTTATTTGAATGATCTGCAATGCATTTTAGTGTGGCGTGCCTTCGGGCTTCCATCGGTGTGGCATCTCTTAGTACTCGTGTCGGAGTGCCATCTGTTTGTTGACTCACTAACAGATCCATCGTATGACTTTGTGCCTGTGATTACGCGTGTGTGTGCGTGTGTGTGCCGATATTCAATCAGAGTTCATTAGCTATCGTTTCTTTTTAATCTGCAATTGTTTTAATTGGATGATTAATAAATATTTGTTTAGAAAATGTATTTGCTCTCGTTAAAGCCAGGTTGAGCAGCTTTATTTACAACTTGCTGTCAGTAACCCTTGCTTTTCGAGCCACGTCTGCTGCTTTGGGGGAAACCAAACTTACTTGGGATCCCAGCTCGTCTGTTGCTCTGGCGATCTGTCTTGGGCTCTACTGGGCCTTAAAGGGTTTTTGTTTCTGTTATTTCATAATTTTGTTTTTGTTTATGTGCTTGTCTTAATTAGTCCTTTAGCTGCATGATCCTCGCTGTTTAATGAATTCTTGCAGGGATTGATCGCAGCCAAATAGTCTTGTCATTAAAAGTTTTTGTGACAGATTGTGTGATTTCGTGACGTGACCATATCGTCTGGAATGTGTATTCTTTTGTCATAAATAGTTGTTGTTTTCTGTCTTTGTTTAAGTGGATTGTTTATCTTTTATTTCTGTATTCTGCAGGAGCTGGGTATGCCAGGAAGTGGGCCGGTGGTAGCTGCACGGCCTTCACCTTAACACTAGGGGTTATTAGTGCTGTGTTATTTCTGATCACTATTTGTAGTGGAGCGTGACTTTTGAATGCTGGTGTTTCTGCCGTATGCAGCCATAGCTAGCCTGCTTTCGGAGCCTCAGCTGTTTAAGTCGTAAGACTTCTGTAGTGATCTATCTTTTTCGTCTTTGTTTACGGATCGAGACAATTTATTGTGAGTTATTACTTGGTTAATTCTTTTCTTTAATAAAAAGCTGCCCGAAATTTGAAGTTACCGATGACTGATGACCAAGTGAGGCGCCTGATGAACCTATTTATGAATGGCACTGAGGATCGACCCTTGTTAATTATATGAACCGTCTACTCATTGTCACAAAAGAAAAGGATTTGTTTCCTAGCCCAGTGTTTACCCCATAAAATACAAGCTATTATGATAGGATATAGTTCCCACAGAGCGGTTGACAACATTTCATCTGGTGCATGTTGCAGCTCATTTGGCCAGGTGCTAGCAAACCATTAAAGACCCCCCAAAACCGGCGGAAGGCGCAGCATCTGTTTACAATTTAAGTCGTCATTATAGAAAAAAGAGATGCCATTCCAACTGTCGATGAGCAAAGACCAGAAGCAGAGATCTGATCTGCAGCCTGCATCTAAGGTAACTATGTCCTTAAGACCCTTGACGGACTTTTAGAGGTTAAAAAGCCTTGCTATGAAGGACCAGCCCTGGGGAATATTTTGCATTGCAAAATTGAGGTGGCCTTACAACGAAAGCAAATCTCTTTTAGAAAGAGACGTTGACGCAAGCATTTCTCATGACTTCTCTTATGTGATTACATTTTTCGATGGGAAGTGAGGCTTGCATGAGATTGGAATCCAAAGTGATGCCAAGAAACTGAATGACTTTGAGGGGACCTATCGTTTTTTCGTCAGAGATACAGCGATCTGGCTTCGAGTGTGGTTGTGGATAATCTACTAGCAAGAATTCGTCTAAAAATTGAAGCACGAAAGGCAATTTGCAGTAGTTGATTAGAATCCAACACAACGCTTCTGACAGTGAATTAAATATTTTTGGACTGCTGCGACAGCCGAAGGTAAGCCTAACAGAAAAATACAATTAATTTCTCCATTTAACACCAAATAAAGGCCACTGTGATGGATGTAAAGGGATGATTTTAAAGGCGTCTGAGATATCTGCCATGGCTACCCAAGCACCTCTCCCTGCTTGCTTAATGAATTTAATTGCGTCGTCAACAGAGACATAAAATAGAGAAAAAGGGGCGGAAGGAATAAGATAATACTTTAAAACTTTGAGTATTGTCATTGTGAGGGGTGGTGAGATCAATAATTAATCGCTTTTTTTCAAGAATAGTTACGGGTAGCGATTACTATGGGATTAATTCTAAGAGTTGTGAAGGGGGATGTATCAAACGCCCCGATCATGAAACCTTTCTTAACCTCTGTGACGGCCCGAATCGTGGCCTCACAAGAGCGGTAATGTGGATGTATCAATAACACACACACACATGCATTTACATGAAGGACATACATTTAAGAGTAAGCTTTAGTTAAACGTTTATTCATTTTCATTTGTTTCATTATGATAGCTCACAGTAACCACAGGAAACGTATCATATTCATTCATTCTTTATTGTCGGGTTTGATTACATTTACAACACAAATTTATATGCATAGTTACTGATTTGGAGTGCACACAAATTAGTTACTGTGTATATGTCACTTATATTTGTTTCTATTTTTGAGTTAAGTTTACCGTGATGAACTTCAGACATGGTCCGCTGCAGCCGCATCTTGGTGCAATGAGGATTAGAGTCCGGGCGGGAACCGAACCTAAGCCTCATTGATTCCGTATTATTGGGTCCGGACATACTTTTGCTGGAATTGGCCGGGGGAGGAAGGAATGTCAATGTATTTATTAGTTGATTTAGTTAGTTGTATATTAATGATATTTTGATTATATTTGGCTTTCCTTATCTTTATTTATAATATGTCTTTGTTTCATTTTGATTTTGATGTATGTAAGCTTATATGTGATGTGTAAAGTTAAATTGTTCCCCTCCTAATTTGTAATGGGCCCCTCCTTTTCTTTAAAAGCTGTTGCTTTGTTCATTTGGGGGGGCAGTTTTGGTTTGTTTGGTTGGTTTTTGTCTAGCTGTCTGATCTCATTTTCTGTTTGATTATTTTATTTTTGTTGTAAGGAATTTATGAGTACTTTTTTTCTCGGGTTCAAATAAAGACCCGTTTTTTTTGCGCAAAGCTTGTGTTCCTTGTTCTTGGCCTCTCGGTCCCTCACATATGGTGGCAGCGGTGGGATCTTTCAGGCAGACAAGGACACAAAGCTGTGTTTTGTTCTTTTCTGGCCCTCGAGGCTGTTTTTTTTTTCCCCTAGAGGATATGAGTCGTACCTTAAAGAAAGGTGGGCCTAAGGCTCCTCCCTTGCAGCACGAAGAAGAGAGAGGTGAGGAGGACCAGGACATGGTAGAAGGAGCTGAAGGAGGCGAGGTAATGGGAGACCGAGACGTTTCGGTGACTGGGTTGGCAAATCTGCTTCGAGCCCATATGGCCCGGATAGAGGGCCGGGAGACTGCAAGGCAGCAGGAGCAGATGGATCAGGAGCGACGGTTTAAGGCTCTCCAGCACCAGTTTGGCCTTTTGCAAATAGAGGTCCAAGCACGCACCTCTTCCAACCTTCCCTTGCCTGATGTTGACCAGGAGTCTTTGGAAAGGCCTGATGGGGATCATATAGATTCTGATGGAAACTTAGGGGTTTCAGTTCATCAGCAGAGTTTTAATCAGGCTGGGAACAATATGGGCCCACCATTATCTCAGATACCTCGATTGGAGAAACTGAGTGATACTGATGAAGTAGAACACTTCCTTGTTACTTTTGAAAGGATTGCAGTTGCTTGTAGGTGGACTAAAAGTGACTGGGTTTGGCATTTAATCCCTTTGCTGACTGGTAAAGCAAGAGCAGCTTATGTCCATATGGATGTGAACGAGTCTACTGACTATGATAAAGTGAAAGACGCTATATTAAGGAAATATGATGTCAATGCTGAAACTTATCGACAAAAGTTCCGTTCCTTATCAGTAGATCCATCAGAGAGTCCCATAGAGCTTTATAACCGGCTCAAAGAACTCTTTGGAAAGTGGATCCAGCCTAAGAGTAAACAAGTGGAAGAGGTGAGTGAAATCATCATTTTGGAGCAATATCTTAGAATGTTGTCCCCTGAACTCCAGGTGTGGATTCGCGAGAGAGACCCTAAAACCGCAGCTGAAGCAGCGTCTTTGGCGGATGTGTTTGTTGCGGCCAGAGGAAAGAGTAAGCCGTGGGCTTGGAAACCAGTCAATGACCGTCGTTCTCTCGACATGCCTCACTTTCAGCAAAGGAAGGTGGAGGGGTCTGGTAAGCCCTATATGAGGAATCCTACTTCATCCAAATTGAATTTTGCTCCTAAACGACCTCCCATATGTTATCTGTGTGGACAAGAAGGGCACACTAAACCAAATTGTCCGAAGATCTCAGCTCAGCTTACACAGCTATGTTTTGTGCCAAGGAGGAATGTAATCAAATCCCCAAGCTCTTTGAGAACTACAAATGTGGAGATAAATGGTGAGAAATTGACTGCTTTGATTGACACCGGTAGTGATCAGACTCTGGTAAGAAGAAAGTTCATATCACCCTCTTTGATCAGTACAGTCAACAAATTGCCTATTTTCTGTGTACATGGAGATGAGAGATTGTTACCAACCGCCAATGTGTATGTCAAGATAGAGGAACAGACTTACCTGATGAAAGTGGGGGTTGCTGATAACTTGTCTTTTCCTGTGATTCTGGGTCGAGATATACCAGTGCTGCTGGAGTTGTTGCAACCGGCTTCACAGTGTAACGTGGTGGTGACCAGAGCAAAGGCGAACCAGTTGGAGGGGATTGAACACCCACTAAGTACTTTACCTTTCTTCAATGCAGATATTGAATCCGGGGTGTCGAAGACGAGAAAGACTAGAAGAGAAAAAAGACAAGAAAAGGTAAAATATGCCGCTCATTCGGAGAGTGAAGATTTAGCATGTGACTTACCTGTGAACTTCCAGATGCCCACCAATATCATTCAGATGCAGCAGGAAGATGATAGTCTCACAGAGTGCTTTGCTAGAACTGCAGAGGTAAGAGAGAAGCCTCTAGATGACACTACGGCCAGATATGTAGTAATGAAGGGGATACTCTATCGGGAGATTGGAGTCCAGAAACAACTTGTGGTTCCACAGTGTGTTCGAGATATGGTGTTACATCTGAGTCACTCGATTCCTTGGGCTGGCCACCTGGGGAAAAACAAGACTGCTGCAAGAATCAAGAAGTGGTTTTTCTGGCCCGGTTTGAAAGTAGATGTGGCCCAATTCTGTAAAAGCTGTCCTGTTTGTCAGAAGGTTTCCCTCAGACGTCCGTCAAAAGCACCACTACAACCACTCCCTATTATTGGCACTCCATTCGAGAGGCTTGGGATGGATGTCGTTGGACCTGTGGAGAGGAGTCGCTCAGGGAACCGTTTCATGCTGGTGATAACGGACTACTCCACCAGATACCCAGAGGTATTCCCATTAAGATCTGTGAAGGCGAAACCTGTAGCTACTTCTTTGGTCCAGTTATTTTCCAGGGTCGGATTTCCTGCAGAAATTCTAACCGATCAGGGCACTAATTTCATGTCTACCTTGTTGAAGCAGGTTTACCAGCTCTTAGGAATTAAGAGTCTGCGTACTACTCCTTATCATCCCCAAACGGATGGGTTGACTGAGCGATTTAACCAGACTTTGAAGCAGATGTTAAGGAAGTTTGTCAGTGAGACTGGTCAAGACTGGGATCAATGGTTGCCCTATCTTCTATTCGCTTATCGGGAAGTCCCTCAGGCTTCCACAGGTTTTTCTCCTTTCGAGCTGTTGTATGGCCGTGATGTCAGAGGCCCATTGGCTCTGCTCCGGGAGCTGTGGGAAGGGAGTCCTGAAAAAGAGCCCACCGGGGTTGTTTCCTATGTTTTACAGATGAGGGAACGTTTGCAGAAGATGACCGGTTTGGCTCAGAATCATTTGGCAGAAGCCAGGGAAAAGCAGAAGACTTGGTATGACCCTCTGGCTCGAGAAAGGGATCTGGAGGTTGGTACAAAGGTACTTGTCATGTTGCCTAGTCGAGAGAGTAAACTACTTGCAAAGTGGCAGGGTCCTTACGAAATCAAGAAACGCCTGGGTCCTACGACTTATGAAATCAGTATGCCGGGTCAAGATCGATCTAGTCGTGTTTTGCACGTCAACCTGTTGAAAGAGTGGGTTCCTCGTCCTGAGAAGTCAAAGTCACTGATGATTCGCTGTGTTGGAGAGGAAGAATCTGATGAGCAGTATCTGCCACAGCCAGTTCCTGGGGACATCGGGCTAGATCATCTGACAGCTTCTCAGCGGTCTCAAGTACAAGTTCTCTTCACTTCGAAGGTATTTTCTGAATATCCCGGGTTTACCAACTTGATTGAGCATGGTGTAATACTGAAACCTGATGCTGTCGTGAAACGCCAGAGCTATAGGATACCTGAAAGATTGCAGGTGACCTTGCAGGAAGAAGTAGACCTTATGCTCCGCTTGGGTATTATTGAGCCTTCGAATAGTGAGTGGTGTCACCCCATAGTCCTTGTGCCAAAAAAAGATGGGAGTATAAGGTTCTGTATAGATTTCCGATATCTCAACTCAGTATCACAGTTTGATTCCTACCCTACCCCTCGCATAAGTGACCTAATTGATCGTTTGGGCCAATCCAAATATCTCACAACAATGGACCTTTCTAAAGGCTATTGGCAAATTCCACTGACTCCATCCTCGCAGCCTTTGACTGCATTCCGAACACCAAGGGGCCTTTTCCATTTTAAGGTGTTACCTTTTGGTCTTCATGGGGCCGTGGCGACGTTTCAAAGGTTAATTGACCAAGTATTACGTGGCTTAACTTTTGCTGCTGCATACCTTGACGATATTATCATTTACAGTAACACCTGGGAGGAACATGTGCAACATCTTACAGAAGTCGTGCGGCGTCTTCAGAATGCCGGCCTAACTGTCAACCCCACCAAGTGTGCTGTAGCTAAACAAGAGACTGAATACCTGGGTTACGTCATTGGCCAGGGTGTTGTGCGACCGCAGGTGAAGAAAGTTCAAGCTTTAGAGAAGAGTGCATTACCCCAGACACGTAAGGACCTGCGATCATTTTTGGGGGTTGCTGGATTTTACCATCGCTTTGTCCCTAACTTTTCCAGCAGGGCTGCTCCGTTAACGGACATGGTGGGGGCACGTTGCCCGAACCAATTGCAGTGGACTGAGGAGAGATTGAAAGCTTTCGGGGACATCCAGGGAGCTTTGACAACTAGTGCTGTGCTACACAATCCTGATTTTAGTCGTCCTTTCGTTGTACAGACTGATGCCTCTGAGAGGGGAGTAGGAGCCGTTCTATTGCAAGGACCACCAGAGAGTCGACAGCCAGTGGCCTACATTAGTCGTAAACTGTTTCCGAGAGAAGTACGTTATTCAACGGTGGAAAAAGAGTGTTTGGCCATAAAGTGGGCGTTGGATTCCCTACGATACTATCTACTAGGCCGTGAGTTTACTCTAGAGACTGATCACAAAGCATTGCAGTGGTTGGAGAAAATGAAGGATTCTAATGGAAGGATTACAAGATGGTATCTCGCCATGCAGCCCTTCAGATTCAAGATACAACACGTTTCTGGTAAAGTCAACGTTACTGCTGACTATCTATCCCGATCTACTGGCGAGATTCCTGAAGTGGGGGGAAATGTGACGGCCCGAATCGTGGCCTCACAAGAGCGGTAATGTGGATGTATCAATAACACACACACACATGCATTTACATGAAGGACATACATTTAAGAGTAAGCTTTAGTTAAACGTTTATTCATTTTCATTTGTTTCATTATGATAGCTCACAGTAACCACAGGAAACGTATCATATTCATTCATTCTTTATTGTCGGGTTTGATTACATTTACAACACAAATTTATATGCATAGTTACTGATTTGGAGTGCACACAAATTAGTTACTGTGTATATGTCACTTATATTTGTTTCTATTTTTGAGTTAAGTTTACCGTGATGAACTTCAGACATGGTCCGCTGCAGCCGCATCTTGGTGCAATGAGGATTAGAGTCCGGGCGGGAACTGAACCTAAGCCTCATTGATTCCGTATTATTGGGTCCGGACATACTTTTGCTGGAATTGGCCGGGGGAGGAAGGAATGTCAATGTATTTATTAGTTGATTTAGTTAGTTGTATATTAATGATATTTTGATTATATTTGGCTTTCCTTATCTTTATTTATAATATGTCTTTGTTTCATTTTGATTTTGATGTATGTAAGCTTATATGTGATGTGTAAAGTTAAATTGTTCCCCTCCTAATTTGTAATGGGCCCCTCCTTTTCTTTAAAAGCTGTTGCTTTGTTCATTTGGGGGGGCAGTTTTGGTTTGTTTGGTTGGTTTTTGTCTAGCTGTCTGATCTCATTTTCTGTTTGATTATTTTATTTTTGTTGTAAGGAATTTATGAGTACTTTTTTTCTCGGGTTCAAATAAAGACCCGTTTTTTTTGCGCAAAGCTTGTGTTCCTTGTTCTTGGCCTCTCGGTCCCTCACAACCTCCTTCCCTAACTATAAATCTACTACTTCAGGTTCTTTATAAGCAGAAAGCAAGTTATTGCAGACAAAAGAGGACTTTGGTAACAGACATAATCCTGCAAAAAAAACATGGACGAGACCGGTTAACAAATAATTGACGAAACAGCGAGTAGGATGATTTGTCAATGCTCTTCCCAGCTTGGGGACGTTGATTGGAGTTGAAGGTTTTATTTCTTTTTCTCCTTCCTCAGAAAGCGGGTTTGTCTTGGGCAAACTGATTTTGGATGACCATCCCTGCAGTAACTACAAGCATGAATACATTTACAACTATAAAATTTTGAAACATTTTCATTAAAATTGTAGCACATTGGAGTTGCAAATGGCATCACATTAGAATCGCCAGGCTGGGGACTTTGGCCATGCTGTTGCAGGGACACAGTATTTGGGCACAGATTGGATGTGTGAGAGTGAGTGCCACAAATCGAGCAGGAAAGAGCTTGGTGACCACTGAAAAGTCTGCTGATAAGGGCCAAATCGACTACGGACCAGTCCAGTCTTCGATTGAATCGCTGAATGTACATTGCGGATTTAGCGGAGAAGGTTTTATGATACTCATAGAAGAGAGTTCCATCATAGGTCAGAGCAAGGTCGGATATAATGGCAAAATTCGTGTCCAACTCTGCCCTACGAGCAGGATAAACTTCGCATATTACAGCAGCCGGCGAAAAGAATGGAGACCTGGTGGACACGGGAACTGCACTTCCCATGGTCCTCCGCGGGACGGCCGTTGGCATGACGTCATCATCCTGCTCAGGATCATAGGGCTGCAGCAATCTAGCCGATCTGAATTGCGATGTTGACGGACAGTGGAAACGGGGATCTGCCAGATCGCGGGTTTTCAAACCTGATTCCATATCCTGAATTCTGGAGTTCATGTCGGAGAGCAAAGACTGGATACTGGACAATGCTGACAACACTGGGATGTTGCTTTGGACCGGAGTGGATTGTTTGGGCTAAACCGGCGGGACCAGCTCCCCGTTTAGGTTTAACGTAAGCCTCAGCCGGAGTGGGTGCGGGTTCTGAGTTTTTTATCTTTTGGGTGTTTTTCCTGCTGGATAAAGGAGGAGGTATGTCAACGACATGACATGTCAACGTTCCCACAGAATAGAATAAACAAATCCTCGTGAGTAGCTCCCGTCGGAACCGGAACATTGCTCTTAAACAATATCTCCAATATCTTAGGCAGTGGCCAATCATTAATGCAGTGAAGACTGGAGGACTTGCTTGCCATGCGAGAGCTCCGACGGACTGAAACAGCTGTTGCCGGGATTCTTCAATAGGTTCAAAGTACCACGGATCTTCGTCATTTGCGGCGAAAAACATTATGAAGAATCGGGTGAGTAAAGTCCAAAATATGAATAATCTCATTGCGAAGGGAAATGCCAAGGAAAAAATCGCTTGGCAAAGCAGCAATCATTAGAAGCAGTGAGGCAGGCTTGACTGAACCGATATTTAAATAGGGCGCGCAGTTGAGAGAACATTTTAGATCAGCTGATGGGCTGGGTTAGGGTTGTGATCAGCTGATAACCTAGCTTGACTACAAGGCCTGCCGGAAATAACAATGATGCTTAATTTATATACTCAGAAAAACCACCATAATCTTGTTCTCCTCTCTGGGTCACAGAACTTTAACACAGGCTCCTGTGTCAGATTCCATTTCAGTTTCATAAAGCATTGTTCCTGCTCATGTGACCAGATCCATTCCTTCTTTTGATCAAGAAGACTCCTGAGAGGTGCTGGCTGTGCTGACAGCTGTGCGACAAAATTGCCGAGATAGGTGACCATCCCTAGAAACGTCTGACCACATCTATGTTGTTTGGTCTTTCCATGTCATTGATTGCTGTCGTTTTTCTCGGGTCGGGCTTCACCCCCTCTTCACTGGCAAAATCTCCCACAAAGGTAAGTGTTTCAACTCCAAACTCCCATTTGTCTTTGTTAAGCTTCAGATTCACTTCCCTTGTCTTGTTTAGCACTTGTCTCAGTCTTCTCGGTCTTCATAGTCGACCCCCAGACTATGATGTCATCCATCGCTGTCTCTACTCCTGGTATGTGCTCAAGAATCATGTGAATGGTTTTATGGTAGACTTCAGGCGCTGATAAGATAGCATACGGCAGATAAAGAAACATGTACCTGCCCACAGGCGTGTTGAATGTGCACCTCTCCCCGTCCAGCCTTAGCTGCCAGAAACCTGACGAAGTGTCTATTTTACTGAACCATTAAGCTCCAGCAAACTGTGTCATGATTTCTTTTCTGGTTGGTAACTTAAAGTGTTCTCTTTTGATTGCCTTGTTTAAGTCCCTTGGGTCCAAGCACGTTCTCAGAGCACCTGTTTTCTTTTGCAGAACAACCAGCGAGCTGACCCATTCAGTTGGCTCATTGATTTTCTTAATGATCTTTAGTTTTTCCATGCGCGCTAGTTCCTCATTCAATTTTCCATGCATTGCGAAAGGTATTTTCCTATAAGGATGCACAACTGGAGACATGCTTTTATCCACACATATTTTGTTTTCTCCAGGTAGATATCCCAGTCCTTCGAAACATTCTTTATACTCCTCCTTGAGTGAGTCATGATCATTTGCAGTATCTGATGATGTCACTTCAAACACTCTTTTGACCAAATTGAGCTTTGTACATGCCCTGAGTCCCAGGATTGGTTGTGCACTCGTATCCACGATCAGTAGCAGTGATATTATCTGCTGGCCTCTGTGTTTGAAGGTTGCAGTGCATCCACCTTTAACAGGAACGTGTTCTCCAGTGTATTCTGTCACGTTTGTTTTTATAGGATGAATTTTGCTTTTCACCTTCTATGTTTTGTAGTCTTCAAAAGATAGCAGGTTTACGTGGGCACCTGTATCTAACTTGAATTGTATTATTGATTCATTCAGTTCGATTGGCACAATCCATTCATCTTTTTCAGTTGTTCCAGCCTGCACCACATTTACAATGAACTCTTCATCATCCTCTTCTTCCTCATCAACTGCGTGAACTTTCTATTTAGAAGCTGCTTTGCAACATCTTGCATAGTGATTGCTCCTTCCACAGTTGTGACTGGATTTTCTAAATGCAGGAAATGATTTAGGCTTGTGGCTGTCTCCACATTTACCACATTTGAACTGCAGATTTTTCTTTCTTGTCTTTTTGTTTGGTAAATGTTTTCTTTCTTTTCTGTTCTTTATGTATTGCATGCACTTGTGTTTCACCTCTGCAAAGCTCTTTTGCTTGTGCTCGAGTGGTTTCTGCTGCTCTACATAGTGACACACTTGTCTAGTGTAAGTCCAGTCTCTTTGAGCAGTGCATTGTCCACTGTGCCACAAACGATCCTGTCTCTCACTAGTGAATCTCTCAGGGTGCCATATTCAAATGGTACTCCTTGCTTTTGGTCATGGGTGAAAAACTTGTACCTCACAAAGGTCACGTTCTGACTAGGCACAAAGTACTCTTCAAACTTTATCATTAGCCCTGCTAAAGTCAGATTTGCTTAATCCAGCTGAAAGCTATCATAAATGTCCAAAGCATCTTTCCAATAACATGCAAAAAGATGTGAGCTTGCAGTTTATCATCATCACCCCCAGCTCAGCTTGTCACTAGATTTATATTAAATCTTTGCTTAAAACGCTTCCAGTTATCAGCAAGTTTCTTCTACTTGTTCGATCTGTCCCTTGTCCCCCGCTTCACTTCCACTGCCACTCGTAGCCATCACATGCCATAGCAAACTCCGTTAGCATGTGGCTGTGGCAAAGGGGTCGTGGTTCAGCACAGTCTGCGCGGAGAGGGAGTGTCGGGAGAAAGACGGTGAGTAAGCGGATCAACGTTTTAGTGAAAACACCTGCTTCTCATTCTAGTAATTGGCGAGGAGATGCATTTAAGGCTCGATGGAGGAAGCGGAAAGGGAGAAAGAAACCAGGCTGGGAAAACGAGAGTGTCGGGAGCCAGTGAGACGGTGCATCCAAGAATTCCCCCATGGAGAAAGAATCTTCAAAACAGAGAGTTTTTGTCAGAGTGAATGAGCGGGTGTTTGAAAACCCGGAAGTATTGCAAATAAAAATAGTACGTACGTTTTCCCAGCCATGCCGACCCCGCTTCCTTTCTTCCTTGTCTTTGAACTTTGTTACAGTGGTGTTGTTAGCTCGTTTCACTCACGCAACCGGAGACTTTTTTTTGTTTTTATTTTCTTCCCCCCGAGGCTCTCCGTGTCAAATATTCCATCCGTCGCTGCTCACAGCCACTTCTGACACCATGTATTGTCTTGCTTGAACTTATAATAAGCAGACGAGGCATGATAGCTGGTTTTTCATCTTTTATTTAACCGCTTGTACATCACAACATTCCCATGCACCTCACCCAAGTGGCATGCTGGGTAATGGAGTTCTTAACCTAATGTACTCACCAAGATGGCGGCTCGTGAACATCGCGAGGCTCAGCGTCTCTCCAGTTTTAGCAATTATATAGTGTTTTTCTTGCTCATCTCGGGCCTGTTCGTTAAGAACAGTTGTGCATTCACATCGTACACCCGGCATGAGCTTTTGGATATCGGTTTGCGCATTCCCGGAAGTTATATCAGCAACATTCAACTCGTCCCTGAGATCGTCAAAACCTCCGATGCTACGCACCCCCCACGGCCCGGCGGAAGTGCTCGCCGGCGGCGTCGAGATCGTAAACAGAGGCGGGGAAAACGCGGAGGGCTAAGAGCTAAGCTACAGCTAACACCACACCGGCTCTCTTTACCCAGCATTTTCCTTGCTAATGTACGATCATTAGCGAACAAAATGGATGAGATTCGACTCCGCATCATCAACAACAAAAGACTTTTGAACTGCAATGTCATAATCTTCACGGAAACATGGCTACACAGCGGCATACCGGACAACGCTATTGAGTTAGCGGGCTACAACACACACCGCGCGGATAGAACGGCAGAGGAATCCGGTAAGACAAGAGGAGGTGGACTGTGCATTTATGTCAATAAAGCTTGGTGCACGAACTCTGTTATTGTCGGGAGACACTGCTCGACTAACCTTGAATTTCTCATGGTTAAATGTAGACCGTTTTATCTGCCACGGGAATTCACTTCCACCATTATAACGGCAGCTTATATTCCACCGGATGCTGATGCCAAGCTTGCTATGAAAGAACTTCATGCAGCCATCAGTAAACAACAGACTGCTCACCCGGAGGCTGCATTTATTGTTGCGGGAGATTTTAATCACTCTAACTTAAAGACAGTGCTCCCTAAATTTCATCAGCATGTTTCCTGCCACACAAGAGGAAACAAAACTTTAGACCATGTCTATACAAACATGGCTGAAGCTTACACCGCAACCCCCCTCCCCCACATTGGTCAATCTGATCACCTCTCTTTGTTGCTCACTCCCAAGTATTCACCTCTCATTAATCGTGTGAAGCCATCAATGAAGACCATCAAGGTGTGGCCTGCGGGGGCAGACTTCACACTCCAGGAAAGGTTTCTACACACAGACTGGAGTATGTTTGCTTCTCAGGCCACCAGTGGCTCTCACACGGACATAGACAGCTACACCTCCTCTGTATTGGACTACATCAATACCACCATTGATAGTGTCACAACTCAAAAGCAGATCACCATATACCCTAATCAGAAGCCATGGATGAACAAGGAAGTGCGCCTCCTGTTGAAAGCACGCAACACCGCCTTCAGATCAGGTGATGCACAGGCCTATAGTACTTCCAGGGCAAATCTGAAGAGGGGCATCAAAAAGGCCAAGCACTGCTACAAGTTGAAGCTAGAGGAGCATTTTACCAATTCTGACCCTCGACGCATGTGGCAGGGCATCCAGGCCATTAGTGACTATAAACCCAACCACTCCAACCCCATAACCACAGATGCTGCCTTTCTGAACGAGCTTAATGACTTTTATGCACGCTTTGAGAGAGACAATAAGGAACCCGCCACCAGGCTCACACCTTCCACCGACCACCCAATCATCACAGTAAATTCCACAGATGTTTTCACTGCACTAAGCCGGATAAACGCGCGCAAGGCTGCTGGCCCTGACTGCATCCCTGGTCGCGTACTCAGGGCATGTGCGGAGCAGCTCGCTGGGGTCTTCACGGACATCTTCAACCTGTCCCTCGCCCAAGCAGTGGTTCCAGCATGTTTCAAATCCACCTCCATTGTGCCCATTCCAAAACATTCAAGCCCGACATGCCTGAATGACTACCGCCCTGTAGCACTCACACACATTGTTATGAAGTGCTTTGAGCGGCTGGTCCTGTCACACCTAAAAGACTCTTTACCATCCACACTGGACCCATACCAATTTGCCTACCGTAGCAATAGGAGCACAGATGATGCAGTGTCCATGGCGCTGCACTCCGTGCTCACACACCTGGACAATAAGGACACTTATGCACGCATCCTGTTTGTAGACTTCAGCTCTGCATTCAATACCGTAATCCCTTCCAAGCTAATCATCAAACTTGGAAACCTAGGCAATAACAATACAACCTGCAACTGGACTATGGATTTCCTGACGAACAGGCCTCAGCTTGTTAGGTTAGGCAACATCTGCTCCACCACAACCACCCTCAACACTGGTGTACCACAGGGCTGCGTACTGAGCCCCTTTCTCTACTCCCTTTTCACACTCGACTGTGAATGGATCTAACTCCCTCATCAAGTTTGCAGACGATACAACAGTGATTGGTCTCATCAGCAACAACGATGAGACTGCTTACAGGGAGGAGGTACGGCACCTGGCCACATGGTGCTCAAACAACAACCTGCTCCTTAACACTTCAAAGACAAAGGAGATCATCGTGGACTTCAGGAAGGCGAAAGGAGGCACACACGACCCCATCCACATTAACGGGACGGCTGTTGAACTTGTTTCCAGTTTTAAGTTCCTGGGGACCCACATTTCGGAGGACCTGTCCTGGACCACCAACACCTCATGCCTGGTCAAGAAGGCTCACCAGCGTCTCTTCTTTCTGAGGACACTGAAGAAGAACCAACTGTCTTCAACTATCCTGGTGAACTTCTATCGCTGCACGATAGAGAGCATCCTGACCAACTGTGTCACAGTCTGGTACGGGAACTGTTCTGTTGCTGAGCGCAAGGCACTGCAGCGGGTGGTGAAAACAGCACAGGGCATCACAGGAACTACACTCCCTTCCATTGAGGACATCCAGAAGAAACGCTGTCTGCGTCGAGCTCGCAGCATTCTCAAGGACTCCTCTCACCCCGCTCATAGACTGTTTACTCTCCTGCCTTCCGGTAGGCGCTTCAGGTGCCTCCGGGCAAGAACCAGCAGACTAGGAAACAGCTTTTTTCCCAGAACTGTTTCATTACTGAACTCTGCTCCCCACTGATTTCACTACCTCTCATAACTTTAACTTAATGCTGCTATTACAGTGTTTACATTGCACTACAGGGCTGCCATGCATGACGGAACTGTACACACCAGTACTTCATGTATCTGCTCTACCGGACTGTTTACACGCATCACTTGCACTCTATACTGCTCACTTGCACACCAGGAACATTACACTGAATGCTCATTTGCACTAATGGACTACTTCATAACTGCATTAACTCATCTACTGCACTGGAACTTTAATAACTGCACTAACTCACCTACTGCACTGTAACTCATCTATTGCATTATTGCATCTATCGCATAACTAACTGCATCTACTCATCTATTGCACTATAACTTCAATAACTGCATTAACTCATCTACTGCACTGTGACTGTATATCTGCATCTATTCATGTATTGCACCGTACCTTTAATAACCACATTAACTCATCTACTGCACTGTAACTTTAATAACTGCAATAACTCATCTACTGCACTGTAACTGTATATCTGCATCTACTCATGTATTGCACCGTACCTTTAATAACCACATTAACTCATCTACTGCACTGTAACTTTAATAGCTAATGTCTGTAACTAATGCACACTCAAGTCACTTGCACTATTGTATAGTCTATATTGTTATCTGTTCATAACCTCCTTTACATTAATGTTCACAGTATATAGCCTTCTGTATATATTGTTCATAGTACATACCGATTGTCATATTTTCATAGTACATGCCCATCGTAAATTATTTTCCTAATATTGTATTCTGTATTTATTCACACTGTATATCTGCACTTGCTAATTGCACTTCTGGTTAGACCTAAACTACATTTCGTTACACTGTACCTGTATATGTGTAATGACAATAAAGTTGAATCTAATCTAATCTAATCATAACATCACAAACTGCAACTCTCTCAATGGTATATCATTTAAATTTCTCAGCTTGATTATTAAACGGTAAAACATAAACCCTGTTCCAATGAGAGGAAAATGTAATCTTTATCAAATAAAGTTAGATTGGATCTATTCTCACACACTACGCATATTCTCATATCGCATTTTTTCCCCGATGCACACTCACCATACACACGCTAGCTCCCCCCTCTTAAATGGAAGTTTCAAATTACAGCAAGACTCACTAAGAAACCTTAGTTTGTAAGTTACACTGGTTACATTAGGAAAAAGGAGGCAGGAACCGGCGAACATTAAAAACATTTAATAAAACAAACAAACAGCAAAACGAAAGTAAAAACACAAACATGATAAAACATATCATAAAATCCAGGCCTTGTCCTCTCTCCTCTTACACTCCTGTCGCTCTTCCTTTTATGCTTCCAATCTCCTACATGAAAGATGCTAGACCAGTGGAGACCGTTCCCTCATGGCTCTTGGCGCGCCTTGCTCGTGAAAAAAAATATTTTAAATATTTTCCAACACTCACAAGTATTTCATGCAAAATTCTGTTCAGGCAAACTCAACTGTAATATAATGTGCAATGAAAGCAATGGAGAAATGGAGAAATTTGGGTGAAGCCTTTTTGTTTTACATTCTCACACTCACTATTAAGTTAAATCTGCCCCTTCAGTCAGCTGACGTCAAGATATCGTCCCAGGTTACTTGGCTGTTACCCTTAAAAAGCATGAATGAGATGCTGCGTTTCAAATGCTATGTGAGAACAGTCTTTGTTCGAACGGTTGTGAAGCACGCGTGTCAAACGCAGCAATTTTTTTTGGGTTTAAATAACCAAGGCAGGTGGCTAATTACACCAGCACCTGCAGGTTATAAATACGCGTGGCGCGAACGCGTCTTCAGGTTCCAACTTTGTCTGAAAGGACGTCCAGGCACGCGTACAGTGCGGCATTGAGGCGCAGCATAGAGTGTATTTTTTGATAGGAAACGTCTCGGGTTACTTGGCTGTAACCCTGCTCCCTCAAAAAGCGGGAACAAGATGTTTCAAATGCTATGGGAACGAGAATACCAACGCCGCCACACTTGAAGTTTCTGCACCCCCCAAGGTTGTGTGGTGTGTATGCACAATCCAAGAGGAGGCCTCAGATATGATTCTGAGACACGTGAGCCTGGAGTAGCATGGACATCCAGACTATAAAATCAGACAAATGTGTGCGGAGAGGACTAGCCCGCCTCATCATACACTTGCTGCAAGGGAACACCTTTTGCTAAGGCAGTGTTGGGAGTAACTAGTGTTGGGTGTAACTAGACTCTAGAGAGCGTGTGGTTTGAGACAGAGCTCTGTCAACTTATTCTTAATATATCGTTTGTTCCTGTTATATCTTAAGATTTATGTTCTTAAATGAGAATTCACAGAGGGTAAAACTTATCCTTAAGTGTTTCCCATACCAAAATCGCCATATAACACACAGATATATTTGTTTTATACAATCACTCGCTATTTGCACTCAGGCTGTTAGCATTACCAGCCTTTACCGACTGAATACTGCCCCTACTGCTTAACTCACTGTTCTCATTATTACATCACTAATGGCTAATGTTTCAGACGTGTGTGTACCTCTGAGTGCAGATGAAGATTTACTCAAGAGGCAGACACAGCTGCGAGAATGTAAAATGGTGCTGGAAACATCTTGGGCTGACGCTCGTAAAGCTGAGGTAGGTTTTCGACATGATTGTAATACTCCTACTACTTCTACTCAGCGTGATTCTATGCACAGTGCCAAGCACCACCGGTCTTCGAGATCCTGACCAGGAACCGCTTTGCCTCCCTCTGCGAGACAAAACGCAACGCTGTGGTCATCGGAGACTCAATCCGGAACAGTACCGTTCTCAACCGGGAAGCCCTACAGAGAGGGAGATTTACGGGAAATTTACACCAGACGGTGTATGAAAAAAGCGAGGAGGATTACTAGAGACACTAGCCACACGAGTCATGGTCTGCTCTCAATCCTTCCATCAGGAAAGAGATACTGCAGCATCAGAACCCACACCAGAAGACTACGTGACAGCTTCTTTCCCAAAGCAGTCAGACTCTTAAACACTTGACTTTCACAATCTACTCATTAGCACTGCACTTTATCCCCCACTAGCACGCACAACTTTATACACAGTCTTACTGTAAAACAACAATATATATCAATCACTGTACACTACGCACATTTTGTGTACATTCGCGGCTATTTATTTAGTTATTTGTAAATTATGTGTCATTATCCTGTGTACACTAGGCACATTGTGTACATTTGCTGCTGTGTATTATTATTAGGTATAGTACGTGTCATTTGTTGTATTCTGGTGTAAAACTTGTACAGAAATGTTTACTGTGTAAATGTGTACAATAAATGTCTGTCATACTGCCATGTTGGTCGGAACTGAACCCAAGTTTTTCACCTACTGTTGCACCTGTGTATATGGATGACAATAAATGGATTTGATTTTGATTTGAAATACTATTTGTAGTAATCTCGCATCTAGATAATGAAATATACATTTCATAGTTTATACTCAAATGCATTGATCCTGTGGTTGGGGTCCGTAGTTGTCCACACACTGAGCAGTACTCCTCTTTCGACACTTCAATTTTTGAATTGTGTATATATAGAATTAGACCTCATCAGTCTACAGTAAAACATGGAAACTGTTTCAAAACACTTAATACCTGATGCCTACAAAATCTCTTTTGCCAGAATTGTCCTATGGTGGCCCATCATGTTGTCACTGGATGGTATTGTAATGCTAACAGTAATGTTAGGAAAGTCTTTAATCAACTGTTTGTAAATCAAGAAGGACAAGAGTGACCATTCATACATGCAGTGTCATATGGACAAACATGAGAATGATGTAACAAAATGTATCCGTGCATGCACCATCATAACAAAGACGCCACAGCTGTCTCATCAGCCTTTAATGAGTGGTGAATTGTGCCTGGCTTCCACTTGTTGTACACCCATTGTTCCATTCCATACTAAGTTTATCTCATTTTCAAAGAATCTGTGGTTATGAAAAAATGTAGTGTGAGTATTATGGCAAAACCATCTACACAACAAGTATTATTATAGCTGTTTGTATAATTATATTATATATTATTAAAGCTATAACCTCAGCGACGACCCAATCATATTAATTAAAGATTACATGATTTACACTTATGTATACAATATTCTTCTTCACATGTAAAAAATGGAGAATCATAAGTAGTTGCACTCACTGTTTGCATACTTTGTCGTCCAATGCGCTCCCATGGGCCATTGAAAATTGCATTTGCAGTGTAATGGCTTAACTGGTAGACATTTGCTTCCTTCTTATTGAGGGCCGCATCCCATGTGTTTTCTACAATGTAAAAATAGTCAGAGGTATCCCCAGAATGTCTCTGTAAAGTTTCAGTTCAAAATACACCACATATCTTTCATTACAATATGTTGAACAGGACCTTTAGTGGCTGCAATGGAAAATGTGCCGTCTTTGTGAGTGTCTCTTTAAATGCAAATGAGCTTCTGCTCCCCTCCCCGTATGCACAATAGGAGGAAAAGGGCTGCTTACACATGTGCTTTTGATGACATCAAGACAAGCAACACAGCGGAAAGCGCAATTACGTCTGTAATGCCCTTTCCAACCAAAACCATACACTAACTGCAATTAAAATCACATCAATGCCTTGTTCATAAATACAAATTAAATGGAAAAGACAAAAACATAGATAGATCAACATATGCTGACCATTTGCTGTATGAAATGGCGGCCATTGATGATTAATCTTGTGCGTGCTGTAGTAGGTAAGACACGGCTCGAACACGATTAATGTGAAGAAAAGCTTGAAGGGGGTTTTATTGACACTTAGCCCAGTGATGATAACAGAAAAATAGGAACAGAATAAATGATGCGGATGAATAAACTTGTGCAGGGTCCTCCCAAGTGAATCGTGCTCTGAGCGTGTCGTGGCCGAATCTATCAATCCTAGTGAGGGTCCTTTTTGTCGGTCGTCAAGCGCTAAATTTATGAGATAAAAACACAAAAAGGTAAGGGTATCTCTCAATGTCCCATCTGGAGTTGTTGCTTCACCATTCTCTCTTTGCCTCCTGCTTTTGTTCCCTTTTGGAATGAGATCCAGGTTCTGACGGCCGGCAGGTGTCTGTGGTGATTGTCTCCATCCCCATGGTGATGCTGATTGAGAGATCAGTAACTTGCCACACTCCCCCCCCCCAGCGTCGTTCCGGTAAGGGGGACAATCCAACTCAGGCTGCCGGGCGTCGGCGTGATCCAACCTCACCATCCCCTGGACAGATCGTCCGCATTTCCATGAGAGGCCCCCGCCCGATGTACTACCTGGAATAAGAAATCCTGGAGGGCTAGGAACCACCTGGTCACCCTGGCGTTGGTCTCCTTGGCCCGGGACCTCCACTGTAGTGGTGAGTGATCGGTGACCAGGGAGAAACTCTGTCCTAGAAGATAGTACCTCAACTCCAGGACAGCCCACTTGATGGTCGGGGCCTATTTCTCCACAGTCGCATATCGGGTTTCTGAGGGGGTGAGTTTCCAGCTGATGAACAACACAGGATGTTCCTCCCCATCTGTGGTCTGGGAGAGGACTGCTCTTAGACCGGTGTCTGAAGCGTCGGTCTGTAGGATAAAGGGGAAGCTGAAGTCCGGGGCATGTAGAATTGGAGACGAGGACAACGCATTCTTCAGTCTCTGGAACGCCGCTTCTGCCTCTGGGCTCCATCTTGTCTTCTCGGGCTGCCGTCACTTCAGCTGACTCCAGGGCCAAGACCAGCTCTCGATATATCATGGGATCCCTCATACTCACTGGGCCCTGGAAACGGCTATAAGTTCCTTTTGTTGTAATGAATAAGCTTTAAAGAAATTATGTCGGTCACAAGTCTTCCGAACCGATGGGTATGATGCATTTTACCACTAATGTTACGACACAACACCTGTCTTTGGACCAATGTAAAGTCTCAGGATTAGCCGCGAACTTGTAAACAACAGCCGCTAACATGCTAAACACATTATTTAAGAAAGGCGATTTAATAAGGATGTGTAATACTTACTTCTCCCAGACATGATGCTTGATAGCGAACAGCTGGTACTGATTCTATATTGAGAACATTTTTTTTGCGAAACCCACGCTATACTGACCCGCGTTGAATCGCCGCGACCCCGGGAGCCGGAGATACATTTGGCGAAAGGCAACTGGCCGGAGCCTGGTCTTCCGGGCGCTGGGCCACCAGGTACCGAACCTTCGATGTTTCAACAGTTCTGGCTACCTAGCTCTAGCTCCCGACTTAGGGGTCGCATCGACTCAACCTCTAACAAGTTTTGGCTTGTTTCTGTAAGTATTTCCAGACCCGAGATACAGACCGGGGAATGTTGGTTTGTCGATCCGAAAAAAGTGCTTTTTCTCCGGACGCAGATAGTTTACAACTCCGGCCGTAAAGGTCTCCTCCCGAACTCCTTATATGTTCCAATTTACATTCAACAAAAGCACACATTTGTTGTTTCTTAGACATCGTTGTTGCTAGCAAGTGGCTACATCTGCTGTTGCCTGAAAATGGCCGACAGCGTGTCTCTGGCGGATGGTGGAACTAGGCGCTCAAAAGGCGGAGTCTGCAAGCGGTAATGGACGGGCGTAAATCAATGTGACTTCAGATTGTTAGCTTATCCCCAACAGCCTGTTTTGTGTCGATGTTGTGATTTAAATGAGATTACAAAAATAAGAATAGATGGATTTGTTTAATTAGAGGGTGTTTCTGAACACATGCTGGCAACCCAATTTCAACAGGGAAAACTATTTAAAAGTGAATCAGTTATGAGGCTTCAGTGCTATGAATTATCTGTGACGTAACGTGCACTCCAGATCGTGGCCCGGGACTGTACAATTGCTACAATCAGTTATGTGGGAGACTTTTTTTTCCATACCATCTCAACCTAAAACAATATGAGCTTCGTACAGTAAATAATTGCACGAAGGAATATATGCAATAAACGCTTAAACTTGCACTTATGACTTCATTATCTCTTCCTCTACAGCGAGTTCCTCTGCAGGATGGTTACGTGGGTCTTGGCCATCAACTACTATTTGACATGGCGAGACAGGTGTTGGACTTTTTCTTGCTCTTTGTCACATCCTTTGAGACATTTGTTCTTTTCTTGGGAACAGGTATGCTTGTTGGAACAGAAAAATACTTGGAATTTGTGGCTGGGTGAAGTTGTTCATTTTTTTTCTTCCAAGTTTGTTGAAACTGATCAAGGTTTGTTTGTGGCATAGGTTTCTACAACAACATTTGAGGAAGGTCTTGCTGAATGATTTGCTATCAACTCAACTCAACTTTATTTATATAGCGCTTTTTACAATTTTCATTGTTACAAAGCAGCTGTACATGAGACACATTTAATACAAGTATGAATTCTAAAGCAGCCCCCCCGGCCAGGCAGATAGTGCAAAACAATATGCAAACGGTGGTGAGGAACCCAAAACTCCCATCGAGAAAAAAAACCTCAGGGGAACCCAGGCCCAACCAGGGGATTCCAGTTCCCCTCTGGCAAAAGCTGCTGCCTCTGCACAAGCTCAACAGTGCTTGCACAACAAGGCTTAATAAAAATATAAAAATTAAGGATTAAAGATTATCATTAACAATCTGATAGCATTTGAAATGTTGTAGGAAAAACAAAGTTGTCGCGTCCTTTATCCAGCTCTATCCTCTTAGCACTTGACAGGTCACCGCTTCCCATTCTCAGCTCTGCCATCAGGTCTGGGCATGAACTGCATCCTGCGGTAACCTTGGAACAAAGAGACAAGACTGGCTGAGAGTACAATACTGTTCTGCACTCTTTGATGCAACAAGTACATCATTTGTTGTTGGATGTGTTCCTGGTTCCGGTTGATCTAAATAATGCAGCCTAAATCCTCTGAGGATTAATATTATGGAGGTGTAGTGTATGCAAGATTAAAAAGATGAGTCTTTAGTCTAGATTTAAAATGACAGAGTGTGTCTGCCTCCCGGACCGTGCAGGGAAGAATATTCCAAAGTTTAGGCGCTAGATAAGAAAAGGATCTACCACCTGCACTTGATTTTGAAATTCTAGGTATTACCAACTGACAGGACCCCTTAGAGCGTAATGTACGTGGAGGTCTGTAATACAATAGAAGTTCATTCAAATACTGCGGCGCTAGACCATGTAGGGCTTTATAGGTAATAAGCAAGATCTTAAAGTTAATGCGATGCTTTATAGGTAACCAGTGCAAGGTTGACAGAACCGGGGTTATATGCTCATACTTTTTTGTACGTGTAAGAACTCGAGCTGCCGCGTTTTGAACCAGTTGCAGTTTTTGTAATAGGCCCGCAGGGCAACCACCTAGAAGTGCATTACAGTAATCTAGTCTTGATGTCATGAATGCATGAATTAATTTCTCTGCATCTGACAGTGACAGCATATGACGTAATTTAGATATATTCTTAAAATGGAAAAATGCAATTTTACAGGTGTTTGCGACATGGCTTTCAAATGAGAGAGTACTGTCGAATACAACGCCAAGATTCTTAGCTGATGACGAGGATTTTATGGAGCATCCGTCAATCGTTAAGCAGTATTCTTGGTTTTGTTACGCATAGCAGTTTTCGGTCCAGTAAGTAACACTTAAAATTGTAAGAATTGTAAGAATTGTATTTAAAATTAGACTTCTGAGAGGTTATAAAAGAATTCTTGTAAAGTGCAGCGACACCTCCCCCTCTACCTTTTAGACGAGGCTCGTGTTTATAGTAATAATCATGGGGAACGGATTCATTTAGAGTAATAAAATCATCTGGCTTTAGCCATGTTTCTGTCAAACAAAGCATGTCTATTTTATGATCGGTTATCAAATCGTTAACAAAAAGTGCTTTATTTGAGAGAGATCTAATATTAAGCAATCCGAGTCGTAACAGCTGATTATCTGTATTTTGTTCATGTTTGATTTGTTTAACGTTTATTAAATTACTTTCAAGAGGTTTACGCAATATCTTATGTTTGCTAATCCGGGGGACAGACACAGTCTCTATTTTATGTTGTTTGTAAAAAGGGATTATTACATGTTGTATATTTTGTGTATTCTGTAACGCGAGACGGCAAGCAGACAGTTGGTTAAGCCATTCTGTCTCCTTCCTGACCTGGGCCCTAGGTAGTCAGACTTTAGCATTATTAAGACTGTGTGCCAAATTTCTAGAGAGGAGGGAAACCCCATCCCAGGAGGGATGGAGACCATCTCGTTTCAACAGGTCAGGTCTGCCCTCAAAACTCTTCCAGTTATTTATAAAATCTATATTATTCTGCAGGCACCACTCAGACAACCAGCCATTTAGTGATGATAATCTGCTATAAATCTCATCACCATGGTAAGCAGTGAGGGGGCCAGAGAATATTACAGTGTCTGACATCGTTTTTGCGAGCTCACACACCTCTTTAATATTATCTTTAGTGATCTCCGATTGACGGAGTCTAACATCATTTGTGCCGACATGAATAACAAACTTACTGTATTTACGATTAGCCTTAGCCAGCACATTTAAATTTGACTTGATGTCAGGCGCTCTGGCTCCCGGTAAACATTTGACTATGGTGGCTGGTGTCTCTATATTAACGTTCCGGACAATAGAATCACCGATCACTAGGGCACTTTCAGCAGGTTTCTCAGTCGGTGCGTCACTGAGCGGGGCAAACCTGTTCGAGACTTTAATCGGAACGGTTGAGTGATGTTTTGTCCTGTGACTATGCCGTCTCACCGTCACAAAGTTTCCCAGCTGCAGGTGATTTTCAACCGGAACCGAGCTGTGTGCGCTAACATTGCTCGCATCCGAAGTGTTTTCTACAGTCCTAACACTCTTACTATCCTCAAATAAAGATTGGATGCGAGACTCTAATTCTAAGATCTTCTCCGTCAGCCTAACTACTTCCCTGCATTTATCACATGTAAAACCCTCGCCGCTGACAGAGAAGGCTAAACTAAACATATGACATGAGGTGCAAGTAACAACAATAGGAATAGAAGCCATAACTCACCGGGTATGAAGTGCAATCCTAACTTACCAAGGTTGCTTGATGAGTCTTAGTATATACGCTTAAAAAGAGAAACAGTTAGACACAAGACAAGACAAATAGGGGGAGATGATATTCCACACTGTAAACAGAAGGCAAGCTAACACGCTAATATGCTAGCGGCGTTACGCTTCAATTAATATAGATTTAGAAAATAAAGTTATAAATAATTCGGCAACGACAATGATAGGTAACTATAGTAAAATACACTAATATTTAGACCAGGAACAAATGTGATGTGAAGCAAGTGTCAGAGGATAAAAACTAGCCGCCGGCAGCGATGCAATCAGGAGCTCACCAGGATAAGCGCATGGTTAACGTACACTCTGTATATCTTGCACATACAGAGACTTAAACATTTCTCTTAAGAAGTTTCCTGGTCTGACATTTGTTTTGCTCTGCATTATTGAATGTTTAACAATTCCAAACCATGTGACAGTTGGTGTCTCTTTTTTTTGTGACTGGTTTGTTTTATTGATTTGCTTTTGGGATTAATTCAATTGATTATGATCAATTATACTTATCTGGATCAAATTCATGATTTGGGGAAATCACTGAGCATTACGACCAGGTAGCAAGAACCTGCATGGACTCCGGATAATGAGCGTGAACGTCTTGGTAACAGATGTAACCTCTGTTCTCTGATGAAGGGACATTGTGTCGAACCGACCGATGGGGTTCGCCCTTGAGAACCTATCAACTTCTACTGGCTTTAGAAAAAGCCAATGAAATTCGCATGCCGGACTCCGTCTCTGGATATACGGGTATAAAAGGGAGACGGCGAGCTGCATTCATTCTCCTTTAGTTCTGAGGAGCCAGAGAGCCTCTCACGACTACTGCAGCGGGTGGCACGCATTTGTGGCAAGAATGACACAAGGTCTTGTTCCCCCCATCAGGGAAGTGAGGTTACATCCGTAACCAAGACGTTCCCTTTCTGTCGATCTCTCAACGTTGTGTCGAACCGACAGATGGGGTTCCGTTTGAAAACGGTAAAACCCAGTGCCGTATCACAATCTCTAGCGAAGCGACGGTGACTGGCCTGGGCGTGTCAGACTGGGCGTGCAATCTTCCAGTGGATAGGTAGATAGGGGGTCCCAGAGCTTTTTGAAAGGTGGGGACTACTGGGTAAGTGCACTCCTCGAATGGGGAACACAGAAACCACTTCCTTCCATCAAGAGGTGTTCTAGTGGAGACACCCGCATGTTCTCACTATCAGGGGAGAGCTCATGGGAAAAATATGCGGACTGAAGTAGTTAACTGCAAGGTGGAGGTCCACCTAGGGAGGTCATTGGTTACCAAGGTGGGAACCAATCATGAGGATACATCAGACGGAACCGCCCGTCTGGGGGAGTTACAACGTCCGGCAGCACTAGGTCCAGTTAGACCTATATGTGTATATCTCAGAAGGTACCCTTCCTAAGGGGCAGGGCTGCTCTGCCCAGCCCACCCGCAGGGGTTGCTTGCTTAGTGATGGATGGGATGCCTGTTCTTTAACTCGTCGGAGGAAGAAGGGAGGCTAAGTAGCACACTGACCCACCTGTGGGAAGGGGGAAGGTGTTTTCGCAGGCATACGCCCTACCGGCTGCCGGTCCTACATGTTCCATGCAAGACACAGGCTGATACCGGTTCAACGCTGAGGTTGTAAAATCTTGCGAAGGTGTTGGGCGTAGCCCAACCATCAGCTCTGCAGATGTCTGCCAGACAGGCGCCCTGTGAGGTCCAAGTAGAGGCGCAGTGCCCATACTGGACTCAACACAGATAGGGTTGGGTCTTCCTACCCGATGGGGAGCCCCATGAAAGTTCACCACCTGGTCCCGTAAGAATGCTTGTAGATCCGCTACCCTCTCTTTGGAAGCGAGCGCCATCAGGAGAACCGCCTTCATCATTGTAGTAAGATTCAAGATATGGAAGGAAGGAGTCGGGAACCGGCAGACATTTAAGATAAAGTTTTAATATAAATAACAGCCGGCGGCCCCTCATGGCCGACCGCCGGCGAACAAAACAAATCACAAAACAAAAACACACATACAACCGTAAAACATGTTCGGGCCCGGTCCTCTCTCCTCTTATATGCTCCCATCTCCTACGTGATTCGAGCCCGGTGTGCGCACAGCTGGCGCTCATTCACAATTACTCACCGGTCTCGAACCACGGTCTCGCCCCGCCTACTCCACTACAATCATTATGTGAGGAAGAGCGATGTCTCAGAGGGGCTCAAAGGGGGTCCTCTTAAGGCCCACCCGGACCTCAAGGTCCCAAGAGGGTATGGAGCGCTGAAGAGGCTTAGGATCCTAATGATCAGATCGTGCTGTCCCAGGGACTTTCCAGCAACTGAGTCGTGATCATACTTTAGACGTAATCATACTTTAGATTTAATACTTTCTTATGGTATAAATGTGGACGATGTTAAAATCGTTCAGCAGAGTGAAGATATTTCGGATCATTATCTGATATTATGTTTGCTTCAATGGCCTACGGCTGCAAATCAAACTCCTTGTTACAAATATGGTAGAACGATTACTTCAACTACCAAAGATGCGTTTCTCGATAATCTGCCTGAATTGTCTAAAATATCCAGCATGAGTAATAACGTTGACGATTTTGACACTACTATTGAAAATTTTAACTCTACTTTCTCGGAAATATTAGACACAGTTGCTCCTCTGCGTTTAAAGAAAATTAAAAATAGCAGCCCAACACCGTGGTATAATGAACACACTCAGACTCTAAAAAAAGCATCCCGTAAAATGGAGCGCAACTTTAAGAAAACGAATCTAGAGGTATTTCGTATAGCATGGAAGGATAGTACTCGAAATTACAGGAATGCAATAAAAACGTCTAGATCCGCCTACTTTTCAACACTAATAGAGGAAAACCATCACAACCCTAGGTTCTTATTTAACACCGTGGCTAAATTAACAAAAAATAAGTCGTCATCGACGTCAGATTCTGATTATCAGCATAACAGTGATGAATTTATGAACTACTTCACAAGTAAAATCCAAGATATAAGAGAAAAAATTATAACAATGCAACCTGTAGTGAAATCCGCTGAACAAACTAACTACAGCACCCCTAAGGAGAAATTGCAATTATTTTCTACAGTAGATCACGATGAACTGTCTAAAATCATTAAATCATCTAAATCATCAACATGCATGCTAGACCCTATACCTACAAAACTACTGAAAGAAATGCGCCCCGAAATTATAGATCCTCTTCTTAGTATTATTAACTCATCTCTGACATTAGGACATGTGCCTAAAGCATTTAAGGTGGCTGTTATAAGGCCTCTTTTAAAAAAAACCAAACTCGACCCTAAAGAACTAGGGAATTACAGGCCTATATCGAATTTACCTTTTATATCTAAAGTTCTGGAAAAAGTAGTTTCAACCCAATTATGCTCCTTCCTCCAAAGGAATGACATTAATGATGAATTCCAGTCTGGATTTCGAGCATGTCACAGTACAGAGACTGCTTTGATCAGAGTTACAAATGATCTGCTTTTAGCGTCTGACCGTGGCTGTATTTCGTTATTGGTGCTGCTAGACCTCAGTGCTGCATTTGACACCATTGACCACAGCATACTTCTACATAGACTCGAAAATTACGTCGGCATTAACGGAATAGCATTGAAATGGTTTAAGTCTTATTTATCCGACCGTTTTCAATTTGTAGCAATAAACAATGAGGTGTCCCGCAAATCACAAGTCCAGTACGGTGTACCACAGGGCTCAGTCTTGGGACCCCTGCTCTTCGCATTATACATGCTACCTCTAGGAGATATAATAAAGCGACACGGAATTAGCTTTCACTGTTATGCTGATGATACTCAACTTTATATTTCCTCGATGCCTCATGAAACCCAGCAGTTTCATCGAATAAAGGATTGCATAGTTGACTTAAAAATGTGGATGAGTAACAATTTTTTACTACTAAACTCGGACAAAACAGAATTGTTACTTACTGGACCGAAAACTGCTATGCGTAACAACCAAGAATACTGCTTAACGATTGACGGATGCTCCATAAAATCCTCGTCATCAGCTAAGAATCTTGGCGTTGTATTTGACAGTACTCTCTCATTTGAAAGCCATGTCGCAAACACCTGTAAAATTGCATTTTTCCATCTTAAGAATATATCTAAATTACGTCATATGCTGTCACTGTCAGATGCAGAGAAATTAATTCATGCATTCATGACATCAAGACTAGATTACTGTAATGCACTTCTAGGTGGTTGCCCTGCGGGCCTATTACAAAAACTGCAACTGGTTCAAAACGCGGCAGCTCGAGTTCTTACACGTACAAAAAAGTATGAGCATATAACCCCGGTTCTGTCAACCTTGCACTGGTTACCTATAAAGCATCGCATTAACTTTAAGATCTTGCTTATTACCTATAAAGCCCTACATGGTCTAGCGCCGCAGTATTTGAATGAACTTCTATTGTATTACAGACCACCACGTACATTACGCTCTAAGGGGTCCTGTCAGTTGGTAATACCTAGAATTTCAAAATCAAGTGCAGGTGGTAGATCCTTTTCTTATCTAGCGCCTAAACTTTGGAATATTCTTCCCTGCACGGTCCGGGAGGCAGACACACTCTGTCAGTTTAAATCTAGACTAAAGACTCATCTTTTTAATCTTGCATACACTACACCTCCATAATATTAATCCTCAGAGGATTTAGGCTGCATTATTTAGATCAACCGGAACCAGGAACACATCCAACAACAAATGATGTACTTGTTGCATCAAAGAGTGCAGAACAGTACTCTACTCTCAGCCAGTCTTGTCTCTTTGTTCCAAGGTTACCGCAGGATGCAGTTCATGCCCAGACCTGATGGCAGAGCTGAGAATGGGAAGCGGTGACCTGACAAGTGCTAAGAGGATAGAGCTGGATAAAGGACGCGACAACTTTGTTTTTTTCTACAACATTTCAAATGCTATTAGATTGTTAATGATAATCTTTAATTTTTATATTTTTATTAAGCCTTGTTGTGCAAGCACTGATGAGCTTGTGCAGAGGCAGCAGCTTTTGCCAGAGGGGAACTGGAATCCCCTGGTTGGGCCTGGGTTCCCCTGAGGTTTTTTTTCTCGATGGGAGTTTTGGGTTCCTCACCACCGTTTGCATATTGTTTTGCACTATCTGCCTGGCCGGGGGGGCTGCTTTAGAATTCATACTTGTATTAAATGTGTCTCATGTACAGCTGCTTTGTAACAATGAAAATTGTAAAAAGCGCTATATAAATAAAGTTGAGTTGAGTTGAGTTGAGTGATGAGGGGAATGGGCCATGGGGGGGGGGGGGGTCGTTGTCAAGAGCATTAGCTCCGAGAACCAGGTGCGGTTGGGTGAATACGGAACAACTAGTAGCACTTGGTGCTCCTCTTCCCTGACCTTACAAAGTGTCTGTGCAATGAGGCTCACTGGGTGGAAGGCGTACTTCCGCTTGTCCCATGGCCAGCTATGCGCAAGGGCATCCGTGCCGAGGGGGGCCTCGGACAGGGAGTACCAAAGCGGGCAATGGGTGGTGTCGTGGGAGACAAACAGTCCTCGAACATCCTACATGAGGTTGTTGAACTAGTCAGTTTGAGTACCCAGCCGATACATAAATCTGCGCAATGCTTTTACAAACACATACATTACTGTCAGCACATTTATAAGCCTATCTAACATAAATGTAGCCTATAAAGGACGAACTGCGTTCAGTTATAGAGATTGCCATTTTATGATCGCGTTTGTTGTAATCACTGTTTGGATTTCATTACGTTTCAGAACAGCTAACAGTAGCCTTCATTCATGTTCTACCAAAAAAAGAAAAATAACCCATTTAATTTATCTAGACTCTTTAGTGGACTGTTTGAAGTGTTTTTCACATGTGATGAGGCGAGGACTCAGCTGTTGCTTTTTCTCGATGTGGTCCAAACGTTTTGTACAGTCAAGGTGGTGCTCGCATCTCTTGCGGTGATCACTGTTGCGCTCAACTGCTGAACATGCTATTATAGGCTGAAATCATCACGTGGCGAGTGTTGTTAGAAACATTCACGGCTACATTTAAACCACAGTTTGCCTCTTAGCTGTTCCTGATGCATATCGTAATATTTTACACTTACATTTAGCAGACGCTTTTATCCAAAGCGACTTACAAAGAGATAGGGAGCAATAAGCTATATGTCATACAGGAGCAATAATGCAGTAGGTGCTAATACAAAGTAACTGGTTTCAACAAAAGCTAGACCACTACCTCTCGAGAGAAAGACCTGATTTTTTTTTTATTTGTCTGTCAAGTATTCACAGAAGAGATGGATTTTAAGTAGTTTTTTGAATGTTGTGAGAGATGTGGTTGACCGGACCGAGTTAGGAAGAATGTTCCACCAGGAAGGAGTTGTGAATGAGAATGGGGGGGAAAGCGATTTACTGCCCTTATGGGAAGGAAATACAAGATGCCGCTGGTTTGCTGAACGCAGGCATCTTGATGGGGTTTAGGAGTTCAGGAGGGTGTCAAAGTAAGACGGTGCAGATCCAATGATAGTCCTCTAGGCAAGCATTAGTGACTTGAATCTGATACAGGCTTCAACCGTCAGCCAGTGGAGAGAGATGAAAAGGGGTGTCACATGAGCACTTTTGGGCTGTTGGAAGACAAAGCGTACTGTACTTTATTGCACTGCAATGGTTCAGATCTTACTTAACAGACAGATATCAATACGTCCATTTAAATGGGAAATCGTCAAATCTTACGCAAGTCAATTATGGACTACCTCAGGGATCGGTTTTAGGACCCTTGTTTTTCTCCATATACATGCTGCCCCTTGGCAACATTATTAGAAAACATGGAATTAGCTTCCACTGTTATGCAGATGATACTCAGCTATATATCTCATCAAGACCAGATGATTCCTTTAAGCTATCCAAACTGGCAGAGTGCATCGAGGACATAAAACATTGGATGACTAGTAATTTCCTCCTTTTAAACTCTAGCAAAACAGAAATATTACTTATAGCACCAAAATCAAGTAAACAGAATATCTCCGATTACAGCCTGCAAATTGAAAGCTGCACTGTTACTCCAACAAATACAGTTAAAGACCTAGGCGTTATATTAGACGGCAACCTGTCATTTAAAAATCACATCTCAGATATCACAAAAACAGCCTTCTTCCACCTTAGAAATGTTGCCAAATTACGAAATGGTTTATGTGTTGCAGACGCAGAAAAGCTTATTCATGCATTTGTGACCTCAAGACTTGACTATTGTAATGCTCTACTTAGTGTTTGTCCTGTATCATCGATAAACAAACTACAGTTAGTTCAGAATGCAGCTGCCAGAGTTCTTACTAGGTCAAGAAAATACGATCACATAACCCCAGTTTTATCATCGCTTCACTGGCTACCCATTAAGTATCGCATTGATTTTAAAATTATTTTAATTACTTACAAAGCCCTGAACGGCTTAGCACCTACTTACTTAACCAAGCTTTTATCACGTTACAACCCATCACGCTCTCTAAGATCTCAAAACTTAGGACTTTTGACAACACCTAGAATAACAAAATCCACCAGAGGTGGACGAGCTTTCTCATACGTAGCACCTAAACTCTGGAATAGCCTTCCTGATACTATTCGAGGGTCAGACACACTCTCCCAATTTAAATCTAGATTAAAGACACATCTTTTCAGCCAAGCTTTCACTTAATGCATAGTTAATGAACAGCAGCTACTTATTCCCTTTATTCTCTTTCCGCCTCTGCCTCGGGATGCCCATCCCGAGGTAGGAAGAAGTTCCACCATGTCCAGGCGACCGACAGATGCCCATCCCCAATTTGAGATTACACCAGATACAGCTGCAGACTGACTGACCATCCCAGCTCCATCTAAGGCAATTCCACCAGCTGCCAAGAGAAATATGACCATCGGACCATCCCAGCTCAGACCACTACATCCCCAACCAAGAGCAAAGACGGACTATTTCTCTTATTAATGCTGAAGTTACAATATTTGGTATTAAATGCTAAACTTAAATCACATGTCACCAGTCTGAGTGCAGCTATGACACGTCAGAGGGGATCTGGCCCTCCCGGTTGAGCCTGGTTTCTCCCGAGGTTTTTTTCTCCATTAATCAATCATTGGAGTTTGGGTTCCTCGCCACAGCAGGGCAGTGTTGGCCTGCTCACCGGGAGACTGCATTAATTCATTTATTTATTTATTTAGAAATTAGATATTATTTATTAGAATGATCTTGCTCGTTGTATAAACACCATGCACTGTGCTGTGTTTTAACTTTTCTTTTTTCCTGTTTGCCCCTGTAAAGCTGCTTTGAAACAATACACATTGTGAAAAGCGCTATATGAATAAACTTGAATTGAATTGAATGTTCTGAACCAGCTGGAGTTGTTTGATAGTCTAACCTTTCTAACGTTGAATAAGCAAACCTGTGCCTCTTCCAGTTTTGCGGGGAGAGTAAGAGTAGTTTGTGGAAAGAGCAGCGGGTGTGGCTGAGTCTTCAGGACGAATCCATGTCTCAGTAAGACCTAGAATGTGAATGTCAGACTGGCTGGCAAAGGCATGGATGAAGTCAGTCTTGTTCACAGCTGACTGGCAGTTCTAGAGTCGCACAGAGAGAGACAGAGTGTAGAAGGGAAGGTCTCAGTGGGAAGCAGGTGAGAGTGAGCGCGTTGTGCCTTGCATTTACATTTACATTTAGACATTTAGCAGACGCTTTTATCCAAAGCGACTTACAAAGAGTTTATGAGCAATAAGAGATAGTTCATACAGGAGCCATAATACATTAGGTGCCAATACAAAGTTACTGGTTTCAACAAAAGCTGCATCTTGCATCTTTTGAGATGCAAGCGAGAACACTGTCTGCGGTGGATTACAAGTATAATATAGTGATGTGTCTTGCCAGTGTCTTTGCTCAGTGAAGTCACGCAGGTAGAGTCGCAGGTCTTTACTCTCATCAGTCTTCACACAACGAGGCTGAACACGAGGGCTGACGCTACCATTGACACTTACTGCGCCAGTGCAGAGGCACTGATTTAGTATATGTTGAGATTAGCACGAACAGAATACAGCTGGAACCGACCTTCTCGATTAGCAAAACAAAGCTTGAACGACTTGAATGGGCCAAGAATCAAACAGCGATCAACTAGCTCTGTGCTTTTAAGTGCAAAATTATAATGACCAGCCGTAACGAGCAGCTAATGTTAAAACTTAATGAGATGCAGTGTGTATTTTTGTCATGATATGAATTATTAATATACCGCATTTAATATGTCGCTTGAACAACGTGCGGAACAAAGCGCAGCGCAACACTGGTTCAGTGGGGTCCCTTTTCACTGTTTGCACTGTGACCGGCCATTCACCCGCGTCACTACTTTATCATAGTTTTTCTATATAAATGCCCTAAATGGAGGCGTTTGGATGTTTTGCGTGCATCTCACGCATGAGCGGTAACGTTACATGTTTCTTTCCCGTCACCTCACGGTCGACTGCCGACCACAAGAACATAAATATAAACAAAACTTATGTCCGGGCCCGGTCCACTCTCGCCGGCAGTCCTGTCTATTTGTCCTTTTATGCTCCCAAACCCCTCCGTGGGAGATGCGGGACCGGTGTGTATACAGCTGATTCCAACTATCAATCACGCCACCAGCCCCGCCTCACGGCTCTCGTCATGCCTTCCTCACCACATTCGCATTACGTTATATTAAATATTCTTACAAGCATTTATTTGCTTAAATATTATGTATGCAAGTTACATTCGCATGCTATTCAGTTGTTAAAGAAGTCTAAGTTTTGCAGTTATTATATGGGATACAGTCACCATGACTGTATAAAAAGGCATTTTAATTTTCTCTGGACGGCCACTGGACGGCGGTACCGCCCCCGTTCGAGATACGCAGAAATATTTTCCAAAGCGGCCTTCTATAGCAAGTGGGGGCATCTAGAAGCAGCTTCCTGTGTATTACGCCATCACAACTGATACTAATCTTGTACGTGACAGGGAGGGTTGAGTTTTACCTCAGGCCTTAGGCAAGAAAACAGACGTAAAGAGCCACATTTTCACACCGTAAGGTAAAAGTTTTCTTTATTCATGTAGAGCTTCACGAAATGAGATGTTTAGTAAATAACAGTGACGAGTAAATCCGACAGAACATACGAGAACGTAACACGTAAACAAAACACGCCACGAAAACATCATATGATGTAACTTAGCCTACAGTTGTCATTGGGTCATACTGTATGCGCTTATGTGTGTAACGTTAACTTAACAACCGATACAGACACAAAGACATGAAAACATATTGTGCGTATGTGTGAGTTGGGGGTGGGGGGTTGGGTATTACGTTATAGGCTGGCTCGAGACAGTAAATAAAGAAGTTCGCGCTTATTTTCCCTTGTTTTTAATAAACACACTCGGACATCGTTCTGTTATTTAATGTCCAGTTAATACAGACAGCTATTCCGATGGCTTTCACTCCTGTCTTCATTTATACAGTAAATATGTCATGTCATATGTCTCTCTTTCTCCCCGTCTGTAGGTGTTTTGCTGTGAACTGAAGGAAAATGAACGTGTTTGATCGCAACGTAAACTTTGACGCGCTCTTCAAGTTCTCTCAGATGTAAGTGTCTCAAATGATCACCTCAGCATTTATTGTACACGTGCAGTGGCATTGAGAGGTAGAACAAAATTGAATTATGGGGCAAAAAATTCACTAGTGACATGTTGAACCAAATGGATATTCTTCAGACTCTAAATCCGTCTCCAGCACGTACCATCAAACGTTTAGTAACTGTTACAAAATATCACAAATTAAATGAAACCTAATTGAAATGTAAACCTGAAGTCTGATTTAAGGGGAAATGTTAAATGATTTGACTTCCTGAAGCAGGCTATTTAACATCTAACATCAACATAGAAAACAAAATGGCTACAGCATGAACTCCATTTGTTTTGTGAAAGAAATGCTCTATGTCAACACCATCTGATGTCACCACCATAAGGTTTTCTATCTGGCGGTGGCGATGGGCCAGTGACAGAGCTAACATGCAAAGTGACATCATCATATTTGAATTATATAATATAAAATAGTGTTTGATTTTTTTAATAATGTATAAATATTATATGTGATCTTTCGTGATAGGATAGTCATCACTTCTAGCAGAGTTGAGACTGAGGTAACACAGGGCTTAAGGAACAAATATGACCGAGATAGTATAGTCTCCGCTAAACATCATCTCCCATTGGAGGGGCGTAGAAGACGGAGAGTATCAAAAAAAATGAGAAAGAAAATCAGTACACAACCATAATTAAATGAGACATTTTTTAAGACGGTAGACAATGGTGCTAAGAGAGAGAGAGTTGAAGAATGAAAAATAAGCAAATCAAGGATTTGAGTAAAAGAGAACAGAGGAAAAAGAGAAAGAAATGGAAGCCAGAAAATTAATTTGTCTTTGCTGTGTTTTGGTGTCTGATGGTGTTTACACAAAATAAGGGATGGCAGGGTAAAAAGCACATTTTGATTAAAAAAAGAAAAGTTTGTAGATTCAAAGCTTGGCTGTGTAGTTTAATGATTTGTCATTCTTCTGTAAAGCACAAAAGAAGATATTTTGATGAATGTTGGTAACCAAAAGTCGTTGGTCCCCAATGACTTACATTGTATGAACAGAATCATATGTGTTCTGCAGAATAAAGAAAGTCGTAAATGTTTGAAATGACCAGGGGCCCGTTTCAATAAGGAAGTTCAACCAACACCGAGTTAAAATCTGAACTCTGAGTTGATTTACTCAGAGAATCGCTACTCTGAGTTTTCAGTTTCAGAACAGCTGATTTGAGTTAGTTCAGTCCACTCTGAGTAAGTTCACTCTAGGTTACGCACGTGCAGCATGGCGATGAAAAGCCATCATCAATTGAGTGACGATAGCACGTTTCACCATGGCAACGGCACGTGACAAAAAGCGCTCTGTTCATTTCTCGCCAATCGAATTGAAGGTACTGTTACAAGCGTAAGGTGAATATTAAGAAAAAAAGAGCAACACAGCCGCAGCAGCAAAAGAAAGACAGTTGGTGTGGGAGAAAAGTGCTTCACTTGTTAATGCGCCAGTTTATATGTCAATCACTTTTATATTTATTTTGTTGAAACTGTGAAAATGCGAATTATATTTAACTCTCTCGCTCTCATGTAGGTGCTATCCTTTTGCAATAAAAAGATCTTGGCAGCAGCTGAATATGAAATATACGACGGCGTCGTAAAAAAAAAAAAAAACATTTCGAGAATAAAGTCGAAATGTTACGAGAATAAAGTCGAAATATAAAGTCAAAATGTTACGAGAATAAAGTCGAAATATAAAGTCAAAATGTTACGAGAATAAAGTCGAAATATAAGGTAGAAATGTTACGAGAATAAAGTCGAAATATAAGGTAGAAATGTTACGAGAATAAAGTCGAAATATAAGGTCGAAATGTTACGAGAATAAAGTCGAAATATAAGGTCGAAATGTTTGAGAATAAAGTCGAAATATAAAGTCAAAATGTTACGAGAATAAAGTCGAAATGTTACGAGAATAAAGTCGTAATATTTTGAGAAAAATAACAGAATTTCTAGAAACAATGGATGTGGAGGATTTGGTTAAATCCTACTTTAGATTATGATTTAGCAATAAGGAAATTCTTTGTTTTTTGGCGCATCATCACAGAGTTATAATTAGTAAAAGGACACTGCAGCGGTTATATAGGAAACTGAATTTATTCAGAAGAAAAAATCTGACATGAACTACGAATTAACTCACTGATTCAGATGACATGCTCAAACATAACTTCAACTCTTAAACTACAACCTTCACGAAAATAAAATACGTATTACGACGAGTTTATTCTCGTAACATTTCGACTTTAATCGCGTAACATTTCGACTTTAATCTCGTAATCTTGAATTTATTTTATTTTTAACGTGCCACTAAAACGCCGTCGTAGAAATACAATAACATCATTTATTCAGGAAACTTTAAAGAAATAAAATGGTCTTGCTAGTAGGATGCCTGATTGGGAAATGTTAAATATACTTCTTAAACTGGCCATAAAAGTTAAGATAAAACGTCCAAACGGGGCCTCACAATTCTCTCCCGACATAAATATAATTCTCTGCGAATTAATGCAGCTTCCTCTTCTATGGGTTCCTAAATAAACGGACATGCCATTTTAAGTTCTGTGTGACTAAATTGAGCGCGATTAGGAACACGAATCAATAAACAAATGACGTATGTAATTTCAACACCGCTCGCACTTCGAAAAGGGGGAGGAGATTGTAACAAACCCTAGGTTTGCGGAATAAAACCTGCTCCCGACCAGGTTAGGTTCACGGAGTAGGTTACTCTGGTAACTCACTCGGAGTATAAGATACCTCGATTTCTGAAATGGGCTTGACTTACTCCGTGGTCGCGGGTTTGACATACCTCGCGTTCTGAAACCAAAAACCCTGAGTATTCCGTTTTCTGGGGTTGACTTACTCTGAGTTTGCACTTACCCTGCTTTCTGAAACGGGCCCCAGAGTGTGGGTAAATGATGACAGAAGTTTTGTTTTTGGGTAAAACCAGGCATTCATTTAGTAAACGAAAAAACAGCTAGGCTAAATGTTCTTCCTTGTGCTCTTTCTGAATACATTTATCACTATAATGTTAATAAACTGAAAGCTTTTCTAATATTTGTCTGTCTCTGTGATTGTGTGGTTAGTTCTCGCTCGACCCAGCAGCACTTGAAGAATGTTTACTCCAGTCTGGCTGTTTGTATGTTGGTGGCCGCAGCCGGTTCGTACATCTATTTCATCACAAGACTTTTTCAGGTGAGAACATGTATGATGTATGGACACCTGTGATACTGAAACAGCTTTCACTCTCAGTACACCAGACAAAAGCAGCACTAGAGCATTATTTGGCTGGCTTAAAGGGGTGCGTGTAGTCTGGCCGTCTGCATCCGTGCGCCGCCTGCATTATGGAATTTTCTAAATCACGATGGTCCGTGGTCATCCGCACACCGGCCGTGTACAACACCGGATGTGCGCAAAAATGATGAATCAGTCCAGTCCACTCAGAAACTCGGCTGTGCAAATGCGTTTGTGCGAGAGACGGACGCGGAAAGTCAATTACACCTGGCCCTTAAGCGTGTCTGCTTCGTAATTTGTATATACTTGAATGGCATAAATATAGAAAAAATATAAAATAGATGGATAGAAAAAGAGAGTGAGTGAGAGAGAGAGAGAGAGAGAGAGAGAAAATATTTGTACGTGCCAATTTTTTCAAATCAAACTTGTGCTACAACTGTTTGGCCTGTGCTACAAAACATTAAAGAGCAGGTTCCCCGCGATCCCATTTTTCAACCTTTAGTTAGTGTGTAATATTGCTGTTAGAGCATAAATAATACCTGCAAAATGATAAAGTTCAAAGTTCAGTGCCAAGCGAGATATCGTCTTTAATAGAATTCGCTTTTCAAGCAGTTCATGATGTCACCATTCCGAGTGCTTTTATTAGCCCACAGGAATACAGCAAAAAAGGGGCGAGGTCTTCCTCAGAGAAGAGGAAGAGCCGCTGAAGTAGTGTTTGGTTATCAGAGATTATAAACATTTGACTCAGCAACGCGCTAAACTACATTTACTTTCATCACAGTCCTACAGCTGGTAAAAAGAATTCAGCTACACACATTCTAAGATAGCCAATAAATAACAGCTTCATGACTTTAACATCGGCTGTGAAAGCTTTTCTGTGTAAAACACTGGTATTGTGTGTGTGCGCTTACCTCTTAAAAACTTCTATGAAACGTCCTTTGAAGTCCTGCTTGCAAATGTCTCCTGGTCAATCTGCTTGTTTTATTATCCAACTCGGGTCCACTATATAAAAGTCCGGTATCATTCCCCTCACCATAGTAGGAAAAAAGTTTGCGATCTCTAACAAAGATTGATGTTTGCTCATGCACTAATAGACCTCCATAACACTTCGATCGATCCGCATGTTTTTAACTAATAAAGTGAAGTTGACGCCATTGTTACTGAGACTTGGTCAGATGGTAGTAGTCCTTGTCGCTACTCAGATACACGGAGCCAGCCATATCGACCCATAGGTGGCGCTATAGCAATACAAAACGCGTTTGCGCTTGTTACTCCTAAACCGTTTGTTGCACACCCAAGTGTCTTATATCAGTGTAATCACTGGCTCAAAACTAAAAAAAACGTATATCTCCGATTTTATTTCCGTCATTATAGATTTTTCGCTGATTAGCATTTTATGAAAAAAAAAAAAAATGAACTTGTCCCTGGATTTTTGCCCTTGGAACCAAACCAATGGTGATGTATTCTGTTGAGTGTGAATGTAAATAATTATCGAAAAAAGTAGAATTTTCTATTCACGGTCGCTAGGTGGCGCTAAACCGGAAGTGGCATATTTCGTTAAAACGGCCATAACTCCTGAACCGTTTGATATCTTCATGGGGCTTGGTACTTATACGTAGACTCTCAGTCCCAGGTCACATTAAAAAATAGGCGGCGATCTGCCACTAGGTGGCGCTATAATAGGAATTAACTCAAAAAGGGCTATAAATAGGCAACCGTTTGCCCGATTGACTTATTATTTGGTATGGTGTGTCTTTGTGTCATGTCTCATGACTTTCAAAAAGGACATTGGCGTATCTCAAAAAACTTGGCCGCCATCGGCCAATGAACTTTGAGCCCTCATTACACCGGGTTAACAAAGGCTGATCAAAACGCCACTCACTGGGCTTATTTGTCTCATGGTCCTGAAGGTCTGTAAGAAACATGAACTTATTCGGCCACCAGGGGGCAAAATAACGCGTTTGGAGTGAATAAACAACTGTGTATCACGTGACATTAGACATATACCCAAACTATTTATATCATATGATAGCTCTCTTCATTCTGAGCAACTTTGCCTCTAGAACCACTTCTGTCGATCGAACAGTTCGTGAGTTATCGCTGATGATGTCAAAAACCTACTTTCGCAAACTAGTCGTTGGTTTTTGCAGATGACTTCTGTGGAAAGTGATTGTTAATAATTATAAAAAAAGTAGAAATTTCCTTTCATGGTCGCTTAGGGGCGCCAAAATAAAAAAAATAGTCAAAGCCTATCACATTTAAATGGCCATAAATCCAGAACGGTTTATCATTTCAGCAAGGGGCTCGGGAAATATGTGGAGACCATCACTACGATGTCACTTATAAAATAATGTGGCGTTTGGACACTAGGTGGCGCTATAATAGTAAAAATTGCAAAATGTACATGTCTTTTGGTGGCCTAGACAACTCTGTGTCACGTGACATTTGACTAATACAAAAACTATTGATATCAAACGATAGATCTCCTTATTCATAACAACTTTGCCTCTTGAACCATTGATGTCTATCAAATGGTTTGTGAGTTATTGGTGATGAAGGAAACAACCTACTTTTGCAAACTTGTTCAAGGCTTTTCAAGCAATTTCAAAATTTCCACCTCAGTTAATTTCTTTGGACTCTCTAGGTCAATAATGATCAAAAATATGTTGAGTTTTTTTTTGTTTTGTGCCCATAACAGGGTCCATTATTATATTAGCGTGAAACGAGTATGTTATATGTCGCTACTCCTTAATAAATAATCCAACTGACTTGCCATTTAGTACTATTATACATATTGTGACACTTAACAAGCATGCAAAATGTGATGCTCATAGGAAGAGGCATTCCTTCATAAGAGTCAAAAAGGTGAAATATCATTCATTTCAATGGCTTTCTTATAGAGTCACCAGATCACAATGCATGTAGCTTTGGTTAAGGAAAGATAAATGTGTGCAGGATAAAGGTGTGTAGTGTGCATGTGTGTATGTTTATGGGTATCATTTCCCTCTGTATCATAAGAGTGTGAATGTACTGTATAGTTCTGTGTGTCTTGCGTGATCGAGACTGTGCATGTGTGTGGAATGAAATGTGTCTCACAGGAAGACAGTGTTAAAAAATATAATGTATTGCACATTAAAATTTGCTGCATATTTACACATCTATAAATATAGCACATGTCTTGCTGCTTTTATGATGCTGTGTTGAGATATATATATATATATATATATATTCAACACACCTTTATTAGATAAAACCAGTTTAATTGCATGTTAACCCAAATTGCTACTCAGCCAGTCACATGGCAGCAACTCAATGCATTTAGGCATTTATACATGGTAAACATGACTTCCTGAAGTTCAAACCAAACATCAAAATTGAGAAGAAATGGGATATATCATGTGAGGTGTGTGTACCAAAGAAACATAATTTAAATGGCACGGCCTTCTAAAATCTTTTTGCAGACAATGTCCTACTGACCACAGTGTATTCGTGAATATGAATCAATGTATCCATTTAAAATGGTCCTAGATTTTGAATTCAATTTGAATTCTTCAAAACACAAAAGAGGCTATTTTGAAAAATATGCATTAAATTAACAAAAAAGACCTATATCTCTGCAATCGAATGTCACAGAGACAAAGAAGTTGCTTCGTTCTACTCATGGAAAAGTGTATTATAGTATGACAGGTGACAAGCTATGCCATTATTTCACTTGTGGCTTAATATGTTATCAATTGGCAGGTGCCATACCACACCCATAGCAACTAAACTGTTAACTTGGCAACCATTAAGCTAGACCTCTATCTCTGCAATAGAGCATCATAGAGACACTGGAGTTGTTTCGCATGACTTGTGGTTTGATGTGTTATTAATTAGCAGGTGCCATTCCACGCCCATAGCAACCAAACGGATCAGCTTAGCAACCTTTTGGCAAGATCTATATCTGTATTGAACTGTATTGAACGTTTCTGACATTTTACTTGGTGTAATAGAGTGTCGTCTGTCGTGGATCTATTATGGTGTGATTCCCAAGCCTGGTCGGCGATGGCAGATTTACCTAAGATGCCTTAAATCGCTCGAACCCGCTAAATGCTGCTTGCAGCTTTAATTATTGATGTTTTTTCACAATCATAACAATACATTTATACATTTGGCAGATGCTTTTATCCAAACAATACATTTCAGTACATTTATACATTTGGCAGATGCTTTTATCCAAACAATACATTTCTTGTTATTTCTGTGCAATCCCTGGGATCGACCGCTTGACCCTTGGCATTGCAATAACCACTGAGCTACAGGAAGCACCTTACATGTGCATTTAATAATCAGACATTGAGCATTTTGTTAATTTTGTTCGTTTAAAAAATATTTTACGTATTGTAACAATCGGATAAAAACCCTATTATTTGCTAACTTTCTAAACTCATCCCCCGCCAGCCTTTTAAAATAAAATTGCCAGCTTACGCCAGCGTTTTTTAACATTTTCACCCAACTTTATTTGCTTACAGTACATTTTCTGTAAAGAATATATGGACAATCAATATGTCAAATGAAAGAACAGAGTCACAGCTTTTAAACAAAAGAAACCGTATTCTTCTATCTTCATTTGTTCTTTGTTTTATCACTCCTTAGATGTGGGTAGATTTCTTTTAAAAAATGCATCATTTTGATTAAATAGCTGAGATAAAGTTTTTTTGTCAAAGATTCCGCCCAGATTACACTCAGAACAAACATTAAAAACTGACAAGAAACACACGTTTTAGGTTCTGGGATTCTGTACTTTTCCCCAAAGGTGTGTAATAGCGCCACCTGCTGTTCTACAGTACAAACACTGATTGCCGTAACGTCTTTGGCAGTGAACTGTTTTTTTTAAATGACGAGATAACTCATCAATGGCGGTGAAAGAGTTAAGAAGAATCTGGTCTGGCCTGTAGATTGGTAGACAAAGGAACTGTACGGTTTGTGGTGTGACAGCAAAATTTAGAAAACAAACTGTTAATAATATAATTTTATATTATTAATGTTTATATTGGGAATATGAAATAGCTAAAGAGATTTATCTTCATTTATTTAAATTCTAAAAAATGTGTTTGCGGCCTTAAGTGACATTCTGTAGGATAAATTGTGTCATTGTCAAGCTGTTAATGGCCACTCGGGTCTGTACAGTGGGTGCACATACAGTGGGTACGGAAAGTATTCAGACCACCTTATATTTTTCACTCTTTGTTATATTGCAGCCATTTGCTAAAATCATTTAAGTTCATTTTTTTTCCTCATTAATGTACACACAGCACCACATGATGACAGAAAACACAGAATTGTTGACATTTTTGCAGATTTATAAAAAAAAACTGAAATATCACATGGTCCTAAGTATTCAGACCCTTTGCTCAGTATTTAGTAGAAGCACCCTTTTGATTTAATACAGCCATGAGTCTTTTTGGGAAAGATGCAACAAGTGTTTCACACCTGGATTTGGGGATCCTCTGCCATTCCTTCTTGCAGATCCTCTCCAGTTCTGTCAGGTTGGATGGTAAACGTTGGTGGACAGCCATTTTTAGGTCTCTTCAGAGATGCTCAATTGGGTTTAAGTCAGGGCTCTGGCTGGGCCATTCAAGAACAGTCACAGAGTTGTTGTGAAGCCACTCCTTCGTTATTTTAGCTGTGTGCTTAGGGTCACTGTCTTGTTGAAAGTAAAACCTTCGGCCCAGTCTGAGGTCCTGAGCATTCTGGAGAACGTTTTCGTCCAGGTTACCCCTGTACTTGGCCGCATTCATCTTTCCCTCGATTGCAACCAGTCGTCCTGTCCCTGCAGTTGAAAAACACCCTCACAGCATGATGCTGCCACCACCATGCTTCACTGTTGGGACTGTATTGGACAGGTGATAAGCAGTGCCTGGTTTTCTCCACACCTACCGCTTAAAATTAAGGCCAAAAAGTTCTATCTTGGTCTCATCAGACCAGAGAATCGTATTTGTCACCATCTTTGAGTCCTTCAGGTGTTTTTTTTTAGCAAACTTCATGCGGGATTTCATGTGTCTTGCACTGAGGAGAATCTTCCGTCGGGCCACTCTGCCATAAAGCCCCGACTGGTGGAGGGCTGCAGTGATGGTTGACTTTCTCCCATCTCCTGAATGCATCTCTGTAGCTCAGCCACAGTGATCTATGGGTTCTTCTTTACCTCTCTCACCAAGACTCTTCTCCCCAGATAGCTCAGTTTGGCCGGACGGCCTGCTCTAGGAAGGGTTCTGGTCGTCCCAAACGTCTTCCATTTAAGGATTATGGAGGCCACTGTGCTCTTAGGAACCATAAGTGCAGCAGAATTTTTTTTGTAACCTTGGCCAGATCTGTGCCTTGCCTCAAATCTGTCTCTGAGCTCTTCAGGCAGTTCCTTTGACCTCATGATTCTCATTTGCTCTGAAATGCACTGTGAGCTGTAAGGTCTTATATAGACAGGGGTGTGGCTTTCCTAATCAAGTCCAATCAGTATAATCAAACACAGCTGGACTCAAATGAAGGTGTAGATCCATCTCAAGGATCATCAGAAGAAATGGACAGCACCTGAGTTAAATATATGAGTGTCACAGCAAAGGGTCTGAATACTTAGGACCATGTGATATTTCAGTTTTTCTTTTTTAATAAATCTGCAAAAATGTCAACAATTCTGTGTTTTTCTGTCAATATGGGCTGCTGTGTGTACAGTAATAAGGAAAAAATGAACTTAAATGATTTTAGCAAATGGCTGCAATATAACAAAGAGTGAAAAATTTAAGGGGGTCTGAATACTTTTCGTACCACTGTATATATGCCGAAAAATGTTCTTATTAAATCATAATTTCTAGAAGTATTGTGGTCATTTCAATCCAGTGGTTGTTAAATTTCAACAAAATCAAACCTCAGGACTGACATGAAGTCATCCAAAGGTAATGTGAAAGACTGACAGCATGACGAGACACATGAAAACGATTTTATCACAAAAAAAACATTTAGAACTTTTCCTAAATACATGTGGAAAATGACTTTTGTATTTAATTTCATCTTCAGCACATAAATGCAAATAGAAACGACTTTTATATGAAATTTCGGAGAAACATTATTTGTAGTTTACAGAATGAAACAAAAATGATTGGTTTACCTATAAAAACACTTATACATTTTTAATTGTAAAGTTGGAAAAATACAGATTGTTGAATGGTCTCTTAATGTTTCCGTTGCTGTGTATTACATTAACATAAACTCATTTAGCAGATACTTTTATTCAAAGCGACTTATATTGCATTATACTACGCTTTCAGAAATATTACTGATATAAAGTTTAATAAAAGAACAAATTTAGGTAAAGTAAATATGGCCCTAATTTATCCATCTGTATATAACATTACTGTCTTATGTCAGTAACCTGCCTAATTAAGTGATGAAGTGTATTTGTGTTTCTCAAACATGATAACAGATGTTTTAGACTTGTGCTACTACTGTTTGACCTGTGCTACAAAATCTCTGAAGCGCCACTGATATGTGCAGAAAAAGCCCTGCCACATCTGTATATGAAATACACAATGTTATTGCAAACCTTTCAAAAGATCTGTGTTGGTGATGTTTTGTCTTTAAGGGAGGCCTGATAATGCTGGGGTCACTGGCCCTCATGGGTTGGCTCGCTACCATCCCTCACAGCCCTCAGACTGAGAAGAAGAGGTTGGCCATCCTGGCTGCCTTTGCTTTCTTAACAGGTGAAATGTTTGTATCATCTCCCCAAACCTGAGGAGCTTTACTGATATTCCTAGTTTAATCTGTCACGCTTTCTTTGAACAGGTCTGGGACTCGGCCCACTCATGGACTTTGTCATTGCCATCAACCCCAGGTAATTTGCCCTCATCTCAGGGTATACTTTACTAAAAAAAGAAAAATAGTAGCCCAATGTAAAGTCTCGACCTGAAACACTTCAGCTGGGTTGCATGTAATATGTTTAGCCATTTACTTATTCCATTAAAGTAATGTGTGTTTAAATGATAATAAACTGCGATATATGTCACATGAGGTTTGTGTTTGTTTCTACAGTATCATTGTGACTGCATTTCTGGGCACCTCCGTCATCTTTACCTGTTTCACATTGAGTGCCCTATATGCCCAGCGCAGGAGTTATCTCTTTCTTGGCGGTAAATATCTCAATAGCTCCTTTCAATCTTTCAGAAATTCATAAATATATATATAACCCCAAATTAGAATATTGCCACACTGTGTAAATACAAATGAAATGCAATGATTTGCTGATCTCGTAACACTTTTCCAGCCCATGTTGCCACCTAAAGTCCCAATTTTATTGAGACAATCTGATGCCATGGAATTTACAGTGATCATATTTTTTTCCTCTTTCTAATCCTTTGATTTGTTTTCTGTGTTCTGGTTTAAACAAAATATGCGTTTATGAATGCAAATGATCGCATTCTGTTTTTTCGATTTTAAACTTTTGTATAGTTAATTGTGTTAAACAATCAGGATCTCAATATTGAATAATTGTAATATGCTGTAATTACTTAAAGACAAGGTGACCCATTTGTGTCCATGTCTTTTTATCATTTATTTCTTGCGTACAGTCAATAACAAGCACACAAACAAGTAAAATGGGCAGTTTGACGATAAAGAACTCATTAAAACAATTATGTGCTATACAAAAACAGCAAGACTAAATAGAAAGTAAAAACTATCAAATAAAAATAAACAAGAAAACCAAAATGCTCTAAATGTATGAAATGTTATGTTGATTGATTTGTTTGTGTTTTAAGGCACTTTGATGTCAGCCCTGACTGTTCTCCTGCTGGTGTCGCTCTTCAACATGTTCTTCAGCTCAGCTCTTCTCTTTAAGGTATGTGATTGTCCAGCCCCTGCTGGCCTGCAGTCGCACTGTAGGCTGCACCTTTTTAGTCGACTCTAGTAACCCTGCTACATGGACTGTATGAAGCAGATGTTTGATGAGTTGTTTGTTTTGTCGTAGGCTCATGTGTATCTGGGTCTGGCTGTTATGTGTGGCTTTGTGCTGTTCGATACTCAGCTCATTATTGAGAAGGCAGAGATGGGAGACAAAGATTACATCTGGTAAGAGTCTCATTTTGCTCAGAATAACCTTCATGTTGCAGTCACACATATGCATTATAAATCTGTACTGTCTTTAAAAACCCCAAGAAGCCTTATCAAAACAAAAAGCATACATTTGAAATTAAAGAAAAGATCCACAGTAACATGCTCTGTGAAAGATGAATGACTGTTTGAATATGCTTTTTCTAATAATGGTGGGCTATTGTAATAACACTGTGATACACATTGAAGATAGAAAACAATTATAGAATTTCAAATATATCTTCCCTAGAGGTGTAAAGCTACTTTGTAGTATGATATTTTGTGATGCAAAAATGTTATGATGCGCATCGTAGAGAGATGGACATTTTTTCTGATATGATGTTTTATTCTATTCATGGGGTAATCAAGACGCTAACTACTCTGCGCCTGCGTGTAACGTTTGCTTATCTCACATATGCGGTAGAGAGAGAAGTCTCTGGGAGAAGGGGAAGCACAAGCCATAATCTGTGTCTCCACGTGGTTTTCAAAGCGTCTTATTTTCCTTCACAATCGCAGGTGAAACACAGCAAACTTGAAGTGTGACTGCTGGCGAAACTCATTACAAAGGCAGCACAAGCGTTTTTAAATGCCGATGTTAATTTATCCACTAACATGAGTAATGTGATATGCAACATACAGTCAGTCAAAAGAAACCTTGCTGGACCGATTAGAGAAGTGATGAAGTACTGCACATTAAAAGATTGAATGACATGCTAAAGATCGAACCAAGTATGTGATTTGCATGTTAGATGAAATGTAATAACACCAATTAAATTTTAATTTTATTAAATTTAAATAGTTAAGCATTAAAAAGTAAAAATTATTTATTAAGTTGTGTGTGCAGCAAAAAAGGTTACTGATTTTTTTTTAAATTTGATTAGAAATTCAGTTAATTTTTTTAATTTTGTTTAAAATATCGAGATGTGTATTTTATCGTGAGCCCAGCCTCGAGATATGAACCGAAATTGTGAGCTGAGTGTACCGTTACACCCCTAATCCTCTCTAATAGAGATGTTCGGTAAACACGCTGGGCTGAATGGCAACAGGATTTCAAAAATTGCTGCTTTCAATACAAAAAACAACGAAACCGGGACCTAAACATACAACTATTAGCGAAAAGTTGGACTCGACAGTGATCCTCGCTGCCTGCCTATGAACCAGCTGTCCTTGGACATTTAAATCTTGCCCCGAATCGGGTTTCCTGATATATTATTTTGAACCTGATTTCACTGTTGGGGAAAAGTCAGCAGCCAGATCACCCTTTAGCCCAAGGTGAAGTTTACAATAGTTAAAAATCTCTGTCACATGACCATTCAGACACCCTGGGCATGAGTGAACAAATGTAAAAACTTTTATTTGGCAAGGTCACATTAAAAAACGGTTCAGTCATGCAACATTCATCAGAGCATGTGATGTGTCATTTAAAAGATAGCTGTAAACACTGCTGCATTCATTCTTTCTGCCACTGTGTTGGCGTGATTCACTTGATTTCAGTATGCGCTGATGTCACATGCATATACCAATAATCAATAATCATATGTTTTTGTACCATTTAAATGATGCAAATGAACCCCTTCTTAGTAAACAGTCATGAAGAAGTAACAAAACAGCCAATCTTCCAATAATCCTTGCATTTACATATTTGTGTTTTATCAAGGCATTGTGTGGATCTCTTCATGGACTTTGTGGCCATCTTCAGAAAACTTCTTATAATCCTTGCCATGAATGAAAAGGTATGTGGAACACACTGTAATGTGTCATGTCCCTGCATTGAATGATTGACTCACGGTTTTATATTTCTATGAATCTTATTTTTTGTAGGACAAGAAGAAGGAAAAGAAGTAACAATAAACATCTATGAGCTGAATACATGCTGTCACATCAGCAGCTTTTTTGTGAATCTGATATTTTTTGTTTATTTGATTACACTTCATGTGATTTGTCATGGTCTTAATTTTACATTGAAACAATTACTGGTCTTCGAATATGTGTACGTTTCTGAGTGTAGATTTTGAAAGAATTACATTAGCTCAAATCTCTTTACTGGCGTAGTGTATCTCCCTATTTGAGGCACGATTTAGAAATGAATTCCAGTTGTACTAATAAAAGCTTTTCACTTTGTTATAAACAGTAAGTGTCTGATAAACTGCTGTACATTCAATTAAAGGGTTTGGTGTAGTTGGGTTGTTACTAATAAATGATGTCTTTCCTACGCCGCTCTCACTAATGTCCCATATCATAAATACTTTTGTAGTTGTACTCAGTAAATCAGCTTTTTTTTTTTAGATCTTCCTTTGTTGCCAATGTCATATTAGAGGTGCCAGTTTGTAGGTTTAATTGCTCTGAAACCACACAATTTATTCATCAATGCGGTGCTTCATGCTCGAGTGAATAAACTATGCCACAGATTACACTTTGCCTTATTTGACATTGGTCCTTGATATGTTATAATCCTGTAAAATAATATTTTGCATGCATTGTCATTTTATTTCAATCTAGCTGTCAATGAGTTCAGCAGCACCAGCTGGCAGCTCCGTCATAACCCCAGATTACAGTCGTGGGAACTTTCGACAAATCCTTTTTCTAGCTAAAATACTGAGAGGTAGATACTGCACAACTGCAGAAACAATCATCTTCATGAACTACAGCCTTGAAAAAAATGAAGAGACTATTATACATTTTCATTCAATTAACAATTTCAGGATGTTTGGACTACTTGCACGTAGTCTTGTCCTCGATGCAGCTCAGTCACTTCCAGTAGCAGTGTTCAGCGTATCTACATTTTACATTTATGCATTTGGCAAACACTTTTATCCAAAGCGATTTACGTTGCATTGTATTATGCATTTCTATCGGAGTTTGTGCAATCCCCTAGCACCATGCTCTTAACCACTGAGCTACAGGAAAGCTGAGATCATACATGCAGAGATCATGGTCGATTATTTCTATTTTAGGGCGGTCACTTAATTAAAAACATTAAATCCTTTTAGTGATGTTAACATGCGCTAATGTGTTTTTGTTTTTGACAGATCTTAAATTAGCAGAAGTTCTCCTTATATATTTTATAAAGGTATAGTCATCTGCTGAATAATAAAGCCATTGAGTGCACCTTGGAGAAGTTCATCGCTTTTGCGGGTTATATTTCATACATTTTAACGATAATAGAATGACGCCATACAATGATTGTTATATGACGGATATGTTCTCTGGATTTTAAATGAATTAAACGTTCATTCACATTGCAGATTATTTTAAAATAGCAATGTGCAGATAGAGCAGATTTAATGCCAAATAAATACATTAACTGTTCAAAATATTGTGGCATTTATCCTTAGACATTGTAACTAAATGTTTCTGTAGTTTTTGTCCTCTTTGCTCCGCCTCTCTGAAACCCACAAATTATTTACGAAGCTCATGGCTCTGAAAAGCGAGGTGTGCTCTTATTGGCCAGTTAACCAGTGTGTAGTGATTGGTGGAATACTGCACGTGTGTGAGGGAAATGTAACGCCTCTTGCTCTGGAACCTAATGTGTTACAAATATGGTAATTGTACTGACATGGAAACCCACCGTACTTGTTTATACATTTGGGTGGTCCAACTGATGTAGATTTGTGGGGGTGTGGTTACAAGGGGCAATTCAGGCAGGTCTGGGTGAGCATTCACTTTTACATGGAATGCAACTTGTGTTCCCACACTTTCATTTCTGCAATTTTACTTATCTAATACATGCAACTTATAACACACCAAAGACACCGATAAACACAAATTCGTGCCATATGACTCCTTTAAATGCGTTTCCTTATGTCACTGATAATGCATTTACATCTACATTTAGGCATTTGGCAGAAGCTTTTATCCAAAGCGACTTACATTGCTTTTTCCTATACATTTTTACATGGGTATTTGCAATCCCCTGGGATCTAACCCACAGCCTTGTGTTGTTAACGCAATGCTCTTACCGCTGAGATACAGGAAGGTTGCATGTGTGTAAAAATCAAATTTTTAACTGTTTAGGTTTCACAAGGGGCAGCACCCCATTGAAAATACAGGTAACTGGAACCTAGCGCTCCGTACAATTTCCAGTCTTAAATATGGGTAATGCTTTCGAATATGACCCGCAAAGAACTGTGTTAGTAAACTGAATTAATGGTGTAAATTGTGGTAACTATAGTGTACCTACATGTAGATATAAGGGAAGAAAATAACAGTTGGGGTAATAAAGGTAGTTACCAGATGTAGAATCCGCAAAGAACTGCGTAAATAAACTTTCTGAATTTTCCTAAATTTACGGTGTTAGTTTTGGTAATCATAGTATACCTATTTGTGTAGGTAGAAGGGAACAATATTGAACTGAAACGGTAATAAAGTTTGGATAATAAAGGGCTAGCAACCAGAAATAAGTGGGGACTGTTTTTGTTCCACAAAGTTACAAGCTAAGAACAATAAATACACAGACAATCTGATATCCTTGACCCTGAAACCTTTATTTAAAAACTACCCGCAATGTACCGCATGAGTAACTAATAGTAAAAATAATGTACCTCTACAGTAGGCTTCATAACAGTAGGTAAAAGGTAACAATATGCACAGTTTTGGGAATAAAGGGGTAAAACATATATTAGACAACAATGGGAGAAAGTTAGCAAATTGTCTGTGCTAGCAAATTCTGACTAGGATACATTTTTATTTGATTGATATTAGGATTTTTGGTTACAAAAAATAATGCTAATTATTATAAGTTTTAATGTGTAAAATGTAAAATCAATGTTGACACATTAAACATTATCTTGTAAATATGTTTGTTCTACCTCAGTTTAAACGATGTGCCCTAAACAGGAAAAACAGTCTACATGGTTTTATGTTGATACGTTGTTATGGGCTGTTCGCTTTATTTAGCGAGTTTTCCAGTTCTGCCTGAGATAACTCAATTTACAATTTTAATTGTTACAAAGCAGCGAACATGAGACATTTTTACTATAAGCAAAACAACTAAAGTCATACACCAGACACACACGCACAGTGAAAGCACACATTAAAGATAAAGGAGAGAGAAACACAGGTCAAATATTAAACAGACTATAAATTCCTATATGCAATATTAATTATGTAAAACTTTACAATTCTAATTCTAAAGCAGCCCCCTGGCCAGGCAGTATGCAAAACAGTATGCAAACGGTGGCGAGGAACCCAAAACTCCAATCGAGAAAAAGAGAGAACCCAGACCCAACCAGGGGATTCCAGTTCCCCTCTGGCAAAAGCTGCTGCCCTCTGCACAACCTCGACAGTGCTTGCACAAAAAGGCTTAATAAAAATAAATAAGCTTACTTATAAGGTAAATTATAGATTTAAGATTATCAATAATAATCTAATAGCATTTGAAATTTTGTAGAGAAGGCGTGTCAAATCGCCTCTTCCTTTATCCAGCCCTATCATCTCAGCTATCGTCAGGTCACTGCTTCCCATTCACCGCTGTGCCATCAGGTCTGGACATGAACTGAATCCTGCTCGCTGTGGTAACCTTGGAACAATGGGACAAGACTGGCTGAGAGTAGAGAACTGTTCTGCACTCTTTGATGCAAGTTGTTGTTGGAAATATTTCTGGTTCCAGTTGATCTAACTAATGAAGCCTAAACCCAAAGAGGATTTATATTATGGAAGTATAGTGTATGCAAGTTTAAAAAGATGCGTCTTTAGGCTAGATTTAAACTGACAGAGTGTGTCTGCCTCCCGAAAAGTGCAGGGAAGACTATTCCAAAGTGTAGGCACTAGAAAGGAAAAGGATCTACCACCTGCACATAATTCTAGGTATTACCAACTGACAGGATGCCTGACTGCGTAATGCACGTGTAGAACTGTAATACAATAGAAGTTCACTCAAATACTGCGGAGCTAAATCATTTCTTGGTAATAAGCAGGATCTTAAAGTTAATGCGATGCTTTATAGGTAAACAGTGCAAGGTTGACAGAACCGGGATAATATGCTCATACTTTTTCGTACAAGAACTTGAGCTGCCGCGTTTTAGACCAGTTGGAGTTTTGTAATAAGCCTCCAGGGCATCCACCTAACAGTGCATTACAGTAATCTAGTCTTGATGTCATGAATGGCTGGTATTATGGCAGCCTAACTATTTTCCTGCATTTATCGTAAATAAAACCCTCGCAGCTGACAGAGAAGGCTAAGCTAAACATATGACATGAGGTGCAAGTAACAATAATATAGGAATAGAAGCCATAACTAACCGGGTTTGAAGAGTAATTCCGATTTACCAAGGTTGCTCGATGAATCGTAGTATATACGCTTAAAGAAAACCAGTTAGGACACAAGACAAACTAGTGGCAATGATATTCCAAAGTACAAACAGAAAGCAAGCTAACATTCTAATGCTATGCTAACGCCGTTATGTTAACTATCAATTTTGGTTTAAAATCTTAAGTTATGAATAAGTTAGCAACGACAGTGAAAAGTAAAGATAATAAAATACACTAATATTAAGACCAAGTGCAAGTGCAAGGATACATACTAACCACCGGCAGCTGCACATAAAAGGCTTAGCATTATGATTAAAAGAAAAAACGGAACTTTGGGTTACATGAAAACCTTTATTAAATTGTTTCTAAATTGTACAAATTTATTGATTTTTTTAACACATTTTAAATACTGAAATTAAATTGTATTATTACATTTAATTAAAATAAAGTATAATTTATAGAATTTGACAAATTAAATAAAATTTGGGAAAATAAAATGATGCCCCAGATAGCTATTCTTAAAAAATTACTATTTTCCAGATATCTTTTAAAAACAGTTTTATTTATTTTAATTTGCTTGTTTAGCAATGTACGCCATTGACATTTGATATTGAAATGACCGTTATATATGTAATATAAAGCAAGGAGCAGTGTTGCTGGCAGACCGATGAAAACAGGAAGTTGCTGTACTGCTGTATGCTGTGCAAGTGTGGCTATTGATAAGAGGAGAAATCGCTTTGACAAATAAAAACACAAAACTGCTTTAAGGGATCGAACTGTGAGGGAGCCGTGGAGGATCAGCAAACTTGAGAAAGACATCGATTTCAAAACTCTTCTTTAAAAACGCTACCAGCCAACAGGTAAGCTACAATACATACAGTAAATGATACCATAGGAACTGTCATGTAAATAATTTTACTGAAGTCAAATAAAGGAGTAGCTCCCTAAATTAATGTATTTTTTTCTGTATATTGCAGAACATTTACATCAAGTCATTTAGCAGACGCTTTTATCCAAAGCAGGGTGTTCAGGGTGCAATAAGCGACATACAGTCAGGTCCATAAATATTGGGACATCGACACAATTCTAACATTTTTGGCTCTATACATCTACACAATGGATTTCAAATGAAATTAACAAGATGTGATTTAACTGCAGAACGTCAGCTTTAATTTGAGGGTATTTACATCCAAATCCGGTGAACGGTGTAGGAATTACAACAGTTTGCAAATGTGCCTCCCACTTGTTAAGGGACCAAAAGTAATAAATAAATCAAAATCAATGAATCATCACTCAAACTTTCACTTTTTAATACTTGGTTGCAAATTCTTTGCAGTCAATTACAGTCTGAAGTCTGGAACGCGTAGACATCACCAGACGCTGTGTTTCATCCCTGGTGGTTCTCTGCCAGGCCTCTACTGCAACCGTCTTCAGTTCCTGCTTGTTCTTGGGATATTTTCCCTTCAGTTTTGTCTTCAGCAAGTGAAATGCATGCTCAATCAGATCCAGGTCAGGTGATTGACTTGGCCATTGCATAACAGTCCACTTCTTTCCCTTCAAAAGCTTTTTGGTTGCTTTTGCAGTATGCTTTGGGCCATTGTCCATCTGCACTGTGAAGCGCCATCCAATGAGTTCTGAAGCATTTGGCTGAATATGAGCAGATAATATTTCCCAGAAACACTTCAGAATTCATCCTGCTGCTTTTGTCAGCAGTCACATCATCAATAAAGACAAGAGAACCAGTTCCACTGGCAGCCATACATGCCCACGCCATGACACTACCACCTCCATGCTTCACTGATGAGGTGGTATGCTTAGGATCATGAGCAGTTCCTTCTCCATACTCTTCTCTTCCCATCACTCTGGTACAAGTATATTTTGGTATCATCTGTCCATAGGATGTTGTTCCACAACTGTGAAGGCTTTTTAGATGTCGTTTGGCAAACTCTAGTCTGGCCTTCCTGTTTTTGAGGCTCACCAATGGTTAACATCTTGTGGTGAACCCTCTGTATTCACTCTGGTGAAGTCTTATCTTGATTGTTGACTTTGACACATACACCTACCTCCTGGAGAGTGTTCTTGATCTGGCCAACTGTTGTGAAGGGTGTTTTCTTCACCAGGGAATTTTTTTTTCAGTCATCCACCACAGTTGTTTTCCGTGTTCTTCCGGGTCTTTTGATGTTGCTGAGCTCACCGGTGCGTTCCTTCTTTTTAAGAATATTCCAAACATTTGTTTTGGCGACGCCTAATGATTTTGCTATCTCTCTGATGGGTTTTTTTTTTTTTTTCAGCATAATGATGGCTTGCTTCGCTGATAGTGACAGCTCTTTGGATCTCATCTTGACAGTTGACAGCAACAGATTCCAAATGCAAATAGCACACTTGAAATGAACTCTGGACCAATTATCTGCTCATTGTAATTGGGATCGTGAGGGAATAACACACAACTGGCCATGGAACAGCTGAGAAGCTGGTTTCCGGTTCCTGATTGCATCGCTGCTGGTGGCTAGTTTGTATCCCCTGACACTTGCTTCACCTCAAATTTGTTCTTGGTCTTAATATTAGTGTATTTTACTATAGTAACCTATCACTGTCGTTGCCGAATTATTTATAACTTTATATTCTAAGCCTATATTGAAACGTAACACCGCTAGCATAGTATTAGCATGTTAGCTTGCCTTCTGTTTACACTGTGGAATATCATCTCCCAATATTTGTCTTGTGTGCTAACTGTTTCTCTTTTTAAGCGTATATACTAAGACTCATCAAGCAACCTTGGTAAATTAGGATTGCACTTCATACCCGGTGAGTCATGGCTTCTATTCCTATTGTTGTTACTTGCACCTCATGTCATATGTTTAGCTTAGCCTTCTCTGTCAGCGGCGAGGGTTTTACATGTGATAAATGCAGGGAAGTAGTTAGGCTGACGGAGAAGATCTTAGAACTAGAGCCTCTTTATTTGAGGATAGTAAGAGTGTTAGGACCGTTGAAAACACTTTGGATGCGAGCAATTTTAGCGCACACAGCTCTGTTCCGGTTGAAAATCACCTGCAGCTGGGAAACTTTGTGACCGTGAGACGGCATAGTCGCAAGACAAAACATCACTCAACCGTTCCGATTAAAGTCTCGAACAGGTTTGCCCCACTCAGTGACGCACCGACTGAGAAACCTGCTGAAAGTGCCCTAGTGATCGGTGATTCTATTGTCCGGAACGTTAACATAGAGGCACAAGCCACCATAGTCAAATGTTTTCCGGGAGCCAGAGCGCCTGACATCAAGTTAAATTTAAATGTGCTGGCTAAGGCTAATCGTAAATACAGTAAGATTGTTATTCATGTCGGCACAAATGATGTTAGACTCCGTCAATCATAGATAACTAAAGATAATATTAAAGAGGTGTGTGAGCTCCGAAGCACGATGTCAGACACTGTAATATTCTCTGGCCCCCTCACTGCTTACCGTGGTGATGAGATTTATAGCAGATTATCTTTATTATAGCAGACCTGACCTGTTGAAGCGAGATGGTCTCCATCCCTCCTGGGATGGGGTTTCCCTCCTCTCTAGAAATTTGGCACACAGTCTTAATGATGCTAAAGGCCGACTACCTGAGGCCCAGGTCAGGAAGGAGACAGAATGGCTTAACCAACTGTCTGCTTGCCGTCTCACGTTACAGAATACACAAAATATACAACATGTAATAATCCCTTTTTACAAACAACATAAAATAGAGACTGTGTCTGTCCCCCGGATTAGCAAACATAAGATACTGCATAAAGCTCTTGAAAGTAATTTATTAAATGTTAAACAAATCAAACATGAACAAAATACAGATAATCAACGGTTACGACTCGGATTGCTCAATATTAGATCTCTCTCAAATAAAGCACTTTTTGTTAACGATGTGATAACCGATCATAAAATAGACATGCTCTGTTTGACAGAAACATGGCTAAAGCCAGATGATTATATTACTCTAAATGAATCCGTTCCCCAAGATTATTACTATAAACACGAGCCTCGTCTAAAAGGTAGAGGGGGAGGTGTCGCTGCACTTCACAATAATTCTTTTATCACCTCTCAGAAGTCTAATTTTAAATACAATTCTTTTGAAGTCATGGTACTTCACGTATAGACACATAATACTAAGGACAAAACATTTTTAAAATTTATTCTAGCTATTGTATATAGGCCTCCAGGGCACCACACAGATTTTATTAAAGATGTTGGTGGGTTCTTATCAGGACTAGTACTGGCCGCAGATAGAGTCCTTGTTGTCGGTGACTTTAATATCCATGTAGACAATGATACAGATGCCTTGGGACTGGCTTTCAAAGACACTCTTAACTCCATGGGCGTTAGTCAACATGTGTCAGGACCCACTCACCTTCGTAATCATACTTTAGATTTAATACTTTCTTATGGTATAAATGTGGACGATGTTAAAATCCTTTAGCAGAGTGAAGACATTTCGGATCATTATCTGATATATTCACTGGCCTACGGCTGCAAATCAAACTCCTTGTTACAAATATGGTAAAACGATTACTTCAACTACCAAAGATGCGTTTCTCGACAATCTGCCTGAATTGTCTCAAATATCTAGCATGAGTAAAAACGATGACGATCTTGACACTACTCTTGAAAATTTTAACTCTTCCTTCTCGGAAACATTAGACACAGTTGCTCCTCTGCATTTAAAAAAGATTAAAAATGGCAGCACAACACCCTGGTATAATGAACACACTCAGGCTATAAAGAAAGCGTCCCGTAAAATGGAGCGGAACTTTAAGAAAACTAATCTAGAGGTATTTCGTATAGCATGGAAGGATAGTACTCTAAATTACAGGAATGCCATAAAAACGTCCAGATCCGCCTACTTTTCATCACTTATAGAAGAAAACCATCACAACCCTAGGTTTTTATTAAACACCGTGGCTAAATTAACAAAAAATAAGTCGTCAGCGACTTCAGATTCTGATTATCAGCATAACAGTGATGAATTTATGAACTTCATTAGTAAAATCCAAGATATTAGAGAAAAAATTATAACAATGCAACCAGAAGTGAAACCCGCTGAACAAACTAACTATAGCACCCCTAAGGAGAAATTGCAATTATTTTCTACAGTAGATCACGATGAACTCTCTAAAATCATTATCATCCAAATCAACAACATGCGTGCTAGACCCTATACCTACAAAACTACTGAAAGAAATGCTCCGAGAAATTATAGATCCTCTTCTCAGTATTATTAACTCGTCTCTGACATTAGGACATGTGCCTAAAGCATTTAAGGTGGCTGTTATAAGGCCTCCTGTCAAAAAACCCAAACTCGACCCTAAAGAACTAGGGAATTACAGGCCTATATCGAATTTACCTTTTATATCTAAAGTTCTTGAAAAAGTAGTTTCAAATCAGTTATGCTTCTTCCTCCAAAGGGATGACATTAATGATGAATTCAGTCTGGATTTCAAGCATGTCACAGTACAGAGACTGCTTTGATCAGAGTTACAAATGATCTGCTTTTAGCGTCTGACCTTGGCTGTATTTCGTTATTGGTGCTGCTAGACCTTAGTGCTGCATTTGACACCATTGACCACAGCATACTCCTACACAGACTCGAAAAGTACGTAGGAATTAACGGAATAGCATTGAAATGGTTTAAGTCTTATTTATCTGACCGTTTTCAATTTGTAGCAATAAACAATGAGGTGTCCCGCAAATCGCAAGTCTATTACGGTGTACCACAGGGCTCAGTCTTAGGGCCTCTGCTCTTCGCATCATATATGCTACCTCTAGGAGATATAATAAAGCGACACGGAATTAGCTTCACTGTTATGCAGATGAAACTCAACTTTATATTTCCTCGATGCCTCATGAAACCCAGCAGTTTCATCGAATAAAGGATTGCATAGTTGACTTAAAAATGTGGATGAGTAACAATTTTTTACTACTGAACTCGGACAAAACAGAAGTGTTACTTACTGGACCAAAAACCGGCATACGTAACAACCAAGAATACTGCTTAACTATTGATGGATGCTCCATAAAATCCTTGTTGTCAGCTGAGAATCTTGCTGTTGTATTCGATAGTAATCTGTCATTTGAAAGCCATGTCGCCAACTCCTGTAAAATTGCATTTTTCCATTTTAAGAATATATCTAAATTACGTCATATGCTGTCACTGTCAGATGCAGAGAAATTAATTCATGCATTCATGACATCAAGACTAGATTACTGTAATGCACTTCTAGGTGGTTGCCCTCGGGCCTATTTCAAAAACTGCAACTGGTTCAAAACGCGGCAGCTCGAGTTCTTACACGTACAAAAAAGTATGAGCATATAACCCCGGTTCTGTCAACATTGCACTGGTTACCTATAAAGCATCGCATTAACTTTAAGATCTTGCTTATTACCTATAAAGCCCTACATGGTCTAGCGCCGCAGTATTTGAATGAACTTCTATTGTATTACAATCCTCCACGTGCATTACGCTCTCAGGCGTCCTGACAGTAAGTAATACCTAGAATTTCAAAATCAAGTGCAGGTGGTAGATCCTTTTCTTATGAAGCGCCTAAATTTTGGAATATTCTTCCCTGCACTGTCCGGGAGGCAGACACACTCTGTCAGTTTAAATCTAGACTAAAGACGCTGTGATGCCGTGACTGTTAAATTACGTCATCAGGAGAGCGTGCTTAACTGGAACCTACCTTATGTTGGACCATACCATTGGTTACAGCAAGAGGGTGTATGATGGGAGATACTCATCCCCTAGAATGGTTTAATCCATCTCAGATTTGGCGGGAAGCCTAGGTGTTTTAAACAGGCATGGTATGGTGCAGAGGAAACCCATGCGAGAGGCTAGGTCTGCTACAAGACTGGCAGAGTCAAATCACGATTTGGAGGACATTGATTAGTGTCAGTGAGGTTTGCTGCTCATCGCAGTTTTTCTTTCATGGTTCAGCTAATATTTGTTTGTTGAACATTCATTTTGTTATTTTTATTATTTGTTTAGACCATTCTTTATGAAAACCAGCAACGAATAAATACCTTTAGTTAACTTACCTCTCAGTTTGTTTGTGGTTGTCTCCATTCTCCATTACACTTTTACGGTCGAAGTCATACTATCTGACACATGGTGGCAGCGGTGGTCCCAGGCAATATGGAGACAATAACAAATGAAGATAGTAAAGTAGGTTAGTAAGAAAGGTTTCGTCTGCAGGCAAGCTGAAGACATTGAAGGACTATTGTACTAAAAATGCCAGCTAAGAAGCAAGATTCATTGAAAAGTGATACAACGGTGGTTAGACCCAAGGTTGGGGCATCTGCTGCAGAGCAACCCATACACATAGACATGGATGGGGATGTGTCTGAAGAGCTTCAAGGCTCTATGAAGGATATACTACAATCATTTCTACAAAAGCAACAACAGAGAGAGGAGCGACTAGAGATGGAGGGTCAACGTCAGAAGCATAAGTGGCGAACATTACAGCACCAGTTTTCACTTCTTCACGCTGAGGTACATCACGACAGACAGCAAAGACTGTTAACGGACGGAGTACCAGGTCCATCCTTGCAACCATTAGCTACTTCAGGGAGTCCTCTTCCTATAACGCAATCAAGTGTTCAGAGCACGGATAACGTGCTTACAACGGCAAATACACAGGATTATTTGAGAGGAGCACAAGGTGGGGCACCGACCAGTTTTTCCACGCCAAGAATGTTGCCTTGGACTAGTGATGAGGATATAGAACACTATTTAACGACTTTCGAACGCATCGCACAAGCGTGTAGATGGCCAAAACAAGACTGGGTTTTACATCTCCTGCCTCTCTTGTCGGGGAAAGCGAGAGCAGCTTATGTTGCTATGGACCCAGATAACTCCTTGGAATATGACACCGTGAAGCAAGTTATCCTGGACAAGTTTGAAATTAATACTGAGACTTACAGACAACGTTTCAGGTCGTACACTTTACAGGGGGATGAAACGCCAAAAGAACTTCAAGTGAGGCTAAAAGACTTATATGATAAGTGGATGAATCCCAAACATCGAACTAAAGAGGAGATTGGTGACCAGATCATTTTGGAGCAATTTCTCAGGTTGCTGAACCCAGAGACCAGAACATGGGTGAAACAGAATAACACTACATCTTCAAAACAGGCAGCAGAGGTGGCAGAGACTTTCATAGCTGCAAGGCGATCATTCTACCAGCCAAAACGTTGGAGAACTTTCAACACCCCATCATCCGGTAAGTCTGGGGATGATTTGAGTAGTGGTTTGAGTAATTCGGTTTTAAATACCCACGGCTCTTATGTTAACCCTAGTACTGATATTAATAGACATCAGGAAGCGAGTAACCAGTATAAGAGTAAGGCGGTAATCATATGTCATGGTTGTGGTCAATTAGGACATAGAAAAGTAGATTGTTCCTTACAACAGGTCACGAATGCTCGGCTTTGTTATGTACCAAGACCATTGGTTGATTCAGGTTCAAGCCAGACTTTAGTAAGAAGGGAATGCTTGGGTGTGCCAAATACATGTGTACAGGGTAAATTGAGAGTTCGTTGTATTCATGGTGACGAAAGGGAATATCCTAAGACTGATTTGGTAATTGAAATTGAAGGACAGGCTTACCATCTATCAGTTGGGGTTCTGGAGCAGTCACCCTATCCAGTGATTTTAGGGAGGGATGTTCCAGTGCTGGTAGATCTGTTGCAAAATGACAAAGATATAGCGGACGCAAGAGTGGTTACAAGAGCCCAGGCTAAGCAGGATATGGTCAGTAAACAGTCTTTTGAAGATTTACCACTTGATGTAAGTTCCAAACCCAGAAAATCAAGACGTCAGAGGCGTCAGGAAAGGTTGGAAGGAACTAAAATGATTGAGAAGTTACACAAACCTCAAATAATTGAAATGGAGGATATTCCTCATGATATTGTCGAATTGCAGAAACAGGACAAGTCACTCAAACTTTTGTTTGATAAAGCCAATAGAGAGGGTACCATATCATCAATTTCACAGAAAGATCATTTTGTGATTAAGGATGATAGACTGTACCTGCAAGGCCAGGAAGGAGAGAGATTGGTGGTCCCTGAGCCTATGAGAGTGAAAATCTTACAGCTAGGTCATTCAATACCTTGGGCAGGACATTTGGGACAGCATAAAACCTTTGAGAAAATTGCTGCTAGGTTTTATTGGCCCAGGCTCTATACGGATGTGATAGATTTCTGTAAATCTTGTTCAGAGTGTCAATTGGTACGTCCAGGTAGAAGAGGAGATAGAGCACCCTTAGTGAATCTACCGATTATTGACATTCCTTTTGAACACATTGCCATGGATATTGTAGGTCCACTGGATAGGAGCAAATCGGGAAACCGGTATATCTTGGTTGTTTCAGACTATGCTACCAGATACCCGGAAGCTTTTCCTCTTAGAAACATAAAAACGAGACAAGTGGTGAATGCTCTTGTGCAGCTCTTTTCAAGAGTGGGGTTTCCTAGAGAAATAATTACGGATCAAGGAAGTAATTTTACATCTAGACAAATGAAGCAGATTTACTCTATGTTGCATATACATCGTATTCAGACCACACCATACCATCCCCAGACTGACGGTTTAGTTGAAAGATTGAACCAAACTTTGAAGTCAATGTTGCGGAAGTTTGTATGCGAATCAGGCACAGACTGGGACCAATGGCTACCTTACTTATTGTTTGCCTATCGTGAAGTCCCACAAACATCTACCGGATTCTCACCTTTTGAGTTACTCTATGGGAGGCAAGTGCGTGGACCCCTGGATATCTTGAAAGAAGCATGGGAAGCAGACAATGCCAGCGAGCAGGTAAACATTCTGTCTTATGTGATCAAGATGAGAGAAAAGATGGAGTTCACAACAGAAATGGTAAAAGTTAATATGACAAAGGCTCAACAACAACAAAAACAGTGGTATGACAAGTCAAGTAGAAAGAGGACATTGACTCTAGGTCAGAAAGTTCTATTACTTCTCCCATCATCTCACAGTAGCTTGTTAGCTAAATGGCAGGGACCATATGAGGTAAAACGCAAACTGAGCTCGGTTAACTATGAAGTGTTTATGCCAGATCGTCGAAAGAAGTATCAAGTGTATCATATCAACCTCCTAAGACCCTGGCACGACAAGAAACAAGAGGGGTCAGAGCAGCTGTGGGCAACAAAGGTGGAAGAAGCGGAGGAATTGAAGGAACAATACTTTCCTGGTATCCCAAATTCACTGCCCTTTCATGCCATAGAGCACCTAACGGTGGAACAGCAACGAGATTTCTGTGGGCGAGTTCCAGATGGTCTTTTCAGTGATAGTCCTGGAAAAACGGATCTCATTCAGCATAATATTCATCTACGAGCTTTTGAACCCATAAGACAGACACACTGCAGGGTACCGGCACGTTTGATCCCAGCTCTGAATGAAGAGGTAGAAATGATGCTGGAAATGGACATCATAGAACCGTCAAAAAGCGAGTGGTGTAGTCCAGTAGTCCTGGTACCGAAGAAAGATGGCTCACTTAGATTTTGTGTGGACTTTTCTAAGCTTAATGCAGTTTCAGCCTTTGATCCCTATCCTATGCCAAGAGTGGACGAGCTCATTGAACGGCTGGGCAAGGCAAAGTATCTAACAACTCTTGACTTATGTAAAGGCTACTGGCAAGTGCCATTAGCGGATTCAGCTAAAGAGTTGACTGCTTTCCGGGTACCTTCTGGAATGTTCCATTTTAAATATATGCCCTTTGGTTTACAAGGAGCAGCGGCATCGTTTCAGCGCCTCATTGATCAGGTGCTAAGGGGATTGGACAGTTTTTTAGCAGCTTATATTGACGATATAGTCATCTTCAGTACTTCATGGGAAGAACATCTGATCCACCTGGAAAAGGTGTTTGGTAGAATTCAGTCTTCGGGTTTAGTAGTCAATGCAAGGAAGTGCCAAATTGCTAAACAACAAGTTTCTTATCTGGGTTACGTAGTCGGAGGAGGATACATCAGACCACAAGTTCAAGCTATCTTGTCATGTGCGCCTCCAACAACAAAGAAAGGTGTTCGATCTTTTCTAGGATTAGCAGGCTGGTATAGGAGATTTATCCCAAATTTTGCCAGTAGATCTGTAACACTGACTGATTTAACGAAGAAAAACAACCCTGTGAAGGTCAAGTGGACATCTGAGTGTGAGCAGGAGTTCCAAGATTTAAAGGATTGTGTGTGTAAAGACCCTGTGTTACAAAGCCCTAATTTTGATCTTCCTTTTGTGGTTCAAACTGATGCATCTGATTTTGGGCTTGGTGCTGTCTTGTTGCAGGGTGAAGGACAGGATCGACACCCAGTACAGTACATTAGTAGGAAGCTGTTTCCTCGTGAAACTAAGTATTCAACTATTGAGAAGGAGGCTTTGGCAATTAAATGGGCTTTAGACACTTTTAAATATTACCTGATTGGTAAGGACTTTGTATTAGAGACTGACCACAGAGCCCTCGAATGGCTCAATAGAATGAGAGACACCAATGCAAGAATCACCAGATGGTACCTCTCTCTTCAACCCTTTAAATTCGAAGTCCAATATAGGGCTGGGACATTGAACGTGATTGCAGATTTTTTGTCACGCCACTCATGAGAGCGGCTATTTTGAGGAGGGGGGTGTGTGATGGCGTGACTGTTAAATTACGTCATCAGGAGAGTGTGCTTAACTGGAACCTACCTTATGTTGGACCATACCATTGGTTACAGCAAGAGGGTGTATGATGGGAGATACTTATCCCCTAGAATGGTTTAATCCATCTCAGATTTGGCGGGAAGCCTAGGTGTTTTAAACAGGCATGATATGGTGCAGAGGAAACCCATGCGAGAGGCTAGGTCTGCTACAAGACTGGCAGAGTCAAATCACGATTTGGAGGCCATTGATTAGTGTCAGTGAGGTTTGCTGCTCATCGCAGTTTTTCTTTTTCTTTCATGGTTCAACTAATATTTGTTTGTTGAACACTCATTTTGTTATTTTTATTATTTGTTTAGACCATTCTTTATGAAAACCAGCAACGAATAAATACCTTTAGTTAACTTACCTCTCAGTTTGTTTGTGGTTGTCTCCATTCTCCATTACACTTTTACGGTCGAAGTCATACTATCTGACAGACGCATCTTTTTACTCTTGCATACACTATACCTCCATAATATTAATCCTCAGAGGATTTAGGCTGCATTATTTAGATCAACCGGAACCAGGAACACATCCAACAACAAATGATGTACTTGTTGCATCAAAGAGTGAAGAACAGTACTCTACTCTCAGCCAGTCTTGTCTTTTTCCCAAGGTTACCGCAGGATGCAGTTCATTCCCAGACCTGATGGCAGAGCTGAGAATGGGAAGCGATGACCTGACAAGAGCTGAGATGATAGAGCTGGATAAAGGACGCGGCAACTTGAGACAATTTTTCTACAACACTTCAAATGCTATTAAATTGTTAATGATAATCTTAAATCTATAATTTTGTAAGTTTATTTATTTTTAATCAAGCCTTGTTGTGCAAAGACTGTTGAGCTTGTGCAGAGGCAGCAGCTTTTGCCAGAGGGGAACTGGAATCCCCTGGTTGGGCCTGGGTTCTCCTCAGGTTTTTTTTCTCAATGGGAGTTTTGGGTTCCTCGCCACTGTTTGCATATTTGTCTGCCCGGGGGGGCTGCTTTAGAATCTAGAAATTAAACATAATTAATATTGCATATAATAATTTATAGTACGTTTAATATTTGACCTGTGGTTCTCTCTCCTTTATCTCAAATGTGTGCTTTCACTGTGCGTGTGTGCGAGTGTGTTTGTGCGTGTGCGTCTATGTCAATGTGTGTAAGTATTTATGCGTACTGTGTGTGACGAGCATTTGTATGTTTGTCTTTTGTGTTTTCACCTTTTTCTTGTTTTTACAGGTATATGACTTTAGTTGTTTTTCTTGTATTTAATGTGTCTCATGTACAGCGGCCTTGTAACAATGGAAATTGTAAAAAGCGCTAGATAAATAAAGTTGAGTTGAGTTGAGAAGCCAATTGTCCTATTACTTTTGGTCCCTTAACAAGTGGGAGGCACATATGCAAACTGTTGTAATTCCTACACCGTTCACCTGATTTGGATATAAATACCCTCAAATTAAAGCTGACAGTCTACAGTTAAGTCACATCTTGTTCGTTTCATTTGAAATCCATTGTGTAGGTGTATAGAGCCAAAAATGTTAGAATTGTGCCGATGTCCCCATATTTATGGACCTTACTGTATGTCATACAGGAGTAATTATACACCGGTGCTAATACAAAGTTACTAGTTTCAACAAAAGCTAGACCACTACCTGTTTAGAGTGATATGGTTGACTATATGGTTCAGCTAAAGGTGATACTCTTTCATCGAAGCTGAGATGTCTTCTAGGCAGCCTGTAATGCGAACTGCTACAGTGGTATCATCTGGGTGTAACGAGATGTAGATCTGGGTGTCCCCAGCATTACAGTGATGCGAGAAGCCATGTGCCCGTATGATGGGTCCAAAGGATGTCGTGTAGAAGAAAAAAAGCAGAGGTCCAAGTACCGATCCCTTAGGGACCCCAGAGATAATGTGGTGAGCACAGGACAGCAAGCCCCTTCATGACACCCTGAAGGATCTGTCGGAGAGGTAGGATTTGAACCAGCGGAGAGGAGATCCTGACAGACAACAGATTTGATATACTCTGCCTTACTGAAACCTGGCTCAAACCAAATAATTATTTCGGTCTAAATGAGTCTACTCCACCAAGTTACGGTTATATTCATGAGCCACATCCGGTTTGTCGAGGTGGTGGTGTAGCAACAATCTTTAGAGACTACTTTTTACCGTAACTCTGAGAACAGAGCATACATTTTAATAATTTGAAGTGCTTGCGTTGAACATAATTGTTCCAAACAAAAGTAAAAAAAACATTGTTTTCTCTTACATTGGTTACTGTGTATAGACCCCCTGGGTCTTACACTAATTTTCTGACTTCTTATCTATTGGTTAACATCGATAAAGTATTGATTGTCGGAGATTTTAATATCCATTAGCAGTGGCGTTTAAAGAGCTACTACACTCTTGTGGTGTATCACAATGCATCAATAGACCTACTCATCGCCTTGATCATACTCTAGACTTGATTATATCTCACGGAGCGGATCTAACCAATATCGATATTATACCTCAAAGCGATGATGTCACCGATCACCATCTTATGACATGTACACTGCGCACTGCAGAAATCAGTTGTATATCTTGTTACCAACAGGGTAGAACAATCACCTCAACTACTAAAGATAGTTTCGTATAGAACTTGCCAGATCTGACTGCTCTAATAACCTTACCAATAAATACAGAATCGCTCGATGACATGACCATGACCTCGCGCCCTAAAAAGAGAAACGCGTAAACTGGAGCGCAAATGGAAACAAACCATTTACATTGCATGGAAAGAGAGTGCAAACTGTTATAAAAAGGGACTAAAAGCAACAAAAGCTGAGCACCTCCGTAACCTCATAGAAACTAACAAAAATAATCCAAGGTTTTAATTTAGTACAGTTGCTAAACTAACAAACAAACAGACTTCGCCTGAGCTGGCTATTCCGCCGCACCTTGGTGGCAATGAATTCATGAAAACATACCAGACAACATAGTTTAAACCCAACCTCCAAGTGTGTCCGATGTCCGATGTCTGTGCTCTTATAGAATACTGGTTGAGGGCTGGTGACATTGTAGTTAATTCCTTGTTCCCGGACATTTGACCACCCATCAGAAATGATGGAAATGCAGGCTGCTTTATCAATGGTAGCTTGACATTTGCTTGCACTCTGTTGACCTCTCTATCCAGTAAATGAGTAGATAAAGCATGTCTGGTGGGATTTGTGTATGCTGAGCGAAGAACATTCAGGAATCTCTTCGAATAGACATTAGCTTGTTTCATCAGAGGTGAGCCACTTTCATATATTGCTCGAGCAAAACAGTCATCAGCATTTCTCTGGCTACAGTTATCCATTGAGTCAAAAAATCCTCTCATTCCAGAGTGACCTGGAGCTGAAGAGAGGGTGTCTGAATCTAATGGAAGCAGATGAACTCTTGTCAGGGGATGCTTGTTTTGAGCTCTGAGAAAACTTTGGGCACTTGGCTATATGCTGCTGCATCTATGTAGCATTCTTAACATAAGTCTTTGCACAGTATTTGCAACTGTACACAGCCTTTCCTTCCACATTGTCTGAGACTTAATTTATCCACACATTAGATGGTGTGCATGGCATTGTTCTGTATAATAAGATTAGAAAAAAGATTGTAAAAACACGTTTGCAATGCACAGATATATACATTTTAATAAAAAAAATCAAATTTTAGGAACCATGAATTTGGACCATTCTAGAGTATTTTTACTAAAATCCTTGCTTTTGGTTATGTGGGGGGAAAAGAAGGAAAAAACCTTGTAGCCATTATATCTATAGCAATTGGAGTTAACCTGTTTTGAAATAAGGAGGAAGTGTGTATATGTATATATATAATGTACAAATATACAATTTTAAATTGAAGTAAGTTGTTATTTTAAATAAAAGGTTTCAGAGTCTAGGATATTTTGTGTATAATTATTGTTCTTACCCTGTAACTTCATGGAACAAAAATGGTAACAGTCCCCACTTATATCTGGTTGCTACCCCTTATACACAAACTTAAAATATTGTTCCCTTATACATATACATCAAGATTAACTGTTGTTACCAAAACGTTCACCATAAATTCAGTTTACTTACGCAGTGCTTTGGGTGTTACCAATTCATGTACTGATGAAAGGAGTTTGAAGATCCCAAATCACCTTGGAATAGTACAAAAATATCATCAGTGTAGTGTTTGAATAAAATGCTTTGCTAATATTTCCTGTATAAATGCCTCAGATTATAAAATGGTCAGTTCTTGTGCTTGGTTTTGATTGGTTGAGCTGAGTTCTAAGCCATTATAAAATACCCAAATGTATACACTCTACCCTTAGCTGTTATAAAATGCATTATTCTGCACCCACTGCTTCTTGAGGCGTATTGCTTTAATATTTAAAGTAGAGGACTTAACGCTTTCATCCAAATTACTCCCCAGCTTTAAACTACGTTAAGAGCATCATAAGGTAGTTTTTTGTACTGCCGCTATGCAGTTTTACAGATTTTTACATTTACTTACTTGTGAGTTTTAAGTGATCTCATTTAATTCATTCATATTTTGTATGTTAATCTTTGAGTGTCCTTTGGGGTTTTAATATTGGGATGTTTTTTTAAATACCCTCTGAGACACTGCCCACAACATCAAGCTCCGCCCTCAGCTGCAGGAACATTTTATCAAGGGGGGGCTATGTGTGTTTATCTTTATCCCAGTGTCTTGCTAAAACAGTGTCTTCCCCAGGGCTCAGTTCTGGGACCATTGCTATTCATTATCTGCATTCAGCCTCTTGGCCAAAAAAATCGACGCCATGGTTTTGACTAGCACTGTTATGCTGATGACATCCAGTTATATACAGCGTGTCAGCCAGATTCTACCCATTCGATGGCTTCCTTATCTTCATGTTTCAGTGAGTTAAGGATTGGCTACACTCTAACTTTCTTAGTTTAAACTTGAATAAAACAGAAATTTCAATAACTGGTCCCCCATCTCAAATAAAATATATAACGGATGTTTCTAGCTTTGACCTTGACACTACCTCTATAGTTCCATCAGCTACTGTTAGAAATTTAGGTATCATTCTAGACCAATCACTGACCTTGGATGACCACAGCAAACAGTCAAAGCTGCTTTTTTTCAGCTACGTCGAATTGCGCAACTTAAATCCTTTTCTCAGTAGAAAAGATGCAGAATCATTAGTGCATGCATTTATTACCATTCGCCTTGACTATTGTAAAGCTCTTTTCTCTTGCTTACCAGCTCACTCCATATTTCGTCTGCAGTACATTCAAAATTCTGCTGCCAGACTGTTAACTTCCACAAAAAAATCTGCTCTCTTCACTGCTATTTTATTTAATCTTCACTGGCTGGCTGCAATATAAAATTCTTCTGCTCACGTTTAAGGCACTCAAAGGTCTTGTTCCTTCCTATCTTTCTGAGTTACTCTCTTCTTATATTCCTTCCCGGCGTTACTCCGGTCCTCTAGTTCAGAACTTTTTCGTGTGCCTAGGTTCCACGTATCTTCAATGGGTGGCAGATCCTTTTCTGTCACCGCACCCAAACTTTGGAATTCGCTTCCCCTGGCCCTCAGAACGGTAACCTCTCTTAGTGAATTTAAATCAAAGCTTAAAACATATTTGTTTAATCAAGACTTTTACTAAATTGCATTGTACTCTCTAAGCCCTTACTATACTTTCCTATTGGGCAAATGTCCAATGTCCACTGTAATTTGTTTCTTTGTAATGTGTATTTGCTGTATTGGTGTACCTTGTACAGCGTCCTTGAGCCTGTGAAAGGCGCTATATAAATTAAACATATTATTATAATTTATTCACAACTGAGTAAATGGCACCTGCACATGTAAACATTGCACAGTGTAACTCATTAGAAGATCTGGTTTGCTCCTCACAAACAGTGCTTTGCTTTTTTAGAAGACAGCTGATTACAAGGAATTCATTTGCATCATGTTTACATTGCATGGTCATTCAAACCAAGGTGAAATTATCACCCGTCATCTGCTGTCGTGATTATAGTCTGCTAAATTGCATGCACATGTTACTTTATTTCCTAAATGTGTGCACAGGAGTCTGAGTTGCTTTGACAATCATGTGAATTGTGCCAAACAACTTCTACAGTTCATTACAGATGTGCACTCCCTGGGGCACACGACAATATCTCTCAAACTCTGCAGGACACGGCACAATTGCAACCCGTTCTTTGCCCACTTTGCCAGAGAAAAGTGTCTTATGTTACACTTTTCCTCCACAACAATTTAATTTAAATATCACTCTGTGGAGAAAGTATGATCAGAATATCCCGCTGCTTAAAAATGTTGTGCACAGTGTATTTTATACAGTGTTCCCTTTACACACCAAATACTTTTTGTCATAGTAAAAAAAATTGTCATTTTGTTAAGTTTTATTTTAATTTATGCTGCAAACATTTTGAACGTTAATACAGTAAAAAAAAAAAGACAGAAAAGACCAAAACACAAATTCTGACAGTCCCCAGAACTGTATTTTATCATTTATTTATTTAAATTGGAAAGTTGATTTAAAAGAGTTTGATTTGAGAATAAATTTGAATTAGATTTATTCCTAAATTAAAAACAAATCAACAATAAACAGCATTTAGGTAAAAAATCTAAAACCTACAAGTCACAATTTTGTTGCAAACAACAATGATAAGTCAAAGTAGAAAACAATGATGATGATGTTCATAAAAAATATCAGTTATTCACCATTAGTACAAAATTAATTAAAACCACAGTAGCAAATGTACAAGTTTTCATGTTTTCAAACAAGACCCACTTCGTTTTTTACCATAATTGACAAATGGTCGAACTATAACTGCGAAAGAAAACAAGAGACCACTTCCACAGTATTTAGACTTTTTATACATTTTCTATTTATAGAAACAAAAAGTAACATATTTCACAGTTCCATAATCAGTTGAAAATGAATATATGTCGGAATAAGGTGGTTTTTCCCAACTTCCATATGTCTTTCGCATTGCTGTTGGTTTGTTTCTCTTGAAATGCATCACACACTGGTCTGGAATTGACATAAATCCTGCAGAAATGCTGCTTAAAGGCAAAACTCATTTTCATAGCTAAATAGTTACTCTAGTTGTATACCTTAGTAAATTTGCTGTTACTATGGTTTTACTGCACATGTAAGTTACATTTTCTTGGAAAATCATATATACAATCATGTCTGATACTGATGAAGTATTTGCTTTTCCATTCTATTGCGACTATAATATTTTTGCCCTGCTGATCTTTCATTAACACCTGCCAAACTGTAAGCAGTGAAGTGAATAGCGGGATCTATTGGATTTAATTTTTATTGTGTGAAATGAGTGATTTGGACCGAAATTTTTACTTAATGCAGTAAAATGTAATATCGTACATTTGAAACAGACCAGATAAAAGTGCCCAGCAGACCATGTTTGACCATCTACAGCCTAATAACACAAGTTCAAATTCTCAATTTTAATAGCTTTTGATATTCTCTACAGTTTACTTTTTCAGGTCCACTAGAATCTAGTTTAAATCTAACAGTGAAAAAGAACATTGTTATTACACTAAACAAGTCATAATAAACACACAGCTTTTTGAGGTGCAAGGTTAAGGAGCAGATTAAACAATGACAAAATAGCTGAACATCACCTTAAGCAGCGCTTGTTAACATTAATGGTAATTATGTGCGCAGTTTTTTTCATTATACTGATGATACATAGTCACTCCATTTATCCTGTGGTGTGGATGAAGATCTGGTGCACCTCTCTGTAAGCGTTTCGCAGAAGCACGTATGGGAAACACTTCTCCAGTATGTCCTGACTGAGAAATGGTGACTCCTGCACTATCTAAACCATACAAAAGATCAAATATCAAATTAATAGTAGTATGAATATTATATTATAGCTTTGTTAGACTTTTTTTTACCATGTGTAGGAGGAGATAAACCGAATCTCGGTTCTTCGTTTCCACTCGCTCCTCACTCTGACCAAGCTGCAGTAAAACTGATGATGCCACCTATCAATTGTTGGTGGAAATATCAAAGTCAGCCAGCGACTCTTGAGTCAAGCATTGTAAAAACCAATGATGTTGGTCCAAATGTTCACTCACCTTAAGAAACTCTTCAAGGTGCATCTGGATGCTCTTCCTCTGGACAGTGAACATGGCAGCAGCCAGATGATTCACCGCTGTGGCCAAGCAGTGGATGTTGTTCTGGTGACCTGTTAAAAACCAAACTCAAGCTATGAGATCAAAAGTGAACAAAATCTCCATGAAACTAAAGCCCGTTTCACACCAGACTAAGAAACAAAATCTCCTACGACAATTTAAATGTTGCAGAAGGAGGAAAAAACAACAAAGTGCAGACACGTCATTAGTTGTGATCACAGGGCTCCATTAAACAGCATTCTTCTTCGATTCCAGAAATCTGCCCATTTGGGAAGATCAACTGACAGACCTTTTCTTCATGTTTTTTTAGAAAAACTCATCTTTTCTATTCATTTCTTTGAAATGACGTGATCGGATGAGTTTGAAGCTCCCTTCGAGTCCATCACTCTTAAGACTACAGGTGTCTCCTGGGTCCTATTTCTGACCACACAGGCAGACAGATGATGTCTTATGTTGCATAGCTGTGTCTGGTTTCGGAAGGCTGCATTCTCATGACCTCCGGAGGTCGCATCCATATACAGGCAATCCTCAAATTAAAATTAAACGAGACGTCCTTCAAAGGACATATTGGAAGAAAAGAAAAAAGGAAGTATCATGTTGCTATACCAACACACTGCTCTTTGACACCTGTCAAATGAATCAAAATGATTTCCAGGTGAATTGAAGAGATCAAACGTCAGTTCCCTTTCCGTCGGTCTCTCGACGTTGTGTCGAGAACGACAGATGGGGGTTCGCCCTTGAGAACCAATCAACTCTGACTACTATAGAAAAGGCCAATGAAATTTGGCGAATTGAAATTTGCATGCCGGGATCCGCCCCCGGATATCCGGTATAAAAGGAAGCCGGCGTGCAGCATTCACTTACCTTTTGTTCTTCAGAGCCTTCGCTCATGACTACGAACAGAACGAATTCAATGAATTCATCTTCTTCTACATTGCCGGATCTACGACGTGTTGCAGCGGATCGTCCCTACCTGCAGCGACCTTCCCCTGGGCGTCTCGGCGGTTCCGGAGGTGTTAGAGATTTTTTCTAAAAAGTCCTTATCAGGACTGACTGAGCAATCTCCAGCGCGGCATGTACCGCTGTTCTCTTGGGTGCGGCACCCTCATCGAGGAGAGGGATGGACACGATCGCTGCGTTAGGCGTCTGGGCGTCCAGCACGCTGAAGCAGCGTTCGTTGACACATCTGCCCGCACTGCGGCAGATTGTCATTCAGAAGTTGCGGTCACGGGTGGCTGTCTTCCTACGGGACCCAGCCACCATTTCGTCTGCTACCTGGGCTGTGACATCTGTGGCTACGGCCCTGATGACCACCCACGTAGCAGCGTTAGTGTATGGGGAATTCTCCGAACGCAAACCCGCCAGCCAAGTGCTCACGGGCCGATCGCACCCCGATTCGCTCTTCTAAACGTTCCCCAACCGGCGGTGGCATACCGTCGGATCCTCACGCACACACTCGGAAACGATGTGTGACGTAGATGAGATGTCGTTCGCAGCATCGGAGGGAGACTGACATCCGACTCTGCCGAATCCGAGCTCCACCCCCAGCAGTCGAGTTCAGGAGGAAGCAGAAGTGATGTCATTCATGCTAACACGGGGATGCGTGGTTCCCGAGGTCGGAGCGCGGTTCCAACCGCGCCCACCCCGGGAGCCATGATTTTCCAGGAGGTGCATGAGGAGCTGTATAAAACTTGCAACGCTCCACTCACGGACCGTTCCAGTTAAACCAGCTCCGTCTTCCTTACTTCCCTCGTTGGTGGGGCAGCCAAAGGCTACGTCGAGATCCCCCGGGTGGAATGGGCGCCTGCGGTGCACCTGTGCCGCGGGCGGCTACCTCCTTGGGGGAATCGGCGACGCCTACCGTCCAAAGTGTGTAGGACTTCGGCATCACTGGTGTCGAGGCCTTAAACTGCCGCGGGCAAGGCTGCCTCCTCTCTCTACGCCATGGCCATCCTGCAGGTCCGCCAGGCCAGGGCGTGGAGAGAGCTCCACGAGGTAAGGCCGACCCGGGTATAATGCAGGATCTCCGTGCCGCCACTGACAGCGCTCTACGGGCAACTAAGGTGGCGGCGCGGGCCCTGGGTCGGACGATGTCCATGGTAGTGGTCCAGGAGAGACACCCCCGGCTGTACCTTGTGCAGAAGAGTGACTCGAAGGAAGTCCGCTTTCTTGATGCACTCATCTCGCAGGGTGGGTTGTTGGTAACACCGTCGAGGACTGCGCTCAGCAGTTTTTGACGGTGAAGCAGACAGTGGCAATTAGTCAAATTTTTTCACGCCGCGACTCGGCCGCCTACAGGCCTCCGAGATCTCACGTGACGTCTGCTTCCCTGCAACCCAGGACCCCTTCGACATTGGCTCCGGTTCCTGTGCCCCCACAGGCGGCACCCCGGAAGCAGAGGTCGAGGGGGAAACCTCTACCCCGTCAACAACCTTCTCCCGAGAAGGGGCACTGACGGGAAGACCCAAGGAAGAAAAACATCGGGCCCGAACCTTCACAGCCACGGCTCTGATCGGTCGGTACAGGACGACTCCTGCCTCGTCACCAAAGCCGGGCCCTTTTCAGGGCTTGGTGCCCACTTACTCACAGAGTTTTCTGTTCTCCCCGGGTGTACTTACAGCCTATCGCACACTCCACTGGACTTAGCTCGGCAAACCGACCTCACACCCTGGCGAGGCGTGAGGTCGTACACATAAGACGGCTGTCACCACTCTCAAACCGACAGTGCGTGCCACCATCCCGCCAGGCAGGTAAAAAGGCGGAGCCAACCTTCCCTCCGGGGACCCCCGCGACATGGTTAGCTCCGCCAGCCGACGAACCCCCCCCGTGGGAATGATGAAGCAGACCGTCCCCTTGGTCACCCTGTCACAGTCCCTGGGAGCTCGAGAGCTGTCCACACTGTCTCGCTGGCTAATGAGGGCGGTCCGTCTTGGTTACTCGATCCAGTTTGGCAGAGACTCTCCCAAGCTTTGGGGCATCATCTCTCCCTCTGTCAGAGGCAGGGACGCCTCCGTACTTCGGGTAGAGGTCACCACCCTTCTGGCAAAACAGGCATTGAGTTCGTCCCTCAAAACCAAGATGTTCAGTGGGTCACGACCCGCACTTCACCGTTCCCAAGACGGCGGGTTGCCCCCAGAGGTCTGCGTACCCTGAACAGAGCACCTTCACAAGCTGCCGTTCAGGGTGCTCACACAGAGGGCATCCTGACATTTATCAGGTGTCAGGATTTGTTCGTGGCAATCAACGTGAAGGATGCTTACTTTCATGTCTCGATCCTCCTCAACACCGGCCGTTCCCACGGTTCGCGTGCGAGAGGCGGGCATATCAGTACAGAGTCCTCCCTTTCGGTCCCTGTCTCCACGGTCTTCACGAAGATCGTGGAAACCGCCCTTTCTCCCTGAGGGGAGGAAGGCGAGCGGGTACTAAACTATCTCAGCGACTGGCCTATCTTGGCACACTCGTGAGATCTGTCATGTACACAAAGGGGCCTGGTGCTCCGGCACCTAGATCGATTGGGACTCCAGGTCAACCAAGAGAGGGGCAAGCTCTCCCCAGTGCAGAGCATCCTCTTTCTCGGTATGGAACTCAGCTCTGTCACCTTGTCGGCGCACCTGTCCGCAGGTTGCGCCCAACCAGTGTTGAACTGTCTGAAATGAACATTTTAGGCAGACAGCGGTCCCCCTGAAATAATTCAGAGGCTCCTGGCACACATGGCGTCCTCGCGGGTTAATACCCCTCGGGTTGATGCACATGAGACCGCTCCAACACTGGTTTCAGAGTCGAGTTCCGAGGAGAGCGTGGCACACCAGCAGCAGGCGCATGGTGATGACGCCCTGCTACCGACGCACCATAACCCCTAGTCTTCCATGACTTTTTCGACGGACTCAGGTCCCTCTCGGCAGGTTATGAGACAGGTCGTGGTGACGACTGACGTCTCCCTGCAGGGGTTCGGTGCAGTGTGTAACGGGCACGCAGGCGGGGCGTTGGATGAACCCCCGTCTGCGCTGGCATATCAATTGCCAAGAGTTGTGGGGTGCTACTTGTCCGAGGACAGCACTACAGCTGTAGCGTACACAGATCGTCAGGGTGGCGTTCGCTCACAACAGCTAACACAACTTGCTCGACGCCTCCTCCGGTGGAGTCAACAGGTGACCCGCTCCCTTCGGGCCACACACACCCCGGGCAAACTCAAACTAGACAGCCGACGTGCTTTCTCGCCAGTTTATGCCTCGTGGAGAGTGGCGACTCCAACCCCGCGCAGTCCAGCTCATTTGGAGGCTGTTCGGGTAGGCCCAGGTAAACCTGTTCGCCTCCCGTAACACCACCATTTGCCCGCTTGGTATTCCCTGCCCTCGGTACGGATATCCTGGCGCACAGCTGACCGCGGGATGGGCGGAAGCACACCTTCCCCCCCAGGAGCCTTCTTGCACAGACGCTGTGCAAGGTCAGGGAGCAGGAGCACCAAGTGTTATTGGTTACACCACACCGGTCTAACCGCACTTGGCTTCAGAGCTCATGCTCTGGACAGCGACTCCCCCTGAACCATTCCCCTGGCAGAGGACTTGCTCTATCAGGGGAGGGACACGTTCTGGAATCCCAGATCAGACCTCTGGATCACCCATGTCTGGTCTCTAGACGGGACGAGAAGATCCTGAGATGGCTACTCTCCCTCTATGGCAGAGACCATCACCTAGGCTAGGGCCCCATCTACTAGGCGGTCACACGCCTCTAGACGGCGCCTCTTCTTGTCCTGGTGTCTCTCTCAATGAGAAAGACCCACTGAGGTGCTCGATCAGGATTGTGTTTTCCTTCTTACGAGACTGGAGACTAACATCTCCCCTCCACACTGAATGTGTATGTAGTCGCTATTGCTACTCATCACGACTCAGTCGGTGGAAAGTTTCTAGGGCAACACGACCTGGTCACCAGGTTCCTAAGGGGCGCGAGAGGGCGGAATCCGCCTCATCTCCGCTCCATACCCTCTTGGGACCCTAAGTGGTCCAGGGGAGCCTCAGTGCCCCCCAAGAGCCCCTCGGAGGTTCTGATCTTCCTCACAGAGTAAGACGGCCCTCCTGACGGCGCTCACTCCCTTCAAGAGGGTAGGTGCCCACCGAGCATCCTCCGTGTCCCCGGATTGCCTTAAATTCGGCCCTGGAAACTCTCACGTTATCTTGAGACCCAGGCCCGGATGCGTGCCCAAGAAGTTCCCACTACTCCCTCCGGGGCCAAGTGGTGAACTTGCAGGCGCTCCCCATAGGGGAGGAAGACCCAACCCGATCAGTGTTGTGTCCAGTACGTGCTGGACCGCACGCAGATCTCTGAAGCTCTGACCAGCTCAGTGTCTGTTGGAGGACAGCAGAAGGGGAAGGCTGTCTCCAAACAGAGGCTGGCGCACTGGGTCGTGGACGCCGTTACGACGGCATTCCGATCTCAGAATCTCCCATGCCCATTGGCAGTGAGGGCTCACTCCACACAGAGTTTTAGCCACCTCCTGGGCACTGGCAGAAGCGCCTCTCTAGCAGACATCTGTAGAGCTGCGGGTTGGGCTATGCCCAAACACCTTCGCAAGGGTTAACAACCTTCGTGTAAACCCGGTGTCAGCCCACGTCCTGCGTGGCGACATGTAGGACTGGCATCCGGGGGGGCGTATGCCTGCGAAAGCACCTTTCCACCCTCTAACAGGTTGGGTCAGTGTGCTATCTACCTCTCTTCTTACCCAAACATATGGCTAAGAATAGGTATCTCACCAATCTCCCTTCTTACCCAAACACTGATTAAGAACAGGTATTCCATCCATCACTAAACGAGCACACCCTGGGGGATGGCTGGGCAGAGCAGCCTTCCCCCTTAGGCCGGGATACCATGTGAGCTATCACAAATAGCTCTAACCGGACCTAGTGCTACCGGACGTCTGTAACACCCCCTCCGTGGGCTGTTCCGTCTGATGTATCCTCATGAGAATGGTTCCCACTCCTGGTAACCCATGAGCTTCCCCAGGTGGACCTCCACCCCTCAGTTAACTACCCAGTCCGCACGTTCCATGCGTTCTCCTCCAAGGACGAGACCATACCTTATCCACCATATTCCTCCCCACGGGTAGGAGGTGGCCTCTGCAGCGCTTCTCTGATTAAGAGTTGCGCTCACCCGGTGTAAACCCGAACCGGACGGCCTCTCGCCAGTAGAGAGCTAAGGCCCCGTCCGTGAAAGGTTACCGGTCAGGGCTGTACCCATCTTTCTCCAAGAAAGCTCTGGAACCCCCCGACCACCATACTGGAAGGTTACAGTTTCGCGAAAGCATCGAGCTGACACGCCCAGGCTTGTTACCGTCGCTTCGCTAGAGATTGTGACGCGATACAGCATTGTGGCGTTTTCCATAGGCAACCCCATCTGTCGTTCTCGACACAACGTCGAGAGACCGATAGAAAGGAAACGTCTTGGTTACGTCTGTAACCTCAGTTCCCTGATGGAGGGAACGAGACGTTGTGTCCCTTATGCCACAAACACGTATCGTATTCTGCTGCAGTCGTGAGAGGCTCTCAGGCTCTTCAGAACAAAAGGTAAGTGAATGATGCACGCCAGCTTCCTTTTATACCGGATATCCGGGGGCAGAGCCCGGCATGCAAATTTCATTCGCCAAATTTCATTGGCCTTTTCTATAGTAGTCAGAGTTGATTGGTTCTCAAGGGCGAACCCCCATCTGTCGTTCTCGACACAACGTCGAGAGACTGACAGAAAGGGAACTGAGGTTACATACGTAACCAAGACGTTTCTACAGCGAACAATGCAAGAAGAGCTAAACAAATTTACAATTTCTTGCCTTACTGTTATAAATGTTTGTCCTCCGCAAAGAACATTGCATTTGAAGGGTGCATTTGGAGTGTCCTCCTTGCTGTTCTGAAATGAGACAGCATCGATTCCTGAAAAATGTGGCAGCCTTCCAAAAATGAAACAGCTTATGTTTCTGCAATATGCAGTCTAGAGCACTAGAGACATGCCGAAGACATGATGTGAGAACAGGCTAAAAGAACAGCCTGTCCAAGAAACCAAACTTTATTAAAAACAGGCTTGAAGCTTCTTTTTAAGAAGGGGGACCGGAGGGTGTGCTCGAACTATCGGGGATCACACTTCTCAGCCTCCCTGGGAAAGTCTATGCCAGGGTACTGGAGAGGAGAATCCGGCCGATGGTAGAACCTCGGATTCAGGAGGAACAGTGTGGTTTCCATCCCGGTCGTGGAACACTGGACCAGCTCTATACCCTCTCCAGGGTGCTGGAGGGTTCATGGGAGTTTGCCCAACCAATCCACATGTGTTTTGTGGATTTGGAGAAGGCATTCGACTGTGTCCCTCACGGCATCTTGTGGAGGGTGCTCTGGGAGTAAGGGATTCGGGACCCTTTGCTAAGGGCTATCCGGTCCCTGCACGACCGGAGCAGGAGCTTGGTTCGCATTGCCGGCAGTAAGTCAGACTTGTTTCCGGTGCATGTTGGACTCCGGCAGGGCTGCCCTTTGTCGCCGGTTCTGTTCATAATTTTTATGGACAGAATTTCTAGGCGCAGCCAGGGGCCGGAGGGCATTGGGTTTGGGGACCACACGATTTCATCTCTGCTCTTTGCGGATGATGTCGTCGTGCTGGCCCCATCAGACCAGGACCTTCAGCCTGCACTGGGACAGTTTGCTGCCTAGTGTGAAGCGGCTGGGATGAGAATCAGCATCTCCAAATCTGAGGCCATGGTTCTCAGTCGGAAAAGGGTGGCTTGCTCACTTCAGGTAGGTGGAGAGTTCCTGCCTCAAGTGGAGGAGTTCAAGTATCTGGGGGTCTTGTTCACGAGTGAGGGAAGGATGGAACGGGAGATTGACAAACGGATCGTTGCAGCTTCTGCAGTAATGCGGTCGCTGTACCGGTCTGTCGTGGTGAAGAAGGAGCTGAGCCGCAAGGCGAAGCTCTCGATTTACCGGTCAATCTACGTTCCCACTCTCACCTGTGGTCATGAACTGTGGGTCATGACCGAAAGGACAAGATCCTGGATACAGGTGGCCGAAATGAGCTTTCTCCGCAGGGTGGCTGGGCGATCCCTTAGAGATAGGGTGAGAAGCTTGGTCACTCGGGAGGAGCTCAGAGTAGATCCGCTGCTCCTCCACATCGAGAGGAGCCAGCTGAGGTGGCTCGGGCATTTTTCCGGATGCCCCCTGGACGCCTTCCCGGGAAACTATGTCTCCCGGCTGGCCTGGGAACGCCTCGGTGTCCCCCCGGAAGAGCTGGAGGAAGTGTCTAGGGAGAGGGAAGTCTGGGCATCCTGCTAAGACTGCTGCCCCCGCGACCCGGCCCCGGTTAAGCGGTAGAAAATGGATGGATGGATGGATTGAAGCCATGGATTACAGTGACTTTATATCAACTGAGGGGGTTTACTCCGCTTCACATTGTTCCTAACAACATCCCTGTTGTAAAATCTCTGTAAACCATGGCTTCAATGTAAACGGTTCTAAGACTTAACAAACCACTGACTTTACACACTTAAAATGGATGTGTTCTTTTAACACGTTGATGTATTATCCTAGTCTATTTAACACTTTCAAAGATGACCAGTTTTGTCTTCAAATGATTTATGTCACGCTTCGCAGGGACAGAACCCAGATGCAGACAGTTTTAAACAAAAGACTTGATTAACTTTCAATAATCAATAAGAACAGGCCTAACAAAACAAAACACCCATGAGAGGGGAAAAGGAACAAACTACACAAAATACTAAAGACTTGACTTCAATCTGACTTCCAACAAATATTCCAGAAACAACAAACTGGCACAGGAAAGCAAACACAAGGGCATTACATAGAAGAGCAACTAAACGGGGAAGAAGTGGGGGGCATAAACCAAATAATTAACTGATAAATCACCAAACACAGGACACAGAGCATGATTTTTAGAACCTGACACCAGACAACAACTATGGCTAGAACAGGGTTGTTGGGATCAAACCTCATGCTCAACACAGAGCATAGGACTGCCATGATCCTGTCACAGATGACTAGAAGAAACATTAAGCATGGAAGACAGTACCGTGATTACGTATTAAAATTGTGTGTTTAAGATACAAAATGCTATTTTGTTTTTGTTTTACTGTTTTAATCTTTGACATGCACAGGGCCAGTGGGAGGGTTAACACGTACAGTATTTGTTTTGAATCAACAATCAATTAACATTTATTTATAAAGCCCTTAACAACACTCAAGGTGACTAACATAATTTCCAATAAGAGAAAAACAAAACAATAACGACAAAAGTATAAAAATACAACAAAATTAATATACTAGATAACATTAAAATACATAAAATAGACAACATAAATGTCACAACATTGATAGTTATTAAAAGCCAGTCTGAATAAATAAGTTTTAAGCCTAGTTTTAAAAAGGCCCAGGTCAGTAATGTTGCGCATATCAGGGGAAGCTTGTTCCAGAGGGCCAGCCATGGAAAGGCACGATCACCCCAATGTTTAAACCTTGTCATCGGGACTCCCTAAAATTAATTTTTTGACCTCAAGGCCCTATTAGGCTGACGAAGACCCAACATCTCAGTCTAATAAAGTAGGGGGGATACCATTCAAATCATTTACATTAACACTGAACGAAACTGGAAGCAAATGTAGTGAATAGAGAAATGGGGTGATGTGCTCATGTACTAATATAACAGGGCACTTGACATCAATGGACCAAACGATTTCGTTGTGCACCTTTAACAGTTCAGACACAGTACTATGTTGTGACCTAAGACTGGAATTTCAAAAAAAAAAAAAATCTAAAAAAGACTGTAATTGAATGAAAACAACTTATCCTGATTGCAGGATAGAATACAACTGCAAATAAGTAATTGTAACCAGAGCTGTGTTTGAATCCAATCATGAAAATGCCTAGTCAAGAAGTTGAGACATGTGCATGTGATATGCTTAATATTATCTAAATCCATTTAATGGCTTAAGACTATACAAATGCCTGAACTAGTCACTGTTTAATATAAATGCGTCAAAGTCTCTACTGAATGCATACATATAAATGTATAAATACCGTAATATGAAGCGTTTGCAAATACCTTTTATTACATGCAGATTAATGCTGTATGAATGACGTAATGCGCCTGTAGTAGAGTAGGCGGGGCGAGACCGTGGTTCGAGTCCGGTGAGTAATTGTGAATTAGCGCCAGCTGTGCGCACACCGGGCTCGAATCACGTAGGAGATGGGAGAATATAAAAGGAACGAGCGACCGGACCGTCGAAGAGAGAGGACCGGGCCCGAACTTGTGTTTGTATTTATGTTTATGTTATTTCGCCGGCGGTCGTCCGTGAGGGGCCGCCGGCTGTTTTAATTTCTGTTAATAAATGTTTAATGTCTGCCGGTTCCCGCCTCCTTCCTTCCCTTTTATTGAGATTTGTTACATTGGTGCCGAAACCCGGGAGGAAGGAGAGACATGCTGTCGGAGAGTCCTCGCCGCCGAGTGGCCTCGCGGTGCCGGAAGCGGTGGCTCTGGGGAAACGGAAGTGCACAGTGCGGCCACCGTCAAAACTTCGGTGGAACGGCGACCTTTGCTGCCACGCCCCTGGGTCGAGGTGGGGTGGCTTTCGTCCAAGTGGGAGCGGGGGGGTTGCCGCCGTCCGCCAGAGGCCGGAGCCTGTGTCCGTCCCCCGAGGGGGAGGAGCAGGGGTTGGAAGTGCCGGGTGAGCCACCGCCTGCCAGAGGCCGGAGCCTGCGTCCGTCCGCCCAAGGGGGAAGAACAGGGGACGGGGAACCCGCCCCGACTCCCGGATAAAGGAGGAGCCACCGCCGGCCGCCAGGGGGCGGACGGTCGAGCCGTCCACCGAAGCCCCAGGGCCACCGCAAGGCACCGCGAAGGAGAGTACTCCGGCTGGCTGAGGAACGAGCGGCAGCATGTCGGGGAACCGGATTTTTTTTTTTTCCTCTCTCCCCTCTCTCTTTCCGGTCGCTCCGAGGGCTCCCGTCTCCGTTGTCTCGTCTCGTCGCTGCATACCCCCCACCCCACCCCCCCCGAGGGAGGGGGAGGGAGCTTGCACAGTCGCGAGGGTACGTCCCGGCCTGTGAGGGGTGATGGGGGTATGTAGTGGAGTAGGCGGGGCGAGACCGTGGTTCGAGTCCGGTGAGTAATTGTGAATTAGCGCCAGCTGTGCGCACACCGGGCTCGAATCACGTAGGAGATGGGAGCATAAAAGGAACGAGCGACCGGACCGTCGAAGAGAGAGGACCGGGCCCGAACTTATGTTATGTTTGTATTTATATTATGTTTTGTTCTGTTATATTACTTTATTAAATGTTTAAATGTTTGCCGGTTCCCGCCTCCTTCCTTCCATTTTATTGAGATTTGTTACAGCGCCATCTAGTGTCTGTGTGTAGTAATCTCTTGAGGGCGCTGTATTCTTTAAATTTTGTGCTCAATTGTGTGATCATTAATTACGGATTCCAATGTTTTTTTTTTACACTTTCACTTGAGTAAAAAGCTTGAGTTGATACTTCAACTTCTACAGAAGTCTTTTCAAATCCTCGTATCTATACTTCTACTTGAGTAATGAATGTGAATACTTTTGACACCTCTGCTCAACTCTATTTATAAAAAAGTCAAGTAAGTTCTCACATGTGGGGACTGAGGCATCTATCATAGAAGTTGAGTATTTATAGAGCACAATTAAAAACAACGGAAGTTGCAACCAAAGTGGTGTACACAAATATAAAACATATATGTTATACCGGACTATCAAGCCAAAAAAAACCAAATGGACAAATAGAATTTCACACCCTCATAGAGAATTAAAACATACAGACTAGAACTGGGTTTTCAAAGCAGATGTAAACAAATAAATAGAAGGAGAATATCTTATGTGTAGGGGACTGTTCCAGAGCCTAGGTGCTACCACCGCAAAAGCATGGTCGCCTTTCATTTTTAAATTGAGAGAAGAGATTGACTAGATGACCGAATAGATCTAGAGGTGGAATGCGGAATGAGGAGACTATAGATATACTGGGAAGCATAACCATGTAAAGCTTTAAAAACAAAAAGCTAAATCTTAAAATCAACACGAAACTGAAAGAAACTGCTTTTGACAACAGAACTAATCTGCTTATCAAAAGACAATGCAGAATCAAAGACAACACCAAGGTTTCTAACATGATTGTGTACATTTGGGTTTGGGTACAAGCTGCTTGACAATGCCGGAGGACACAGCCGTAGGACCAAAAAACATTATTTCAGTTTTATCCTTTGTAACAAGGTTCAATAAAAAGGAAGGAAGGAGACGCGAACCGGCAAACATTTAAACATTTAATACAATGAAAACAAAGTAAAAAGACAGCCGGCAGCCCCTCACAGACGACTGACGGCGAATAACAAACCACAACATAAACCCAGGCCTGGTCCTCTCTCATCGAAGGTCTGGTCGCTCGTTCTCTTATGCTCCCGATCTCCTCCGTGATACAAGACCGGTGCGCGCACAGCTGACGCTCATTAACATTCACTCACCGGCCTCAACTCACGGTCTCGCCCCGCCTACTCCACTACATCCTTATTTAATTGTTAAAACATCAAGTTCATCCAGACATGCAAACAGATGAGACAAAGAACAATGATTGTATTTAACAATAAAATAAAGTTGAGTGTCATGGGCATAGAGATGACATGATATGTTGTGTTTCTGAAAAATATAACCGAGTGGAAGCATATATTAGGAGAAAAGGAGAGGACCCATAATAGAGCCCTGTGGAACACCTAAGGAAGTTTAAGCCCGAGATGAGAAAAAGTTCCCAGAATTCACAGCAAAAGATCTGTCCTTAAGCTAGGAAGCAAACCAGTTGAGCACAGATCAATGAAAACCAGCTACTTGATCAAGTGTTCTAAGAAGGATGTCATGATCTATTGTATCAAATGCTGCACTTTTATCAAGCATGATTAAGATACAGCAAGAACCACAGTCAAGGGAAAGTAAAACATCATTAGTAACCTTCAACAAGGCGGATTCAGTACTATGAAATTTGTTAAACCCAGTCTTAAATCTATCAAAAATATTAAAAGTACTCAAGTAAAATGAAATCTGAGAATAAACTCATTTTCCAAAACTTTTGAGATAAAACATAATTTAGATATGGCCCTATAGTTATTCAGATTATGCTGATCAAGATGATGCTTTTTAAGCAGTGGTTGAACTAAAGCATGTTTAAAAGAGTCTGGTACAATTCCATTTGTTAAGGAGTTGTTGATAATAGCAGTAACAACTGGACTTAAGGCTGAAAAAAACTCTTTGAAAATCTGCGAAGGCAGAACATCGAAATGACAAAATGAATGTTTCATACCAAGGACATTATCATATAGCTGTGAAGGTGAGATGGTGGTCTAGTGGGTTAAACCACTGAACTGGTAAATCGAAGGTTGCTGGTTCGATCCCAGCAGCCACCACCAGTGTGTCCTTGAGCAAGACACCTTACTCCATGTTGCTCCATGTTGCTCCAGGGTGATTGTCCCTGTAATAAGTGCACTGTGAGTTGCTTTGGATAAAAGCGTCTGCCAAATGACTAAATGTAAATGTAAGGTGAGATGGGTTGAAAAAGAGATAAAGAGCTCCGATGAGAAGCCAATTCTAGAGGAAAATTATTTTGAAGTACTATGTTAGTCTGATACACTCAATTTTATGGATAAAATGTTGTAAAGACGTCTCGCACAAATTAGTTGAGAATTCTAATGAAGCACTAGGAACAGGATTTAAAAGGCATTAATTGTAGGAAATAGTATATTCGGCCTATCAGCAACTTGTGCAATTATATCTGACATGTATTTTCTCTGAGCTTCCTTAGAGGCACTATGATACCATTTAAGACAATCTTTAAAAATTTCATATGATACCTGAAGTTTTATTTTCTTCCAACTGCACTCAGCACGCCTACACTCTTGTTTAATGGCACAAATGGGCCCCTGAAGCCATGGCTAGTCTGTAACCTTAAGGGAGTCAAAGGTGGAAAGGCAGGTACTACTAAAAAGTTCAACTAATTCAACAGGATGGACAATAGAGTAATTAACAATCACAGCAGTTGGAATTTGAGTAGAAAGATACACATCATTGAAGGACTTTGCAGTAGAGGAATTAAGACATCTAAAATAACGAGGAGAGTGATAGGATTTCAGCAGAGTACATGACAATACAGAGTCAAAAATAACTGAACAGTGATCAGAAATAACAGCATCACATAAATCAATATTATTCACAGGAAAACCACGTGAAAACACTAAATCCAATGTGTGTCCGTTCTGATGTGTAGGTCCAGTGACAGATTGTATACAATTAAGAGAGTCCATAAGACATGAAAACTGTTTGACCAAAGGTTTTGAGTGACAACAGACATGAATATTAAAATCACCCAAAATTAAAAGATTATCAGAACGTGATACTAGAGAGGCCAAGAAGTCAGAAAACTCTTGGATGAAGTCCTTATTATATGTTGGCGGTCTGTAAATCAGGGAACAGAGCAAGGAAGTGGGAAAATCAACATTGAACAACTGCACCTCAAAACTATGAAAAATTTCATCAGGCAAGTGTTTACACTTAAAACAGTTCCTGAAAATTGTTGCAATTCCATCTCCACGACCAGTAGTTCTGATCAGTAGTGTGGAGTAGTTTGTCCAGTAGTGTGGAGGAGAGAGTTCAATTAGAGCTGTAGAATCACCAAGACTAAGCCATGTTTCTGTCATTAGTAAAAAATCCAATTCATGGGTAGTGCAAAAGTCCTTTAGGATTGAATGATTTTTTGGACACAGATCTAACATTTATTAGCCCAAGTTTAACAGGACGGTCCACACTCATAGAGATTTAAGATGAGCCTAGTTTGTGCGAGTATTGGTGAATATTCCAGAGAGGAGTAGGTTGCCAGAGTTTACTCCAGTTGCTGACTGGGAGTACAAAATTTACGACTTGAGCCGCGATGAACATAGCTTTGGCGACGGGCAATCCCCAACCCGCGATAGAGTTTATAGATTCCTTCTGGTAAAGGCGACAATGTGTTCAACTGAGCCAGTTCAACATGTGAGTAGCAAAGAACCATTGTAGATAAAAACTTGTAAGGATCCAAAAAACGAGTGAAGTCAACATGACGTGCAGACTGAAAAACAGAAAAATTCCGACCAGCGCGGAGATAACGCTAAGCAAAAAACGACACATATTTTCTATCCTAACTACATGACTATGTTAGAAAACACGTTGCCTGAACACCAAAAACACACAAAAACCATACAAAACCACCCTATAATTGGGTAAGAAAAGGGCAGACCGGATAAGAATGCCCCAGTCCGAAACAGAGTAAACAGGTAACAGACCACAGAGAAAGTGGAGACTTACCCTCGGGCCGATACCGGCAAACTGGGGGAAATGGGGGGATCAAGGCTCGCGATGGGTCAGTGAGGGACAGGAAAGGGATTACGAGGGAACACCAAAAAATTCAGCGTAGTCGTTGGTACAGATGAGATATAATCCACAGAAACCTGAAGTAGAAAGGTACAATGACCACCGAGATTAATCCAGAAAGGGAAGCAAAACCAGGGCAATAAACATTGGAGAGCAGCGACACATAGAGTAAAAATACGCAGGTACAAAATTCACAGAATCCACAGAGTGTAATCCAGAACGGGAAATGAAACACCAGAGAGCAGCGGCAGACAGACAATCCAGTGTTCAATCTACCTGAAGTTGACTACCAGTGATTGATAGTTCATTCTCATGATCAGAGTAGAGGTGCATGGATTCACAACAGAATAAATGGTGTTGAATACTACCCTAGGACAATGTCCACTATTGGTAATACTCTCAGACAAACATTTTGACCGCCTCTTTCACAGCCCTCTGATACTCAGAAAGACAGCTCCTAAATATTTCCAGAGACACATGTAATTTGTCCATCTCCGCTCTGCCTGTCTACAGAGTACGAATGCAATCATTTATCCAGGGATCTGCACTTAGCTTGGAGGATCTGTGCTTAGAGTATAAAATCCCAGAACAAGTGCAGTGGAAGAAAGAAGGCCATCAAGGCATCCAGATGACATTTACATTTACATTTAGTCATTTAGCAGATGCTTTTATCCAAAGCGATTTACAGGTGGGGTAGGTAATAGAAGCAATTGGGATAGCATAAGTACAACAAAAGCATAAGTGCAATCAAAAAAAAGAGGGCTGGTCTCATATAACCCAACACAGTATAAAGAACCATTCATTCATTCATTCCTTTTTTTTTTTTTTTTAAAGAGTAGAGAAGAAAATAGAGTTAGAACAGATCAGTCAGATGTTGACGGAAGAGCTGTGTTTTCAGACGTTTCTTAAAGATGGTTACAGAATCTGCAGATCTTGTAGCAGCAGGCAGATCATTCCACATAGGTGGAACAGATCCGGAGAAGGTGCGCGAGAGAGATTTTTTACCTTTTTGGGATGGCACCACAAGACGCAGCTCGTTTACAGAGCGTAGGGATCTGGCGGGTACATATGTGGTGAGATGGTGGTCTAGTGGGTTAAACCACTGAACTAATAAATCAAAGGATGCTGGTTCGATCCCAGCATCCACCACCAGTTTGTCCTTGAGCAAGACACTTTACTCCATGTTGCTCCAGGGGGATTGTCCCTGTAATAAGTGCACTGTAAGTCGCTTTGGATAAAAGCGTCTGCCAATTGACTAAATGTAAATGTAAATGTAAATATGACTGCAATAGCGAGTGAAGATAAGGTGGTGCCGAACCAGTGGTGGTCTTGTAAGCCAGGAGCAGAGTCTTGAATTTGATGCGAGCGACTATAGGGAGCCAATGTAACTTAATGAATAGAGGAGTGACGTGTGCTCTCTTCGGTTCATTAAGATAACTCTTGCCGCAGCATTCTGGATCATCTGTAGAGGTTTGGTTGCGCAAGCAGGAAGTCCACCCAGTAGCGCATTGCAGTAGTCCAGTCTGGACAGGTCCAGAGCCTGTACTAGGACTTGCGTAGCATGCTCTGATAGGAAGGGTCTAATTTTCCTGATATTGTAGAGGATGAATCTATAGGACCGGGCAGTGCTAGCAATTTGATCTGTGAAGTTGAGCTGATCATCGATCACCACTCCCAGGTTTCTTGCCTTTCTGGAAGATGTGATGGTTGATGAATCCAGTTGAATGGAGAGGCTGTGATGAGTCTTAGTATTGGCCGGGATTGCAAGCAGTTCTGTTTTTGAAAGGTTCAGTTGCAGGTGATGGTCATTCATCCAGAGCGAGATGTCAGCTAGGCAAGCTGAGATGCGTGCAGAAACAGTCGGATCGTCTGGGCGAAAAGACAGGTAGAGTTGTGTATCATCCGCATAGCAGTGATAGGAAAAGCCATGTTTCCGGATGACAGAGCCTAGGGATGACATGTATACTGAGAATAGCAACGGACCAAGCACTGAGCCCTGAGGCACACCTGTGTCGAGATGTTGGGACTCAGACACCTCACCTCTCCAAGATACTCTAAAGGACCTACCCGAGAGGTAAGACCTGAACCATTGTAGCACCATTTCGGAGACAGGTCCGTGGAAGGCAGAACGTTTAGAGTCCATAAAAGCAGCAGCAAACTCTTCTGCTGTTGAGGAGGTGAAAATATCACAATGGTGAAGTGGGAGAGTTTCAAGCTGTTGATGGAGGGACTGGGAATTCAAAAATTATAGAATCAGAATCAGTAAGAGCTTTATTGCCAGGTATGTTTGCACATACAAGAAATTTGTTTGGGTGACAGGAGCATCCAGTACACAGAATCAGCAACAACCGTACACAGAGACCATAACACAATAGAATAAAGTACACAGATGATTTAAATAAGGGCCTTTGGGTATAAAAAATAAGAAATACAATACAATAAACATAAGATAAAGATAAAGATAAAGATAAAGATAAAGATAAAGAGAGTAAGGCAAGGCATGGCAAGTTTATTTATACAGCACATATCATACACAAGGGCAATTCAAAGTGCTTTACATAAAATGATTGACAGAAAGAAATAAAACGTATCTTTAAAATGCAAATGATTTAAGATCACAAATACTTTTTAAGATTTTAAGAAACAATAAAACAGCAATAAAATTGATTAAAAATGTGAGTTTATATATAAAAAGAATAAGAGCAAAACAAAAATAAATTAGAAATAGAAGTGCAGCTGATGTAAACCAGCATAGTGCTCAGGTTGTGAATGCACAGGTAAACAAGTGTGTGTTTAATCTGGATTTAAAAGTAGCTTCTGTTGGTGAACGTCTGATGTCTTCTGGAAGCAGATTCCAGCTACGGGTGGCGTAATGACTAAACGCTGACTCCCCCTGTTTTGAGTGAACCCTTGTTATCTCTAACTGATGTGATCCTGATGATCTGAGAAGTCTGTTTGTGTTTATATTCAATGAGCATATCTGAGATGTATTTAGGTCCTAGACCATTGAGTGATTTATAGACAATTAATAATACTTTGAAGTTGATTCTAAAAGTAACTGGTAACCAGTGTAAGGACCTGAGGATTCGAGTGATATGCTCAGATTTTTTGGTTCTGGTCAGAATCCTGGCAGCAGCGTTCTGTATGAGCTGCAGCTGTCTGATGGTCTTTTTGGGAAGACCTGTAAGGAGTCCATTACAGTAATCCACCCTGGTGATGAAAGCATGGACTAGTTTCTCTAAATCTTTGCTTGAGACAAAACGTCTTGGTTACGTATGTTACCTCAGTTCCCTGATGGAGGGAACGAGACGTTGTGTCAAGAACGTCTTGGTTACGTATGTAACCTCAGTTCCCTGATGGAGGGAACGAGACGTTGTGTCGAGAACGTCTTGGTTACGTATGTAACCTCAGTTCTCTGATGGAGGGAACGAGACGTTGTGTCGAGAACGACAGATGGTTCTCAAGGGCGAACCCCATCTGTCGTTCTCGACACAACGTCGAGAGACCGACAGAAAGGGAACATCTGATTCTGGCTATGTTTCTGAGATGGTAGTAGGCTGATTTGCTTATTGCTTTGACATGACTGCTGAAATTAAGGTCAGACTCCAAAATGACCCCAAGATTTTTTACCTTGCTTTGTGTCTTTAGACCTCTTAAGTCAAGGTATGTGTTTACCTTGTTAGTTTCATCCTTGTTACCAAAAACAATGACTGAGTTTTGTTTTTATTTAACTGAAGGAAGTTTTGACACATCCAGCTGTTCATTTCATCCATGGACTGGCAAAGAGAGTCAATAGGTCTGTAGTCATTGGGTGAAAGGGCTAGGTAGATCTGAGTGTCATCGGCATAGCTGTGGTAGGAAATTTGGTACTTTTTCATTATTTGGCCAAGTGGGAGCATATACAAATTGAAGAGGAGCGGAGCAAGAATTGAGCCCTGAGAAACACCACAAGTCATGGGTGTCTAGTCAGATGTATGGTTGCCTATGTTCCGATAGTAACCTCACCCTTTAAGGTATGACCCAAACCATTTAAGTACCAATCCAGAAAGCCCTACCCAGTTTTCCAGCCTATGTAGGAGTATGGTGTGATCTACCGTGTCAAATGTAGCACTTAGATCTAGTAAAACCAGAACTGATATTTTGCCTGAATCAGAATTCAATCGAATATCATTAATTATCTTTATGAGCACTGTCTCTGTGCTATGATGCTGACGGAAACCAGACTGATAATTGTCCAGGTAGCCATTTGAGTTCAAGAATTTTCAATGATCTTGCCTATAAAAGGAAGATTTGAAATTGGTCTGTAGTGAGACAGTAAGGTTTTGTCTAGATTGCCCTTTTTTAGAAGAGGTTTGACAACTGCATTTTTAAGGGACTCTGGGAAAGTTCCTGAGAGCAGTGAGGTATTAACTATTTTTAGGAGATCTGCTTCCAAACAGTTAAACACTCTTTTGAAAAAGGATGTGGGAAGTGTGTCAAGGCTGCAAGTTGACTCCTTAAGATGCTGTATTGTTTCCTCCAGGGTTTTGAGATCAATTGTCTGAAATTCAGACAAAGTTTCTAATTTCTGATGCACTGAAGTCAGACTGACCTGACTGCCGCATGGAGCTTTGCTGATTTCCATTCTGATATTGATTGCATTTGTCATCAGACAGCATTTCCCTCGGAACTTGACTAGGAGGATTTGTTAGTCTCTCTACAGTTGCAAAAAGAGTGCGAGTGTTATTTATTTTGCAGTTTATAATGTTAGAGAAAAAGTTCTGTCTAGCTTTGCCTAAGTCAACATTGAAGGCATGCAGACTGTCTTAATAGATGTTATAGTGAACTTCAAGTTTGGTTTTTCGCCAAACTCATTTTCATTCATAACTCATTAATAAATAGCTCACTGGTGTTCTCGTTTATGAATCTCTTTTTTATAGAGACGGGTCTATCTTCAGTGGCAGGACTGATTGATATATCAAAGAAAATACAGAATTGATCAGACTGTGCCACATCTCTAATAATAGTGGATGGAATGTTTAGACCTTTCCTAATAAGCAGATCCAGAGTGTGTCAACGATTATGTGTGGGACCGTGCACATGCTGGATCAGATCAAAAGTGTTTAAAACAGTTAAAAGTTAATTTGCAGTGTGGTTTTCTGTCTTGTCTACATGAATATTAAAATCTCCAGCAATAACAAAGCAGTCAAATTCTGAGGAAATAGCTGATAGCAGTTCTGAAAAATCATCAACAAAGACTGGGGAGTATTTGGGAGGTCTGTAAATAATTGTAAACAGAATGCGTGGTGTACCTTTTAAAGCAATAATCAAGTATTCAAAGGACAGGTAGTCACCAAGTAAAACTTGCTTGCAGTCAAAGAGATCTTTAAATAGAGCAGCTATTCCTCCACCTCTCCTAACAGCTTTGTAAACATTTATAAATATAAAGTTTGGGGGGGCAGATTCTTTGAGGATTGTAGCACTACAACTATCATCTAACCAAGTTTCATTTAGAAACAGGAAGTTCAGTTTGTTACTGGTGATGAGGTCATTGACCAAAAAGGATTTGTTTTTAAGTGAACGGATGTTTAAAGGTGCTAATTTAATAGTAATTGTTTTTGTTTTGTACCCCTGTCATTCTCAGAGTGACGTCTAAAAGGTATTAGATTAGATAGCTGTGCCATACGACTGGAAAGGGCCTTAGTTTTTTGTTCACTTAACAAACAAATCTAAGATTTAAAATGTAAGAGTCAAGAGCCAAATCTCCAAGTGTGTCGGAAGAATTAGTTTCAAACGTCACCCAAAAAGAAAAGCTAGAGTGTTTTTCTCCTATAATTCAGGAAGATTTGACCAAAAAAAATATTGCAACATCCAAACCGACGACATGCTTATTAGACCCCATTCCCACTACTTTATTAAAAGAGTTACTACCTGCTGTAATTGAGCCCATTTGTAACATAATCAACTCGTCTATTAATCTAGGACATGTCCCAGGGCCCTTTAAGATGCTTATCAAAAAACCAAACTTAGACCCCAATGAACTTGGAAGCTATAGACCGATTTCAAATCTCCTGTACTTGTCTAAAATATTAGAAAAAGTAGTGTCAACTCAACTGTGTACCTTCCTTCAAAATAATGACATGAACGAAAAGTTTCAGTCTGGCTTTAGACCGCATCACAGCACTGAAACTGCGCTCGTTAGAATTACAAATGAACTCCTTATTGCTTTAGATAAAGGTAACATCTCACTCTTAGTCCTGCTTGACCTTAGTGCTGCTTTCGATAGTGTAGACCATAAAATACTACTAGATCGTTTACACCATTATATCGGTATTCAGGGACAGGTACTGCAATGGTTCAGATCTTACTTAACAGACAGATATCAATACGTCCATTTAAATTGGAAATCATCAAATCTTACGCAACTAAATTACGGATTACCTCAGGGATCGGTTTTAGGACCCTTGCTTTTCACCATATACATGCTGCCCCTCGGCAACATTATTAGAAAACATGGAATTAGCTTCCACTGTTATGCAGGTGATACTCAGCTATATATCTCATCAAGACCAGATGATTCCTTTAAGCTATCCAAACTGGCAGAGTGCATCGAGGACATAAAACATTGGATGACTAGTAATTTCCTTCTTTTAAACTCTAGCAAAACAGAAATATTACTTATAGCACCAAAATCAAGTAAACAGAATATCTCCGATTACAGCCTGCGAATTGAAAGCTGCACTGTTACTCCAACAAATACAGTTAAAGACCTAGGCGTTATATTAGACGGCAACCTGTCATTTAAAAATCTCATCTCAAATATCACAAAAACAGCCTTCTTCCACCTTAGAAATGTTGCCAAATTACGAAATGGTTTATGTGTTGCAGACGCAGAAAAGCTTATTCATGCATTTGTGACCTCACGGCTTGACTATTGTAATGCTCTACTTAGTGTTTGTCCTGTATCATCAATAAACAAACTACAGTTAGTTCAGAATGCAGCTGCCAGAGTTCTTACCAGGTCAAGAAAATACGATCACATAACTCCAGTTTTATCATCGCTTCACTGGCTACCCATTAAGTATCGTATTGATTTTAAAATTCTTTAAATTACTTACAAAGCCCTGAACGGTTTAGACCCTACTTACTTAACCGAGCTTTTATCACGTTACAACCCATCACGCTATCTAAGATCTCAAAACTTAGGACTTTTGACAACACCTAGAATAACAAAATCCACCAAAGGGGGACGAGCTTTCTCATACGTAGCACCTAAACTCTGGAATAGCCTTCCTGATACTATTCGAGGTTCAGACACACTCTCCCAATTAAAAATCTAGATTAAAGACACATCTTTTCAGCCAAGCTTTCACTTAATGCATAGTTAATGAACTGCAGCTACGCTAATTATTCTCTTTATTCTCTTTCCGCCTCTGCCTCGGGATGCCCATCCCGAGGTAGAAAGAAGTTCCACCATGTCCAGACGACCGACATATGCCCATCCCCAATTTGAGATTACGCCAGCTACAGCTGCAGACTGACTGACCATCCCAGCTCCATCTAAGGCAATTCCACCACCAGCCAAGAGAAATATGAACATCAGGCCATCCCAGCTCAGACCCCTACATCCCCAACCAAGAGCAAAGACGGATTATTTGTCTTGTTAATGCTGAAGTTACAATATTTGGTATTAAATGCTAAACTACAATCACATGTCACCAGTTTGAGTGCAGCCAAGACACGTCAGAGGGGATCTGGCCCTCCCGGTTGAGCCTGGTTTCTCCCAAGGTTTTTTTCTCCATTAATCAATCATTGGAGTTTGGGTTCCTCGCCACAGCAGGGCAGTGTTGGCCTGCTCACCGGGAGACTGCATTCATTCATTTATTTATTTAATTAGAAATTAGATATTATTTATTAGAATGATCTTACTCGTTGTATAAACACCATGCACTGTGCTGTGTTTTAACTTTTCTTTTTTCCTGTTTGTCCCTGTAAAGCTGCTTTGAAACAATACACATTGTGAAAAGCGCTATATAAATAAACTTGAATTGAAACTCTAGGAAACACTGATCGCCAAGATGGTGACATCAAAATGAATTACATTCAACAAACCAAATATTCCGTGTTTACCCGCCCAGGAGCCCTGTGCATGTTGAGAGTTCATATAGTATTTGTATTTTAATTACATGTGTTTGAAATATTGCCCTTCCGTGAACACATTATATGTCAATTTTATTTGTTGATCTGTCGATTTGTTGATTCGAACACAAAATGTGTTGTTTAAAAAAAAAAAAATTGTTTTTTTCCAGGTGCAAATGTTCGCAGGCGGTATGAAACTCTTCATATGGATCCACTGTTTTTATTCCAGCGCGTCATTGCATTGAACATTCACTTCAGTTTATCACGTTGCCTTTTAGATTGATAAGGGAAAAAAGGTGAATGGAAAAAGGAGATTTCATATGAGTGTTTAGAAAAAAGTGTCCACAGCTGAAAAAAAGTGTCTTGAAGTCAATGTGCATAAAGTTGCACAAGATCAAGTTAAAACTGCCCATGATCGTACATCTCATCTCTACACCTGATTGAGATTATTTCAATCTTACCTCCATGTTCTCGCCTGTAGAATGAGTTTGGGTCTTGACAAAGGGTGGGTAGAGACACAGCTATATAGACCAGAAGCAGGCAGCTGATTTTAAACTCATCCTCAATGGACGTGTTGTCTGATATAGAGAGGAACACATAATGGCATGATAGATCTCACAGAAAGTGAAAATGACATGAATTATGCATATTATATCATATTATACATCAATTCTCTCCTGTTCTCGAATCTGATAGCCGTGAGATATTCCCCCAGGATCGTCAAGGGAACTGACCGTTGAACTGCTTCACTGACTGTTTGTATCACTCCGCCACTAAAATATCTGGGACTATACTGTCCTCGCAACTGCGCTACTCTGAAGAAGTTAGATTGCTAGCAATCAAACACACGAAGCAGTTTATCCTTTCCAGGATGTTTATTTCTGTGAAGCTTTCTCTTTTTTTTGTAAAACTACCATACAATAAACATACAATAACAAGACATGAAATTACTAACTGCACATTAATCTGTTTGTTATACCCTACATATAAACGCATGAACTGCGATCTGCACATGGGTGTACATGTGAAGCGATATGACTTTCTTTCATTATCATTATATCGATCACAGTTTAACTTCCAAGAATCAATATTATGTTAGCACGTAATATGAACGGTTACAAACAGTAAATAAGCTTACAGGCATATCTTTCTCCTAGCAAAGATTGATCTCGTTGTGAACCCAAACTAGGCTACTACTGTACGATGAATGAGATCTAAATCTCAACTGCGCAAACTTCAATATTGGAAAATTGGCACTAGGTAGAGTACATACACCATGATTATTGGAACGTTGTCAGTGTCTCTAGAAATTTACTCACATCGCTCTGCACTCATTGTTTAAAATGTTACAGCGCGGGACCCGAGGGTTTCAATAAAGATAATAGAAATGGGATTAACACATTCTCGGTCTTTTCAAAATCTCTCTCGGCACAGCGCAAATTTAAAAGAAGTGATTGTTTAGACTCGGTTGCGGAGGTTTGCTGGGCTTGGATTTGTGGCGGAAGAAAGTCACTCCGACATTGCTTCTGATTTATCTAGAAACTTTTGCCGTTAAACTGATGTTTAAATGATACTTATATACTCTGGCCTAATCACAGCCATGAAGATAAAAGAACACTACATGCACTCCTACTCGAGCGATATTGCATTATTATTGTTCCAGAGCATCGTTTGTCAGGATGTCACCTGTCAGCATGTTTGCAATAGCTGCAACCAGTGCAGGGTCGATGTCACATGACAATCCAGCCGCAGATGCCATCTCATACACATCCAGTGCCACCTGTGATCAAAAAGGATTTGTATGTTTTAGCCCATTTCAATATAAGACAGAGAGACATGTTGTCATAGACACTCAGTATACATGAATTTGCCAATTGTTGCTCATGTACAGTTTTCATGAATACAGCATTCCAATTAAAACAACACTTTCAACAGAAATTACTATCACTAATGTACTGTACATCAATTTTGACATGCATGCTTAAGAGCTATGGATAAACAATGAAAAAAAGGAGAGACAAAGTAGTATTGCTTATGTACATCTTATAATATCATGTATTGTTTATTCTATTATAAAATTTAAGATAATAAACATTACTATACATTTTTTTAGATATTATTATTGTTACGACTCTATCTATGTATGTCATGGCAACACCAGGCTCAGTCAACACTCCCAAGCCCACCCAATCCATATAAGTCATCACCTGCACCAGAAATCCATTGCTGCACCTCTACAAGAACCATTTAAGTATTTACCAGTCACTCTGCCAAATTTTCGGGTCTCCCTTATAGTTCAGGACTCAAAACGATACTCCTGTGGCTTACCTGCAACCTGTTTTCTATTTTATGGTGCACTTACTATCATCCACCATCACCTGAAACTCTATCAGCATACTTACCTCCTTAATGTTTTAATGTGTCGTTCTCCTTCTGTTAAACAAGAATCAATCATAACTGTCATCCTAGCTCCAGTTACAGGTGACTCAAATTCATATATACTCACCTGCTGATGTTATCTACTAAGTGAATGAATGAAGACCGGACCATAACAGCACAAATCCAGCAGCTGTAGATCTGTTCCAGGAGCTACACAATTCACACCTGCACACCCTCCTCCATCACTCGGAGCATGCTTAGTCCCATCCTGTACTCCCTCTTAACCCACGACTGTATTTCTGCATCTTACAACAACATCATAGTTTGCAGATGACACAAGCATAGTGGGGCTGATCATGGACAATATAGAATCAGGCATATCATCTGGGGAACTGGCTTGGAGAACAATCTGTCTCTAAACAATGAGAAAACAAAAGCTCTTATCATTGATTTGAGGAAATCCCATAAAGAGAATAGTGCTCCAGTTTTCATCAGGGGAGAGAGAGTTGAGAGAGTTCTCATCCGTTTCCTAGGAGTCCACATTACAGAGGACCTCACCTGGACCACAAATGTCATTGCACAAGTGGAAAAAGGCACAGCAGATGTTGTTCTTCCTGAGGGCATTGAAAAAATCCGGACTGCCAAACAAACTGCTAGTAATCTTCGAACGCTGTTCTCTACAGAGTATCATGACAATCTGCATCTCAACATGGTATCTCTGCTATACTGCAGAGGACAGAAGGGCGCTTCAGCGTGTCGTCTCCAGTGGCTGCTCTAAATCGTGCTGAACCTAAAACATAACTAGCATCCACATTACCTGCCAGTATGTTCCGTTCACATACTGTATTTACACACAACATCATTTTTATAATCATGTATACAAATGCACTACCTCACTTTATTGTAGCTTGCTGCTACTACACTAACGTCTCTTTTGGTTACATTTACATTTATGCATTTGGCAGACGCTTTTACCCAAAGCGACTTACATTGCTGTGACAGGTAGAGCAACGACACATACGCAAGATTGATAATAAATGGCCCCAGAGGTTACTTTTAATGTTTTCCCGGTGGGAAGATGGAGGAAAAGTAGGAAGTCGTGGAGCTTCGTCGAGCCTCAGAGGATCTTCTGCCAGGGTAAACGCTTAGTGGGTATATGTGTTAGTTGGCCAGCCGGGATCATGTCTGCAGCTTCCAATGTCCACGTATGCGTACTTGCCGATCCGTTTTTTACTTCTTTGAGCCTGGAAACACAAATGATACAGTTTAGCTTCACCTCTGGTTGGGGCGATCTGGCTCCTCTTCCTCAGACTTCTTCCTGCTTTTGTAGCCGCTGTGAGTGCGGCGTTTAACGATCGGCAGGTGCGCCTCGTTAGTTTCCTCCGTCTCCATGACAACGCTGATTGTGCACCGGGTGACTCGTCACACTCCCCCCCCCCAAAGCGTCGACCTGGTCCTTGGGGTCGTCCTGTTCCTCTGGATCGTCCTGTGGGGAGATGGAAAGATGTGTGGGGAGGGGTGAGTGTTACCTGACCGGATTGTACATCCTGACCAGATCCTCGACAGACCGTCTGCGTTCCTGTGGGAGGTCCCGGTCCGATGTACTACGGTAAAGTGGAAGTCCTGGTGCGTAAGGAACCACCTTGTCACCCTGGCGTTGGTATTCTTAGCCTTGGACATCCACCGGAGTGGTGCGTGGTCAGTAACGAGTGTAAACGTCCATCCCAGGAGACAATAGCGCAGCTCCAGGACTGTCCACTTTATGGCCAGGGCCTCCCTTTCCACCATGGCATATCGGCTTTCTGCTGGGGTGAGCTTACTGGATCCCTCATTGAGTCGACGGAAGTCATTGCAAAAGCAGAGAATGCCGTCTGGTTTCGGGACCATCACAATGGGACTGGACCAGGGGCTGCGGGATGGCTCTATTACCCCAAGTGCTTGCATCCGAGAGACCTCCTCCTCTATAGCCAGCTAACGAGTCTCTGGTACCCGGTAGGGCTGCTGTCTGATGATGACTCCAGTTGGTGTCCGTACCTCATGGTGGATTATCCGAGTCTGCCTGGGTTTTTCCGAGAATATGTCTCGGATCTGACTGACCAGGGCCTGGAGATCTTTTTTCTGGAGGGGGGACAGCTGTTCTCCCATCGGGACCACAGGTGGCTCTTCCACGGCAGTAATCCACTTCACAGGTGCGCCTCATTAGTTTCCTCCGTCTCCATGACAACGCTGATTGTGCACCGGGTGACTCGTCACAATTGCATTATCCTATAGATTTATGCATAGGTATTTGCAATCCCCTGGAATCGAACCCACAACCTTGCGTTGTTAACGCAATGCTCTTACCATGATATAATGCTTTACTGCTGTTTGTCAACTGTTAGTTAAGTTAGTTTATGCCCGTCACCCCTGCAAGGGTATGGGCCGGCAACAACAGCTCTCCCGAGTCCCCTGTCCTGGGCCATTTTTTCTAACTGACTCCAGTTGTAGCCCATCTCTGCGTTACTGATGGTGTCGGGCCAGCATATCTGGATAATCCTTTTGGCAATTTTTCGTGAAGGTCTGGACTTTTCTATGGTGGTCTTAGTTGTCCTCCATGTCTTTGCTCCATACAGCAAGACCGACTTAACAATGGAGTTGAACAATCGGATCTTGGTGGTCAAGGACAGTTCTCTGGAGGTCCAGACATTCTTGAGCTGTATGAAATTGGCTCTTGCCAACTGTTAGCAGAACTATATTATTATTGCACTACTACCTACAACTGCTTCTTTTGTTCATACTGGTTAAACATTTCACTTGTACTATTTTTCATACTGCTCAATTGTATATGTTGTTGCGTTCGTCTATAATGTTAATACTGTTTGTTTACACTGCTATTTGCTGTTGTACTTGAAGAATAGCTGCTAAACCAATCTAACTGTGTGCATACAGTGACAATACAAATTCATTCATATTCTGGCTCAGCGGAGAACTGCAATCACTCCGACTCCAATCGCCCCTAATCCAGTGTTCACTTGCTCTGGAGACGCAACCCATCCGAGATCTTACATTCCCTTAATTATCTCCCATCTCTCAGGTAGCATGTTGCAGTCTCCCTTCATTTCACGTGTTCCTCCTAAAACCATATCACTCACCTATTCCTGCTGTCCCCACAGAACATGGTGCCGAGGAAGATCCCCTCTCTCAATTGTCCTGAAAGACCATTACAGCAGACTGCAGCTCCAAACCAAATCAAACTCATTGTCTGTTTGTTCCACAATATGGATCTTTACATTGTGCATTGTTGCAAGGCAGCTATAAAAAAGCACCCTATAGAACCAGACTTGTTGCTCTGGGACTTTTGAAAATCACTTTTATTTACTAAACCCAGTTAAATAAGTGCATTTGGCAGATTAATTTTCTTCAAAAGTGACTTTTATCCTTTGTGTTGCTTGCTGAGCTGCAGTAGTGGATACATAAACTGACTTACCTTGATGTCAGTGTCAGTGTAACTTGAGTCCTTTAGACATTTGATGGGTCTCATTAGAAAATGGCAGTGCTTGCCCATAATCTACAGTAAGAAAAGATGAAAGATGACCATTATATTTTGTGTTTCCTCCAAATCAAGAAACTTTGTAAAATGACAAAAATAGGGAGCAATATGTACTCCATATAGTTAATAATACATAATTAATACAAATCACAGTAATTTGATCATATTACACGCAATAAATTTCATATAAATGTTGATAATCATTTAATTTAATTTCCTTCAGTAGACTTTTTCTGCTTAATCGATAGGTAATGTCATTTTGAACAGAAACTGCTGTTTGTTAATAATTGGGATCTTTTCTGGGAGCAGCCTAGGGACTATTTGATTAGTAAGTCAGAACTTTAACCATAGTCTATTGTGGCCCTCCGACTCAACTGTTAAAAGAGTTTCTGTATTTAAATGCTTAGAGACAGTGTCTGTTCCCTGAATAGTAAAGCAAAATAATAATTTAATCACAAGACGACAATGTGATAAATGAGCAAAACCAACTCCTAAAGTTCAGGCTACTTAAAATCCAATCACTTAATTCAAAGGCAGTTATTTTAAATGAAATGATCAAAGCCAAGGTTGATATCCTCTGCTTGCTAAATGAATCCTTTCAATCTAAAGGAGTCTACCCCACCATGCTTCTGTTTTATGAAAGAGCCCCATCTGGTTGGCAGAGGTGGAGGAGTCTCAACGATCTATAGAGACTTTATAACTATAACTCAGAGAAAGGAGCACAGATTTAACACAATTGAAGTGCTTGTGTTGAACATAACTCTTCTAAATAAAAGTGAAAAATCCTTACTATCACTCGCATTGGCTAATGTGTGTAGAGCCCCCCGGGCCCTACACTGTTTTTTTAAAAGAGTGTCCAGACTTCTTATTGAACCTGTTGGTTAATGCTGATAAAGTATTGATCATCCGAGGTTTTAGTATGCACGTAGATAATGCAAATTATGCACAAGCAGTGGCATTTATTGAGGTACAGCATTCTTTTGTACATCAAAGTGACGATTCCACCAATCACCATCTTATAACTTATGCACTGCGCACTGTGGAAGTCAACTGTATAACTCGCCATCAACATGGAAGAACAATTACCTCGAATACTAGAGATAGATTCGCAGATTTTTACCACTTGGTAACCATACAAATAAATCGAAAACACTTGATGATATGACCAGTGAAATGACGAGACAATTGAGACTGTGAAACACCCAAATATAAAACTACAGTAATCCAGTTTCAATGAAATAAAGCATGTAAAACAGACTCCATGTCTCTCAGCTGATAAAAACAACTCTAACCACTGAATTGATCTGTTTATCAAAAGACAAAGCAGAGTAAAAGATAATATCCACATTTCTCGCATGTGAATGAAGATTGTCATATAGATCACTCAATTTACTAGCAACAACCTCTATAGAAGCCAGAAGGCCAAAAATTAAAACCTTGGTCATAGACTCATTTAACTGTAGGGAGTTGGCAGACAACAACACTTTCACATCCTTCAAACAATTGAACACACACTGCAGATTAAAACCCCTTTTTTGAGTGCAAGGGGACGTAACACAGAGTATCGTCTGCAAAACAATGGTATGAGACATTATAACTCTTAAAAATACCATACAAAGGAAGCATGTATATAGAAAATTAAATTCAGGGACAGGGATTACGATGCTACAGTGGTTTTACTTATCTGATAGATATCAATTTTATCTATTTAAATGTGGAATCATCAAATGTAACAAGTAAATTATGAATTGCCCCAAGGATCGGTTATAGGGCCTTTGCTATTCTCTATAAGCATGCTGCCCCTTGGCAATATTATTAGAAAACATGGAATCAGGTTCCACTGCTATGCAGATGATACTCAGTTATAAACAGTGAGGGAAATAATGATTTGATCCCCTGCTGATTTTGTAAGTTTGACTGCTTAAAAAGTAGTGAAGGGTCTATCTTTCAATGGTGGGTTTATTTTAATTGATAGAGACAGAATATTAAAAAAAATCTTGGATTTTTTCCTAAGTACTTGATCCCCGAATGTTAAATTCCTTAAAAAGTTTAGCAGTGCAAGCCTTCTTGCTTCTACATGGTTTAAGGAACATGATTCTCATTCCGATTTGGAAATTGATGGCTTTGTAAAACCCTGTTGTTTGGACAGAGACTCAGCTGTGACAGGTAAATCACTTGGTTGAGGATTATCTCTTTATGTGAACAAAAACTGGTGTAACACAATGGTCGCTAGGGAGACCTTGTGTACACCCGACATCAAACTTTTATCTGTTCCCTACGACCCTATTTGAACGTTTTCTATAATTGTTTTAATGTTCAAGATTTTGGTCAGGAAGTGGCAGGTTTTAAAAATGTTTCCTATGAGCAAAATAGTGTAAATGTTAATAAGGATATAGTTTTAAAACTTTTTTGGGGTGTTAAAGAGAGGAAAAGTCCAGGCCCTGATGGTATTGCAGGCAGCATTATTAAGAATTGTGCAGAACAATTAGCAGATAACTTTGGTTTCAATTTGAATATGTCATTGCACCTTCATAAGGTTCCTCGCCTATGGAAAGAATCTAATATTGTACCTGTGCCTAAGAATAATTTACCACAATTTTTAAATGAGTACAGGCACGTAGCAGACATTTGCAAACATTTGAGAGGGTTGTTAAGGATACTCTTTTGACCATGGTACAGGACAATTTAGATCCGTTTCAGTTTGCATACATGCATGGTAGGTGGCTCAACGACGCGATTAGTACTCTTTTAAATCTTGAGGGTAAAAAAACTTTTGCGCGATTCGTTTTTTTTGATTTTTCATCTGCTTTTAATTGTACCCAGCCTCATATTCTAGCAGAAAGGTTAAATACACTGTAAAAAATGTTCCGCAATTTTTACGGAAAAATACCAGCAGCTGTGGTTGCCAGTAAAATTCTGTAAAAAATACAGGAAAAGAACATAAACAATCTTGCAGTTTAAAACTTCAGGGCACAAACTTCAAGCTGTGAATGAACTTATTATTTTATATCAACAGCATTTCTTTATATACAACGAAAACTTGGTCCAAATGCATAAAAGTGAAAACATAATATTTACTTAATTTATTTCTTTGTAATTCTTTATTAAAACATCAAAGTCACTTTTAAACAAAGCAACATGCAGCATGACATCAGCATCTCATTGCTGACCTTGAGTTAAACACAGACTCCACTCCTCAGCATAGTGATGACCCACAAAACATTTAATATCAGAAAAGAAAAGAGAAAATACAAATTCTGTAGTTTTTACGGAAAAATACCGGCAGCTGTGGTTGCCAGCAAACTACCGTAAAATTACAGGAAAATCCTTTTTTAATTAATCCAATCAATTTACAGTAGAAAACATGAGCCACACCCACTATTCATCTTGTAAATAAGTCAGAATACTGAAGACGATCATCACTTCTGCTTCACAGGGACTGCAGCATAACAGCCATGACTTGATGCTTTATTGGTTTATTTAAAGTCACCGTTTTTGTGATCAGGGTTTGCTTTAGTTGGCGTCTGTCAGCCGTCATAAATAAGTTTCCAGTTATCTTTGGGCTGCTATGACATTGTTTTATATAAAACATAGTTTTGTAGCAAATCACATCAAATGAAAATGTGTTTAGATATTTTCAAAAGCTTTTTCTGGGATGTTGTTTAATTACTTAATGTTTTTTTGTTACAAATGTCTCAATGGATTTACTTTTAAAATTCACATTTCCTGCAATTGTCAATATAAAAAGTATTTGAACCGTTAAAAAGCTTGCATTTGGTCTTTGACTCATAAATCAAGAATCAGAGTATGAATCTCAACAGTGGTGACTAACAAATGAAAAGCTTACAGCCGCAATGCATGCTGGGCGTCATTGATGAGTTTTGTGCTTTGATGATACCCAGAATGCATTGCGTTTATCTTAAGTTTTTTTTTTTCTGTTGTCACCATTGTTGAGACAAACTGTTATATTCTTGATGTGTGCTAGAACGTTTATCATGTATCAGATTTGCCGTTGAAGATATTCAGTATATTATTTTATCTCATAAAATATCATAGATGTGGACAACAAATAACATTAAAGAACTACTTAAACTCTCAAACATGTACTTCTTCTCAAATCTAAAGAAGTTAATGCGTTAGCTTTTTCTGAACTTTTTACCCTGCTGTTTCAGTGTCTGTTTCCCCACACAGATATCAAAACTGGGCAAAGACTTCTTCACATGGAAAGCAAAGGGTCAAGACCACAACTAAAGCAAACACTCATCATCATAATGGTTGGTCAACAAAACCATCGACATGTAAACCTGTGTTCATTTTCAATTAGAACTTTTGTAGACGTGCAACAGAAATAAAGTGACAGCGGTGTCTGTAAGTGAAGGTGATAAAAGTGTTTGTGGAGTTGAAAAATAACTCCTTGTGAAAACTTTGCAATTTCACTGTTCATTTCCCAGAGAATTTGACAGTGTTTTCCGTATTTTCTCTGTGAAAACTACAGAATTTCGGCATTTACAGACAATTTTACAGTGTTGGGAGTAAAACATTGATTCTGGGCTGATATGTTGACTGATGGATTTTTTAACTGATAGGTCTCAACGTGTGAAAGTAAACAGGGTTTTATATGATGAGCTCTTTTCTTCAACTGGGTCACTGCAAGGATGTGTTCTTTCACCTCATCTATTTGTGCTATATACTAATGAGTGTCAGGCGCGACAAGAGAAGCATCATATCATTAAGTTATCAGATAATTCATTGATTGTCTCTCTTTTAAAAAGCGTGGATATGGATCATGGTCCTGTACTGACTGATTTTATCGATTGGTGTATACTGTCCTTTTTGCACAAAAATTGTAATTCAAACTAAAGAGATGATTATAGATTTGAGGAAGAATCCTATGGCCATCTCTCCTGTGGTTGTTAATGACCAGGTTGTTGAGGTTGTACACCAATTTAATTACCTTGGTACCGTAAAAGGTGATAAATTGACAGTTGAGACTCTTACACGGCATGTGGATGCTGTGTAAGAAAGCCCACCAGCGGATGTTCTTTCTGCGGAAACTTTGGAGTTTTAGAGTAAACAGTACTTTTATGAAGTACTGTAATTTTTATGTTTTATTCTTGATGTATTGAATTTGTCATTACTTTCTCATTTGTGTGTTGGTATGGGTTGTTTAATGTTAAACAGAGAAACAGACTGTAAGGTATTGTTAAAGTGTGTGGTAAGATTGTTGGCTCCCATCTACTTGCAGATATTGTTTGCCAATAGATTTAATGTAATACCAATAGATTTAAGATCTCTTTTATACCAGCTGCCATTGTTTTTTTAATTACAAATAATATTATGGATAGTATTAATGAAGTCATTGTTTTTGTCAAGTATTCATGTTTCAAGTTGTTGAAATTAGCACTACTTGATATATTTTTTACGAACGAATATGAATTTACCAAGAACAATCGCTCCGAACAAGTTATGGTAATAAACAAATTATTGTTAATCATTTAATATTAAGATGGTATTTTAGTACCTAATGCCACTAATGTTAACAAACTCTGTGTCTCACCAGTTTTTAAGCATTTTAATTGTGAGCCAAGCATAACACGCATCCGTTGTGTAAACTTAAAATATTTAAACTAGCTTGCGATCTGAGTGAAACAAAGATTTATGAACGCTATTATAAAATCATTACAGATGAATTGAAGACGCATTAAATAAGACGTTACAACTCTAAAGTTTCTATATAAGTTCTTTAGCGGTAACTTATACCTGTGGTGACGCAGTTTTTATTCTTATGAAAAATACAAATATTCAAATAGCATTTTGTAATTTTTGTATAGTTATTGCAGATTGAATATTTGAACATTCGTGCACATTCCTATTACATCCCAACTTTAGAAAACCCACGAACAGCAATATATTTTCATGGTTTAGCAAACAACTCAGCGAATGGGGGTTTAATAGATCTGTGGAACAGTGCCAGGTTAAGGTAAAGAAACTCTGCCAGCAGTACATACAAGTGCGGCATGTACAAGTTCCTGTTGTCATGTGACTGAATTTTAGTTTGTTTCAACTGGTTCAAAGCAATCAGTGTGGTGTGAAAGGGAACCCACACCACTGAAAAATGCTACAATGTATAATTTTTTTAAATTGGTCCGGACCAAATGAAACAAACTAAAGGTGAGAAAGCGCCCTATGAATCCTCTAAGAAAGCTCCTAATTTAGCTTAAAAACTTCTACGTAGGAGTGTTAGCTTAAAAACAATTCAGGACCAAGCTGAGAGCAACTCTGAGCAAGGAAAAGACAAAAACATCTATCAGTGAGGATGCGGGTCTGACCCTGTTGCTATGTCTTTTAAACGATTGGTTGGTTGGCCAAGAGGGAAATAAGAGCACTTTTAAGTATAGGGTCATTAGTTTGAAATTGCACGTTTAGTTTTTCCTGTTTTAAGGTACTCCCACACACATACACACACACAAACGTGCGTTTGTGTGTGTGTATGTGTGTGGGAGTATATATATATATATATATATATATATATACTTGATATATTTTTTACCATGCTGTTAATGTCAACGTATTTGTTATAACAATAAGTTTCTGTAAGTGCTGTAATTATTTGTTTGATCATGATAGAAGCTTGTGACAGATCCAAATCATCTCTGCTGCACAGCTGCATTTCTCCAGTTGCTAAATATGTTAATGTTGTAGTTTTCTATTTCTAGCGCCATGGCATTTCTGCGCTGTCTTGGAGATGTTAGCGTGTCTCTAATAGGATCGGTCACAAACATGAACCCAGCATGATCTAATGTGATCTTACAGTGTCTTGATCTTACTCACTGTCACTAACTGTCATTCAACTCAATGTCATTTTATTTTGTAGCGCTTTTACAATTTGCATTGCATCACAGCAGCTATACAAGAAAAACAAAACCAAGATAGACAAAAGTTGAACACACAAAAAACAATACAAATCTGATAAACCTTTAAAGTAATATGGAAATTGTCACAAGATGCAACACATTTCTTATCACTTTGCACTTTGGTCCATTGTCTTTGCTGCTAAAGAAACTCTTAAGTCTCATATCAAACCTCCAAAATAATAGATCCTTTTTGGACCTTAAAAGCTCATTTAAGGGTTAAGATGCTTTATGACTTACTTTTTTCTTTACTAGGATCTTTTATGTAATTTGAAGAGGAAATGCACACATTTCTAAGAATTTTGTCACTAGGAGCAACTATTTACGCTTTTTCATGAATACGGGCCCAGATTGATGAGACTGGTCATAGCGAGCCAGCCGGGTTAGTTATCTGCACATGCTCCACCCCAACTTTGTTAATAAAACATCATTTAATTTAGTGTTTTATCAAATTTTGACAAATAACGGACAATAGAGATTTGTTTTATCGTGATAATTAGACAAAAAAATATTTTGGGTTTTTAGTTTCTATTTTTTATGAACGCCGCAATTCAAACTCTGGTTTTGTACCTCTGAAAAAATTCAACATTATTTAAGAGAAGTTGAGCCATTCACCTCTTCCAGAGCATCTTGAACCATAGATCGAAAAGACAGAATGACACCGACAATGGTCATTCTCTTCAGCACATTCTCACAGCCTGAAGGAAAGGACATTTCATTTTACGTAACAGTGTAGTCATGAAAGGCTTTTACAGTGGAATGAGAGCATTGCCCAATTATTACTTAAGAACATCAAGTGTTACACTTATTTGACCTACTCTTTATTTTCATTCATCTCCAAAGAAAACGTCTTGGTTACGGATGTAACCTCAGTTCCCTGATAGAGGGAACGAGACGTTGTGTCGAACTGACAGATGGGGTTCGCCCTTGAGAACCTATCACTTCGAATAGTTTAGAAGAAGGGCCAATGAAATATATATATATATATATATATACCCTGATATCTGGGTATAAAAGGGAGACGGCATGCTGCATTCATTCACCTTAGTTCTGAGGAGCCTGAGAGCCTCTCACGACTACTGCAGCGGTCGGCATGTGTTTGTGGCAAGAAGCACACAACGTCTCATTCACTCCATCAGGGAACTGAGGTAACATCTGTAACCAAGACATTCCCTTTCTGTCGGTCTTTGTTGACGTTGTGTCGAACCAACAGATGGGGTTCCTATTGAAAAACGCCACAATGCTGTGCCGTATCACAATCTCTAGGGAAGTGACAGTGACTGCCCTGGGCGTGTCAGACGTGAGCGCTTTCTTGAAATTGTAATCTTCCAGTGGATAGGTAGGCAGAGGGTCCCAGAGCTTTTTTAGAATAGGTGGGAAGCCACTGACTTCGGTCCTCATATGGGCACTGGGTAAGTGCACTCCTCGAATGGGGAACGCACTACAGAGACCACTTCCTACCATCGGGAGGAGTTCTAGTGGGGACACCCGCATGCTGTCAGGGGAGAGCTCATGGTAATAATTTGTGGACTGGTGAAGTTAACTGCAAGGTAGAGGTCCACCTAGGGAAGGTCATGGGTTGCCAATGTGGGAACCAATCATAAGCATACATCAGATGGAACCGTCTGAATGGGGGAGTTACAACGTCCGGTAGCACTATGTCCGGTTAGAGCTATATGTGGATAACTCAGAAGGTGGCCGGCCTAAGGTGCAGGGCTGCTCTGCCCAGCTTGCCCGCAGGGGGTGTTTGCTTAGTGATGGATAGAATGCCTGTTCTTCACCTCGCGAGGGAATGGAGGGAGGCTAAGTAGCACACTGACCCACCAATGGGAAGGGGGGAAGGTAATTTTGCAGGCATATACCCTGCCGGCTACCGGTCCTACATGTTACCATGCAAGACGCGGGCTGATATCGGTTCTACTCGGAAGTGGACTCGCAGCTCTGCAGATGTCTGCCAGAGATGCGCCCTATGCCAGTGCCAACGAGGAGGCTATACCCTGGGTGGGTTGAGCTCTCACTTATAGTGGGCACAGGCGATCCTGGGATTGGTACGTCGTCGTAACGGCGTCCACAATCCAGTGCGCTACTCTCTGTTTGGAGACAGCCCGCCCCTTTTGCTGACCTCCTAAACAGACAAAGGGCTGATCAGAGCTCCTGAAGCTCTGCGAGCAGTCCAAGTACAGGTGAAGTGTCCACGAGGATGCCATGCCCAGGATCCTCTGAAATTGTTTCAGGGGGACCGCTGACTGCTTGAAATGTTCAGGCAGTTCAACAGAGTTGAGTTCCATACCGAGAAAGAGGATGCTTCGCACAGGAGAAAGCTTGCTCTTTTCTCGGTAGACCTGTAGTCCCAACCGATCTAGGTGCCGGAGCACAAGCTCCCCGCATGTACATAACAGATCTCAAGAGTGTGCCAAGCTAAGCCAGTCATCGAGATAGTTTAGTACCTGCACACCTCTGTCCCTGACGGGAGTGAGGAAGGCCTCCACGATCTTTGTAAAGACTTGTGGGACAGGGACAGACCGAAAGGGAGGATTCGCTACTGATATGCCTGACCCTCGAAAGCGAACCGTAGGAAGGGGCGATGACGAGGAAGAATCGAGACATGAAAGTAAGCGTCCTTCAGGTCGATTGCCATGAACCAATCTTGACGTCTGATAGATTCCAGGATGTGCTTCTGCATGAGCATCCTGAAAGGCAGCTTGTGCAGATGCCTGTCCAGGGTACGCAGATCTAGGATGGGGGGCAACCCCCCGCCTTATTTGGGGATGATGATGATGAACATCTCGGCTAGAGGGACGGACTCGATCGCCTTCGCCTCTGCCCGTAGTACGGGAGTCTCCTTTTTATACCCGGATATCTAGGGGCGGAGTCCAGCATGCCATTTTCATTCACCTATTTCATTGGCCTTTTTCTAAACCAGTCGAAGTCATAGGTTCTCAAGGGCGAACCCCATCTGTCGTTTTGATGCAACGCAGAGAGACCGACAGAAAGGGAACCTTCTACAACTTCAGTTCAAAGTTCAATTCTGTCATAGACTTTGCAACAGTAAATCATTTTAGCAATGAGAACATAGATTGAACGTGTTAGTTTCCCACAAATTATTGGGTTTTATATTGTGTATAAAGTTAATAGTGTTATGTTGCTTATATAGACTGATCAAAATTATAAATGCAACCCTTTTGTTTTTGCCCCCATTTTTCATGAGCTGAACTCAAAGATCTAAGACCTTTTTTATGTTCACAAAATGCCTATTTCTCTGAAATATTGTTCACAAGTCTGTCTAAATCTCTGTTAGTGAGCACCTGTTGTCCTTTGCCGAGATAATCCATCCACCTCACAGGTGTGGCGTACCAAGATGCTGATTTGACAGCATGATTATTGCATAGTTGTGGCTTAGGCTGGCCACAATAAAAGGCCAATCTAAAATGGGCAGTTTTATCACACAGCACAATGCCACAGTTGGCGCAAGTTTTGAGGGAGCGTGGAATTGGTATGCTGACTGCAGGAACGTCCACCAGAGCTGTTCCCCATGAATTGAATCTTCATTTCTCTACCTTAAGTCGTCTGGCACCTTGGAGAGGTGTTCTCTTCACAGATGAATCACGGTTTTCACTCTACTGGACAGATGGCAGACAGCGTGTATGGCGTTGTTTGGGTGAGCGGTTTGCTGATGTCAGCGTTGTGGATGGAGTGGCCCATGGTGGTGGTGGGGTTCTGGTATGGACAGGCGTATGTTATGGACAACGAACACAGGTGCATTTTATTAATGGCATATTGAATACAAGGAGATACTGTCATGAGATCCTGAGGCCCATTGTTGTGCCATTCATCCAAGACCATCACCTCATGTTGCAGCATTATAATGCACGGCGCCATGTTGCAAGGATCTGTACACAATTCCTGGAAGCTGAAAACATCACAGTTCTTGCATGGCCAGCATACTCACAGGACATATCACCCACTGAGCATGTGTGGGATGCTCTAGATCGGAGTATATGACAGCGTGTTCCAGTTCCTGCCAATATCCAGCAACTTCGCATAGCCATTAAAGAGAAGTGGACCAACATACCACAGACCACAATCAGCAACCTGATCAACTCTATGTGAAGGAGATGTGTTGGCCTACTTTTGATTGGCTTTCGAACCCCCATACAGTAAAACTGCACATTATACAGTGGCCTTTTATGGTGGCCAGCCTAAGGCACACCTGTAGAATAATCATTCTGTCTAATCAGCATCTTGATATTCCACACCTGTGAGTGTAATCTCAGCAAAGGAGAAGTGCTCACTAAAAAAGATTTAGAAAGATTTGTGAACAGTATTTGAGAGAATTTTTTGTGTACATGGAAAAAGTCTTGCGTTTATAATTTTGATCAGTATAGTTTTACTTTACAGTAAACAAAGTGTAAACAGTGAACTAAAAGAGTACAATAGGTTTAAACCTTGGATTTATTTAATAATAACCTTTAATAATACATGTTCAGTGTTTAAGAATTATAGTTATTAGGTTCTTGTCTATGTCAAATATAAATGGGAAGAAAACGTCACCTGTCAGTTTCTTCTGAAGAACGCTCATTGCTTCAGGATTCTCATAATTTGCTCTCATTTGCACTAAAACATCCATGTTGTCAATTACAAGTTTCTGAAATGAAAATGTCATTAGCTGTTTGTGTATTTATTTATTTATGTATTGTATTAAAAAAAACTATGCACCTTCATTTCTCCAACTTGAGATATAATGTGCCACATGAGGTTTTCATTTAAAAACTTCAGTCCATACGGGCCAATCAATTCACTCAGAGAGCGCAACTCTACAGATAAATATACCACAGTAAAATCACAATATGACCTTTGCCAAAGTATGCCAAAAAGTCAATTAATACCTTACAAAGTGTTTTTCTTTTTAAAAGTACAATTAGGAAATATTTTATATAAATATGTGAAACATAAAATAGTACTCTAAATTTTATCTTACCACAAATGTCAGAGTATTCCTCAGCGTTAAAGCTCTGCTCATTCTCAATATTTTGATTTATAAAGCACTGTGTGGTAGGACAGTGAACTATAAGAGCACTGCTAGCCTGCCGCAACAAACCCTCCAGAAACCTGTGAGAAGAAAAGATCATCAACCTGTTAGAACCAAGGAAACCTTTGTATTCATCAAGCTTCTCAAAGTGGCATCTTAGCCTTAAATGCTGAGAATTCATGAAATTTACTCCTACTTCCAAACTAGCAATTGCGTAATGTTTTATTATAACATGAAAACAATATGTATACAGCACATTCTGTTTAGATACAAAACTTTATCTATTAAAAAATAAGACTGTAACGAGCAAGCCGTGCGGGAACGACGTGATAATGAGTGTCAGCTGCGCCGCGTCGTTTCCTCACTGCTCTTGTCTCTCCTTGCTCGTTACAGAGACTTTTACTATATCATTGCCATATACAATATACTGTCATAAACAAATATATAACAATATTTTAACAATACTGTATTTTACTATCAATTACCAACGCAGCAATGCCTTTTCCGCAGAATTGATGGTTTTGATGACACTTCGTTTCCTTGCCACAGGAAAAATTCAGCATTGCAATGATGATGATTTGCGGACATCACAACCATTAATAAGCTCAATTGTCATAGAACAATTATGGCACTTATCTTTCATTTCCAATGTTTATATCATAATGTATTGTCATGAAAAGTCTTTATTGTCGAGCGTGTGTTGAATGTAAACTCCTCTTAGGAATTTCCCCATTCAATGTGAATTCATCTGCGAGTATTCTTAAATCAGGAAATCTTTTTAGTGATTAGTCCATGCCTATGTCGTCATCCAAAATCCCGTTTCTGGCACAGCAAAGCTTTGAGCGAAGAATTGTCGATTCTTAGCAGTTGTCTTGTGTGCAATTCTTAATGGCTTGATAAACATGGACCCTGAAACCCATTAGAACTAGATATCGGACACCTGTGAAAAGCAGAGCTCAGAAGTCTGCAGGAAAGGGATCTGAAACCTGTGAGAAGAAGAAATTGTAAACCTGTGAGAAGCAAAGAAACAGACTTAACCCAAGTTAGCCTCAACTATTCACCTGCTCAATAAGTTTTTGGTCATTGGATGACCTTTCCTAGGCGACCCAAAGCACACAAATAGATCTCTCTTTCTTGTAAGGGAGGTGGTGGCAAGAAGGAATCTTAAAAGCCAACAGCCTATCTGGCGTGGGGAGGGGGCTCTGGAGTAATGTATGGTCTCCATAACCTCAGTCTAAGAGCCCTGCCCCCAGCCAGATCGGGGCTACCAACAGGAGCCAAACCCCCTCTCTGCGATCTCTCCAGAACTCACGGGAACAGAGCTTTTGGGGGGGATAGCATACAAGAGCAGCCACGGATACATCTGCACCATGGCATATAATCCTAGCGGGGATGGATCTGACAGCTAGAACCACAGAAGGCAATGTGTCATTTACTGAGACGCAAACAGATCCACTTCTGAACGCACACGTATACTCCATTATGTGCTGCACAATCTCAGGGGGGAGTCTTTATTCTCCAGGCCTTGTTGCATTGTTGGCGCGCCACTATTTTGAGGCAACTGACATAGACAGCGTCACTGACAAACTGAAACCTGGTCTCAAGTTTTTTTTGTTATTTAAAGAGAACGTTAGTAATATGCACCCATAGCCGGGGTGGGCGCATACATTCTGCTTATTACACACAGAGAAGGACTTGCATCAGCACACAATAATGCAGAATATTACAAATAAGTGCATAAAAATGTAAAAGATTATTGTGTACAAAGGTTAAAAAATCTGAGTTGTCTTGTTTTGCGAGACCTTTCTGGAGAACTGTTCAGATGCTCTTGCAAATTCCGCCATGTAAATAGTGTATCTGCCATGGCACCAGCACAACTGGCTCTTAAAGGGAATGGGAGATGATACTCTTACTACTTTTATTCCGTATCAGTTGAAAAACATAGCTTTTGACCTTAGTCAATGAATAGGCTCTATAGGCCTATCCCGTTGGAAAATTTTCTTGTACCTGCTATTTGTGGTAAAATGGAATAAAAAACTTTGCCTCCCTTACGAAATTAACCATGGTAAAATGACAAAATGTCAAATCAATGTGTGACGAGGCACCTAGAGCCTAATCAGCGTCGCCAGGGAAAACCACAAAACCACGGCTCACAGCTGCCGGTCATCAACACCTGTAGCTCGTTCCTAGCATGATAAAGACGGGAGAAAGGAACGAGACGTTGGACTTCCTTACCACTTGCTAACCTTATGAATGCTTGTGATCTATAGCTGTCTTTTGAAACAGGCTCAGAGGACAAAACGACCGGCAGAGGAACAGACACCACATTCCCGCACTTGGGCACTCAGGATTGCACCCGGAAACCCCAGAGGGATTATCTGCACCAATTTTCCCCAACTGCACTTTTAATAAACTGCCCTCCGGGGGGTTTTGACACAAACCTGAGTTGTTTCGTGCTTTGCTCGCCACAAATGGAAACCAATACTTAAATAACGAAAAAATTTGATATAATAACTCGCTGGGAATAGACTATTTAGCACAGTGGGCGAGCACATGCCCTTCGGGTCCATCCATTGGCTACTGCACTGTGATTTTCAAATACAACTCTAAGGGTTCCCAAACTGCGCACTCGGCTGTGGTACATTACACTGAAGAAACAATTTCATGACAAATAATGACACGTCTTCCTTGATTCACGCATTAATTGTGCTTCGATAATTTTTTTTATCCTTTTAGTATGCATGACTATTTATAGTCATCACGAATAACAGATATACGAGTTATTGCATAGTATTTTTTGATGATTTTGAATGTGTAAAATTTTGACACACAAAAATGTAAGCACACTTATATTTACATTTTATCAATAACAATTGCAATTACAATATCAAAAGGAATAATATTAACAATGATGATGATTGTTAATCGTACAGCCCTACCATAAGGTATATTAATATTGCAATAGAACTTATTTGGAGAAAGAAAACACTGAAAGGGAATGAATGTGTTTTCACATGTTAAACATTGATGAGACAGATTACCTGTCGGTGGGTCCTGAACTGAAAACATTTGGAGCCCGCGGAGAGCAAGATTAATAAAGTCTGTAGGCAAATGCGGATTAAATAACAGGCTTCAGTAGGCTGCAGCCTAGGGGTCCCACCTGCTTAAGGGCCTCTGATTGGATTATTTATTTTAATAAATAAATAAATAGACCCTCATTGGCCCATAAGAAATACAAAAAAAAAAAAAAATAGGAATAGATGGTGGTTACATTTATCAGCTGCTGGTGAAATCATGTCGATCATTTTCATTTACGTCACTGCTGTAACAATTTCTGATCAACCCATATCAATTGCATGCTTAAAATAACATACATAATACATAAAGCCCCGCCCGTCTCAAGACAACCCGACCCAATTTCCGGGTTAAATCCCGCCCACTTCCTGGTTAGGCCCCGCCCAGTCCGAGTACAGATACGGATACAGATAATTCATATGGTTAACAGATACAGATAATGCTTTACTCGCTCATCCCTAGTTTTTAATTATGGCCTTGTTTTATACACAGTGTGTGTAATGCACAGTGGTTTGTATCAAAGTAAAGATCCACCAAGGCTTTATAAGGGTTTTGTTTGCTGTTGCAAAGTAAGCCAGAATGTAGAGGAAACATTGTAGTATTTGATGCGTGTCAGAGTGCTTCAGTAGGATTCTTCTGACGCCCCTCGCAGCGTTGGTTTGTGTCTCAGCTTGATTCTATCTTACCCTGGTGCGTTTGCATTCGTCTTACGTCATCACGAACGTGAATGACACATGAGAGTTAACAGAACACGGGAAAATGTATTGTTTTTTTTTATAACCTGATTCTATTATGCGCAGCAAAAAAGTAACAAAGACTAGGTTTTACTGTATTTTCGCTTACAGAGCTTTTCTGCTGCTTGCAAACATACTATTTATCAGGACTAATTTTAAATCTGGAAACATCGTATATTCATGCATTTGCCGCTCTGATTCCAATCGCAACGCGCAAAACAATGCAGGCTCAGTCTTGCACAAAGCCAAGGTAAATTACCAATGCTATCATTTCTTACAGGTGTTTTAATGAATACATTGTAATCGTCTAAAGCGTGCACGCGCAGGGTTCATCTCCCGCATCGATACTTATCACGTCTATACGGTTATAGGTAGACACACAGAGCATAGGACTCCCTGCTCTGTGGGGTGGGAGATACAGTTCCTAAACCGGTCAAGGGAGGGTAGGAGAACATAGACGAGGGCGTGGACAACAGCTTACCCATGTCCACAAACCCAACAAATATTTAGAAATAAGAAAGAAAGTTTAGAAGTATGCGAGAAGCAAAGTTGAACGGTTTAATCTAGCTTTTCTCTACTATGGTTTTCAGCCAGTGAATGGATTCAGAATGTAATAAACTTACCAGTTTGTATAGAGCGTTGTGATGGTCTGCGCTCCGTACGAGTCCAGCGGCTGTGTCTGCTGCAACAGCACGCTTTTCACCAGCCGTGAAACATCAATGTTGATGTAGCAGCTAAGGCTGTGCAGACTGGAGATGTATGCTTGAATCCCACACAGAAGGTCGGAGGGTCGGGCAATGTCGTGAGTGCTTGGATTATAACTGGCCATCTGTACAATCACCCTAAAAATATCTATGTGTTAGGCTGCAGGAATGTCAACTGAACAAATCACTGTCATATATCAATGCATTTAAATAGTTCACTTTTAGAATATACATATAGATATTCCTCCATCATCCAGGATTTACACAACATGATTGCAACAATGCTTTCCTGGATCAGCAGCAACAACATCATTTACCTGCATAGTGTAACTCCACTGGCATATGCACACACACACACTGCCTCACCTCTACCAGTGGTGTTCTTTCAATCAGATTCTCCCATAATTCAAATGCACACAAGTATACCTCTTAGTGTTTTCTGCCTGTAGGACATCTTGACTAAAATCCTGGGGCCGGATTCACAAAACTGTTCTTATGAGAAAACATGTTCTTAAGTCCAATTCTTAAAAACTTCTGAAGTTCTCAAATATTTTTTATAAACATGAAGTGCAGGCTTTGTCAGTGATTATACTCGCCTCTAGTTACAGTACATTTGTCCATTCTTTAAACTTTGTATTACCTCACCCTAGGTCTGCCCAATGCTGCTTTTACTCAACTGAACATTGAGTTTAAATAGACTACCACATAATTCAGTGTATTAGTGCAATATGCCGTAATCTAGTTTCTGATTCAGCTGATGTTTCAGATGCTGTGTGGATTCTCTGGTCCTGATATTTCAACCTTTTACCATGTATCACAAGCTGCAGATGAGAGACTGTGTTTATGCAGTTAACCCTTCTGTCCAAACACTTTATTTTCCAACCCATCCTTTATCATTTTATTTAGTAGTTGTTCGTTTTTCCGTTAATTTTTTGTTTGTTTCCTTATTTGATTATTTTACAGTTTCACAAAAGGTGGAAGAAGATGGTTCTCTAAAGAACCTTTGACTGAATGATTGCTTTTGAATCCAAAAATGGGTTCTTCTATGGCAGGGGTGTCCAAAGTCAGTCCTGGAGGGCCTGTGTCCTGCAAAGTTTAGCTTCAACCCAAATCAAACACGCCTGAACAGCTAATCAAGGTCCCACAAAGCAGACTAGAAACTTCAAAACAGGTGTGTTGAGCCAAGTTGAAGCTAAACTCTGCTGGACTGTGGCCCTCCAGGGCCGACATTGGACACCCCTGTTCTATGGCATAGCTGTGAATAACCTTTTAAGCACCTTTTGTTTTTTAGACCAAGAGACCTAAAAATACCAGCTATGTAAAGCATCTCACCGGAAGACATCCTCAGTCGTTATGGTCTTTCTGCTCTGACTTATCCCTTTCACTTCCACTATAAACCTGGCTTTTCATTCCAGCCTATCAAACAATACAGCTCATCCTCAAGATTCTTTGATATACTGTACACATGGAACAGAAGATAACCCAAACAACTAAGAGAGTCGAGTGCCATTTACACAAGAGTGTGATGGATCTTTGTGGCTTAAACCCTTGCCATCACAAGGAGCATTACACACACAATACGTTTTGTCCAGGTGTGCCAACCATTCATCACCTTAAGAACCACTAATTCTTACAGAGGCCACAAGATTCTGATTCAAACCTTGCCTCCACTCCCTGGCCAAGACATGTCGGACCAGAGAACCTTAACATCCTTTCTTTCTTTACTTTTTCCAAATCTAACCTCATTTCAATAACAATCATTGATCTTCATTGTTGTCGTGTGGTCCTTGTTAATGAAGTGTCCAAGTGATTTCTAAAATATGAAATGTATTCCCATTTGCAGCATTTAATCAACAATTTGCTTTCTATCAGTTAAAATGGTAAACATTAATGCACTAATTTTTTTTTTCAACAACAAAAAATCCATGGACAGAAACCTGGATATAAAGACAATAGGCAGATTCAAGCCTTGACATGCTTAATATTCTTCTACAGGTATACAAGGGTCTCAAGCCTTTCCAATCCAATTGAAATTGAGGTTGGATTTTACCATGTTTACAGTAAGTCTGTGAAATCAATCGGATTACTGATTGTAAATGGATTATTTGGTTGTGAGTATATGTAGCTACAATATAAGTGTACTTTTATGATAATTGTGTATAGAAATGTGCAGTACTTGGTGAGTCTCATCTCCAGCTGTGAGAGCAGGAACTCGGCAGGTACAAGGATGTGTTTAAACACTGTGAAATCAGCACCCATACTGTAAGAGGTGCACAGCTCTGTTAGCATCTGGTGCATCTTATCCAGGCTAAAAGAGAAAAGAGACATGAGTGATATTTCATATCTACAGCTGATGGTACTCATAACGACGCTGTGAGTTGTTCCATACTTTGTGACGACAGCTCTGTCCTTCCTGAGACTTTCTGTTCCTGGTTTCTCCTTCAGCACCTCTCCTTTCTTTGGTACTTGTTTCTTTAGCTTTTTATTGCGTACTGTACTAATCTTCTCAGCGCTGTGTTTGGGCAATAGCTGAAACAGAAGACAACAGCACTTTTGTGAATATAAAACAGGACTGAGGTTGACTGTGAAAACATATGACAAATAAACATGAATGCACCACAAAACACATTCAATCCAAAGTTCTGTTATGAAACTCTAGATGGTGCAGTCTGAGAAGTCTAACTCTAACTAACACAATTGCTGTGTCCGAAATGGCCTGCTTCCATACTATATAGTAGGCGAGAATTAATGTGACTCATGAGTATATGTCCAAAACCCCAGTAGGCAAAAAACAGTACGGGATGCCACGGGACATGAGCAATGGTCAAATTTCCAAAAATAAATCAAATAAATATGGTGGAAAACTTAAAGGCAGACGTAAGTGTCAATAAATGAATTTCTGGTTACTAAAGTTTTTTTTTATAAACGCACACGTAAAGGTTGTTATTTAACATGGTGGACGCAGTATGTCCCAAATGTATTCATACTACAACCCTGTATAGAACGTACTGTTTTATCGGCCGATATCAGCCTCTAGTGGCTCACACTAACCGGGCGTTACATAACCCCCCTCAAAGGGCGGATTCCAGATGCCCTAAATATCAAAGTTCAGGTGGAGTGGAGGCAGAAGATGGGGCCTGCTGGTCAGGCAGCCATGGAGGTGGCAGGGCTGTATGGCCAGTAGTGGACATCTTGGACGAGGCAGGGAGCTCAGAAGCGGCCATCTTGGATGAGGCAGGGAGCTTAGTGTGTTCAGAAACAACCTCTGGTGAAGATTTTGTGAGCAGGCTCTGGGCGAGCGGCAATCTTGTGAGTGGGCAGTGGGTGGTCGGCCGTCTTGTGAGCGGTCACTGGGCAGGCGGTCACAGGGCTTGGATGACAACACTGGATGTGGCTAGGTAGTAGGGATGAAAAATGGACTTTAGCCCTATTTTTCGTTCTGCGTCGGACCTACGGCTTAGCCTCTGCCCACAGGTATTCAGATCACCACAGATCAAATATTCCGATCACCACAGGAGATATTAGATGTCAAACAAATACTTGGTCAACTTGATTTAATTGTATTTTTGATATATATATAAGTTATAGTTTCTGGTAGCTAATCAAGTCCACACTCCGGCAAAGTAGGTGTCGATAATGCACCTTAACATTGGATGCCACCCGCCATAAAACTAGAAGAATCAAGATATCCTGAGGAGTACGTTCAACTACTTTGGACATTCATATGTGATGCAGAGCATATTCATTGATTACATTTTTAATAGCCCACATTTTGCTAATCATTTTTAAACAGGTTCATCTTGCGTTAGGAACAAATGCATGTCCGGTGCGCCAAAAGCTAAGTTATGGCTTTCCAGTCGGCCAAAATGTGCAGCACCACGTCGAGTTGCAGGACAACTCTGCCACATTTGCAATTTTTATTTTTTTATTTTGTTTATAGATTGTTATAAGTTTTGCGATTTGTTCTTTTGCTTTGCGCTTCAAAGCCACCGTACAAATGTCTAAACAAACATGCTTTTGCATCAAGAGCGTAATAATTGATTGCCTAGACCTTACTACCATCTCAAAAACATTGCAAGAATTACATTTTTTGTTTCCCGGCAAAGCTTGGTGAAACTTGTTCATGCCTTTATTACCAGCAGGTTGGATTATTGCAATGATCTTCTCACCGGCCTTCTCAAGAAAACCATTAGACAGCAGCAGCTCAGAAAGCTGCTGCGAGAATTCTGACTAGAACCAGAAGATCTGAGCATATTACACCAGTCCTCAGGTCCTTACACTGGCTTCCAGTTACTTTCAGGATTGATTTTTAAAGTACTATTACTTGTTTAAAAATCACTGAGTATAGTATGTACACATGAGATTTTAATCAAATCCACAAAAACATTTTGCCGAATAAGTTTTTCTAAATGTCCACAGCGACTTTTTGGTTAGCCCAAAATGGTTAATGGTTAAGTCTTTATTGCTCTTTATTGCTCCTCATGTGTAACTACTTGGTTTCTGAGTCTCACTATATAAAGATGTAAAGAGCATTTCATGTAAAGAGCATTTCATTGTTTTGCTTGAAAAAAGCAACTTTAAGCCTGTGAAAGCCACTCAAAAATACAATAGTAGACTTGAAGCATACTCTCTATTGTACTCTGTATTGTTTTATAAGGGTCTTTCAATAGTTAAATGTATTGGCTTTTTTTAAGAATAGCTATATTATAAACTACCAAATGATTTTCATCAAACATTAACACTTTTTAAGAGGAAATAAAGTGTTTTTTTGATCACCAGTGTTGGGTGTAACTAGTTACAAAGTAATTAGTTACTGTAATGTATATACTTTCACTGAAAAAAGTAAAGTAAGGGATTACTCTTATTTTTCTGAAAATTGAAATACAAAATTTACCTTCTCATTCAGGTTACACTGTTCAGCACAAATGTCCAACACAACAGTACATGTCTGCCGGGCGATCTCCTCCAGGAAGGTCACACATAGCTTCAAAGTTTGCTGCTCCATGACTTCAGTCTTGCCGTCATTCACACACACACATACAGACAGAGGTTAAATACAGCAGAACACGTTATTAGAAGTTTGGCACAGGTTTCAAGTTTTTGGGTGTGGCTAAACTGACTTATGGATATCACTGGGTCGTAGCACAGGCCCATTATACTGACCTCTTCTGGACACAGTGGGTGGAGACATTGACTGAAATGTGAACAGACGAGGGGGTAAGACATGAGGTATCGCTGCATGTAGACGTCCTCACAGCTCTGAGAGAACATCTTCTCAAATACACGTGCATGGAAACTGAAACACAATAAAAACATGAAATGTTACTGTAATGAGCAAGATAGGACAAGGGCCGCGAGGGAACGCCGGTCTCGCATCTCTCACGAAGGAGATCGGAATATAAAAGGACGAGCAACAGGAGTATATGGCGACAGAGGACCAGACCTGGATTTCATGTTATGTTTTATTATGTCTATGTGGCATTTTATTTTTGATTGTTTATTTTATTAAATGTTTGCCGGTTCCAGCCTCCTCCTTCCTTACTTGGAACATTGTTTCAGTTACGTTTGCTTGAGATGTTTCATCTTGAGATGGTCCTCAGAACACAAGGTCAAGATCTAACTCCTCCCACTTTATATACTTGGCCGCAATTTGGAGAGTAAATTGCAACTTGTTGACGCCAACGTTTGCTCTTATTAATTTAAGTCTACATAGACAAGTCTTACCCTTCCTTTCATTTTTAATGTGATGTACAATATTTCCTCCAAAGATCAGCTCCCACACCGTCCTCTAGAATGTTACGCATGGCACTCACTCACCAGAGAATAGAGAGATCAGCTGTTTCAAACAGGAGTTCATTGACATTGTCCATCATCCTGGTATGAAACTGGGCCATGTTCATGATCTTTGCAAGATCAGGGTAGTCCTTCAGTGCCAGAGGAGCTTTGCCAGTACTCGTATAAGCCTTAAAACATGTTAATGCTTTCAGTTACCCCCAGAAATAATGTGTTGAATGTTCTTGCATGGTACTAACAGTAATGTGTCATTTAAAACAACTTGCTTAAAAATACACATAGGGCTGTTTTTATTATTTATCTTGGCTAAATAATATGTCCAAGGACATCTGTATGTAAGACTGCAAATGATTAATGTATGCACAAGTGATATACCTGGAGTCTTAACCAATCCAATCTGAATGGTTTTAGGTCAAATTCTCCACCTCCATCTACTGTTTAAAAAAGATCAGCAAAGAATACAAATGAACCCAGTTAAATCAGTAAATGACATTTTTTCATGTTTAATATATTGAATGTAGATTTATCAATGGGTCATCTATACCAGTGGTTATCTAGACCTGTTTACTTGAAGCACACCCAGACAATATGTTTGAGAGTCTGAGATAGCATTTAACATTGTGTCAATGAACAAGCCATGTTAACAAGATGCACTAAAGTTAAAGAAAGAGAAAGATGGGGGTCATAGAGAGAGATTTTTTAAGTGAGGGTTTAGAAAGGTAAATGTGTTTGTGATGGTACACTGCAGCTCGGGTGGAGGCTCATTGCACCGAATGGGTGAATGTGTTTTAGAGGTGCCACGTTGTGATGGCACAACAAGACATTGACTGTAAGAGTGAGTGGAGGAACTGTAATAAGGTGACATGTCTGCTGCAATCTTGAATACTTGAGTTTTAAACACCTAAACTAATGAAGTTAATGAGAGTAATTCAGACTTCAAAAATATATATGTGGGTAGGTTTTCAGATAGTTACTGGACCTCTAGATCCACTTTCATGCCAAGTTTAGCTCACACAGCTTCCTGCAACCTTGTAGAAATTCTGAAGACACAGATGAGCTAGTTCAGGTGTATCTGAGTACGGTTGAAGCTAAACTCTATGGACCTCAAGGTCCATAATGAAGGAACCCTGTTCTAAAGTGTTTCTTTGCCTCTGACTTTGATTTTGTCATAAAGTTGAATAGTTTTTGCATCTAAATTTGAGAAAGCATCTGTGATTCCCATCTGAACTCTGCTGCCCCCCTAAAGGAAAGATTGATTTATATGACAGGAACAGTCCTTACAGTTCTTGAGAGTCATTGCAGACAGAGTTGAGACAAATGATGAGAGAAGGACTGATTCTTCCTCTGGACAGACATTCATCCCCTGAAATGAGGATGAGATAAAAAACATTCAAGCCTTCTGTACATGTATGGTTTCACTGGAAAGCAGGAGAGAGAATGTGCTTGAGTACCTGAATGGTGTCGTTCAACACTAGAGCATCAAACTGTGACAGGTACTGAAGATGATAGCGCTGTATAACATAGCTGTGATGGACCAGCAGTGAACGCAGCTTCTCCATGAAGTAGAGGAGCTCTGCCAGATGTCTGGAGAATACATATATTCAATCTTTAGATGCTACTGATATTATGTAAATAATATGCACATTGCAATATTGTAAATAACGCAGAGTAAGCATGATATTAAGGATGGTCACTGATATTGTGCTAAGACTATGCATTTACTGCAAAACTGCAATAGTATTTTTTTCACTTAGGTTCCATCAATGCACATTATATTGAGACCAATTGCAATGATACAATTTATGTCAGGACCGCTATCTACATCGTGTCCAAAGCATAATTTCCTTTTAAATTAACTCGATGAATTTATGACATACGCACTTTATTCTGTAAAATGTAGTTAAATTTAGTTTAATTATAAATCTTGTTCTCTCAAACTGTCTGTACAAATGAAAAGATGACAACAAATATAAAAAATTGTGTTCAAAATATTCATTATTCAAACGAAGACACTATGGCACTAGTTTACTGTATATTTGAAACTTTCCTGTAAACAAATTTCACAAATAACAGTTAAATTGATGGACTTTTGTCTTTCTCTTACTATTGAACATGGTGTACAAAATGTACAAAGTGTACAAAATTTTGTTCAAAAGCAGAACGAGCCTAAGAAACCACCCTCTGTTAAAGGAAATTAGCGAAAGCCCACTTGGAACATACTTTATATTGCATGCAGCCTAATATTGGCATTTAAGATCTGATTCGCCTTATCTACTCTCAGAATGCCCAGTAAAGCTGTTCTCATTTAAATACATTATTTTCTAATGTCAGACCACAGAGCCGAAGCAGCGATGATGAGCCCAAGGACTATTGTGCCATTCTGGCTCTCAGAAAGCAATGCATGGTGGGCACATGCATTTGAGCGCTCAAGTCACACAATGTAAGCTGTAGACATGATACACTTCCTGCTTGCAGCATTTGGAAAACTGTGTTTCATCATCTTAAATATACATCCAAACTATGGCGCATGTTATCAATAGCAGATGCAGAAAAGTTGATTCATGCTTTCAAGACATAAAGATCAGACAAGAGCAATGCTTTACTATCTGTTTGATTGGCTAACTTGATAGAACAATTTCAGTTTGACCAAAATGCAGTAGCTAGAGTTCTTCCAAGAATCAAAAAGTACGATCACATCAGCCCAGTTCTTTCTACACTGCACTAAGCATTGTATAATCTAGTTTATTAAATATGAGGCTCTTACTGAGCTGAAACATTAGAGTTCTTCAAATTCACAGATTCAACTGTTCTACACCCCAAATACAGGATTGTTAAACTGCTCCAGTTAGATCAACCAGAACCTGGAACACTTCCCATTAAAATTGACATACGTCTTACATGGAAAGGTGTAGAATGGTATTCTACTCTCACTACTGTATATCTGTCTTTTCGTTTCCCGAGGTCACAAAAACTGAATCTAGCTCGTCATCAGACTGATGGTGTGAAATGAGGGGATGGAGGCCAGACAAGTTTTCATCACAACAAGCTTAAAATTCAGTATTTGTCATTACATCTATTTAATTTGCCCTTGATAGACTAATATGTCTTTTTTAGTATGTGCCATCACATTTAGAGAATTATTGATGTGTTTTTGTGTGCTTAAATTTATTGAGAAAACTTTATGTATCATCCTTTATTTTTGTTGGTAAATCACTTATTTGGGATTAAAAACAAAGCGTTTACATGTTTACGTTTATTTAGTGTTGTTTTTCTTGATTTTGGTTTTCTTAGACAGCTGATTTGATGCGATCCAAATTGTAAAAGCACTATGAAAATAAAATTGACTTAATTAATGCCATCCTCTGTTAAAATAATAACAATGATCCACACCTCCGCCTGATCAACATGACATCATCTTGGATTCCCCACTTTGTTGTATTCTTAAAACATGTTCAGGATATGTATGCATTAATTCTGTAAAAAACTTGGGTTCCAATAAAAGTCCAAAATTTGCTTGCCCTCTTTTTTATGATGATTTGTTAGTGTACTGTATTGAATTGCCCTGAACTTTAAAAAAAATCGGAATCATTCTGAACTTGCAAGAAATGTCTTTGGATCATAATGAAAATGTATTATTTAGTATCTACTAAAGATTCATGCCTCTAGTTTTCAGATATTATAAAGACTAATACATGGTCCCTCAGATCTTAACCCGGAGCCCTGCAAGTGTGTTGCTCCAACATTGTTTAAACAAACCTGAGCATTCAAAGTCTGCAGGATCAGCCCCATGTGAGAGATTTTGTTTAGGGTCTGAGCTAAACTCTGCTGGACAGGATTTGAGGAACCCTAGACAAATACATGACTTTTTACATTAGTGATAACTTACGAGTCTGCATAATCCTCAGGCGTCTTGGTCTTGGTGATGTTCTCAGCATGACGCACAAGCCAGAGCACTTCATCACGGGAGAACGACAGAGCCATGAACACAAATAACGCCTTCAGGAGACACAACACTGATTTATTCATCATAGTGGTAAACTTACATTTGGAAATATTTTCTACTTTTTTGAAGTTTTTTGAAACTCCTAAATGGCAAAGAAAAAAAACAGAATTTGGATAGAATGCTAGAAACCTTGGGACCAAGCAGTGCTGGTTCATCCTCCAAAACCTTTGTAAGTTCTTTCAAGGCATTTCTCAGGAAGTTTCTTTTCTCTCTTCGAAATGTCCCACTGAAACAACACAATGAGAGGGTGTACTTTAAGATTCCGCAGGGAGAGCATTGTAAGTCTTGAAAGCCTGTAGCCATCTAAACTGCTTCCAAACATTCTCAATCAAGGTGCTTACCAGTTAGCAAGAACAATTTCTTTGCATTCTTTGATGTCTGCAACCCGCTTGTTATATCTGAAAGTATGAAATCTGAACTTATAGTTTACAATAGTTGAGATGTTGTAACATGTTGTATAAATGAGATGAGAAGGCTGGGTCTACATGAGTATACAACGTTTTTAATGATTTGAAATGTAGACATAATCGGTGAAGATGTAAGCTAATCAAGGAGAAACAAGGAACAACTGGACACAATAAGAGCGAGGAAACTACATTAACACATCTACAAACGTCTCAACCAGCTCCCGAGGTGGTGCATTAGTATATTGTGTACACGGGTTTGGGCACTGGTAAGGACCCCAGGCCACTTCACATTGGGACTCTGTTCACTTATTTTCCTGTGACGTGACTGCTCGTTTGTTTATACAAAAAGTTCTGTCGCATTTCATGAAGTCCATTGAGTTGGCACGTGCCATTTCAGTTTAACGTTTTCAAAACTTGTCATGTGATTTCCGGTAAGGGAACATGGGGAGAGTCGATGTTCCCTGGTTTTGCGATGCCTTGTGGGTTTTTTATAGGGACCAACGGTTGCAGTGCACTGCAAGGACTTTGTGAATAAGACAACCCTTAAGATGTCTGACTCCCTGGTTGGTGTCTTGACTACTGAACAAGGGAACTGAATGAGACACACCAATGCAGTCTTCAGCGAGTAGAACAGTCACGTGATGCCATTTCAGAACAATGGTTATTAGGGCTACAAACCGAAATAACAACTTAAAAAATAGAAAACATGAAAACATAGTTCTACTCAACACAAAAATTTAAATGTACATATATACACATGCAGTATGCTGAAAGAGCGTGATTTGCACGTGTCACCCTTTGAAAGTATCGAAGAAGTCCTCCGAGAGCTTGTGTATGTTCAGAACCTCGTCTCTGATCACTGTGATGTACAGGCCATTACGAAGAGCCATCTTCCATAAACTCTGAGAGCCAGGGTTTGTATTTAAACTAGTGTGACATAGCAGGAATCCCACTGATGATCAGAAGACAAAAATAACATTACAGAAGCAGAAATTTCAGCTTTATAAACGACAAAAGCAAAAATGGAAAATGACTTGGGCTGTCAAAGGAATAATTGCGATTATTCACATCCAGAATTAAAGTTTTTGTTCACATAATATATGTCTGTGTACTGTACATTCTCATACATGTATTTCTGTCAGGACCACTGAAGAGGCCACATGACTGACAGGTAAAGAAACCAATCACGTTTTGTTTTGTGCCGCATCATGTTTAGAGGCGTTGAAATGTCTCCGCAGTATCAGACCGGTTAGCAGCAACAAAAATTATTATAAGTTTTGCCGTTTACCTCGCCTACTTTTAAGTATTAAGCCTTTAGTCCATTATGATGAATTCTCATTGCAACCGTTATGAACACTTCTTAAATTAGATGGCTTTGTGTTGTTTCCAGGCGGACATCTAAAGAGCATGACACGCACATCTCCCGGAAATCCTGTAAATTTCAAAAGCACTAGAGTAGCATGAGTAAATTGTTACTGAGACAAATGGGTTAAACTAACAGTTTCGGTTAGGGGAAACATACACCCTACAACAAATAGCACCGGAGTTGTTAACAAGCAGAATAAACTAGCAGTAAAGTCCATTTAGGGAAGTCCTGCCACTCGGCGGCCATCTTCGCAACACGCCTCCGGGCAGTTAGGACAGTTATTACGTAATTCAATCACGAATGAATGGATAATACTGATATTTCTTCAATCACTGGCTTAAATCCCGATTAAATGACGTATTTAAAGACAACCTTTAAAAATACCTTTAAATGTACCAAAAGGTTTGTTTCCTTTGATAAAATGGCACTTAAAAAGATTATTTTGCATGTTGCTTTAAACACTAGGAATGTGCACAGCTTTGCGAGGGCGGCCATATTTAGTGTTGCATTCCTCCCTATTCATTTTAATGGCAGTGGCTTATTCGACTTGATGCGGTGCTGCGCAGATCTATCGAAATCTGACTTGAAGCAGTGCATGCCGGTTAGAAATGTTGTCCTACTTGAACCAGCACCGATGTCACGTGTGGCATCAAAGTACTGTGAGAGCATTTCGAGCCTGCACCAGGCTGTGATAACCACATAGCTTTTCATGATTGGCTAGACAACGATCACATGCGTTTCGGGTTTATTTTAACACCCTTAAGTTCAACTAATACTTATTAATGCATGTTTTTAAAACAGCTAAAACTCTTTTCGTACAAAATACAATAAACATATTATTTTGTGTTGTTTAATAAAAAAAATGAAATGAATACATACTACGTTGGTAATTTAATAATATTTATATTTGCAATATCAAATATATAAATTTTCAATTTAAACGTTTGTTTATTTATATCGAGGGTATGCACGTGTCGTCACTTTCCCAAGTGAACATGCCGGAACGAGCCAACTTGAGTGGTAAAACACTTGGCAAAATAAATGTTTACAATTTCAGTAAACGCAATTCTGCGCAACATTTGAGTGTCTTAGAACAACTGACTCCATTGTAAGTCATAAGGATAGTCGTTGAGTGCAGCTGCTTCTAGTTTCAATTAGAAATAATTTTGTGTTTCAGTCCAGGTTTCTTGTTCCTCTTATTGAATGCAGCCGTTTTACCACACAAGGGAGCGTGTCCTGGCATGTTCATGTGGGAAAGTGACGTCAGTGCATACCCTCTATTCTAATCCACATCAATCGCACTTTGAAAAGTAAACACGGTGCAAACGTCATTAGGGCAATCAGCAGATGTCCGACATTTTTTCCACTGGCACTTTCCAAACAGGTTGCTGGTTAGACATTGTGACTTCATTTATAATAAGCAAAAATTGAGCCACATACCCCTCCATCAGCTCTCACTGTCATTATCACATACAATTGGAGGAATCATATCTCTCCTGTGGCTCAGTGGTTAGAGCATGGCACTAGCGACGCCAAGGTGAAGGGTTGGATGGCAGGAGATTGCACATAGTAAGAAACAAATGTATATGGCATGCAATGGAAGTCGCTACGGATAAAAGCATCTGCCAAATGCGTAAACGGAAATATTTATTATGCTTGCAGAAGGGTCACACGATTTACCTGATACAAATATTTGAATCTGTAACAACATTCATGAACCCGGCAGAGAACTTCCCTCTGTATAACACCTTATATAGTTAAATGTATATGGCATGGGAAAGTTCCATTCCATTCCATTTTCTACCGCTTATCCGAACTACCTCGGGTCACGGGGAGCCTGCGCCTATCTCAGGAGTCATCGGGCATCAAGGCAGGATACACCCTGGATGGAGTGCCAACCCATCGCAGGGCACACACACTCACTCATTCACTCACGCACTCACACCCTACGGACAATTTTTCCAGAGATGCCAATCAACCTACCATGCATGTCTTTGGACCAGGGGAGGAAACCGGAGTACCCGGAGGAAACCCCCGAGGCACAGGGAGAACATGCAAACTCCACACACACAAGTCGGAAGCGGGAATCGAACCCCCAACCCTGGAGGTGTGAGGCGAACGTGCTAACCACTAAGCCACCATGCCCCCGCATGGGAAAGTTATGTTATTTAAATTAGGTGGGAACAAGACTTACAAGAAGGGCAACAGTCTAGTTTGTGTTGTATGATGATTGGTTAACATTGATTAGTGGCACCTGAAGTGAACGGCTAATGCAAACTAGACTCATGTGATACAGTACACGTATGTATATTTAGGAAGTATTTACGTGTATTTTTTATGTTTACCATTCATTTAAATTATATATTTTTTTCTTCTTAAATATATAAGTGAATGTTTATATACACATGCATGTGAATATGTTAATAAATACAAGATTATTATGCACAGTACAGAGACATATATTATGTTAACACAAACAAAACGTTATTGAAGCTTGCCAAAGCATTGTCAACGTCTATTTGATGGATGCATTTGTTTATTCTAAGCAGACAAGACTTTTCTGCCGTGTAAAGACAAAACACAGTATATGTCCAGGGTCAATCACAGATACTCACTGAGGATCCAGCGTTCCATCACCTCCATGGATAAATACTCACACGCCATCTATAAACAATGAAAGGCAATTTTGATGCCCAGAGAGCCAGTGATACTGAATAACATCTCACAGACGACAAAATATGTACGGTATCATTTCAACAACATTCAAGTCATATTGTTTCACCTTGTCTTTATCACACAAATGATCATGGAGCAATTGCAGGTTTCAACACATTGCTGTCTTCATGGGAGTTCTTAAAAAGTCTCACATTTATGTAAGTTCACAAATAGTGTAATGAAGGTCCTATGTATTGTTTTGAGATGAAAACAGAAGCGGTGATCATGAAACTTTAAAAGGATATGGCCAATTTTAATTCAGAGCAACTGCTTATGATATCACTTCATTGAATTTTTATGTTTAATTACGTATGTCTCTCGTCTCTTTGAGCAGCTGGAAGTAATAAAGCATATGTTTCTATGTTTATTATATGCATTTCACTACAGTGGCAGGCCTACTGGCACAATAACCTTCTCATTGCCGAGAGACCTCTAGTTGGTAGCTTGTTTGTGTTGATATATGATTTGAGTCCAGTAAAATAAAACATTAGGTATTTTAGGCTTGCAGTTGAATGCTTATCAATAAAGTAAAAGAATGGAAATAGGCCTCTGTTGAGAAGTGGAGGCGGTACGTACGGTTTCACAGCATACAGGGTTGAGCATGGCTGCAGGAGAAGCCAGCAGTGACAAAAGCTGAGCACTACGGCACTGTTCAGCTGACAGATTCCTCCGCGGATACACCAGATGCAGTGACAGAAGAGCCTCGGTCACGGACTGACCAGAAATCAGAAATAATCATGGGTTAAGTGTGCTCCAGGTCTCTTATTGAATGACCTATTTTAGAACTTGTGGATGCAACAAATGAAGAAGATAAGGAATAATCATTCTGTTACCAATGTTAACAAATAGCTGCGTTTTAACGCATTCTGAGACACACCCAGATAATGCTCACATTGACAAACACATGTGTAACACAAATCTCACCTTGGTGTGGGGACCAAACTCCTCTGAAAGTTTTCTCCAGGGATGATCATACTCCAAGAACATCTGTCCGAGTCGAGGGTATGCAGGGTCACTGCACAGTTACACACACACCCAACTTTAACCTTCTTAAATGAAACACTGTATTTCCCCATGATTTCTATTTTTCTGACAAAACGTGGCCACATTACCTGTTTCCATTGGACATCTCGTATGCACAGTTGTACATTCCCACAAGGGCTTTTTTGTCATCAATGCGGGACAACATGAATATGACTGATGCGTAGGTCACGATAAGATCCAGGTAGTTCTTGGTGAGGTCAAAATTGACAGTCTGAAATGATGTGTGAAGAATGATTTAAGTGTGTAAAATGTCTCTGCTCACTTTCTTTCCTATCTTGTTTTTAACCGTTTTACTTACTATGTTGAAAAAGCACTGGCAGGCATCTATTGTGTTTAGCAATTCGTAAACGTGATCCTAAAAACAGAAACACACAGAGAATAAATGTGAAGTACACATTCTCAACTCAACTCAACTTCATTTATCTAGCGCTTTTTACAATTTTCATTGTTACAAAGCAGCTGTACATGAGACACATTGAATACAAGAAAAACAACTAAAGGCATATACCTGTAAAAACAAGAAAAAGGTGAGAACAACAAAAGACAGACATACAAATGCTCCACACACACAATATGCATACATACTTACACACATTGACATAGACGCACACACGCAAACACACTAATAAAAGCACAGTGAAAGCACACATTTGGGATAAAGGAGAGAGAAGCACAGGTCAAATATTAAGCGGACTATAAATTTTTATATGCAATATTAATTATGTTTAACTTCTAAATTCTAAAGCCCCCCCGGCCAGGCAAATAGTGCAAAACAATATGCAAACGGTGGCGAGGAACCCAAAACTCCAATCGAGAAAAAAAAACTCAGGAGAACCCAGGACCAACCAGGGGATTCCAGTTCCCCTCTGCACAAGCTCAACAGTGCTTGCAGAACAAGGCTAAATAAAAAATCATTGTTCGATCAAATGGTGATTATGCCAAATGGTGGACACAACTCCAGCCTGTGATAATTATGGCACCACTTCAAAAGAGACTGATCTGACCTGAACCTCCGCCTCATCGCCACATGTCACACAACAATGATGGAAAGATAATGATACAGTGCCTGTCAAAAGGAAATGCTTGACAAAAATGTTTCTAATAATCTTAAAATCTTTTAGTTTCAAGGTGTATGGTTAAATGTTTGATAACAAAAGCCAACTGGGGCTCTCTAGCAATAAAAGTTGTAATCTAATTGATTAGATCATGTTTAGATTAATTCATCTTATTAACATTAATAACGCATCAAATCTGTCTGAGATATGACCCCCAACAGATCATTTAAAGCCATTATTAAGAAGTAACGCTATGTATTGCTCAAAGCAAGCAACAGTTCCCCTGAGGCTTTATAGGTGTCATGGTTATGTTATGTTTTGGTTTAGTTCTATGTTCCCACTGTTTTGTTCTACTCCTTCATCGCACCTTTGTGTATATTGCATACATGTGACAGAATACTGGACAGAGACAATATTTTTTTTGCTGTGTTTTTCCTTTGTTGGTTTTGTTTTGTTCCTCAAAAAAAATTTTAATCAAAATTTATTTATAAAGCACAATAAAAACAACAGTAGTTGACCATTACAACATTTTCTAAAAAGACAAGAATAAAATTACAAACAGTCTTGACCGCAATGCATTAAAAGAGAGATAATCAAAGCAAACACGATCAAGAGACAGATCGTAATACTCTAAGGAGAGTCATAAAATGTCTCATAAGCCTACGTTTAAAAAGGTACGTTTTTAGCTTCGATTTAAATTCTGAAAAGACTAATCGGAGAGAGACTGGAAGACTTTCCCAAAGTTTCGGTCCTGCAATTGAAAAGGCATGGTCACCTCTCAGCTTCAACCTAGATCTCGGTACAGACAACACTTTGCTCAGAAGACCTCAGCGATCTAACTGAGGTATTTGGGTTTAAAAAAATCACAGGGATATTCAGGAGCTGTTCCACTAAGAACTTTAAAAACAAACAATAAAATCTTAAAATTGATTCTGTAACAGACTGGGTAACCAATGAAAAGAGCATAATATGGGGGAGATATGATCAAATTGGGGGGGCCAGTTTAAAGTCTGGTAGTCGATTTATATATGATTAATTTATTCCAATATAAAGGGAATTACAGTAATCAAGCCATGATGACACAAAGGCATGGATCACTCTCTCAAACTCTTTAAATGATAAAAAGCTCTTTGCTTCCAGAAACTGGACTTGACCACAGAATTTATCTTTTTAAACCTTAAGTGCAGCATAGAAAATAACGCACACATTTTTCACAGAAAGCTTTCTGTAGGAGTCCAGGTCTCCCAAGTCATAACTGGGTGCTCCTGTAGACCCAAACACAATGACCTCTGTTTTGCCCACATTAAGATGTAAAAAGTTTGCAGAGAACCAAGACTTAATATCAGACAAACACGCATTCAATAAATTCAAACAACACGCATTCAAACAACCTTTTCTAAGACGTTTATAGGAAAGGATAAATTTGAATAGAATGGTAGGGTCAAGATTAGATTTTTTGAGTAAGGGTTTAACAATTACATGTTTTTAAGTAATTTGGGACAGTTGCTGTAAGAAGAGACTTGTTTATTATAGCCAAAATACTTGGCTCGACAGCATCCAAAACCCGAAGCAAGAACCTAGTGGGAATAATGTCTTGCGCACATGCAGTGGGATTACGCTGCTTTATTATATTTTGAAATGAGTTTAAAGAGATTATATGAAATTCATAAAGAGTAGAAGTCCAAAGAGGGGGGTCAGACCAATCACAATTTGGAGGTGTAATGTGCTGTCTTATTAAAAAACTTAAAGTTGTCACATACTTCAGTTGATGTATTTCAAAGGACACTTGTAATTTATCTTTTTTGCAGGGATTTATACCCCCACGACGGAGACGTGGTGTCTGACAGTGGAAGGAGTTGGAAAGAGCATCCTGAGTCACAGGTAAAATCCACTGATATGCCACCTCGAGCGAACACCACGAGACAAAAAAGCCATCCCCAAGCCCATATTGCAAGCGATCCAAGCGATGTCGCGATGGACAGAGACGTGACAGACTTAACTTTAGTTTAATTGCAACACCTCCTCTTTGTCCTCTTCTTCTGCGGCGCTATTTTCAGGAAAATTCCATAGCCGGCTTTGGCAGGCTGGGACGATCGTCAAGAAGGGAGGTGGCGGGTTATTTGAGTATGGAAGTCTAAAATCAGTGTTTGGTAGGATCTCAATAGAGTCTCTGATATTAAGGAGCACTTGACGGTCATAAACAATCAATGTAAAACATTTTGAGTTAATAGAAGAGTAAAAAACAGAACAAACACATCACAGAGCAGACGAGCAGCCAAGCACAACGGCGCCATCTTTCAATTGATTCATACTGCCTCTGAATCCTGTTACTCTCCCCTCCCAAGATGGATCTACCAGCAGTCCAGCTCCTCTGCCTCTGCTGGAAATCCACAAGCAGGACTTTCTACATCTTTCTACAAAATATACATTTTACTGACAGCTCGCTCTGTTTTTACCACACCAGCCTGTGGTCAAAGGCATGCCTGCCAGCGGACATTAATTGAGAGCACTTTGCTGCATTCGTGGAACTGGTGCTGGAGAATAACGACTCACCATTCACCAGCTACCCCACCAAGGACATCTCCAGCCCCACTCCCGAACCAGAGACCAGCCAACCATCTCCCTGTTTCACAAAGCGGAACCATCACCACAGACAGAGAATCTGAGCATGCCGCTTCACGCCTCCAGCACGTAAACCAGCGACTGAGCCTCCAGAGATGTCTGAACAGGTGTGTGAGCCTGCAGCACTATGCATATCCATGGGAGTCCTCATGGAGATCGAGGGATTAGAGGGATGCCCTGCCCACATTCCCGCTGCTGAGGGTGAGCTGCAGCCGGCCTCTTAGATTTTTGACCCCACCTTGGCCATTCGACCAATTGGCTCCACCTTGGCTCCTGGCTTCTCATCTCCATCGTGGTCAGTCATTCCTCCAGCTTCACCATGCTTCCTTGTCCCTTTGTCTCGGCTTGGTCAGTCGTCCACCTACCTCCACCACGGGACTACACTCCTCTGGCTGCGCCTCGTCCCTCTGGCTCCGTCTCGTCCCTCTGGCTCCGTCTGACTCCTCCCTTCACCGCTGTCCCACAGAAGACTGCTTCGGCCTTGGTCTAACCCTAACTTTTTGCCTGTGTTAATTTGTTTGTTTCCATAGTTGTTAATTAGGGCAGCACCTGTTTCTGTTTCTCTTGATAGTGTTTCCCTATGTTTTGAAGCAATGTGTTTTCCTGAGTTTAATGTCCAATATTGCTTATGTCAATGGCAGCCGCGCTTCAGCCAAGCCTTCATTGAGCACTGCAAACAGGTCTTCCCTAAAAATTGTCAAAAAAGACTAAAGATAAAAAATCCAATGGGGGACTATCGATACCAGGAACCTTTCCGGACTCCATGCTTGTGAGGGTTTTATTCAACTCTTCCAGACTCAAAGCCTTACTGAGTTTTGCACTTGCCTCTTCAGACACCTGTGACAGGTTCTCAAAAAAAAACACTATCATTATCAGTCTGTGCATCACCTTCACAGCTGTAAAGTTATCATGCAAGGAAACTGCTCGCTTTCTGATGCCAAAAGGGTCAGATAACATTGTGCCAGAATCAGAGCGCAAGGCGAGAATGTATATTTTCTGTCTATTCTTCTTTTCCAAATTAAGATTACTTGGGTTGGGGAACCCGATCCACTTTGCACCGGCCCCTTACGGTCCCTCCTGTAGGTGGTGGGTCCACGGGGGGGTGGCCCCACGTCGCTCCTTCGGGCAGACTGTGGGGGCCTCGACAACCCGATCCCTGGACGCGGAATCTAGCTCTAGGGACATGGAATGTCACCTCTCTGACGGGGAAGGAGCCGGAGATTGTGCGTGAGGTTCAGAGATTCCGACTAGAGATAGTCGGGATCAACTCTACGCACAGCTTGGGCTATGGAACCACACTCCTCGAGGGAGGATGGACTCTTCACCACTCTGGAGTTGCCCAAGGTGAGAGGCGGCGGCTGGTGCGCCTTCCCTGCGCCTTCGGGTCGGGGATAGGTCTCTCACTGTTGTTTGCGCCTATGGGCCAAATGGCAGTGTAGAGTACCTGGCCTTCTTGGAGACTCTGGGAGGGGTGCTGGAAAGTGCCCCGACTGGGGACTCCATCGTTCTGCTGGGGGACTTTAACACCCACGTGGGCAACGACAGTGACACCTGGAGGGGCGTGATTGGGAGGAACGGCCCCCCTGATCTGAACCCGAGTGGTGTTCTGTTATTAGACTTCTGTGCTAGTTACAGTTTGGCCATAACGAACACCATGTTCAAGCATAAGGGTGTCCATCAGTGCACATGGCACCAGGACACCCTTGGCCGAAGGTCGATGATCGACTTTGTGGTTGTTTCATCAGACCTATGACCGTATGTCTTGGACACTCGGGTGAAGAGAGGGGCGGAGCTGTCAACTGATCACCACCTGGTGGTGGGTTGGATCCAATGGCGGGGGAGGATATGGACAGACTCGGCAGGAGTTCGGTGAGTTCTGGGAGGAGTTCGGTGAGGCCATGGAGAAAGACTATCGGTCGGCCTCGGAGAGATTCTGGCAAACCGTCCGGCGCCTCAGGAGGGGGAAACAGTGCCCTACCAACGCTGTTTACAGTGGAGGGGGGCAGCTGTTGACCTCGACCGGGGATATTATCGGTCGGTGGAAGGAATACTTCGAGGATCTCCTCAATCCCGCCGTCACGTCTTCCATTGAGGAAGCAGAGGCCGAGGGCTCGGAGGCGGACTCCCCATCACCCGGGCGGAAGTCACCGAGGTAGTCAAGAAACTCCTCGGTGACAGGGCACCGGGGGTGGATGAGATCCGCCCTGAGTACCTCAAGTCTCTGGATGTTGTGGGGCTGTCTTGGCTGATACGCCTCTGCAGCATCGCGTGGTGGTCGGGGCCAGTGCCCCTGGACTGGCAGACCGGGGTGGTGGTCCATCTTTTTAAGAAGGGGGGCCGGAGGGTGTGCTCCAACTATCGGGGATCACACTTCTCAGCCTCCCCGGGAAAGTCTATGCCAGGGTACTAGAGAGGAGAATCCGGCCGATGGTAGAACCTCGGATTCAAGAGGAACAGTGTGGTTTCCGTCCCGGTCGTGGAACACTGGACCAGCTCTATACCCTCTCCAGGGTGCTGGAGGGTTCATGGGAGTTTGCCCAACCAATCCACATGTGTTTAGTGGATTTGGAGAAGGCATTCGACTGTGTCCCTCGCGGCATCTTGTGGAGGGTGCTCCGGGAGTATGGGATTCGGGACCCTTTGCTAAGGTCTATCCTGTCCCTGTACGACCGGAGCAGGAGCTTGGTTCGCATTGCCGGCAGTAAGTCAGACTTGTTTCCGGTGCATGTTGGATTCCGGCAGGGCTGCCCTTTGTCGCCGGTTCTGTTCATAATTTTTATGGACAGAATTGCTAGGCGCAGCCAGGGGCCGGAGGGCATTGGGTTTGGGGACCACACGCTTTCATCTCTGCTCTTTGCGGATGATGTCGTCGTGCTGGCCCCATCAGACCAGGACCTTCAGCATGCACTGGGACGGTTTGCAGCCGAGTGCGAAGCGGCTGGGATGAGAATCAGCACCTCCAAATCTGAGGCCATGGTTCTCAGTCGGAAAAGGGTGGCTTGCTCACTTCAGGTAGGTGGAGAGTTCCTGCCTCAAGTGGAGGAGTTCAAGTATCTGGGGGTCTTGTTCATGAGTGAGGGAAGGATGGAACGGGAGATTGACAGACGGATCGGTGCAGCTTCTGCAGTAATGCGGTCGCTGTACCGGTCTGTCGTGGTGAAGAAGGAGCTGAGCCGCAAGGCGAAGCTCTCGATTTACCAGTCAATCTACGTTCCTACTCTCACCTATGGTCATGAGCTGTGGGTCATGACCGAAAGGACAAGATCCCGGATACAGGTGGCCGAAATGAGCTTTCTCCGCAGGGTGGCTGGGCGATCCCTTAGAGATAGGGTGAGAAGCTTGGTCACTCGGGAGGAGCTCAGAGTAAATCCGCTGCTCCTCCACATCGAGAGGGGCCAGCTGAGGTGGCTCGGGCATCTTTTCCGGATGCCCCCTGGACGCCTTCCCGGGATGGTGTTCCGGGCATGTCCCACCGGGAGGAGACCCCAGGGAAGACCTAGGGCACGCTGGAAGGACTATGTCTCCCGGCTGGCCTGGGAACGCCTCGGTGTCCCCCGGAAGAGCTGGAGGTAGTGTCTAGGGAGAGGGAAGTCTGGGCATCCCTGCTTAGACTGCTGCCCCCGCGACCCGGCCCAGGATAAGCAGTTGAAAATGGATGGATGGATTTTCCCAAGTAAATACGCAGGTGGGTCAATACAAGCCAGTCGGTGCCATAAAGACGAGGCCACTAGATTGTTAACAATAAGGGTAAGTCCTCTACACGATAAACTCTTTACAATCCATTTCCATTTAATCAAACGACCTTCAAGTTTTTCGATTATTCCCCCCATATTTTTCTGAACCATCATTTCATCTCCTAAAAATACTCCTAAATATTTTAAACCATCTTTTTTCCAGGTTAACCCCATTGGGAGTATTGGTACCCCACTTTCCCACTTTCGTACTAACACTGCTTCACTTTTACCCCAGTTAACTCTAGCCGAAGAGACGATTTAAAAATTCCTCAATGTTTTTAATAAACTGTCCACATTATTTTGCTTCTTAAGTATTATGACAACATCATCAGCATATGCTGATAGACATAAAGTGCTTTTACATGCTTGTACAGATACCTCTTCAAAACACTTTTCAATTTAATTAAAAGTGGTTCAATTGCCAATGTGCAAAGTATCCCAGACAGAGAACAGCCCAGTCTTAACCCTCGACACACTTTAAAAGGAGCACACAAGCCACCGTTAACTCTCAATACACTCTCAATGTCATTGTATAAAACTTTTATATATCCAATAAAATCAGAACTAAAACCAAATGCTTGTAGAGTTTTCCACAGATAGTTGTATTCTACACGATCAAACGCTTTCTCTTGGTCTAAGGAAATCAAAACCATATCTAAACTCATAATTTTAGAAACATCAAAAATATCTCTTATTAAATGAATATTGTCAAAATTGAACGTCCAGGGACACAGCAGGACTGACCAGATTGGATTACTTCCTCCAAAACCTTTCCCAGCCTAGTAGCTAACACTTTTGAGAGCAATTTGTAATCGCAGCACAACAAAGATACAGGTCTCCAGTTTTTTATGTCTCGCACATGACCTATTTTAGCCAAAAGCTTAAGGACCGCCCTCATACTAAACTGTCTACCAAGTCCTCTGACTAAACTGTCGCTGAAAACTGCCAGCAGATCCTCCCCTATCACAGGCCAAAAAGCTTTATAAAACTCAAAAGGGATTCCGTCTTTCCCAGGGGACTTGCCATTCTCCAAACTTTGGAGAGCTTCATGCAGTTCGCCTAGGTTTATATCCTTCTTGAGTGCTGCATTAGCATCTCCGGAGACTTTTGGTAATTCTTCAAAGAAACACTTTTCAACAACCTTATCTTCCCGATGTTCACAACTATACAGTTTTTCATAAAAAGCATTTGCTCTTTTTCGAATTTCAATAGGGTCTGATATCAGAGAACCAGCTTCAGAAAATAAAGAATGTATGAAACGTTTTTGACCGTTCTAAAAAAGAAGGCTAAAAAAGAATTTTGAAGGCATATCCATCTGGTCTACATCTTTAAAACGTGATCGAACTAGCGCCTCCTGTGCTTTCGCTCTTTGCATGTCAGACAACACAGATTTCATAAAAAAACGGCTTCAATATGTCCTTGATTTCCACTTGACTGTGCCACTTCTTGTAATTTCTGAATTTCATCTTCCAAGGCTTTAATAGATTTAAATATATGTTTTGTAACATTGCGAGTGTACTGTTGACATAGTTGTTTGATTTGAGTTTTACCAAAGACTTAAAACTTAAAATTTCATTCCTAATATTTTCCAAAAAGAATTTGAACGTTTCTTTGAAATATGCATCCTTTAATAAATTTGCATTAAAATGGCAATAAGCACTTTTCAGCTTGACAGAGTTTAACATTGCTGTACACATAACTAGACTATGATCAGAAAATCAAACTGGGGTTATAAAGCAGTTCTTAAAAAATATTAAGATGGTGTTTAGAACAATAAAATCTGTCTAATCTCGCTAATGACAACATGTTGTCACGGGGATGTGCCCATGTATACTGTTTTAAATTCCCATTTAGTCTTCTCCATACATCACTTAAATAGTTTGCTTCAATCATCTGAGGAAGTCGTTTACGAGAAGGCATATGTGGTTCTACATGATTCCTGTCTATGTTACTTTCCACACAAATCAATTCTCCTAAAAATAAATACTCTTCGCTACTACACTTTTCTAAAGTTTCAGTCAGAACATGTAAAAACACCATTCTTTCTGTTGGTAGAGTTGGAGCATATGCACAGATAAAAACAAATGTGTGATTCTCAAACTGAGCTAAACTGAACTTGGCAAATAAGACAGCAACCCCTCCACTAAATGAAGATTTATGACATAAAACAGAAAGACCACTAAATTATTTTTCCCATTCAACAGCATTGGTTGCATCACTTTGTGTTTCTGTACAAGTAAGACATCAATGTGTTTATGATTCATAGTTTCATATATCACTGTGCATTACAATAGATCTCTAGCTCCGTTTAAAAGAGATTTAAAGAGGCAATGCGACTGTCCCCCATTTGAAAATAAAAAAATTAACTTAAAACTTAAAAAAAAGAAAAATCACACAATAACTGCTAAAGGATTGGGCCAATTTACTATCATTAAATTGTCAGCTCTTTTTGTATTTTTGCTACAATTTATTGATGGGGTAACCCATCAATTCCTGGAGATTTACCATTTTCCGTGGTCCTAATAGCATTGTAAAGTTTTTGTATTGACAAGGCTGTTTCCAGCTCCTTATTAGTCACCTCAGCAACTTTTGGTAAACCATCAAAGAAATCATTAGCATTTGCACCCCGTTCCACTAGTTTCTTTTTATAAAGTTCTGAATATTTTTTTTTTTTTTGAAGGAGCATCCAATTGAGCTGCAGTTTGGAAACGTGAACGAACTAGAGCTCCATGTGCTCTCACTCCCAACAAGTCTTACAATCTAGCCTTTTTTCCCTTTAAATCAACAGTATATTTCTTACTTTTGTTGATGTTTGTAGCAAGGTTCAATAAAAGAAGGAAGAAGGTGGGAACAGGCAGACATTTAAATAAAGTTTTAATAAAATAAACAAACAAAAACACCGCCGGTCGACCGCCGGCCACAAGAACATAAATACAAACGTAAAACATGTCCGGGCCCGGTCCTCTTTCATCGACGGTTTGGTCGCTCGTTCTTTTAAAAGCTCCCGATCTCCTACATGATACGAGACCGGATCGCGCACAGCTGGCGCTCATTAACAATTACTCACCGGTCTCAAACCACGGTCTCGCCCAACCTACTCCACTACAATGTTATTAACTCTTCTAAAAACGTAATCTCAGTTTCCAAACTCTTCATTTATTGGACTATATCTCTAGTAACATTCAGAGTGTACTTTTGACAAAAAAATTTAATTAAAACCTTCCCACAATCCCACCATTGCTTTAACGAAGTGTAACAATTTCTTTGTTGCTTGTAATTGTTCCAAAAATATGTAAAAGTGTCTATAAAATGTTTATCGTTCAACAATGATTTATTAAAAAAACCAGTATGCACTTTTAGAGTTTACAAGTTTAATAAAAGCACCACATAAAACCAAACTATGATCAGAAAAACCTACTGGAACAATTTTACAAAACTTTAAAAGATTGCATTGATGTTAAACACCATAAAATCTATCAAGCCGTGCCAAAGAGAAACAGGGGTCTGCATTATGAACCCAGGTGATTTGTCTATCATTTTGATGTATACTTCTCCATATATCACACAAATGATGGGTTTCAATCAGTTGTTTGATGGCCTTTTGTGAAGCAGCGTGTGGCTCTACATGATTTCTATCTAATTTATCATTAGCTGTACAATTAAAATCTCCACCTAAAAGCAACATGTCTTTAGCATTTAGATCTTGCAAATTAGTATCAACCTTTTTTAAAAACAAAATTCTTTCTGAACCTTTTGTAGGTGCGTAGACATTTATAATGACCATAGTGATTTTCTCAAATTTGATTTTAACTTCTAAAAGATGTCCACCAATCACATTAATTTCGCATGATAAAGGTGTAAAATGTTTAGAGAATAAAACAGCCACGCCCCCACTAATATTGGATTTATGACTTAAAATAATCTGCCATTCTCTTTTCCAATCTACTTCATTTTTAATATCACTATGTGTTTCCTGCAGTAGCATAATATCAATATATTTTTGTTTAAAACACTCATACACAATCATTCTTTTATGACCATCTCTAGCCCCATATACATTTAGCATTCCAATTTTAAAATGAATCACATTAGTTTTAGACACCATCAAGAAAAGGATAAAAAGCGCAGCTTTTTATCAAGGTAGCTCAATTAAATGTTATCAGATTCAACATCCTTGACCCTTATTTTAAAGGAAAATTTTCCGAAGACGGAAGACCTCTAAATCTTGAAAGGCTCCTTCTCTCATTAAGAATCTCACATCATTGATAAACTGTGAACGTCACACTGAGGGAAAAAATCCTCAACCTTCACACCTTTCAGTCCCTTTTTCTCCTTTAAGAATTTACTAATGTTTTCAGCCTTATATAAACAATCTACATCTTCATTTTGCGAATTCATAGAGAAATATGAGATAGATTTGAATCAGGGGAATCTCCATCACTGTCTGAAACCATGTTCTCACTATCAGCATTATTCATCTTAACCTGCTTAACAGTTTTATTACGACTATTTTTCTTTTCTTACAAGGAACTTTGAAAACCGCCTGGTCTTTCATCTCAGCATCTTTACAATCTGCTTCTAAATTGTCATGTTCCACAACAGCAAACACACTCTGGATAGATTCGTTCTGCTCATCGGACTCTGAGAGCATATCAGAGTCTCTAGTTCAACTAAAGGTTCCGTCAAATTCGGTTCGTTTACGGAGACCGTTGCCACTTGCAGCCCGACCTCCTCGTCCGCACCCTTAGCTGTGCCTGCGCTGCCAGCCGGCGGAGGAGTGGGGACACACCACTCCATGCTTGTTCCTGCAGCGTCTACTTTAACAGGACAAGCACGAATGAGATGGCCCATTTTTCCACAATGAAAACATTTAATTGTAGTATCAGAAGTTGCAAAAACAGTATATTCAAACCCCTCAACTTTGAACTTAAAAGCCAGGTTAATTTCGTCAACTCCGCTCCTCAGAACCATGAAAACTTGTCGCCTAAAGGAAACTAAATGTTTTATCAAAGGTGATTTACACCATAGAGGGATTTTTTTATATTAGAAACTAATTTTCCGTATCTTGACAATTCTTGAAATAATATTTCATCTTTAAGGAATGGTGGTACGTTTGATAATATTATCCTTTTGGATGGACTACTCAGGGGAAAAGCAGATACAAGTGAGCCGTTTAATACAAAACCACTTTGAACAACCTCATTTGCTTTTTGATCATTTAAAAAAAAAAGCACAGTCGCGAAATTCATACGCAAGGCTGAGACATATTCTCATATCCAACAACTTCTCCCACCACCAAACAGCATTGTTCCACACTGCCCTTAAACTCCACTTTGACTCCATGCTGCCGAGTCAGAGCATCGAAACCCGTGCTCTGACTCGCCATGGCTCCCAGCAAAAGCGCTGGGTACAGAAATCAAGCTCTAAATAAACAGTTAACTGAATCAAAAAACTTAAACAAACAAAGCAAAAGCAAGGAAAATAAGTTTAAACACGCGTCCAAACAATCGCTCAAACTCACCACACTTCCACTCGCCCCTCAACACTCACACATGCGCAGAGAGAGAGAGTGTGAATGTGTGTGAGAGAGAGTGTGAGAGAGAGAGAGAGAGAGAGAGAGTGTGAGATAGTGTGTGTGAGAGAGAGAGAGCGAGAGAATGTGAGAGAGAGAGAACACTTTCCCGCTCGAGCACCTCCGCGGGTCTTCTCGTCGAGAGAGACACCAGGACGATAAGAGGCGCCTTTAATAAGCGTATAACCGCCTAGTAGATGGGGCCCTAGCCTGGGTGATGGTCTCCGCCACAGAGGGGGGATAGCCACCTCAGGATCTCCTCGTCCCATCTAGAGACCAGACATGGAGGTTCCAGAGGTCTGGTCTGGCAGAACGTGTCCTTCCCCTGAGAGAGCAGGTCCACCGTCAGGGTAATGGGCAAGGGGGAAGTCGTTGCCAAGAGCATCAGCTCTGAGAACCAAGTGCGGTTGGGCCAAGCGACGCAACCAATAACACTTGGTGCTCCTCTTCCCTGACCATGCACAGTCTCTGTGCAATGAGGCTCCTTGGGGGGAAGGCGAACTTATGCTTGTCCCGCGGCCAGCTATGCGCAAGGGCACCCGTGCCTAGGGGGACCTCGGACAAGGAGTACCAAGCAGGAAATGGGTGGTGCCACGGGAGGCGAACAGGAGTACCTGGGCCTGCCCAAACAGCATCCAAATGAGCTTGACTGCATGGGGGTGGAGTCGCCACTCTCCGCGAGGCGTATACTGACGAGAAAGCACTTCGGCTGTCTGGTTCAGGTGCCTGGGATGTTTTGAGGCTGCAGGGAGTGGATCACCTGTTGACTCCACCGGAGAAGGCGTCGGGTGAGTCGTGTTAGCTTCCATGAGCGTAAGCCACCCTGACGATAGATATACACTTGTCCTGCATGAAAGGCCGTAGCCTCCTCAGTGCACGTAGGACAGCCCACAACTATAGGCAATTGGTATGCCAGCGCAGGCAGGGGCCCGTCCAGCGCCCTGCTACTGCGAGCCCGTTGCACACTGCACCCCCACCCCTGCAGGGAGGTATCCGCCGTCACCACAACATGCCACAACCTGCCCAGGTGGGGCTTTAGTCCGGAAAAGGTCATGGAAGACTAGGAGGTTACGGTGCGTCGGCAAAGGGGCCTAATCACCATGAGCCTGCTGCCGGTGTGCCACGCTCTCCTCAGAACTCTGTATTACCCCCCCGAGGATGCCATGTGTCCCAGGATCCTCTGAAAACTGTTTCTGGAGGACCGCTAGCTGCCTGAAGTGTTCCAGACAGTTCAACACCGAATGGGCGCATACTGCGGAGAGTCGCGCCGACATGGTGACAGAGTTGAGTTCCATGCCAAGAAAGAGGATGGACTGGGTAGAACTTGCTCCATTCTCGGTTGACCTGTAGTCCCAATCGATCTCACAGTCCTCGATGCTGTCACCAAACAGCCCACCCTGCGAGATGGGTGCATCGAGAAAGTGGACTTTCTCTGTGTCACTCATCTGCGCAAGGTTCAGCAAGAGGTGTCTCTCCTGGATCACTAGTATGGACATCGTCCGACACAGGGCCCGTGCTGTCACCTTGGTCGCCTGTAGAGCGAGGTCAGTGGCGGTACAGAGATCCTGCATTATACCCGGGTCGGCATTACCCTCGTGGAGCTCTCTTAACGCCTTTGCCTGGTGGACCTGCAGGATGGCCATGGCGTGAAGAGAGGAGGCAGCAGCGCCCGCGGAAGCGTAAGCCTTCGACACAAGTGATGCTGAAGTCTTACATTTTGTGGACGGTAGGCGTGGTCAATTCCTCCTCGTTGCAGCTGGTTCCCGGAGGAAGTCACCCACCCGTGACCGCAAATTCTGGATGACCATCTGCCCGCAGTGCGGGCAAGATGCGTCAACGAAAGATGCTTCAGCGTGCTGCACGCCTAGACACTTGATGCAGGTATCGTGTCCGTCCCCCTCCTCAATGAGGCTGCCGCACCCAAGAGAACAGCGGGACATGAAGCGCTGGAGAATGCTCAGTCCTGAAAAGGACTTTTTGGAAAAAATCTCTAACACCTGTGGAACCGCCGAGACACCCAGGGGAAGGTCGCTGCAGGTGGGAACAATCCGCTGCTCTACGTCGTATATTCACCAATGTAATCTTTAAAGCATTTTGTTTGTTCGTAGTCATGAGTGATTATGAAGAACAAAAGGAAAATGAATGCTGCATGCCGTCTTCCTTTTATACTGGATATGCGGGGGCGGAGACCTGCATGCAAATTTCATTCGCCAAATTTAATTGGCCTCTTCTATAGTAGTCAGCGTTGATTGGTTCTCAAGGGCAAACCCCAGCTGTCGGCTCGACATAACATCGAGAGACCTTCGGAAAGGGAAAATCTTTTATAAAGGGGGGAACATTGGACAAAATTATCCTTCTTGTGGGTTGCTTTAATGGCATAACAGGAGTAAAAGCGTCCCAAATAACAACTCCATCCTGAACCACATTGTATACTTTTTCCAAGAAAATAACCACAGCGCTATTCATTCGGGAAGCCGACGCTATACTAGCATACCCAACTACCTTTCCTATCGCCAGAGCACAATCTTCTACAGAACAATTCAACGCAGGCACAATTCTAATACCGTGCTTGTGTGAAAGTTGCTCCATGCCATGTGGTAACGCCACCATTACCAACTAGCAAAAAGCCGTTTAACGGCGTTCCTTCAATATGCAAGCTGAAATACACACCAAAACCAGAGCATTCAACACAATGAACACTTGTAATAAATATCAATAGACTAAAAGTATAGAATATATATATAAAAGTGAGAGAAAAAAGGAAACTCACTCTTAGCACAATAGCGTTCTCACTCACTCACACGCATAATCTCCTCATTTACTCTGCACATGTGCACAGACAGAGAGAGAGAGAGAGAGAGAGAGAGAGAGAGAGAGTGTGAGAGTGTGAGAGAGAGAGTGTGAGAGAGAGAGTGTTAGAAATAGAGAGAAATAGAGTGAGATTTTAATTACAGTTTCTCAACCCTTACACAACACTTGTTTTTAACATCCAAAAAACAATCAATAGATATTGGAAAAGTAAAGTTTGTTTTCAATAATAGAACACAGAGCCTCTCCTTGACACCATATGTCTTCAAAAACTAATAAACAATCAATTGATTTATAATATAGAAAATCAGTTCACAACCGTGATTTGACTATGGCAGCGAAAACTGAGACCACATTGAAATCAACGTTTTTTTCTATTTTGTTTTTTCTACTCATATAGATTGACATTTTTGCCTTTCCTTATATAAAATTTAACAGTTGACATTCCCTGTTTCGTGTCCTGGTATACTTAAAACTAGAGGTGCTCCGATTGATTGGTCGCAGATCATAATCGGCCGATTATCACTGTGGGAAGTATGATCGGCGGTCTCCAAAAGGCCGATCCAGAAAAGGCGATCAGATGACGCAAAATTGGCGAGACATTTATTTTACGCGCTATGAAAATGGCTTCACCGGTCTGGCAATTCTACAAGGTGTGTGAAATAGACAATGCATTATCAATCTGAAACGTGTGTACTATGCGAATTCCACGATGCGGGAAGCACCCAAAACATTTTTACGCCAGCAACCTCTTTAGACATTTGAGGGTTAGTCACGTAAAGGAGTGTGAATAGTTTTCAAAGCTAGCGCAGAGTGAACGTGCAGTTCTGAGCTAACTAGCATTTTTTTTTACCAGTGATGGAAAAATCTGAAGGCAATCTTCGTTTTGACGGACTTCAATAAAGGCGATTTGTAATTCCCTATTTATCATTTCGTGTCATTGGAACGTGATCGTGAATGGACTGAACGTGATTGTGAGCAGAAGGAGGTAGGCCATTGCGAAGGGACTTGTGTTTCCTATTCATTAGCTTATTCTCAAATGTCTGCTCAGTTTTGCCAAACGCACATGTGGTCAACAGAGACTCGAGGTGCATAAGCATCCATCACTCATGCACGCATACACACAGGCGCTGTGGTGCCGTCTTTACAGAGTTTTTACCTCATAAAATAGCGTCTTTTTGGATAAATAATAGCTTTCAGTAAGTGGAAAAATGTCTCTCACTGCGTTTTCTCTGTTCAGTGAAGCAGCACATATATGACCAAACCACGGTTTTCTTGTGAAAACAAAACCCTTTTACAGGCACCTGTCATTGCTACTGAATGGACATATGAACATAAACATTTGCTTGTAATTAGATTAGTATTTTATGTCCGACAACAGAAACATTGAATAATAAGTCAAAATCTAGCGCAACCTCTCCTCAGCTGTCAGTAACAGAGACATTTTTAAAAGCCTCAACCCTACTGCAAGCACAGTAAGAAGCATAAAGAAATATCAGATTATCAGATAAAATACTGTAATACATTTGCTTTGATCACGGCCACTTTATATTGTGGAAGACAAAGGGATTCTGGGACTCATGTCACAGGCTGCTGTTTTATGAAAATATGTGGTAACACTTTCCTTAAATTAATTTTATTATAAAAGTGGTTTTAAAGCATTGTAATACACATTTTAATGCATTGTAATGTCTCATAGATAATTGTTATTACAGGTCATACATTATAAAACTAAGCAATGCATTGTTACACTACACATTTTAAATTGGTTATAATTCTTTACAACTACATATAATGCCTTACAACACACATTATGAATATTAATTGTCACGATTTGTGGACGGGTAGAACCCAATTGCAGGCAGAGATGGATGTCAGGGGTGAACAGGGGAATTTATTATACAATAAACAAGACAAAGGACAAAACAAAAACCCACAAGGGGGGAAAACAATACAGGATAAATAAAAGTTAACAAAGAGACTTACTGACTAAACTGTAAAACAAACACTTGAAACAAACACTAAACTACACTTACTAAGATACGGGGCAACAGGAACAAGGCACAGCAAACAATGAACAACAGGAACAAGGCAAGACTGCAACATCAACAAGGTAAGACGTACAATGAACGCACACAGGACAATGAAACATGATGACTCTTTATAGGGAGAGAAACCAAGAGTGAACGGGTGCAAGGGATTAACAATCAAGGTCAGCTAATTAACACAAACTAGGAAACAGGAGGGTAGGAACGGGGACGTGACTCGGGGAGAGTATGGAAGGCCACAAGGTCAAAAACATCTCCCCAAAAGAAACAAAGGATTCTGTATGATTCCACCTCTAAACCAAGAAATACCTGACAAGGAGAGGTGAAACCATGACAATTAATAATGCATTTTATCCTTTAATTACCCTTTATTATGCATTATACATACATGCTTTAAGGAAAGTGTTACCAAATATGTTACTAATATTCATTTGTTAATTCATGAGAATTTCTCTTCTGGTACTGAGAAAGCTTCAAATATCTCCTGTAATCGGTGATCGATATCGGCCGATACAGCTTTTAGTGATCGAGAATCGGTGATCGGCTCCAAAAATCCTGATCGGAGCACCCCTACTTAAAACCAAGAATAAAAAGCTGCGTTGAGAATTCCACATTAAAACAGTTAAAAACATTTTTTAAAACAGAAAATAAATATTTAAACCTATCACGAAGTGCAAAAGTGTGGAAAATGGACTCCCTCTGAAAACAAAAGGGACATTCTTGACCAACATCTGGGTTCAACACTGAAATAAAAGCATTAACTGCAATGATGCCATGTAAAATTCTCCACTGTAAATCTCCATTCTTTTTAGTTAATGGTGGTTTATAAAAAGATCTCCACTGTGGTTTTACATTTTCTTCAATACTTAAAAAAGAATGCCAAGGTGTATCTACTTTTCCATGTAAAGCTTTCTTGTTAAAATTTTTGAAACAGGTTTAATATATTTTCTTCCCATTCACTTCTTTCAATTCTAAATCTAGTAACTTTTCTGACTCCAGGAAAAAGCCAGTATATTCATCTAATTTTGGTGATAACAAGATCTCTGGAAATTCATCTTTCTCTACGGGAAAAATTTCCTTAACACAATACTTATTTACCATTTCATTCTCTTCCGTTCTAAGAATGGACTTTAAACCTTGTACAACTTTACTAATAAATCGTATTGAATTAAAACCCAGCAATGCTGGCAATTTTTCCACTTCTGTAAAATTTGGACCCGTTACATTCACTAGATGTCCAAGTGTTATTACTTTAGCTTTGATAAAATATTCAGACATGGAAACACCACCATTAGCTAGATTTAATCTAGCACCATTAACCAAGGGCTCTTGGAGAACCCAGCATAAGGACATTGTTCCGCTTTCTCTTTCCACTTTTTACCAAAGATTTTGATAAAACATTAAAAACAGTTAAAAACAGTTTTTTAACATTAATATTTGTTGGATTCATTGAAAATAATGTTTTGTCCAAATTTAGTCCACCAGTAGTCTTTAATATAGCAGAAGCCACTGGTCTCCAATTTACAGCTTCAGCTCCTGTCAAGAAACGTGGTATGAACTGCATTCGAAATGTAGCAGCCCTGCTTTGCAAGTCCTTGGCCACCTTCTTCCATTGGTAAATATAAAATACTATGGGCAATCCAATGCATTTTGTTGTGAATGCATTAATAAAAACAACCACATCATCGGCGTATGGAGACTATTTAAAAGTATGATCGCAGCTTTTTAACTAGACCTCTTTTAAATTTTTTCTTAATCTATGTAAAAGTGGTTCTATTGATAGATTGTCCAACATTCCAGACAATGAGCATCCTTGTCGCACCCCACATTCAACCTTGAAGGGAGAACATAAACCACCATTAACCTTCAATAGACTATCAATGTCACGGTATAAAACTTTAATATTTTATAAATTCTAATTTAAAACCAATGGCATCTAATGTTTCCCACAGATAATCATGCTCGACACGGTCAAAAGCCTTCTATGATCAATGGAAATCAAGCCAAAATTTAACTCACTCAGCTTCGAGTACTCCATTAAATCTCTGACTAAAAAAATATTATCAGATATTGATCTTCGAGGCACACAATAGCATTGATCAGAGTGGACGATTTCCTCCAAGACTTTCCCTAACCGAATTGCTAATGCTTCGGACAAAATTTTATAGTCTGAGCACAAAAGCTAGACAGGTCTCCAGTTTTTGATATAACCCAAAGCTCCTTTCTTAGGTAAGAGGGTAAGAACTGCTCTACGGCTACTGAGCGGTAGTGGCCCTCCGGCTAGACTATAACTGAGAACTGTTTGCAAATCTTCACCAATAATACCCCAGAAAGCCTTATAGAACTCAAAGGGGTTACCGTCTATCGCTGGAACTTTTCCATTCTCCATACTCTGGAGAGCTTCATATAGTTCAATTGTGGTGATGCCTTTACACAATTTCACAATTTCCAGTTATCTGTCTTAACTCTTCAGCCTTTAAGATATCATTTTCTAACGTTGTACTTGTTTCAGTTACAATTTTGTGACATGTCGAGTTATTGTTGGCATAATTGTTGTATTTGCACCTTTCCAATATCCCACCCCAAAAAATTATAGTCCGGTTCCCGGACATGCTGCCGCTCGTTCCTCAACCAGCCGGGGTACTCTCCTTCGCGGTGCCTTGCGGTGGCCCTGGGGCTTCGTTGGACGGCTCGACCGTCCACCCCCTGGCGGCCCCGTCCCCTGCTCCTCCCCCTTGGGCGGACGGACACAGACTCCGGCCTCTGGCAGGCGGTGGCCGCACTCGGCACTTCCGCCCCCTGCTCCTCCCCCTCGGGGGACGGATGCAGGCTCCGGCCTCTGGCGGACGGCGGCAACTCCCCCGCTCCCGCTTGGACGAAAGCCACCCCACCTCGAGGGGCGCGGCAGCAAAGGTCGCCGATCCACCGAAGCTTTGACGGTGGCCGCACTGTGCACTTCCGTTTACCCAGAGCCACCGCGTCGGGCAGCCACTGGCGGACGCCCTTCGTCCGCTCTCCCCGAACTCTCCGGCACCGCGAGGCCCCTCGGCGGCGAGGACTCTCCGACAGCATGTCTCTCCTTCCTCCCGGGTTTCAGCACCAATGTAATAAGATCATTAAAAGGAAGGAAGGAGTCGGGAACCGGCAAACATTTAAACATTTAATAACAGAAATAAAAACAGCCGGCTGCCCCTCACGGATGACCGCCGGCGAACAAAACATAAACATAAATATAAATACAAATACAAACTTAACACATGTTCGGGCCCGGTCCTCTCTCTTCGACGGTCCGGTCGCTCGTTCCTTTTATATGCTCCCAATCTCCTACGTGATTCGAGCCCGGTGTGCGCACAGCTGGCGCTTATTCACAATTACTCACCGGACTCGAACCACGGTCTCGCCCCGCCTACTCTACTACAGTGTGTATGATGGGGGAGGGAACGCAAGAGCGTCTCACCACATTGCCCTTCAGGGTTGTTTCTCCAGTATCGCCTCGGCCAAGGCCAATCCTGGTTCAGGGGGGTGAAAAGATAAGATTGCCGTTGTTTCGTCTTGAGGCGAGTAAACCGCATTCCAATTCCACGGCTACTCTCTTTGTCCATTTTGGTCTCTAGCATCATCAATTTTCCTTTCCATAGCCGTGTGCTGTTTCAAGATATAATCCATATTGCGATTAATAGTCTCAGTCTCAGTGCTGACCGCTCTTCCCACGGCCTCCGTCAAAACGGGAAGCCTTGTGAGGCTTTGGACAGCTGTTCCCGTTTTAAGAATTTTTCGATAACCCAGGGCAAAGCATAATCCAATCAGCATAATACCTGTTATCATGGTTCCGAAAAGGTAGATATCTTCAATGTCCTCCACGGAAAGAGCCGCCAGACACACGATCCGCCGTCCCGTCCATCGTGTAGCTAGCTGCGAACGTTCCGTCAGGGCATTCAGGTTCACCCGACCCTTTGTTTCTCGTCAAGAAAATGGTGTCAATTGCGCTAAGGGACCAGTTGATCAGATCCATAATTTCCAAGTTTCGAGAGCATTGCAGAGAGAGTCTCTCAATAGATGAGACGAGACAAGACAGGAGACAAAGCAGGGAAGATATGGGCAAGGACGGGGAGTGAGAAAATGCGACCGCCTCCGAGGAGAGCCAAAAGAGAAAAGATTGTTTGACTGTCTTTGAATTTTTGTCACCATTTTCCTTAGTCTAAAAACTTCTTGTTCGTCAAATCGACCCTCGCCCATTGAAACCTTTATGCTTTCCACAAATCGCTTGAGATCTGGAAAGTTTTTACTAATTTTCACACCTCTTACATTTTTTGTCACTTTTAGGAAATTCTGGATATCATCTGCCCCATAGTTGCCACATGTGCCACTTGTTTGAGAACAAATTGAAACACCAGAGTCAGAGTAGTTACTCTCATTACCATCTTCAAACACCATATTGCTTTCCTCTTGTTCTTTTTCCACTTTTTTGCTTGTGTTAAAACAATACTCTTACTGTCCTTTTTCCTCCTTAAAGGTGCTTTGAACACAATCTGATCCATATCCATTAAGGAATATTCAATATTGCTCATACTTTCAACCACTGACTCCACATCAGAACACTGACTCATACTAGCCTGTCTATCAATTGGTTCCTCACTTTCATCACCACCAACTTTATCCACATTTTCAATGACAATTTCATTGATCTCACTTTGTACATTGTCGATTTTTGTCAAATTTAAATCGTTTGACTTTATCTTTACATTTGCAGTTGGTGTTCCCTGATCACATGTGCTAGGGGTTGGGTCATTATTTGTTACATTCACAACACCAACAAGTTCTCCATTTTCAGTTTCTACTGCAGTTTCATTTTCCTTTCTTTTTTCTCTACTGTTACTAATCTTGTGCTCAGGACACTTGCTAATCAAATGTCCAGATTTCCCGCACCCAAAACATTTCACAATATCCGTGGTAACAAACACGGTGTAGTCAAAACTATCTACTCTGAGTTTCATATTTAGATCTAGCTCAGTTCTATTGCTGTCCAAAATTATAAAAGTAGATCGCCCGAAGGAAACCACATGTTTAATCAGGTCCGATTTACTTCCTATTTTAAATGTTCTTTACTGGAGTGATCACTTTACCAAAATATGATAATTATTTTATCACCATCTCGTCTTTGATAAAAGGAGGGATGTTTGAAATTATTACTTTTTTTACGGGGGAGGAGAGAGGATATACCGGAGTAAACAAACCTCGGAACACTATGCCTCTCTCCACTACCTCGTTAGCTTTCTCCACGCTGTTCAAAAAAAGAACAATGGCATTTTTCATTTTGGATGCTGCTAACACACAATCATGTCCTATCACTTCCCCTACTGCCAAAGTGCATTCTTTAACACTCCCCGCGCCCATCACTTTTACTCCGTGACGTCGTGAATTAAATCCGCTTGCAGATTGTGCCGCCATTACTCCCAGCAACCTGCTGGTTCTGGCGGCCAACTCAGCGAAACTAAACAATTATATTAACGAGATCAAATAGCAAGAAAGGAAAGAAAAGAAAAAAAAATTGTCCCCCCACACAAAACATTTCATGCTACCAGTGCTCGCGTAAATAACATAGGCTTTTCTTTCATGCAAGACTCGGAAAGAAATATCCAACTCAGGTTCATTAAGGAACATAACCTATCGCCTGAAAGACATAAGGGCAGCGTTTTTACATCTCGATGGAATTGTCTTAATCCCACTGGCCAATTTACCGTAACGTGTTAGCGCTTTCTCAATTTCATCACTCCGAATAACCAGAGGCACATTCGATTACTCTACTCGTCGGAGTAGCCAGCGGTGAAATGATAAAAAAATCTGCAATTACCACAATTCCGTCGCTTATCAACCTATTAACTATGTCTTTCTTTTCGACAAAAAACACTATTCATCCTGGACGCCGAAATGATGTTTTCATATCCAACTTTTTAACCAATTGCTAGCAACACATCCTGAACAGTGACGCTCTGCACCGGTACTCACCTGATACCATGGCCGAGCGACACAGGTGACACTATCCCTGCAGGGATAGACGCCATTCTGATGTCGCCTCAAAAGTTTGAAACTCACACGAAACAAACCAAATATTATTTGAAAAAGAAACAATAGAGAGAGGGAGAGAGATAAATAATAAGCAATCTGTAGTCTTATAAAACAAAAACTCTATTCAAATTCTTGGTTTAATCATTGCCAAAGAAAACATTACAACATTATGATCACCCTTCTGATCTAATTTGTCTTTTCTACTCATATATGTATAGCCATTTTCGCTTTCCTTAAAATAAAATTAAGCAATTGAGATTTAAACTGATGACTTCTTGTATATCTAAAACCAAAAATAAAAAACTTGTTCAGTTAATTTCTCATCAAAACAAATAAAAACATTTTTAAAACATCAAAAAAAGGCTGAAGTCTTGAACACTGCATAAAAGCATGAAAAAGTGTTTTTGTTTGGAGACAAAACGGACATTGTTGCAGCAATAATGCCATGTATAATTCTCCACTGCAAATCCCCACATCTTTTTGTTAATGGTGGCTTATAGCGTGCCCTCCACTCTGGTTTTACATTCTCTTGAATCTCAAAAAAAAGAGCTCCAAGGTGTATCAATTCTTCCATGCAAACCATTTTTGTTAAATGCTTTTACACAAGCTGTATATAGATCTTTCCCTTTAACATCAAAAAAATTCATATTAGACACATGATCAGTTTCCAAAAATAACCCAGAAAAACCTACATTTGGAGATAAGAACAAAATTGGAATCTGATCCCTATCATCAGGCATAAGTTTTTCAGAAAAACTAGACTGGAACTTTTGTAACAGTTCGTATTGATTTTAAGCCCAAGGAAACCGACACATTTTCCACATCTTTAAAACCTGGGCCAGTTAAATTTATTAAACACTGTGTGGTACCCAGTGTAATTTGTCCCAAAAAAGTCCAACAACACTGATTGAATTTTTCCAAGTAAATGGAATGATGGATCATCACAAGCCCCACGGTGCCACAAAGAGGAAGCCACTAAATTATTAATAATTAAAGTAAGCCCTCTCTATGATGAAGATGGTGCATGCCATTTCCATTTTTCTAGTCGACTCTTTATCTTTTCAATGGTACCTTATACATTTTTCTTAACAAATGTGTCATTTCCTAAATATACTCCCAAATATTGTAAGCCTTCTTTTGTCCAAGATAACCCATCAGGAAGAGTTATAACTTTTTTTTCCATTCACCTAACATAACTGCTTCAGTATTGTTCCAATTGATTCTGCCTGAAGAACATCGTTCTGCTGATTTACTATTAAAATAATATCATCAGCATAAGCAGACAAGCAGAGAGAAGTAGTACACTTTTGTAATGACACCCCTTCCAGAACTCTCCTCATTTGATCACTGTCAGGTATATCATCATCAATTATACTCTCTGCAATAGTTCGAGCTTCCTCTGGGTTCCTGTCGGAACCCAGGGCACTTTTCTCATGTGCGCTTGACAAACTGTTCTGCTCTTGTAGGCAGAGACTCGACTGCACGACCTATTTGATCTTTATCCTGCATCACATTCTTATCTACTGCAACCTGTTTCGTGCTTGTGTTCTCAGGGCACGCACGAACCAAATGCTCGATTCTACCACAGCCGAAACATTTAACTATATCAGTAGATGCATAGACAGTATAATCAAAATCTTGAATACTGAGTTTCAAATTTAAATTAAGCTCTGTTTTGTTGTCATTCAGAATCATGTAGGTGAACCTCCTAAAAGACACCACATACTTTCTTAGATCTGATTTACTTCCAATCGCGATCTTCCGAAATGTGAGAGTTCTTTAACCAAAGCATCGTCTTCATCAAAAGGTGGAACGTTTGATAAAATATCTTTCTTTGTTGGTGTGGACACAGGAAGCACTGGTGTAAATACACCGCAAATCACTATTACCCTTTCAACTACCTTGTCTGCATTATTGATAGTGTTTAAAAAACCAACAACTGCATTATTCATTCCTGACACTGCCAAAACACTCGTGTCCAGCAACTTCTCCAATGGCCAAAACACAATCTTCTACCCTCGCCACGGATTCCACCTTAACTCTGTGCCGTCACGTTAAATCACTCAGAGTGTCAGTGCCCTGGGCAGCCATGCCCCAAGCAAAGCAACGACGCCCATGAAGAAGAGAAAAAAAAAACACTACACTGACACCCAATAATGAAAAATAAACATAAATAAAAACAAACGTTAGAAAAAAAACTGCTACAACGAGCACAAGCGCTCAAAACTCACCACAAGCTCTCTACCCTCGCTCAACAGATGCCAACGCATGTGCAGAGAGAGAAGGAGAGAGAGGGAGAGAACCTGAGACAGAGAGAGTGTGAGTGTATGAGAGAGATAGAGAGCCAGAGTGTGAAAGAGAGAGTGTTAGGGAGAGAGAGTGTGTGAGAGAGAGAGAGAGAATGTGTATAGATAATAGTCACAGCACTGCTCCTGTCGCAGTTTCTACAATGCAAGCACACACTTCTGAACTATATAGAACATTACTGTCATGGTTGTCCATGAAACAGAACCCAAGTGCAAACATCTCTTTCCAAAACTACTCTTTATTTACAAGGGACAAAACACAACTTAAAATCCCTCGAGGGGAAAACAGGAGCAATATACATGAAAAAATAAAACAGGACTTAAGCTTAACTTAGGAGAGAGATGAAGGGTAACAAGACAAGATGAGGATGATGATGAAGATAAACGATCCAGCACAAGACAGTAAACACAAGGGGATTAAATAGCAGCGGAACAAAAGAGGCATTGGTGGGGGTTGAGGAGATTCCCCCTTCCATGTAAACACTCTCAGTCCCCAGAAAAGGGCTATCTTAATGTAACAAATAATTAATAACGAGGGCAACAGGTGAAGGGCATGAACTGATAATGGTATAATGAATAAGGATACAAGGGGGCGGGGCTAAGACGGAGGACAGGAGCGCACATGGCTACCAAAATCAAAACACAAGAAATGGGACTGTCATGATACCATTGGTCAGAACAAGAGAAATAACTGCAAGGAAGGCAGGATCATGACAATTACTAAATGCTGAAAGGTCCTTTGTGAACTGTAAACTGTGCACCATCAGATGTGGTCAGGCAAAATCTTTGAATATGTGTGAGGGAAAATAAGTAAAATGTTGTAGAATATTGAAGTTAAGAGGTTTTTTTGAGTGAGAGAGAGAGAGAGAGAGAGAGAGAGAGAGAGAGAGATTCAACTGAAATGGATGCAGTGCTGATTGAACTGGATCACACAGCAATGTTGCTTCACACAAGAGTAAGACATAGGCACGTGTTAGTTATTGTAGTATGTTTTCTCACCCTGAACTCCATGACATCTATGAAAGACTCATAGTAACTCTGAAGGCCCTCCAATATGGCAGACTTCTGTTTCTGAATGCTGCTTATATGTTGCTAAAGAAACATTTGGCAAAGGAATGAGACATTTGATTCAGCATTTAAACATCAAAGCTTCATTTTTTGATAGCTACTGGAAGTCTGCAATGAACAATTAATACTTTTTGTCTATGAATACTCACATTGGCTCCTCTGATGTCTATATTGGGAAACTTTCTGTTGATGTATTTGACTGCTGAATCCATGGTCTTGTCAGTAAGGTGGTAGGGCCTTCGCTTTGGTTCCGTACAAATCTGTAACAAATTAAGAGATATTGACTTAACAATCTTACACACTGTCAAGCAAACATCAGATGTCTGCCAGATGAGGTCCAGATTGTGAGTAAATAATAATTCAATTGAAATGTTGTCAATGTAAGTGAGTGTGCGCAGTAGCATCATTCATGATTTATAGCCTCATCATTGCTTGCAATACATGTGCAATACAAAAACTTCTGTAATATCCGGCCATACCGAGAAATCGTCGGAGATCTCTTTTTGTCTTGGGCACCTGAAAATCAATAATGGCATTTACTTTGGCTTTTAAATGACGAACTGTACCCTTACCAAATTATTTTCCCAAATATTTAATATTTGCATGAGAAAACTTACACTTGGCTTGGTTGAGAGTTAAATTAGCATTTCAAAATCTAGAAAACACGTCATCTCAAGTTTTTATTTGTTCTTCCCAATTCTCAGAATAACACACAAAATCACCAAGGTATGCATCACAGTTGGCTACATTAGCTAGTACTTTGTTCATTAAACGTTGCAACCTTGCTGGTGCATTCTTAAGACCAAAGAGTAAGACTTTATACTGTAAGAAAGTATCTGGCGTAGCAAACGCTGAAATTTCTGAAGCACGGGTAGTAAGAGGTACCTGCCAATATCCTTTAAGTAGATCTAGCTTAGTAACAAACTTAGATTTTCCAATTCGGTCAATGCAATCTTCCATGAGGGGTAGTGGGTCTGAATGAATCTGATTTGCTGATCTGGTTATCCTTTCGATAATCTGAGGAAAAACGTGAGGAACCATCGGGTTTAGCGACCAACAGACATGGTGAACACCAGGGAAACTAGATGTTGACACGGAATGACTGCATTCTAGCACACAACTCAAAGTATAATCCAAAAATAGGGATTTAATGACAAACAGGGAACCACACAGGAGATGACACATGGTGACATTAACATTAATAATAATAGACAAAGAACTAAGGAACACACAGGGTTTAAATACAAAAGGAAGACACTCAGGGAAAACAGGATCAGGTGCGGGACTAATTAACAAAGATGAGGGACAGGTGAAAACAATGAACTAATAATGAGACAATTCAGGGGAGGAAAAAACCAAACATAACATACATCAACTGTGACATTACCCCCCCCCTCCACAAGGCGCGTCCTCGCGCCAAAACAGTACCAAAGGGGGAAGGGGGGGTGGGCGTCCTGGAGGCCGGTGCTGGGAAGACAAGACAAGGTGAGACGATACGTCCAGCTCAGAGGTTCTGGAGGGCGCATGCCCGTTCGGGAGGCCTGGAGGGCGCCGGCCCTTCGGGAGGCCTGGAGGGCGCCGGATGGGACCGGCTAGAGAGGCTCGGGAAGACCGGACGGGACTGGCTCTGAGAGCAGGTCTCTGGAGTGCCGGAGGAGGCCGGCTGGAGAGGCCCGGGAGTGCCGTACGGGACCGGCTGGAAAGGCTCGGGAGTGCCGGACCGGACCCGCTGGAGAGGCTCGGGAGTGCCGGACGGGACCCGCTGGAGAGGCTCGGGAGTGCCGTACGGGACCGGCTGGAGAGGCTCGGGAGTGCCGGACAGGACCGGCTGGAGAGGCTCGGGAGTGCCGGACGGGATCGGCTGGAGAGGCTCGGGAGTGCCGGACGGGATCGGCTGGAGAGGCTCGGGAGTGCCGGACGGGACCCGCTGGAGAGGCTCGGGAGTGCCGTACGGGACCGGCTGGACTGGCTCGGGAGTGCCGGACAGGACCGGCTGGAGAGGCTCGGGAGTGCCGGACGGGACCGGCTGGAGTGGCTCGGGAGTGCCGGACGGGACCGGCTGGAGAGGCCCGGGAGTGCCGGACGGGAATGGTTCTGAGAGCAGGTCCACTTCCAACCACTCAGGTTGCTGGGTGGTGGAGGAGTGAGGTGTGGATCCGGGATGAGCCAGAACGAACCCACAGTCAACGACTGGAGCTGGATGACCATCGCCCATGTCCCCATCAGCCAACCCGACGCAGAGTTCAGAGCCATCCGCTTGAAGGACTTGATTTATTAAGTCCTCCAGCGGATACTCTTCTGCGCCGGGGAGCATGATAAGGACGAATAGATCGTCATCCAGACCAGTCAAAAATACACGGTTAAGTATGGGGTCGCTCCAACTCACTCAACTCAGGTGCGGGACTAATTATCAAAGATGACGGACAGGTAAAACAATGAACTAATAATGAAACAAGTGAAAACAGGCAAGGAAACAATTAACTAATAATGAGACAATTCAGGGGAGGAAAAAAACAAACATAACATACACCAACTGTGACTGGTGTCACTCAACCATGTTCAACAAGATATTGGGTTTCTTGTCTCATAACATCACGTTTAACGGTGTTTACACGATAATCATTTTGCTTAGCTTTTTGCATTTTGATCAGCAACATCAATAGCATGTTCAATTACATTAGTTACAGTTGGGACGTCTGAAAAGAGCGATGGAAATTTTCTTAATCGAATGTAAAAAACTCATTCTGATATACTGTAGGTTATTGAAAAAATTTGGACCGTAGCGTAACAAGGTGTCACAGGTCGGGATGGGTCAAGCCGGACTACGCCCACCCCTGAACCAGGACCACCTCGAGGAGCGTATCAGAGGGAGAAATCGGAGACAGAATAAAATTTCAACAAGTTTTATTTAGAAGTAAAAGCAATTTGAAAATCCTAGTCTAAAATCTTCTTCCTTCTTGCCCTCAGGAATCGAAGGTGAACAGTACAACAACCAGGGTCTCTCCCGCTCTCTTCCTCAGTGCGGGCCCTGTAGTGAATGGGGCGGTGGACAGGTAAATTGTCAGGTAGGTCTTTCCCAGGTGGAGATGCAGTAAACAGGCGAACGGCCCGGTAAGTCTCTCTGGTAAGTAAATATTTCCAACCTCCCTTCCTTCACAGGTACGAGATCCGGAGCAGATGGCCGTCAGTCAGGTACGTATACAGCAGATTCACACTCTGATGATGGGGTGGCGAGGGAATCTTTACAGGGTAAGCGAATAATTTCAACCTCCCTCTCTCCACAGGCACAGAAACTGGAACAGAGGAATACTCCAGACAAAGTGTACCAACCCCGTTCGTAACAGAAGGACAGCCACTTCTCTCAGCACAGGTGACTATAAGGATACAGTAGACTCGAAGTCAACCGGTTGCACAGGGCTCCTACTGAAACAGACAGAAGGGATACTTCAAGTAAGCATACGGTTCACATGAGTTGGAAGGGGACGAACACTTCTCACGATACAGATGAATTGCGGGAATTCCCTAGACTCAAGTCGACAGGCTGAGCAAGACCTCTTCTGGCCTAGATGAAGTGGATATTCCAGACAGAACGGACCGGCTTTACGTTCACAGCAGAGGGACAGTCACTTCTCCCCACACAGGTGGGCTCCCAGGTTGCAGCAGGCTCAAAGTCGATGGGCTGAACGGGACCTCTACTGGAGCAGACAGAAAGGGTGCTTCACACAAGGTATACAGTTCATGTGCATAGAAGGGAGTGAGCACTTCTCACAATACGGCTGCGTTGCAGGAATACAGCAGACTCAACGTCAGCGGGATGAATGGGACTTCTACGGAGACAGACCACGAACAATTCAACAAGGCATCTCGTCTCTTATTCACTCAAACAGAGGGGTTAATTCAGAGTCCAGATGATAATTCCTCAACATCCACTCAGTTAGAACAGAGCAATGACACAGAACTCTCACTATTGACAGTAGACCAGCGTAGCACAGGGAGAGTGCACAGCAAAGGGAATGTATTTTCCACACACACAGCAATTCCACTTCTAGCATATAAGGTGGGGGAAACGTCAATCTTAGGCACTGAAATCTCACTTCACGACGTGCAATTTAAAGCCCGCACTCATCCTTGGGTCTCTGTCCGAGGGGGCCGCGTTCATCAATGCTGCAAAGGGTATTTCGGGATGTTTTTCTTCACAAACACAGGCAGAGTTCACATCACCATTTATGATGGAGAAAGAGACAGGAGGTCGGCAATGAATCAGTACAATCCACTTGGTGACATTTATGATCGTGATCCACACACTCCAAACCACATCCAATTCAGTGTCGAATACATGCAATTACGAGACTCAGTTCTCGACTACCTAGCTCCTCTCCAATGCAAACAGGATATTTCACTTTCCCTCTGTTGCCCTCGAGTCCCTCATCAAGTCCACACTCTCCTCTTCATTCACCCGCACTCCAATAACTGCAACCACTCGATAAAACGACTTCGCACGGGAGAGAACCACCCCGACAGTCTCTTTCTCTTGCTTTTTATACTCTCTCAAGTGCTGACAGGACCTCACTCAAACCCCCAAGGTAAATTCCCCACACCTGTTTCCAATCGGTCATTTGGGGTTGTCATGGCAACAGACGCACACACAGGCCTGGGACCGGTGTTACACTCAAAGTGTCCCAGCGGAAACACGGCTTCAACGGGAATAAGTTCCATATACCATTTGTCACACCGTGACAAAGGTTTTCTCAATTTTACAACCGGGCATGGGAAACATTAACACTTCCCAAACTAAGACCATCCAGACCAAAATCTTCCGATGCAACTACTACCACAGGAGCTACAACAGTGGGCATAGACATAGAACCACTTGAGTCTTCAGAGTTCGAACGGGAGACGTACATTTTTTTTAATGTACATTTTTTAAATATTAATGTGACAAACACGATTCTTTTGGCGTCTCTTAGGCGTTCGTACAACATAATCGGTATCACTTAGATTCTCCTCGATTTTATAGGGATCTTCAAACCTTGCCTGCAAAGAAGAACCAACTCAACTTTATTTATATAGCGCTTTTTACAATTTTAATTGTTACAAAGCAGCTGTACATGAGACACATTGAATACAAGTATGAATTCTAAATTCTAAAGCAGCCCCCCCGGCCAGGCAGATAGTGCAAAACAATATGCAAACGGTGGTGAAGAACCCAAAACTCCCATTGAGAAAAAAAACCTCAGGGGAACCCAGGCCCAACCAGGGGATTCCAGTTCCCCTCTGGCAAAAGCTGCTGCCTCTGCACAGGCTCAACAGTGCTTGCACAACAAGGCTTAGTAAAAATATAAAAATTAAGGATTTAAGATTATCATTAACAATCTAATAGCATTTTAAATGTTGTAGGAAAAACAAAGTTGTCGCGTCCTTTATCCTTTTTTATAAGTGTAAGAACTCGAGCTGCCGCGTTTTGAACCAGTTGCAGTTTTTGTAATAGGCCCGCAGGGCAACCACCTAGAAGTGCATTACAGTAATCTAGTCTTGATGTCATGGATGCATGAATTAATTTCTCTGCATCGGACAGTGACAGCATATAATGTAATTTGGATATATTCTTAAAATGGAAAAATGCAATTTTACAGGTGTTGGCGACATGGCTTTCAAATGACAGAGTACTGTCGAATACAGCGCCAAGATTCTTAGCTGATGACGAGGATTTTATGGAGCATCCGTCAATCGTTAAGCAGTATTCTTGGTTGTTACGCATAGCAGTTTTCGGTCCAGTAAGTAACACTTCTGTTTTGTCCGAGTTTAGTAGTATAAAAAAAAAAAAAACAGGCAGAGGTAACAACACAGGACTTTATCACCTGTCTCAAATGAACGTTTAACTATTTTTCAGTCATATCGATTTTTCATACGAGATTGGGATGCAGACAACAACTGAAATTCAAGTTTCCACACAGAGTGCAACCGTTCACGGAAGGAACTTACACGGTCTAACACAAGGTGAGGACAAGATGAGTTATCTTTAGCAAGCATATGTTCTTGTAACGACGGTAAGGGTCCACGCAAGGAATGTCCAAACACAAACTCAGCTGTGGTGAATCAAAGCGATTCCTGCTTAGTGTTGCGAACTGCAAACAACAAGAAGTAACTGTTCATGCCAATCTTTCTGGTGCCGTAAACAGTAAGTATGGATCATAGACTTTAATGCCTGGTGAAACCTTGCAAGAACACCCTGAGATGATAAGTAGTGAACACAGTATGAGAAATGTTCAATTCTTTCATTACCTTTTGGAAGACTCGAAACATAAAGTTCGTTCCTCGGTTTGACTGGAGGACCTTGGGCAAACCAAAAGTAGTGCAAAATTTAACAAGAACTTTTACAACGTTTGGAGTCTTCAATGACCTTCACGGAATTTCCTCAGGAAACCTAGTATAGCGGAACACATCATAGTTAACACATACATATGACCAGATTTCGTTTTGGGCAAAGGACCTACACTAGAGACCTACACCTACACATCTATTACAAGTTTTTCGAAAGGTTCACTCATCACAGGAATCGGTTTCAAAGGTGCTGGACAAACAACTTGGTTGGTTTTTCCTGCTACTAGACAAAGATGAAACGATCTGCAATACTGTGAAACAGCAGTTTTCATTCTTGGCCAAAAGAAATGTTGCAGAAGATTATGGTACGTCTTCCTAATACCTAAATGACCAGAGAGTTCATGATCAGCGGCAAATTTAAACACACTCTCACGATTAATTTGGGGCACACCCACTTGATAATCTGAACTCCATTTTGCACGTTTTCAGGACTCCACATTTGCATAAGGACACCATCACCTACAAAGTAAGCAACTAAATGACTGGGTATGTCAGACTTATTCACCACAGAGGAAATACATGACTTTAAAGTTTCATCCCCATTTTGGGCATCAATCAAATGCTTCCTATCAAAGGAATAATCAAAACAAGACCCAATGACTACATTCTAGGAACATTCTTTCTCAACATCAGGTTTCACATAAATAAGTCGGCAAGATCAACTTCATTTTCAAATTTACGAGCTTGGGCACGAGTGCCGACACACGACAGAAATACACTAGGTAATTCATGGAACAGTACATCATCTTTCTCTGACTCATCAGTTATATCCATAACTTCGGGTAGGCATTTAACTCTACTCCCAGCTAAATCATTGCCAAAAATAAGTGAAATCCCATCCAATGGCAACTGAGGTTGCACAGCCACTTTAACCATACCAGTCACAATATCCGATCGTAAATAAATGTTGTGTAAAGGAACTCTCAGTACACCCAATTCAATACCCTGTACCAATACATCTGTACCACAACTAGATTGTGAGGAAAATGTAAGTACATTTGCCAAAATAAAAGATCGCGCAGCACCTGTCTCTCAAGATACGCACAGGTTTAAACTCCATGACCAATTCTGAAAATGCAACTGCACCATCACACACAAATGGTTGAATCGTCGGATCAACAGAAGCTAATGTCTTAGGGGAATGGGTACGAACAAAAGCTAAACTTTTAGAAGTGTTCTGAGCTTACCGCTGATTCTTACGACACAGTGCTGGACAAGTAGGAATTAAATAACCCCTCTCATGACAGTAGAAACATTCTCATGATGTCAAAGAGATATCTTTTCCTGAGCCATTTTTGTGGGCAAGTACTGCATGTTTAGAATTATCATTAGGTCCTGCTGAAGTGTACCTTGGAGAACGGAATGAGAAAATTTTGTAAGCACATATTTATCTGCAAAAACAGCAGCATCGGGGAGAGATATAACTTTCTGTTCATTCAGATAAACTACCACCTTATCAGGTAGACAGTCTTAAACTCTTCTAGCAAAATGAACCCTTTTAACTCCTTAAACGTGGTGATTTTACTTGAGGTTCACCACTTATTAAAACAACACAGTCTTTTCGCGAGGTGATGGACATTCACAAAATGTTTGACTGTTCCATCTAGATCGATTGGGATTTCAGGTCAACCGAGAAAAGAGCAAACTCTCCCCAGGGCAGAGCATCCTCTTTCTCGGTATGGAACTAAACTCTGTCACCATGACGGTGCAGTACGCGCCCAGTCAGTGTTGAACTGCCTGGAACACTTCAGGCAGTCGGCGGTCCCCCTAAAACAATTTCAGAGACTCCTGGGACACATGCCGTTCTCCGCGGGGGTAATACCCCTCTGAATTGATGCACATTAGACCGCTTCCATACCCTGGCTACAGAGTCGAGTTCCTATGACAGCGTGGCACACCGGCAGCAGGCGCATGGTGATGGCTCCCTGCTGCCGACACACCCTAACCCCTTGGTCTTCCATGACCTTACTCCGGGAGGGGATTCCCCTCGGGCAAGTTACCAGGCACGTCGTGGTGACGACGGATGCCTCACTGCACGGGTGGGGCGCAGTGTGCAACGGGCACGCAGTAGCGGGGAGCTGGACGGGCCCCCGTCTGTGCTGGCATATCAATTGTCTAGAGTTGTGGGCTGTGCAGCTTGCGCTGAGATGGCTACGGCCTCTAGTGCAGGGCCAGCACGTGCTGGTCCACCTGGACAGCATTACAGCCGTGGCGTACAACGCCAGGGTGGCTTATGCTCATGGCAGCTAACACGACTTGCCCGACCCCTCCTCCTGTGTAGTCAGCAGGTGATCTGCTCCCTGCAGGCCACACACATCCCAGGCGAACTGAACAAGACAGCCGACGCGCTCTCTCGTCAGTATACGCCTTGCGGAGAGTGGCAACTCCACCCCCGGTCCAGCTCATTTGGGTGCTGTTCGAACAGGCACAGATAGACCTCTTTGCCTCCGGCCACACCACCCATTGTCCGCTTTGGTACTTCCTGACCGAGGCCTCCCTCGGCACGGATGCCCTGGCGCACAGCTGACCGCGAGACGGGCGGAAGCACACCTTCCCCCCCGGAGCCTCCTTGCACAGACACTGTTGACACAGAGTTGATTGGTTCTCAAGGGTGAACCCCATCTGTCGTTCTCAACACAACGTCTCGTTCCCTCCATCAGGGAACTGATGTTACATACGTAACCAAGAGGTTTTTGTGCTTTTCCCATTAATTTGCACTGCAAAAGCAAAGGCCAAATATTTCTAGGCCACACTTTCTCCTACACTAAATGAAAAACCCAAGAAAATTTTGCCACTTATTTGCCCAATTTTCATTTTTTAGGACAGAAAAGAAGACCAATATCTGTTATATACCCACAATAATAAACAAAACTTCCTTTTGTTTAAACCCTCTTGCTAAACCTTAAAACCAACAGAAGAAAACAAAATTACAATATATGACCTAACTCCCTTAACAGAAACAAAGATCAAACATGTAGCAAAACAAAAGAGTGGCGTCAAACTCTCTACTGTTCCAAGTTATGTAGTATTTACAAATATATACAAGATAGAATATTTACAAGGAATAATCCCCAGATCAGAAACGAAAGGCAAGCTGAATGTTAATTTCTCTCAATATCAGAAGTCAAACAAGCCACAACAACACACACAGCTAGTGAGCCCAAATGTGTTGCCAAGAGAAGTGAATACTGGATTCTTTTAGGGCCACAGGTGTCGTCATGAACCATTCAGGGCAAAGAAATGATTAGTCGTCAGGACCAATCAGGTTTCTTCCTGCACAGAGACACAAACAAACATAGAAGGTCGTTACACGTGTTACACGTGTGCTATTCTTGAACGGAAAGTGTTAGACCGCATTAAGACTGCACTTGTCACTAGAGGTGATCTATGGAGGATCAGAAGGGTCACAGAAAAAGTTAAGCATTCCGTTGTTTAAAAAAATGTTTTTACAATCAAAATAGTCATGAATACATTTGTTTACTTATTCATTAAAAAATAAATAGACTACATTACAAAGTAATAAGGGCCTGAGCACTGAGGTGCGGAAGCCCTATTGTTTTCCTAAGGATTATTATTTATTCGTTTTTTCAAGTTTTCAGGGCAGTTTAGGGGTCTTAACATGCTTGAAAACTCTTGAAACTTGGCACAAAGGTCAGAGTTGTCTACCATTAGTACAGGGCAAGAGCTGGCACACGGGTGAGTAATTGTGAACAGATTTTTGTTATGTAGAACGTTGTTGCCATTGTAACCTGTCAAACTTTAATGCTACATTTAGATGTATTTTTGTGACGTTAAAAGCACTTATCCTTCTTAAAATGTCATGGAATTTGGCTCACACAATGCTGCTGGTGTCCTTAAGACGTGTGCAAGCGCATAGAGATGGGTGTGGCAGGGGACCCCTCTCACCCTGACCTCTGTACCGCCATCTTTGGACTTAAATGTTTTACCCACAGTTACTGAACTTGGTACATAGATTGATATTGTCACAATCACCATCCAGAGTGCCCTAATGCTCCACAGGAGGGCATTCCATCACCCGGACTGCCATATTACACTACACTTACCATAATCCATTGTTGGACTCATTATGTTGATCATGATCACATGGTCTTGTTTCACTCTGTTTTTTATACCCTGTTGTTACATTCAGTCATTGTGAAGTCTTGTATGTGTTACCTCTGCATTTCTGAGCATTTCACTGTTCGATTATTTGTGTTTTTTATTGGATTGTACCTGGTTTTGTGAACCTCTGCTGCCTGCCCTGACCATTGCCTATTTAATCGTTTATGTCTGTTTGCTGCCTGCTCTGACCCTTGCCTGTACTGTTTTGGATTATTAAAGCTGCGTGAAGATCCTCTGCCCCTCCGTGTCTCAGAGCAGTTCGTAACAGATATCACCAAACCAAACAACTTTAAAAAATACAGTCATTAGCTCTGCCCAATAGGAAGTCGACCATTTTGGATGTAAGGTGGATTTTTTTGACAATTGCATATGGTGAACTTTTAAATTCTATTTAAAATTATATTAAGGAATATATCTGTTATATATTATCCAGCCATCTACAACCTCTAGGTCATTAAGATCTTATAACCAGCTTCTCTTATCTGTCCCTCGTTCTCACTTAAAGGTGACCAAGCTTTCGCTGTTGCTGCCCCTAAACTCTGCAACCCTTACTATCACGGCCTCTCCATCGCTCCGTGTTTAAAAAGACTCATTTTCACACCCTTGCATTTGAGTGATGCTGTAAACAGTACTTTTAATCTATGTTTATTTATTGTACTTTGACTTTGTATTTTATTATATCTGTTGCTTTTTATCAAACATTTTATTGTAAAGAAGTTTGGATCCACGGTTTTTGTCATAAAGTATTGCTCTATAAATAAATTGACTTGACTTGACTTAACCAGAGAGATTTTGCACCCCATTGACTCCCATAGTAGGAAAAAATACAATGTATTTCCCCCATAACCTGTGTGATTTTGTTCATTCAAGCATGACAGAGAACTTGATAGCCCGTCACTGTATACACCAGACTGGACTGCTGTCGCGTTGTGCTTTGCCCCTTCCGACAGCTGTCCATCTACACTGAACCTGTCAAAGCAACTGTTTCAAATCAGGCTTAAGTGGTTAAAAACTCTTTACATGAATAAGAGCGTGATTATATAGTGTAACGCTAGATAAAGGTGGACAAAATAAATGGATGATGTGTTTAATATTTTTAATGCGTTAAGGTTGACAGCTCTATTTTAAATGTAACTTTTTGTGTCTTTTATAGTCTGTGACCTGTGTTTACCTTCCTCTGGCGTCTGCCAAATGCATGAATGTTTCTCTTCTATTACAGTGTGTGTTTCCTTGTTTTTATATCCCGGTACGGAACTTGACCTGAATGTACACCAACACATGGGGACTTGTGTCCCCGTGGGGACCAACATTGAGGTTTATAAATCGTACTGAACAATATATTTTTTTAAACTAAAAATGCAAAACGTTTTCAATGATCTTAAGGTTTAGGGGATTAAATACACAGTTTGTACAGTATAAAAATCATTATGCCTATGGACTGTCCCCACGGAGATAATAAACTGTGTTGTTGTGGCAAGGCAATAAATGAATGGTGAAATCTGGGAAACAGGAAGTGCCTCATATCTACTACATACAACAAGTGATTTCGATCAAACTTCAACCGTAAATTAAGTCATCATGCCTGATCACATTGATGTGGGTGTAGTGTCTCCTGGTCATAAGGCCACCAACTGGCAACATGAAATGTGTCACTCACAAAAGTAAGTTAAAAGTGAATATTTAGCCCCTCAAAATGTTGATTCTTTTCGGAGAAGGAGAAGAAACCGAGCAGAAACAATAGGGCTCTACACCTCGGTGCTTGGGCCCTAACAAGGGTTCAGTGCAGGAGAGATTTGCAGCGTGATGCAATCATTTCTCACACACAGGAGCTGACTGGCCATCTGGAGCAGCGGAAGTTACTAACACCTTATGAAAACCTGTGTTTGTAGTTACATTTTTAAATGAACTGTTTATTCCTTTTTTATATTGCATTTTCAAATACATTTTGAAAGTCCAACATTTATTTAGAAAATGTTGTACTTATGTTTTTTGCTGTCTTCTAAATTTGAACTATTTATTCAATTCAAGTTTATTTATATAGCGCTTTTCACAATGTGTATTGTTTCAAAGCAGCTTTACAGGGGCAAACAGGAAAAACAGAAAAGTTAAAACACAGCACAGTGCATGGTGTTTATACAACATCATTCTATTAAATAATATCTAATTTCTAAATAATTAAATAAATAAATGAATGAATGCAGTCTCCCGGTGAGCAGGCCAACACTGCCCTGCTGTGTTTTAATGACTATTTGATTGTGCAGTTGGTTATTAAACAATGAAATGCTTTATCACTTTTCAATTGATTCTTCTGGTCCTCCATACTGATCGTTCAAATAATGGAGAATGTATTTTTATTAAATAAAACACAGCTATCTTTGTCAGATGACTGGACTGTTAAGTGTATTAACACTTAAATATTAACAACAAAGTAGGATATAACAATAAACACAACAATAAACACAACAATAAACACAATTAAAACGGACCAAACCTAACCATTTTTTTCACATGAACCCCAAAATCAAGATAAACAAAGTGAACAGGCAAATTTCGTGAATTCAATCACGATTTCATTTCTGAAATGCTCCTGTTGTGAGTTGGAACCATGTAGAGGACAGAACAAAACTTGTAGGAGCTGTAATGTGCCGCAGACATTTGCAGTGTAAACAAATGGTTACATCGAGTTTAAAGGAGTAGTTCACCTTCAAAATGAAAATTCTGTCATCATTAAACTGCCCTCTTGTCATTTCAAATCTGTATGACTTTCTTTCTTCTGCAGAACACAAAAGAAGATATTTTGAAAAGTGCTGGTAACAGAACAGCACGGGCACCCTTGAATTCTATTGTAACCAATTGTAGCCAGGCTGTTGGCGACATTCATCAAAATATCTTCTTTTTGTTCTGCAGAGGAAAGAAAGGCATAAAGGATTGAAATGACAAGAGGGTGTGTTAATGATGACAGATTTTTCATTTTGAAGGCCAATTGCTCTTTTAATGAACACACCCACGAATGAACACAATGGACTTTTGTGTATGACTACATGGTACTTTTTTTATATTTTTCATTCCTTTCTTTACCCAGCTGCCAAAATAAAATTGGCCAAAGATTCAACCGAGGAGATGATCAAACTTTGGAGCCTATTAAGCTTGCATCAGCGGAAAAGGGACAAAATGAATAATGACATGCTGGTGGATTGTTGTGTGATATTTGTTCATTGTTATCTACAGTAGCCTAGTTTTAGCTTTTGTTGTCATCATTTTGAAACCAATGCACTGTGTATGTAAGTATGTGTCTGTAGTTTTCTTTTGCATCCACACCAGGCCCTTATATAGAAAACCTAGTACAGTATGTAATACTTTATGCGTTCATGTGACATGCTTGTAAGAGTTGCTGGTTAAGCCCACCCATGTGTCTATGAATGACCATTCTGAAATGTAGCTAGTGTAAATTTGAGATATAAAGTTCAGCAACACGCAGTACTTATTCCACTCAAATGGCAAAACTGCTTTACCGTCGTGTCAATATTTTTGTGTGTATGTCTGATCCTGCAACATAATGTTGTGAAACATATCTATTAAATAAAAGAGGAAAAAACGAGTTGTGGTTGGCTGTTTCGGTTCATTTCCTGTTTGCACTTCCTCCTTCTCTTCACAGTTGAGACGAAAACTACTTTGAACAATCTAAGCAATTATACTTTATACTTTTAAAACAGACACAGCATACTACAATTTTCTATGGTGTAAAACACATACACATTTCGGTCTTGTCTACAGTGTTTTCATCTGTTTCATGACCTTATGAATGCTGCAACAAAATATGTTTTCCTCTCACCTTCTTGATTTGGTTCATCCTGACTAGAACTCCTTGACCCCTGTCATTAAGAATAACAAGTTTCTCAGCCAGTTTCAACTGGTAGGCCATGATTCTTGTTGAAGTGTTCTCAGCCCCAGTGAAAGGTTTTATTCCTCTGGTCTTCAGAGATCAAGAAGTGAAATGAACATTGACACACATTCTGTAGAGAGGGTGGAGTCTGTCAGCAGAAGAGTTTCCGCTCTTCACACTTAAACATCACGTAGTGTAAAATAGTCTACTTCTGCAAACTTCATTGTTGGGTACTTCACAAGAACTGAATATTTGAGACGACTAATTTTGCTCTATATGCACTTTAGTTGTCCAAACTTAAACAAGTAAATTAAATACATCTTTAGTTGCTCCTAAAGTAGAACTATTCCTAGTATACTTTAGTACAGTTTAAAGATACCCCTTTTTAAATATCTAATTACATTTTATAATACAGAACTGACTCCATGTAAACTTCAAATGGGTTTTGGTGACATTAAAACTACAGCAGGTGTAGACTGATTTCATATAGCCACCATGTTCAGATCAAATGTGAGAGTCTGGATGGGAAAACAGAGAGTTAGGATAAACTACAACGCTTTGGATCACCAACCTGATGCTTCTTATGTGATTTATGATCTAAGACGCCAAACGTTGACATCCCAAATTGTCACACTTTTTGTGGTAATGATAAGGATATGTTAAGACATTTCTTTTTACTTGTTAACTGGTTCAGAAGTTTTGTCTTGATCTGTATTCCTACTTAAACAATGCCCCCCACATTTTTGCACAATCTGTTAAGTAAAAAGATATGTTAAAGCAAAAAACCCCAAGAAGCAGTGAGTTACATTGCCCAGCTAGGGGGTGTTTGTGAGGCACGACGCGAAGCAGAGTAAACCGCCTAAACCCCCTGAGCTGTGCCAAAATGCACTGTAATTCAATGCTTCTTAGAGCTTATTGCTTGTATAAACTCAACCTCGATTCAACCAATCAGAATTATGGACCAGAATAATTGTATAATAATATGTAATAATTGTATAATATGTATAATTGTATAATATGAACAAATCTAAAGATTTTATATATATACAGTTGACCAATTTATGAAGAAATCCAAGTAAGCCCAAAGGGTTCACATACTTTTTCTTTCAACTGTATATATTTTTTTTCTTTATTCATAAACAAAAATATTTGAACTCAAGGTCTTTTTGACTGAGGTAGACTCGCTGCTCAATTCTTTTTATTTATCTAGCAATAAAAACGTTTTTGTACATTAATAAAAAAAAACATGCAGCATCCACATATCACTTTTATTATACCCTAAGAAGCCTGTACTATTTTTCTTACGGAAAATGATAGACTTTTAAGTATCAAAGCTTTAAACTTTAACATCCTTGACACTCACACACAGCTCAACTTTACATTTACGCATTTTTTTTACTTGTGTAATGTTTACTGTAATTTTCCATTGACTGATTAAGTGAAAGCATCACTTATTTAATTTTGATCAATACACTGAAGGGTCACTAAACTATAATATCTGTTGAGATGATCGTGGACTTTAGGAGAACCTCCCTGTTCTCCCCCAATTTACCATCATGAACAGCATTATGACCGCAGTGGAGTCATTCAGATTCCTGGGCATCACAATTTCTCAGGACCTGAAGTGGGACACTCACATTGACTCTATTGTCAAAAAGGTACTTCCTTTGCCAGCTGAGGATGTTCAACCTGCCACAGGAGTTGCTGAAACAGTTCTACTCTGGCATCATCGAATCCATCCTCTGCAGTTCTATAACTCTCTGGTTCAGCTCAGCTACCAAATCTGATCTCAGAAGACTAAAAAGGGTAGTCCGGACTCCTGACCGTATCATTGGTACAACCATCTCCACTCTCTAAGAACTGTACTCATGCAGAATGATCAAAAGGGCTGGTAAAATCACTCTGGAATCCTAACACCCAGCACTCTCCCATTTTGAACTGTTACCGTCTGGTTAAATTCACAGAGCTCTGATCACAAGAATGAACAGACACAGGAACAGTCTCTTACCTCGGGCAATCCATCCCATGAACACTTGACATTACATGTGTCTATTTGACATTATTTATTCACCAAATTTGCTCATATCAGACCTGTACATACATTATGGTCTATATTGTATATTGTGCTGTTTTTTGTACATTACCTATTTGTTTACTATTGTATATTATTATTTTATCATCCGTGTTCTGTCCTGTTGCTGTCTTTCTGTTGCACTGTGGAGCTTCTGTCACTATAACAAATTCCTTGTATGTGGAAACTTACTAAGCTCATTCTATTCTATATCAGCTGTCTGATAGCTGGAGCAGTGCGACCGTCTCTCTGAGAGCTACATTAATCCCTTGTTTACACTTTTCTTACATGAAAATCCAAGATGACGGATGCCAATTGCTTCTTTCAGTATCTTGGTTATTTTAGACAAAAATGTAATCATCCATGTCTATACAAGTCAAACTCATGGAACCTGCAAGCTTTCCAATGACTCGTCTGCAGTTTTTATGTGTGGTGTCTTAAGTAAGGAATAACAGACGATGGGCCGTTCAATTATTAGAAAGTTAATGTACAGCCTGAGGTGGTAATGCGGCCATGCACGAAGTGGAGCATAAAATTTCGAATAATTTAACGGACTGTAGTCAATTATTCCACTTATATCGCGGTTACCACACCACAGGACATCGTTCAAATGTTTCATTTCAATGTTTTTCATGTTAGCGTCCTTAAAATGCTGCTGATGGTAGGACTACTTTCTTACGCATCTCATTTCCGTTAGAGTGAACGGACACGGCAGCTTGAGCCACGTGGTGTGTAGAGAGAGAGCACACACCTGAGTGTTTGCAGTAATGTGACAGAAAAGCCAACGAAAATAAATGATTTATTCCTTGTATTGTTTCACTCTTCAGCAGTGAAAAATCATGCAACCTTTTGAAAGAGTAGGTCTATCAGAATATATTTGTTATCAGTCATAAGCAGCATGAAGAGCAGGGGCGGAGCCAGACATTGTGGAAATTGGGGGCTTCGCCAAAATCTAGGTGTTCCTGGGCATGATCCCCCAAGGAATTTTTTTTCCACGTTTATGGCAGCTATAATAAACTATATTCAAATTGGTCTCTGTATTATACTTATGAAACTGTAACAAAACAAATTTATGACATTTTTACTTATCTTAAATAAAAACAAGCAAAATATGTCTACTTTAAGCCTGATACTATGAATTTACAGAAGAAAGGCAGTTTATGAATTTGGAATATACATGACTAATTTTAAAACCTATTTTACTCTTTTAATTTTCCTTTTATTCTTTAACATAACAAAACAATAGGACCTCTGCAGAGCCGCATTATCACAACAGTTTAGTGCAGTTTTCTTGATTTATTTAAACAATATATTATTTGAATTATGTTTATACGTTTTTTTTAACCTTATTAATGTTACACAAGTCTCAATAAGTGACACAACTTGTCCCATATTTTGCCAATAAAACTGTTGGTAAGAATGTTTTTTTCCTTACCGGTATCCAGAATAAACATGCACATAGCGTCTTTTTGACAGAGCAATGATGCTTGGTTCAAACGAAAGCAACCAACGTCAAACGTTATCGAGAGAAGTCAAAGGCTCAAAGCCCTACGGAAGCGGTTTTGACATAAAATCTGTGGTTTGACTATCCATAAAATATGTTTCACATAGCTTTAATTGTATTTCGACAAGATTGACTAGTCAAATTGATAATTAGAGATATCTGCAATTATAATTGCTCTAGTAAGAAATGTGATTCAAGATATCTGTAAATATGTTTTGATTTGTCAAAACTCTATTTGAAATATCTGCAATGACGTCATAGATGTCTAAAATCAACGGGTCACACATACGCAAACCTATTTAAAGATATCTCTAATTCAGTTTCGATGAGTTTAAGATATCTGAATTGTGCCTGCTCCTAGTCGATTTGCTGTTGTGTGACGCGCGACATTATTTACTCAGCTCCTCCCCCAAACCAGAGCCAAAGCCACTAGAAGGGAAGCCGGTGCAAGCTTTAGCAAAAAAGCGCAACGGCTAATGCTATCACCGTGGCTTCATCGGAACACAGCAAAGGAGAACACAGGCTAGTTTTTTCAATGGATGCCAATGGGGTTTGTTAGCTGTAACGCTTTCTCCAGTTGGAAGTATTACAGACCCTTCCATGTCACTAAAATAAGGGTAACTTACCTATGCCAGAGCACCTCCTTATACCAAGTGCTAACCGCTAACAACACTACACAGCGATTGTAACTTGTCAAGGAGAGAAAAGAACTGAATTAAGTACTTAAGGGATTATTAAATAATACATGGAAGCATTCATATGGTAAAAGGTGTCCAACATGTATGTATGCATAGCGCTGTAATTTTAATTGCAGTCATGTTACAAAACAGACCAAGCAAATTGTAGTGTTCAATAAAGACAAAGGACAGCAAACTGCTCGTTTTATTGTAATTTATATGTAATTTATATATATATATATATATATATATATATATAAATATATAATTATTTATTGAAGAGACATGAGTGAATAACATTGGAATTATATACAAAAACGTAAAAATAAACACGTGATGGACAACAATAATGCTTTTATGTCAGACCAGGTGAATACGTGAATACTTTTTTTAAGAAGATTACAAGTGAATAAACGTTCAACTGGCATTGATGGCATTTATTAGTTCGTTTCGTTATGCATAGTGTGTATTGTGTTCTAATATTTAATTAAGAGTCATCTATAATTGGAATTATGCCTAGTACAAAATAAATTATAGATATCTTTTATTGCAGTTTCTACTAGTCAAAACTCGTTTGTAGATATCTGGAATGTGTATTATGGCAAGCAGAAATAACTTTGTAGATATCTTCTTTGCCTGTTATGACTAGTCATAATCACCTAGCAGATATACTAATTCAGAAGAGATATCTGGAATTGGAATTTTGAAAAGTCAAAACTAAATTATGACTAATACTCCCAGGGGTATTTAATGTCAATACGGCTTGCCATACAAAGCCATTCATAAAAACGCCTCGGTTAGAGAGGCGGGACATAAAAAATCAAAGCCGATGCTGTTAGCAACGTAAGCTATAGACTAGAGGCAGGACGCATTGAATTGAACGAGATTTAACCATTTCTGTTCCGCAAACAGCGGTTGTAGAATATGTTTAACTTCCATTGAATAATTTCTGGACAAATAAATGTTGAATAAAATAAATATTAGGTAGAAAACAATTATCACAGATGAACATGTGTAGTTAAACATGTAATTGATATTACTTGCACTGCGGGCCTCAAACCAGCATCGGTCCGGTTTGGATACGCGCTCTCTAACGAGGAGGCTAAAGACCGCAGTCTCTACCATTTGTCGCTAGAGCATCTCTGTTGGTGTGGGAGTGATTACTTTATACAGTACTTTATTTCTACACTCTCCATCTACTATCTCTGAAAACGTCCTCAACTGAAACAAGAAAATACTACACCGAAAGTATTCAGCTTTCTAATGACAAACAGAAGATACATATTAAAAATATTAAAAACATTCTCATTCTCTAACATTCTCTCATTCACCGATACCTTGCTTTCTCTTTGGAAAACAAAAGTTGAAATAGATCTATGAATAGATATTTGCTATGAGCATGGGTTTGTCACAAGGCTTTAATTCACTGTGAATAAATGTACTGTAAATATACCAACATGCTTACAAACTAGATCAGTGTTAACGTTAGCCGAACGCTATTTAACATTAGGAACATACCACATAGCCTAACTATAAATAGACACTTTCACAGTAATAATGAAGCCACTGTCATAATAACTGATTTGAAAACGTGTTTATTGTCGGAAGATTCTGCTTTTTAATTTGCTAAGAATGCACACACCTTCATTAGACTTGAACGTCTCCTTCGCTTTGACTGAAATAACAGACTAATGCTGCCATGGCGCCACCTAACGTTTGGTGTGAATTTTTTTAACCTGAGAAGATCCGGGGCTTTTGAAAAAACAATCGGGGCAGAAGCCACCCCCCCGCTCCGCCCCTGAAGAAGAGGAAAACGAATATTCACAGTGTTTATAAATGCATTTTTTTCTATTTAGTCATTTTATTTATTCAAGTTCAGTACATGCATTTCTTGTTTTTGAAATGTTTTGTTTATTGAATCGAAACTACACACGTTTCTGTTACAGACCCCGCCAGAAGGCCGTGTTGGCATATTAGAAAGTCACTGTAAAAACAGGAAACATTGAGGAGACAGGAGCAAACATGTCTGTGTCGCACCCAATTCCCAGCAATTGTTTATTCAATGTATTTTTCTCACATTGTAATTCAATGAAGCTTTATCAATTAAACATATATCTTAGTTTCTTAATTCACAAAGATTATTTTCTTGTTTTCTTAGCTAAAACAATGCACAATGCACATTTCACATCAACTTTTTTCCCCTTTTTGTTTACAAACAAAAACCTACAATTTAGCTTTTCACATTGGATAAATCTACTTCAGACAATTCTAAAGTTATCTTATAGATCGTCTCGGTTACGTCTGTAACCTCAGTTCCCTGATGAAGTGAACGAGACGTTGTCTCGAGAACGTCAGATGGGGTTCGCCGTTGAGAACCTATCAACTCTGAATACTATAGAAGAGGCCATGAAATTTGACGAATGAAATTTGCATGCTGGTCTCCGCCCCCGGATATCCGGTATAAAAGGAAGACGGCGTGCAGCATTCATTTACCTTTTGTTTTGAAGAGCCTGAGAGCCTCTCACGACTACAGCAGAGGAGGATATGTGTTGTTCCATCAGGGAACTGAGGTTACAGACATAACCGAGACGTAACCGAGACTTACCCTTTCTCTCGGTCTCTCGACGTTGTTTTTGAGCCGAGAGATGGGATTCCTATGGAAAATGCCACAACGCTGTATCGCGTCACAATCTCTAGCAAAGCTATGGTAACAGGCCTGGGAGTGTCAGCACGAGGCTTTCGCGAAACTGTAACCTTAGCGAGAGGCCGTCCGGCTCGGGTTTACACCGGGTAAGCGCAACTTTCTTAATTAGGGATGCGCTGCAGAGGCCACCTCCTACCCGTGGGGAGGAATATGGTGGATATAGGTATGGTCTCGTCCTTGGAGGAGAACGCATGGTACGTACGGACTGAGTAGTTAACCGCAAGGTGGAGGTCCACCTGGAGAAGCTCATGGGATACCAGGAGTGGGAACCATTCTCATGAGGATACATCAGACGGAACAGCCCACAGAGGGGGTGTTACAGACGTCCGGTAGCACTAGGTCCGGTTAGAGCTATCTGTAATAGTTCAAATGGTATCCCGGCCTAAAGGGGAAAGCTGCTCTGCCCAGCCAGCCCCCGGGGTGTGCTTGCTTAGTGATAGATGGAATGCCTGTTCTTAACCAGTATTTGGGTAATAAGGGCGGTTGGTGAGATACCTGTTCTTAGCCATATGTTTGGGTAAGAAGAGAAGTAGATAGCACACTGACTGGAGGGTGGAAAGGTGCTTTCACAGGCATACGCCCCCCGGATGCCAGTCCTACATGTCGCCACGTAGGACGTGGGCTGACACCGAGTTTACGCGAAGGCTGTTAACCCTTGCAAAAGTGTTTGGGTGTAGCCCAACCCGCAGCTCAAGAAATGTCTGCTAGAGAGGCACTTCCGGCCAGTGCCCAGGAGGTGGCTATACCCCGTGCGGAGTGAGCCCTCATTGCCCATGGGCATGGTAGATTCTGAGATCGGAATGCCGTCGTAACGCATGCACGACCCAGTGCGCCAACCTCTGCTTGGAGACAGCCTTCCCCTTCTGCTGTCCTCCAACAAAGATAAGGAGCTGGTCAGTGATTCTGAGCTCTGCGTGCTTTCAAGGTAGAGCCACAATGCACGTACTGGACACAACACGAATCGGATTGGTCCGATGGGGAGTGCCTGCAAGTTCACCACTTTGGTGAACTTGCCACTTTGCCCCGGAAGGGAGTATTGGGAACTTTTTGGGCAAGCATCCGGGCCTGGGTCTCAAGATAACGTGAGAGTTTCCAGGGCCGAATTCAAGGCAATCAGGGGACACGGAGGATGCTCGAAGGTCCCCTACCCTCTTGAAAGAAGCGAGCGTCATCAACTCAACTCAACTCAACTTTATTTATATAGCGCTTTTTACAATTTTCATTGTTACAAAGCAGCTGTACATGAGACACATTTAATACAAGTATGAATTCTAAAGCAGCCCCCCCGGCCAGGCAGATAGTGCAAAACAATATGCAAACGGTGGTGAGGAACCCAAAACTCCCATCGAGAAAAAAAACCTCAGGGGAACCCAGGCCCAACCAGGGGATTCCAGTTCCCCTCTGGCAAAAGCTGCTGCCTCTGCACAAGCTCATCAGTGCTTGCACAACAAGGCTTAATAAAAATATAAAAATTAAAGATTATCATTAACAATCTAATAGCATTTGAAATGTTGTAGAAAAAAACAAAGTTGTCGCGTCCTTTATCCAGCTCTATCCTCTTAGCACTTGTCAGGTCACCGCTTCCCATTCTCAGCTCTGCCATCAGGTCTGGGCATGAACTGCATCCTGCGGTAACCTTGGAACAAAGAGACAAGACTGGCTGAGAGTAGAGTACTGTTCTGCACTCTTTGATGCAACAAGTACATCATTTGTTGTTGGATGTGTTCCTGGTTCCGGTTGATCTAAATAATGCAGCCTAAATCCTCTGAGGATTAATATTATGGAGGTGTAGTGTATGCAAGATTAAAAAGATGAGTCTTTAGTCTAGATTTAAACTGACAGAGTGTGTCTGCCTCCCGGACCGTGCAGGGAAGAATATTCCAAAGTTTAGGCGCTAGATAAGAAAAGGATCTACCACCTGCACTTGATTTTGAAATTCTAGGTATTACCAACTGACAGGACCCCTTAGAGCGTAATGTACGTGGTGGTCTGTAATACAATAGAAGTTCATTCAAATACTGCGGCGCTAGACCATGTAGGGCTTTATAGGTAATAAGCAAGATCTTAAAGTTAATGCGATGCTTTATAGGTAACCAGTGCAAGGTTGACAGAACCGGGGTTATATGCTCATACTTTTTTGTACGTGTAAGAACTCGAGCTGCCGCGTTTTGAACCAGTTGCAGTTTTTGTAATAGGCCCGCAGGGCAACCACCTAGAAGTGCATTACAGTAATCTAGTCTTGATGTCATGAATGCATGAATTAATTTCTCTGCATCTGACAGTGACAGCATATGACGTAATTTAGATATATTCTTAAGATGGAAAAATGCAATTTTACAGGTGTTTGCGACATGGCTTTCAAATGAGAGAGTACTGTCAAATACAACGCCAAGATTCTTAGCTGATGACGAGGATTTTATGGAGCATCCGTCAATCGTTAAGCAATATTCTTGGTTGTTACGCATAGCAGTTTTCGGTCCAGTAAGTAACACTTCTGTTTTGTCCGAGTTTAGTAGTAAAAAATTGTTACTCATCCACATTTTTAAGTCAACTATGCAATCCTTTATTCGATGAAACTGCTGGGTTTCATGAGGCATCGAGGAAATATAAAGTTGAGTATCATCAGCATAACAGTGAAAGCTAATTCCGTGTCGCTTTATTATATCTCCTAGAGGTAGCATGTATAATGCGAAGAGCAGGGGTCCCAAGACTGAGCCCTGTGGTACACCGTACTGGACTTGTGATTTGCGGGACACCTCATTGTTTATTGCTACAAATTGAAAACGGTCGGATAAATAAGACTTAAACCATTTCAATGCTATTCCGTTAATGCCGACGTAATTTTCGAGTCTATGTAGAAGTATGCTGTGGTCAATGGTGTCAAATGCAGCACTGAGGTCTAGCAGCACCAATAACGAAATACAGCCACGGTCAGACGCTAAAAGCAGATCATTTGTAACTCTGATCAAAGCAGTCTCTGTAGTGTGACATGCTCGAAATCCAGACTGGAATTCATCATTAATGTCATTCCTTTGGAGGAAGGAGCATAATTGAGTTGAAACTACTTTTTCCAGAACTTTAGATATAAAAGGTAAATGCGATATAGGCCTGTAATTCCCTAGTTCTTTAGGGTCGAGTTTGGTTTTTTTTAAAAGAGGCCTTATAACAGCCACCTTAAATGCTTTAGGCACATGTCCTAATGTCAGAGATGAGTTAATAATACTAAGAAGAGGATCTATAATTTCGGGGAGCATTTCTTTCAGTAGTTTTGTAGGTATAGGGTCTAGCATGCATGTTGATGATTTAGATGATTTAATGATTTTAGACAGTTCATCGTGATCTACTGTAGAAAATAATTGCAATTTCTCCTTAGGGTTGCTGTAGTTAGTTTGTTCAGCGGATTTCACTACAGGTTGCATTGTTATAATTTTTTCTCTTATATCTTGGATTTTACTTGTGAAGTAGTTCATAAATTCATCACTGTTATGCTGATAATCAGAATCTGACGTCGATGACGACTTATTTTTTGTTAATTTAGCCACGGTGTTAAATAAGAACCTAGGGTTGTGATGGTTTTCCTCTATTAGTGTTGAAAAGTAGGCGGATCTAGACGTTTTTATTGCATTCCTGTAATTTCGAGTACTATCCTTCCATGCTATACGAAATACCTCTAAATTCGTTTTCTTAAAGTTGCGCTCCATTTTACGGGATGCTTTTTTTAGAGTCTGAGTGTGTTCATTATACCACGGTGTTGGGCTGCTATTTTTAATTTTCTTTAAACGCAGAGGAGCAACTGTGTCTAATATTTCCGAGAAAGTAGAGTTAAAATTTTCAATAGTAGTGTCAAGATCGTCAACGTTATTACTCATGCTGGATATTTTAGACAATTCAGGCAGATTATCGAGAAACGCATCTTTGGTAGTTGAAGTAATCGTTCTACCATATTTGTAACAAGGAGTTTGATTTGCAGCCGTAGGCCATTGAAGCAAACATAATATCAGATAATGATCCGAAATATCTTCACTCTGCTGAACGATTTTAACATCGTCCACATTTATACCATAAGAAAGTATTAAATCTAAAGTATGATTACGAAGGTGAGTGGGTCCTGACACATGTTGACTAACGCCCATGGAGTTAAGAGTGTCTTTGAAAGCCAGTCCCAAGGCATCTGTATCATTGTCTACATGGATATTAAAGTCACCGATGACAAGGACTCTATCTGCGGCCAGTACTAGTTCTGATAAGAACCCACCAAAATCTTTAATAAAATCTGTGTGGTGCCCTGGAGGCCTATATACAATAGCTAGAATAAATTTTAAAAATGTTTTGTCCTTAGTATTAGGTGTCGATACGTGAAGTACCATGACTTCGAAAGAACTGTACTTAAAATTAGACTTCTGAGAGGTAATAAAAGAATTCTTGTAAAGTGCAGCGACACCTCCCCCTCTACCTTTTAGACGAGGCTCGTGTTTATAGTAATAATCATGGGGAACGGATTCATTTAGAGTAATAAAATCATCTGGCTTTAGCCATGTTTCTGTCAAACAAAGCATGTCTATTTTATGATCGGTTATCAAATCGTTAACAAAAAGTGCTTTATTTGAGAGAGATCTAATATTAAGCAATCCGAGTCGTAACAGCTGATTATCTGTATTTTGTTCATGTTTGATTTGTTTAACGTTTATTAAATTACTTTCAAGAGGTTTACGCAATATCTTATGTTTGCTAATCCGGGGGACAGACACAGTCTCTATTTTATGTTGTTTGTAAGAAGGGATTATCAGGAGGGCCGTCGGGTGAGGAAGGACCACTGCTTTAGGGTCCAAAGAGGGTATGAAGCGGAGATGAAGCGGATGGAACCTGGTGACCAGGTCGTGTTGCCATAGAAACTTTCCATCCACTGAGTTGTGATGAGTGGCGATAGCGACTACATACACATTCAGTGTGGAGGGGAGATGTTAGTCTCCAGTCTCGTAAGAAGGACAAGACAATGCTGATCGAGAACCTCCGTGGGTCTTTCTCGTTGAGAGGGACACCGGGGTGAGAAGAGGCGCCGTCTACTAGATGGGGCCCTAGCCTGGGGGATGGTCTCTGCCATAAAGGGGGAGAAGCCAACTCAGGATCTTCTCGTCCCGTCTAGAGACCAGACATGGGTGTTCCTGAGGTCTGATCTGGGATGCCAGAACGTGTCCTTCCCCTGTGAGAGCAGGTCCTCTGTCAGGGGGAGTTGGTGTCCAGAGCATCAACTCTGAAGACAAGTGCAGATAGACCAGTGCGGTGTAACCCATAACACTTGGTGCTCCTCTTCCCTGACATCTTCCTTGTCTTGTGCCTGCAATTGGGTTCCCATGCCATGTCTCCTCCCGAGAATCATGACAGAATGCACGAGCCAAAACCGAACCCAGCAGGCGAAATGGAGGCAAGGCGATCGAGCCAGGCTCACCGCCTGCTTAACTTGTGCCAGGGACACTCGGATGTGTTGGAGTTCGCGGACCGATTCTTCGAGGTTGCAGGGAAGATGGTCCACGATGAACAGGAACATATGGTCCTGTTCAATGGCGGCCTCAATCAACCTTTAAAGCGGCGGGAGATGCAGATGCTGAGACCGCTGGGCTTCACGGACCTGATCAGGTATGCTATGAACTGGCCGGAGCCCAGGGTCTCAGTACAATCCTATTCTCCCTCTCCGCTGGCCGCCATCCCCGAGGGCCATACCCTACAAATCGGGGTCGTGGGCCTCTCCTCACCTCCCGCACCCTCTCCATCGTCCACCAGCCTCACTGGCAAGCGGGCTATACGGGAATCCTGGGGGTCCACGTCTGAAGCCTCCAATCCCGAGCTGCCCACCCCAGTCACCTCGTTTCTTCAGCCGACCACCACGGAGGGCGGCTCGGAGGGGATCCCGAGCCTGGTGGTCCCGAGTCCGGTGGTCCCGAGTCCGGTGGTCCCGAGTCCGGAGGTCCCGAGTCCGGTGGTCCCGAGTCCGGTGGTGTCAAACCCCATATATTTTTTGGGGGGGGCGCTGTGGGGAGGTGACGGTCCGAGCGTCCAGCCCGGCCGCAGATTCTCTCCAGAAACCGGTACCCAGGCTGTTCCAGTAGCCGTCAGAGAGCGCTGCCCAGCCACCACCACAGAGCGCTGCCCAGCCAGTTGTCCAGCTGGAATCCAGTCCGGCGTCAAGCCCTGTCCAGCCGGCCTTCCGACCGATGTCAAGCCCTGTCCAGCCGGCCTTTCGACCAGCGTCAAATTGAAAGAATGTAAACTTCTTACGTCCCCTTGTCTAAACAATATTCAACGGTTGAAGAGTCTAGTCGACGGAACACACAGAGTTTCAGGCCTGGAGACAAAGTTTGACACAGACACAAGTGCTTGTTCAATCAGAGTCCCCAGGCCTAAAACTCTGTGGTTTTACTAACGAAAAAATAAAAATAAATAAAATCTGTTTAATGTTTATTCTAAAAAATAACATTGTTACAGATTGGGGGCTCGTCCGGGATAGAGGGGAGACTATTCTCTCTTAGAACCAAAGAGAACAAAGACCTGTGGGGCGCACTGACGATCGGTCACAGATCTACATTAAAAGGGGTAAGTGTTTTTCTATACAGTTCTTTATGACTTACAGAAATCTAACGCTTACCCTGTAGGATTCTTGTGTGTTTAAATTCATGTTATTGGGAGTTGATTCTCCAATTGTTGTAACAGTGAGGCTGGCGACAGTAATTAATAAAATAATTATTAACGAATATGAATAGGTTTCAATTCATGTTAGTGGGATTTGACTTCCCATTGTTGTGACAGCGAGGCTGACAACAGTAATTAATAAAATAATTATTAATGCACGAATGTGAATGGTTAATCTGTATATCCAATCTGTAAGAATATCCAATCTGTAAGAATGTAAACTTCTTACGTCCCCTTGTCTAAACAATATTCTACGGTTGAAGAGTCTAGTCGACCGAACACACAGAGTTTCTGGATCCAGGAGACAAAGTTTGACACAGACACAAGTGCTTGTTCAATCAGAGTCCAACGTTTATTGTTTTAAGGACTAATATTTATAAGCTTTAAACAGGAGGCGTCATATAAAACCACCAGAGTGGAAAATCACCAGACTTTCTGTTTAGTCTTATTCCTCCTGAACAATCAGATATGATCACGTATTTAATATTACAATATCAAAACAATTGTCCATAGGCATCATTAGGAACCTTGAGATGGAGAACAACAGATACTTATATCAACATAAGACAGCATAAGATACAATACAACCTTCAACGAGGTTAAACAACAAGAAAGTAAGGCACATCTTATATAAATAGAAGCTAATACTAATATGAATGAATATGAATGAATACATATGATATATGAACTTTGTATTAAACACAGATGCAATATTTGTAGAGTACAGGACGAAATCCAGATTCTCACAATGGCCACTTTCAGACCAACGGTCTTACAAGCAGTCCTGTGTCCCTTTAAAGAACAAGGTGTTAATACAAAATCTTTAATAAAAGGATAGCTGCATTCCCCTATTGTTGTGTGGTTTTCCTTCTTAAATATTTAGAGTCATTTGTACTATTAGAGACATTTGTTTTGGCATCTCGCAGTTACCATCATCATTTAAAATCATGTCTGTTGTAAGCTGTTCACTTCTCTCTAATTTTAGTTCTTGATTTAGGATTATACCAGTGATTATTATACTTATTAGGATTAGAATAATCATTGTTCCACGCAGTCCACCTCGCTGCCTGAACCGATGCCATGGCCTGTTAGGTTCTATCATTTTAGAATTTAAGAATATCTGGGCCAAACACAATAAGGGCTTCTGTAAGTGTGCACGCAGTATAGGAATTGATATCTAACAATTCCATGGGAAATTTTCACTTAGGATATTTTTTTTTCCCTTTTTCCTTTTTAAAATACAATTTGGCCCTCAATGCACCTCAGGGTAAGCTACAGAGTCAGCACTGTTGACTCAATGGGCCTCCTATCTTCTTGCTTTGGGTGGCCCCCACCTCACGAAAGGTAGTTCTTTCCTCAGCTTAGTCAGTGCTTTCTCCACCCTGAGGTGTAGTAAGGTGAATCCCCTGTTGAGATTCTATTTTAAATTGGAGCTTGCCTGCTCTCCTGAAGAACACAACTTCAGTCTGGAAGCGTGTATCCACTGTGGCTGGTAGTCCGTCAGAACTCCTGTCCGTGTGACGGCAAACTGATAAAACCAAAAGGAAATTTTTCGGAAAGCAGGTTTTCCTCGAATAAGTGGTGTAATTGACGGAACACACATCAGAATACAGGCTCCCCAGACACACGAAGATCAGTACGTCAACAGAAAAAACTACCATTCAATAAATGTCCAGTTAGTGTGTGACCATCTGTGCAGAATTACAAATGTTGTTGCATGGTGGCCCGTGAGTACACACGACTCTAAGATTTCAACAGAGAGCAAGATTGGGAGAGATTTTGAAGCTGGAATGCACACTGGTGTCCTACTCAGGGACAGTGGTTACCCCTGCCAGCCCTGGTTCATGACACCCTTCATGAATCCTCTTAATGCTGCACAGGCATGTCAATTGTAAGTTCTTATGTCTGTTTTACGAATGTAACTTTGGTGCCTAAAAGATTTGCATGGGTATGTAAGGTCTGCAAACATTTTAATCCAATAGTAAGAAAACTTAAAGTGTATTTTTTTAATAATACATTTGCACCTTGTCGAACCCCTAATTTACTTTCCTGTTATTTATCTTATACCATTGTTGGTACTGATGCCGATCATGTTTTTTCCATGTAGGAAAGATACAACAATGCCTTGACCCAGACAAGGTTGATAATAGAGAGGACCATCGGACAGCTGGATCGCAGGTTTCACTGCCTGCATAGCGAGCTGCGTGTCGAGCCTCTAGGAGCTTTCAAAATTATTGTAGCCTGTGTTGTGTGCTCTTCAACATTTCAAAGATGTATTCTATGGAGGACCAGGAGAGTCATGTGTAAAGTAATAAAGCATTTAATTGTTTAATAACTAATTCTTAAATAAAAATAGGCATTAATCCATTTATTTTTAATTTCATTTTTTTAATTCAAATATAAATAGGCGAATTGACAAAGTAATTTATTATATATTGTTTTAAAGGGCAATAAAAAGCGTGATTGAAAAAATAATTAATAAATGAAATATTAATCCATCAATATATACTTCAATTTAAAAAGGGACTTTTAAAAATCAACATAAAACATGAAATAAATACACCATTTTAAAGCGCATTAATGGTCCGTGTACTTTTGCGTCCATTCGTTTTTCTTTTTTTAACCATGACGAGAAAAATAAAATATAAACGGTTGTTGTTTTGAATTAGAACTGTACTCAGAACATTCTCCATCCATCCATCCATTTTCTACCGCTTATCCGGGGCCGGGTCGCGGGGGCAGCAGTCTAAGCAGGGATGCCCAGACTTCCCTCTCCCTAGCCACTTCCTCCAGCTCTTCCGGGGGGACACCGAGGCGTTCCCAGGCCAGCCGGGAGACATAGTCCCTCCAGCGTGTCCTAGGTCTTCCCCGGGGTCTTCTCCCGGTGGGACATGCCCGGAACACCTTACCGGGAAGGCGTCCAGGGGGCATCCGGAATTTGAGCATCTGTCTCAAATTGGTGTTGGACGAGGTTGTTCGGCGAGGACTGTTAGAAGATTTTGTGCCAGTCATGGTGTGAGACGGGAGGTTTCCGACACTCAGCTGGAGATAGCTGTATCGGCAGCAGTACAAGAAGTAAGTAATAAAATGCAATATCATTCATAAGATGGTAACCCTAACACACCTGCCGCAATAATTATTTTCAAATTTCTTTCAGTAAGTCAAGTTTGGTAAAAAGTGGTGGGGACAAGGTGCACTTGCAAAGTATCTGTGTACGTGGGTACTATGCCATGATCCCGAGCTATCCGTAGTGCAACTAACACAAATTGCATATACATTACATTAAATAATTATCCAGAAGTTAGACAAGAATTATTTAAACTGTAGCAGTAAATGCTCTTATTATAGGCTTTAAATGGCATTTTAATGTTTTTCAGCGATGATTTGGCTGCGATAACTCCACTTTAAATGTCATGAAATTCAATTCTTAAATAATAAAAAAGACATTGCAAAAAAATTAATGTAATTTTATGTAAATAATAATCTGTGGATTTGACCCAGAAGATGGCTTAGCAACATATACTGTCGGACTTCGAACATGGGCACGGCCGGCCAGTTTAAATAGATCCGATCGGTAGCCTACGCGGGTGGCTGACCCAGAACCAGGACGAAACATGTAGGCCTATTATTTTACCTGTTCTATTAGAAGCGCAACGTTTAAAATAAACCATTTCACGCTCAGCTCTGCGGTTTAGCCTATCTTGTGACGGGAGAGTTGAAATATCTGGGTAAAACTACCCAAAACTGTGGGTAAAGCGATACGCTACATGGAGATATTTTCTGCATTTATGGTTTAAAAAAATACACAAAAAGTCCCCAACTAGAGTCCACTCTCTGCCCTTTCCACCCATGCATGTTAAGTACTGTAGGATACACATCGTTTCAGCGGATATTCCACAAAGCATCTCGAAAAAAGAAACGATGTCAAGTGGCCAAGGTGTTTTCAGAAGAGCGCCTGTTTTAAGTCTCATTGAAATGTTTTGGCGAGCACACGGCCTGTTGTAAACAAAATTGATTTAAATTATTCTTTCCATCCCTCTAGACAGGACCAACCTACGGTTGTAAATTGATGACCGGTTATTTGACATCAAAGGGAATTCGAGCAGCAGAAAGTAGGGTTGGACGAGTTCTCCGGACGATAAATCGACCATATCATGAAATGCGATGCAGTGTAAGTTAGTTTGTTATTATGACCATTATTAATAATACTTATATTGCCCCAGGCTATTTAAATAGCATTACGTACAACAAAATTACTGCTACAACAACATTTGCTATATTATTATATTACATCATTTCTGCATTTTTTTAAATTGAGATTATACTATACAAGTTGTCCAAATGAAGTCATTAACTGCATCCACTCACAAATTTTTATATACATTTACAGTAGGAAATTTACTAAATATCCTCACTGAACTTGATCTTTAAATAATATCCTAATGATTTTTGGCATAAAAGAAAAAATTATCATTTTGACCCGACCAATTCATTTTTAGCTTTTACATATAGCCTATACCCGTGCTTTGCTTCGAAGACGGGTTTTGTGGTCCAGGGTCACAAAAAATAAAAACAATGTAACTCATTAACAGTTTTTTTTTACTCTTCTCAGTGTGTACGGAATCTTAATCCCATACCTTACTGTGCCACTTACACAGGCCACAAACTCCATTTAGATCAAAACGAAAAATTGGTCATGTTTGGAGCTACACATGTCCTAGCAATTGATGGCTATAGCAGCAAGATAATGGCATATTCCTGTATGCCAGTAAAGAATAACCTCATTATCTATGATGAAGTGTACAGGTTTGTATTCCAAAACAAATACAAATGTGTGTGTGTGTGTGTGTATAAAGCAATTTCTATTTAAATCATATAATTTAAGGCCTGCCGTAATCAACAATGGAATGTGGGACCAGATAAGGGTGGACCATGGAAAAGAGTTTTTCTTGACTCTATTTATGCAAGAAATTCTTGCTGGCCACAGAATGAATACAGCAACACCACCATATCGTCAGACCACTTCAACAAAGGTAGGTGTTGTCTTGTGATTCAAATTTGAACTACTGAAAACTCACAACTTAATTCAATTCAATTCAAGTTTATTTATATAGCGCTTTTCACAATGTGTATTGTTTCAAAGCAGCTTAACAGGGGCAAACAGGAAAAACAAATAAGTTAGAACACAGCACAGTGCATGGTATTTATACAACAAGTAAGATCATTCTAATAAATAATATCTAATTTATAAATAAATAAATAAATGAATTAATGCAGTCTCCCGGTGAGCAGGCCAACACTGCCCTGCTGTGGCGAGGAACCCAAACTCCAATGATTGATTAATGGAGGAAAAAACCTTGGGAGAAACCAGGCTCAACCGGGAGGGCCAGATCCCCTCTGACGTGTCATAGCTGCACTCAAACTGGTGACATGTGATTTTAGTTTAGCATTTAATACCAAATATTGTAACTTCAGCATTAATAAGACAAATAGTCCGTCTTTTGCTCTTGGTTGGTGGTGGAATTGCCTTAGATGGAGCTGGGATGGTCCGATGGTCATATTTCTCTTGGCTGGTGGTGGAATTGCCTTAGATGGAGCTGGGATGGTCAGTCAGGCTGCAGCTGTAGCTGGCGAAGTCTCAAATTGGGGATGGGCATATGTCGGTCGTCTGGACATGATGGAACTTCTTCCTACCTCGGGATGGGCATCCCGAGGCAGAGGCGGAAAGAGAATAAAGAGAATAATTAGCGTAGCTGCTGTTCATTAACTATGCATTAAGTGAAAGCTTGGCTGAAAAGATGTGTCTTTAATCTAGATTTAAATTGGGAGAGTGTGTCTGACCCTCGAATAGTATCAGGAAGGCTATTCCAGAGTTTAGGTGCTACGTATGAGAAAGCTCGCCCCCCTTTCGTGGATTTTGTTATTCTAGGTGTTGTCAAAAGTCCTAAGTTTTGAGATCTTAGAGATAAAATTTTATTTATAAAATAAAACTTAATAAAATTAAAACGTATACAAACTTGTTTTACAATCACTTGTATTTAAGGGTTGGTTTCCAAATTTTCGTTTTTTTTCTTAAATAAAATGACATGTTCATAATAAAAATTATTTTAATAAAAAATTATATAATTTTAGGAATCTGATGATTTTACTCTATAAAACAGCCCATTTAATTCCTTTCATTCATCAGAATCACACAATTGAGAGAATTTGGCCTGAAATAAACAACAGGGTTAATTACCCTTTGAAGGAGGCTCTTGTTCAGCTGGTCGACCAAGAACTGATTGATATGGACTGCAACCTAACATAATACTGTGTGTCTAACCTTGTCTGTCAGCTGTGTCATCTGGGCATTAGCAGGGTAGTAGAGGCATGGAACAACCACAGGATTCCTGGTATGCTAAATAATGTTTAAAAACTCTTGACAAGCAGTTGACATTTAAACATTTATTACAAGTTAACATGTCCCATTTACTACAGGAAAAGGAATCCCCTACCAGATTGCACAGGGTGGTTGTGCAAAAAAAATCTCAGCAGCACTACTGCCTCATGGAACTGAAGCAGCTGATCTGTACATGAACACACTGGGATCATCTTTGACAAGGGTTTCGGCCTTTGGAACAGACCCTTTTATAAGCGAACATGAGAAGGCTACAGTGGAACAATTGTTTTCAGAAAAGTGTCCAGACATCACTTACTTGCTCAATAATACGATCAACGAAAACTTTTTGCCTTTTAAAGAGGCTTTGGTCTGTTTAGTAAATTTAACTCAAAGATACTCTTAAAGAGCATGCCTTCTAATTGTTCAATGCTGCTTTCCATCAAGTGTTTTTTCTAGAAACAAAATATTACACACAAATTTTACCATCAACATGATGCTGATAAATTAAAGTATTTCATTTTAGTTCTTGTTTTAAGTAGTTGTGCAACAAAACTTTACACAACAACTGTCAAATAAACTACTGAACTAAACTTGAATTGCTGAACAGCTAAACATTTTTTCCTGGGTAATGTAGGCCTACTCTACCCTAATGATGTCACCAAGAGCTAACAAAGCTTCAGAGAGACATGCTGCAAGAAAGATGTGGTTGCTAAGAGCTTCCTCTCTGCATTTTAAGCACTGTGATGAAATAGACATCCATTGATCAACACAAAGTTTGCATCCGATCAGGCTTCTACAGCAGGTGGCAAATACTGGTTGATCAATGGGTCCTAAAAAAAAAAATGTTACAAAAAAAAAAAAATCAGTTATTGTGCAGAGATGGGGTGTTTAAAAAAGGCAAACTTTATTATCTAACTACCTGGAAAAAGGTACATAAAGGGGCAGTTTCCAATTCCTGGAAAGGGTTTAGATTAATCCAGGACTAGGCCTTAGTTGGCATTGATATATGTTAAGACATACAATTACAAGATGTTTTTAAATTTAGGCAGCTCAAACATGCATTTTCTGGGACTAGGATAAGCCCTGTCTGGGAAACCACCCCATAAACACAAATAATGATTATCTCATGCTATCAAAGCCCCAAGATAATTACTCATATTGTTGTAAACTCTTTTGTGATTTTTATTCATTTTCAGAAAGCAATTTTTTTTTTTTATGAAATGCAAGCGGTTTCTGTCCCTCATTTTAAAGTGAATACATCCAAACCCTTCCATCAGTTTATAAAGATATGGTTAACCTCTTACCTTTGCAGACTATGCAAGTGAAAGCTGCTTTTATTTTCTCTGTTTGGACTTCAGTCAAGGTTTTGGCAGGTGTTTGACTGGACAGCTCAGAAAGCTCTTTGATAGTTGAGATAACTTGCTGAAGGCCCTGTGACGCCAGCACCACTTCTTCTATCTTATCATAGACATCTTGTAGACTTGATGTTTCATCATCTTTCCGACTTGAGCTAAATTTAGTTTAAAATAAATTAGAATTGACGTGTGCATTTGAAAAAAAATATTTACTCACAAATACTAATTTTGTACCTTCTTTTCCTCTTGCTGCCTTGAAATTCTGTGAAGTCGTGCTCTGCAATGGCAAATACCTTGCGGGCATTTTGCTTCCAGTAGATGGATCCTGAGTACGTGGAGGTGACATGCCATGAAAAATTGTCATATTACTTTTGATGTTTAAAACAGTTTAAAAATGCAAACAAATTGACAAATATGCACCTTTAGTTCCTTCAGAGTCAAGTATCTCATTGCCCAGGGCATCGGTGAGAATTACAGGATCATAACTGCCAAGAGCATCTTGAACTTTCCCAATAATGCCATGTACTGTAGCCTCACATTCCATGAAACTAGCTTCCACCATCCTGCTTGGCCTCAGTTTGCCGTTTACTAAATCAGTTTGTAAATGGATCTGGAGACATTATGCACATGACAAATTCAGAATTTAATTTCTCTTTCACACACACACACACACACACAAACTAAATTATAAATCACTAATTTTTTAGGCGTTTTTGTTAATAAATTATGCTACATGGAGCCAACTGAACCTGTGTGCTTTTCGACATTTTGGTGCCCATGATACAAATAGTAGTGTCTTTTGACTGTGAAAATTATCAATATAAATGAAATATAGCTGTTTTTCAAAGCTTTACTGAGAATCTTTCTAACATCACATGCATAAATAAAATCGAGTCATGGTGGCTTTCGGAGGTCCTGCAACAGCCGCCGCAGGTGAACCAGCAGCTGCAGAGGGTGGAGTATTGCGTGTAAAGGAGAAACGCTGGGAGGCTGTTGGGGTTGAGAGGGGTGTTCCTGGGGTGAGAACCCCTTTTTCCACTTCATCCCCATGGACCTCATAATGAACACGTGCAAGGAAAAGTCTAGGGCACTGAAGTAACCTGACTGTGACAGGAAAATTGCTATATTCGAATCATCTTTCAAATACAGAGTCTGCGATGAAACTTTAAAAACAATAGCAAGGTCAAGGTTAATAACCACAACTCCATGTGATAACACCACTGTCTTTATGACTGATTTATGGCCGAATTGTTTTCATTTCATAATTGATTACACTTTGCCAGTATCGACACTGTTTGCTTACATTTTTCTATACAGCATTGATTAGCTAATTTTCTCTTATTGATTCTTTACTGTAAAGCTAGTTTGAAACATGTAACGATAGTAATAAAGCTGAACGAAAAAAGTTACCGTGCATTTCGAAGATCATGTGTTTTTTCTCTGTAAACTAATAATACTGATGTTTGTACTCACCTGAAAAATTCGACCTATCTTCTCTGCGCTCGTGTCATCGTCCTTCAACATTACCCTTTTGCTTCCTTTAAACAGAACGTACTGCTCCATCTTTTTGCTGAACTAATCCTGCACGTGTAGCGGTTCACCTTAAACGTAATCAACGTGGCGATGTTCTGGGTCAACTCAAATAAAATGCAAGAATCAAAAATTGCATTTTTGTAAAACTGAAAAAATAGTTGTATACCAATAAAATAATTTTAAATAAGAAAATTTACTTTGTTTGTGGTTAATCTCTTCATTAACTTGAAAACAAATATAAAGAAAAGCACATTTTTTGTTTTTTATATAGTTGTTAAAAAAAGAAAAACGAATGGACGCAAAAGTACACGGACCCTTTTCCTTTTAGCCTCTCTATTTACCATTTCCTTGACACTCTGGGGCCTTGCATGCTAAAACGAGGTAAAACAATGCAAATTAGCTACGGAGAGAGACATGTTATAAGCTCTCTGATTGGCTAGTTCATTTTACGTCATGTTCAGAGGTGTGTCAGATGGAGAAGAGAGGATAGTCTGTAACCAGCGCGTTATCACCGCCTGCTTATTCTCTAACACAAATCATAGAAAATGAAACTTATTGTTAGAACACGTTAAAACATTCATACTGCACGTGGAAGCAGCAGTGCTGCGCTCATTTTGGCGCCGAGTCTATTTATGATGCGATGCTTACGCGGAGTTAACGTGACATAAGTTACGGTGGTTATGGCCAAAATGCTCATAGATTCACGCGAAATGTAACAGTTTTACCATTAAAGCATGTAACTGATGTCTGCTGTGTTTTAATCAGCCAATATCTACTCTTTTATGAAACCGCAAACACACACCGTGGTGTGTATTATATGCATATAGTAAATGTAGTGCCGGTGTTACAAATGTTCTGTTACCCGTGATATTTTGTGACCGCAGTAGGCGCTGTTGTCACTGTCGACAATTCTCTACGCAAAGAGCGTAAATTCGGGCGAGGATGCGCTTTGTGCTCGTGCGCAGCTTTTTAATCTTGTGCAATAACGCGCTTTGTTCTCGTGCACGTTACTGTGAGCGGGCTTTTCGGAAAGTCTGTTAAGAGTGATGACGTGACGTGGGTGACTGAACACGCAGATTGAACTGTACAAAGCAGGATCATTTAATTCCTCTACTGATTGCCTTTGGCATTATTGTGATTGCCATGGTAGTTGTTTTATAGCCAACATGTAGGTGTGATATATATATATATATACATATATAAAAAGTGAATACACACACACATATATATATATATATTTATATATATGTATGTGTGTGTGAGTGCATATTCACTTTTACCCAAATAATAGAACAGCAATCACGACAATTCTAAACGTTTTCCATTTAAGAAACATGAACATAAATGAGCTTTGTGTTATACATGCATACATGCATTATAGGCTGTAAAATGTACATAAGAAAATAATATTATAAATTTATATGTTTATAATGTACAGAGTAACCTTGTAGTCAGCAGGTCACCATATTTCACGATGCACGGTAACAGGCTAAAAAAATCTGTTACCTTCCCCTGTTTTATACAGAATAGCCTTATTGTTCTCCGTTTTCACTCTTTTGACATGTAATGCCTTCTGTGTCTTATCCTGAAGAGCATTTAGCTGTGATGAGAACAGTGACAGTGACAGTGACTGCACCGTAACTTATGTCACGTTAACTCCGCGTAAGCATCGCATCATAAATAGACTCGGCGCCAAAATGAGCGCAGCACTGCTGCTTCCACGTGCAGTATGAATGTTTTAACCTGTTCTAACAATAAGTTTCATTTTCTATGATTTGTGTTATAGAATAAGCAGGCGCTGATAACGCGCTGGTTACACGAGTAGTGAACAACAGACTATCCTCTCTTCTCCATCTGACACACCTCTGAACATGAAGTAAAATGAACTAGCCAATCAGAGAGCTTGTAACATGTCTCTCTCCGTAGCTAATTTGCATTGTTTTACCTCGTTTTAGCATGCAAGGCCCCAGAGTGTCACGGAAATGGTAAATAGAGAGGCTAAAAGGAAAAGCTAAATGACTTGGCAAATCGAATAGCAAATCGGAAAAGGAATTGCAAATGCTAAAAGAAATAGTCTTTTAAATGACGGATTAAAACTTTTATTTCTAGTTTAATTTGTAAATCCAATTTATTCCTCTTTTTAAATCGCATTTTGAAATAGATTTTGAAATTCCACTATTTATAAAGGAATTCATTAATGCGCTTTAAAATGGTTTATTGATGGATAATTTATTTATGGATTAATAAAATGGTTTATTTATTTATGGATTAATATTTCATTTATTAATTATTTTTACAATCACGCTTTTTATTGCCCATTAAAACAATATATAATAAATTACTTTGTCAATTCGCCTAGTTATATTTGAATTAAGAAATGAAATTAAAAATAAATGGATTAATGCCTATTTTTATTGAAGAATTATTTATTAAACAATTAAACGCTTTATTACTTTACACAAGACTCTCCTGGTCCTCCCTAGTATTCTCCCATCGAAGAGGAGAATAAGCACGAAGAAGAACAGGATCCTGAAGAAGTGTCAACGATCCATGAAGATTTCCAGCATGCTGGATATGCTGCCCGAGATTCCATTGTATTCTTGTTATTCTTTAATTAGTAGCCCTACAGCAACATTAGTAATTGGTGTATGATTAATAGTAGTAAATATTAATAATTAATTAATATAAAGCTAATTATTGTATGAACCGTTTCAAGTAGGGCTAATTTTAGTGATGTTTATTATTATTAATAATAGTAGTAAAAAAGCAATGTCATTAGTATTATTTATTTATTTATAATTATATTATATAATTGTTGTTAATATTACTATTATAACATTAAAAACACAATACTTTTCAGATCTACCATACAAAAAGTATTTATTCCTCAAATGGTGTGATTGTTATTTACCCTTCTCTCTGAAGCTGCAAAAGTTGGTTGTTTAGAATAATTTGAAAGAGTTCCTGGTTTTCCTTCTCCTTCCTTATTTTCTCAATCTCTAACAGCAGTATTTCTTTTTTGAGCTGCAGAACCTCTCTCTGTAGTTCCAGCACTTGTAATAATAATGTAAATAATTTAATTTTTAGTTCTTACTTTTTTGATAACTTGTATTTTCTTTCTCAGTGTGTATCAAATTTGCTATAAAATGCCTTGCAATGAATCAAAAAATATGAACAAGTACATCCCCATGTTAATATTACGGAGCCGCTGAAGGGACATTGGTGGGAAAAAAAACAGAAGACTTTCAGGTGCGCACGAGAAACTTTCGCGTGCTCACGCATTACAATTTCCGGCCTAAGTGTACATTGTTTCCTGTCATCTTTTTTGGGGAGCCGAAGGGGAGAGACAGCATGGATGTGCACAAATTTATCAATGTCTATTTTAGGTTAGGCATTATATATAAAGACATAGTATCTGTTCTTGCATTCCGTCACGGATATGTAATAATGGAGAGACATTTGAAACGCATATTGAGGTCTAGAGGGCTGTTTCGCAGAAAGGACTACTCAAGTATTGAAGATGCCATTCTGTTTATTAAAGATCAACTCCAAACCTCAGGTAAACTGCATGGATACAGGTGGATGCATGCCAAGTGCATAGAAAATGGGTTGCATATTCGCATGGAACATGTTCGCTTAATTTTGAGCGTGCTAGATCCTATTGGTGTAGAATTGAGAAAATCCCGACGTCTCCATCGGCGTCATTATTTTGCAAAAGGACCAAATTACATATGGCACTTTGATTCTTATGATAAACTGAAGCCATATGGCATTTGTATCAATGGATGTATTGACAGCTTTTCAAGAAAGATCATTTGGCTAAATGCATACACAACAAGCAGTGACCCGAAAGTAATTGGAGGGTACTACATGGAAACAGTGGAGAATTTAGGTGGATACCTGCTATGGTTTGTCTTGGGAGACAATGTGGGAGAACCCAATTGCAGGCAGAGACGGTGGTGAAGAGGTTGGTTTATTAAAACACAAAAGGCAAAACAAAGACCCACGATGGGGTAAAAACAAGACAGGAATATAAATATAAACTTTAACAATAAACAAGGACACTGACTGAACTAAGACTACAAAACAAACACTGGAAACAAACACTAAACTGACACTCACTTGACACGAGGGAAACAGGAACAACGACTTAGCATAGAGCTTTAACAGGAGTACGTCAAACAGACTCAGGACGCAAGCACACAACGTACAGCATACAAGTACAATGAACGCGCACAAGACAAGGAAACATGAGGACTCTTTATAGGAAGAGGTAACAAGAGGGAACAGGTGCAAGGGATTACACTCAAGGAAAGCTAATTAACACAAACCTGGAAACAGGAGGGTAGGAACGATGACGAGACAAGAGAGAGATGAAATAGTCTCTCTCCCACATGAAACAGAGGATTCTGTATGATTCCACCTCTAAACCAAGAAATACCTGACGAGGAGAGGTGAAACCATGACAGATACCCAATAATCGTTAGAGGCGATTTTGGAACATAGAATGGACACAGTGGCGGTTCTACATTGAATCACTCCCCGGGCGAGATCCGCTCTGGGTGCCCCCCCATCTACTCCCACCCATCCGAGAGAAAAAAAGCCATGTTTTACCATAACTATATAAGTGTAAGACGAACCTTATATTTCTCAATTGCACAAATCCTTCAACAGAACATTTTAAAAACACAATTCTGCACAAATCAGTATAAGTTATCAGAACTTAAATATACTCTATGTACATAAATGTTGCAACATATGTACATGATGTACATATGTATCATGATGTTACATGACCAGAGAACAACAACATTAAAATATTAAGAATAATATACAAATAAAATATAGAAAAAATATTCTAAATAGCACAAATCCTTCATCACACAAAAGCAAATCTAATTATTACACTATTGCACTAAGAACAGAAAACACAAACTAAAACCTGACCTTTCTGGCCTTCCTTAATGCAAAATCATCAATAATGTCATCATACGAAATCTGCCCCCTATTGAGTTATTGATACTGATGATAGGAAGGCCAGTGAGCTGTTCTTGAGACATGGTTGACCTCAGGTATGACTTGATCAACTTTTGAAAAGCTCCTCTCTGCTTGAGCCACAGTGACTGGCAGAGTAAGTGTAATCCTGAGAGCAGTCCAAAAGTTGGGGTAGATCTCTGATAGATCCTTATCATGCATAAAAGTGATAAAATTCAAGGAGGCTGATGGTTTTTGATGGCTGACCAGTGACAGAGGATTCTCCAAAATACTTTAGAAGTGCCCATGAATTTGCAATTGAAATTGACATCAAAAGACAGTAGGCTACAGTATAACTCTTATGAATTGCAAATTTAAATAAACATGCCCTTACATGCCAAATGTCTGTCATGACTCAATAGACGCTATATTAATCTAATCTAAGGGAGGAACAATTAGCTCCTTGGTTACTGCCTCAAATTATATTCTTTGTCACGCAACAGAGTTATAGCAAATGTTTGCCTTTGAACACATCCAGACATATGTTAATTTCGTTGGCTAATTACAGGGCCCAACATTAACCCCAATGATGGAAATAAATAATAACTTTACTTGTAACAGTTTTGTTGCAAAGCACAATCTTATGGTGAAATTAGATCTCGTGTTTGTTGAGTTAAGACCGAATTATTGTTGTATAAGCATCATAGCAAGAAGGCTAACAAACGTAAGAGTTAACGTTACCACCCATTAACATTAGCCCTTCATTGATGATGGATAACGTCACCGTAATCATACAGAGAGAACGTAGTTACATACCTTTATCTTTTGCTCCTTTCTCCGCTTCTACTTTGATTTTTTCTTATATTGGGCACCTGACGGCTTAAACCTTTTTCTCTCCATCGCTTTCATGTTTATCTGGCACTCGACAATCAAGACTAAACCACTTCACCTCCACATAATCGTTTTGGATTAACTTTTTTTATTAGCCATTTCACACACAATGCAGAAAAAAAACGTGGAAAAATAGGCCTGTGCTTTAAAATTATGAATGAAATGTGCGTTATTTAGAAGAAAGTCAAGGTGTGACTGATTTTAGCCCACTAAATGGGCCCCCCTCCTTGTCCGCTCCATTTGGGAGAGGTGAACTGTCCATCAGGGGATCAGCCCCTCCCCTTTACAGTTTTCACACAGCTTCTGCGCTTCTCAGCAAGCAGGGGCGGCGATTTGCCAATTCCCCACACAGACAGTTATATTATACATAATAGAAACCTGCTTTGCGGCGCGGATTATTTTTCTTTTTCAAGTGCTTGTGCCGCCCCCCACGTGTCGTGAAAATTTGGCGCCCCGGGCGGCTGCCCGGTTCGCCCGTGCCTAAAACCGCCACTGAATGGACACGTGCGAGATTTTCAGCGTTTCCTCAGACGCAACGTTCAGCAGGAATATAACAGCTACATGGAAGGTGCAAGCACAGCCAATCAACGAATAGAGAGCTGGTGGGGATTCCTCAGAAAAGAATGCATGGAATTTTTCATCTCTTTGTTTGTTGATCTTAAGGACAGAGGATTGTTTGACGGAGGATTTTTGGATAAAAATCTCATCCGTTTCTGTTTCTTGGGAATCATCCAGGTAAGTGTAAACCATACTTGTTTTCTTTTAAATTAACAGTGTATTGCTAAGCATAATTTACCTTTGTCAAATAATGTCCTGGGTGTTGTGAATCGATGGTACGATTTATCCTAGTTTTGTGGCCCATGTAGCCCACTTATTTCATTTACACTTATTTAAATAATACTAGAATTGTAGCCTACTTTAAATGTATGCATGAAGATGTAGGTTGAAAATTGTTATAATTTTTTTTTATTATTTTTATTGCAGGATGAATTGGATGCAACTGCTCGTGTGTGGGATGCACATGTAATTCGACCTTCAAAAAACGACCGAGTGCCAAGTGGAAGACCCAATATAATGTACTACTTGTTCCCCGAACTCTATATAACGCAGAACTACATGTCGCCGGTGGACACAGGAGACCTACAGCTGTGCAAGACAGAATGCACATATACCATGTGACCGTGATGTCTATGACATTTGTAATACTGTCATGAGTGAGGCAAACATTGAGCTTCCAAAAGACTCTTATCAAGCAGTAGACCTGTACTTAAATCTGAGGAATGAGATCTTAAACTTATTTATTCATGTGCATACTAAGTGGATGTTTAAAGTCAAAATCCTGTTTTAATTAAGCTGTGTTCTGTCACAGAGCTAACAATTATCAGCTACAAATTGATTCAGTATATCAGTTTGTATATTTGATGTGCATATAGATTTTTGTCTTACTTCGTGTCATTTATGCTACAATTTGCAGAATATGTTGTAGCAGCCTTAACATTTTTGTTATTGTTAATTATGTAATTCTGCACATGGTTTGTGAAGGAAATGCCTCTTTTACACTACTCATTTAATGGGTTCAGAGCACCGTTCTTAATGTATTGAAATGAGAACCCATGTATAACAGTGTATGTAACATATATTTTTTTATACCTGACATGTAACAAATGAACAAATGAAACTTTAAACTCATTGCAATAAAAAACAAAATTAAATGCAACTAGTGACTCATATAGGGTTTACCATAAACCATTCTGTAATATCAACATTTTCTTTCAACATAAACGAATGTGACATTAGTAAACAAATAATTCCTACTGTAAACTCATTTACAGCAAAACAATTCTAAACAAAAACCGTTTACTTTAAATTGAACTGAGTGTATAAATGGCAATATGATTCTGTCTCCCGACGTTACAAATTGAAACTAGAAAAGGAAACATTATTTTCATTAAACTCCATTCTAAAACACTTATTCTTTCAATACAAATCAGGAATTACTTAATAAAATACAAATTTGAAAAAATTATGACAAATAACAATAGAAAAACAGAACAAAATTTAAATTGAACAACTTGCAGTTGCAGCTCCAGTAAACTAAATTAAGTTGCTTCAATTACAGTATGTCCATTGCAAAGCAATCTCCATTCAGGATATTGTCAAACTCTGCACAAAATTCTGGGTAAGAGCTCTAGGTACAGGCTAGGTCAAGAACTGCTCCGCAGGTATGTGCAACAGGCCTGCGTCCAAGACCGAATATTCCATTAAAAATGACTTCAATTGTGTCTTTGCACATGACTGTAGACCCTGTACAGAATCGTAAGAAGGTCTCCAGTTTTCTTTGGTCTAAGTTTTTAACATAGCGTTGCAGATTATTAAGGGTTGACTGCTCTTGCTGGTTTAGGAAATCTTTTGAAGGCTTTATCATCTGTGCCACTTTCTTGTTTGTAGCTTTCTTTGACTCGTATATTTCCTGGATGCGTTGTCTGTTTAGATTGATTTTGCCTGTTGGTATTATTGAGCGGAAGCATTCAATTATACATTTTGGCTCTTGAAGGAGGACTTTGTGAGCCATTGTCAAAATAGCAGAACGGACATTTTCTTTTGGAGGCAAACGATATGAGCCCATACGTGAGAAGAGGTCAAGTAATTCTTCTGCATCATTGTCATCCGTGTTGCCTTGAATTGCTTTTTCTATAACAGATTGCTCTGAGGCAGACAAATATTCCAAAAAGGAAGACATCAAGAGCTCTTCATCCACACAGTCCACCCCATGAATACATGCTAATATAAATGCTGGAGACAACCTGACAGGGATTATCCCGTGATCGATGAAGCCTTTCAGCCAGACTCTTCCAACAGCTTTCCATTCCATGTCTGAGAAGTCTGGCCGCAGCCTTGGAACTCTTTCTTCTTCGCCCTCACATTGAGTAAGAAAATCTTCCCAAAAGGCAGTATACAGTTCCCGTGAAACTCCATCGTCATCAATAGCATTTTCATTAATGAATTCTATTCGCAGAGCTTTTCTTATAACTTCGCGCTCGATGAAGATCTCCAGAACATCTTTCACAATGTTGACCCGTCTTACCTTCACATATTTTGTTTCTTTCACACTCTCTGATTCTTCTGATACTTCCAGCTGTCCTGTGGAAGATGCTCCATCTAACTGAGTGGGCTGATCACTGAATTGTGGACTCTGCAAAATTCAGCAACAGTGTAAAGAACATTAAGATAACACTACCAACACTGCTCCTTTGTGACTAATTGAGAGACATAATTTTACATTAACTTTTGTTGAGTCATTAATATAATTACCTGTCGAGGATCCCCATCTTCAGTATTCCAGGGAAGAGTGGAATCCAGGCTGTCATAACTATGATCAACTATTTCAAACTGGATCTTTGAGTCATCTAGTTGTATTTCATAGGAAACAGACTCTTCATTCAAACACACCAAATCATCAGATTCATGGTGATCATCGGTGGATGCTCAAATTTTCTCCTCAGAATTGATAGATAAGGTGTCTTCCTCTTCACTGGATATTGAATGACTGACAGGCACAGGATCACGTGTTTGAGAAAGTGGTTTTCTTAATGTTTCTTAATGTGTCTCTTATTTCTTCTTGTCTGTTAAAAACATCCATGAAAAATGGTTTTACAAAAACACATATATAAACATTTAAAATACTGTAGATATTAACGTCTAAATAAATACAACAAACAAAATAACATCGAAATTTATTTATCGGTTAGGGTTAGTTAGTATTAATTCGGAGAACTCAGGTTGAAAATATATAAATAAAGCAAATTTATATATTTTAAGGGTGCAGTTTTAATATTAACAATCAAAACGGATAAATTTGATTTTGAGCATAACTCAGTCATTTGTAAAATCCATACAATCCATAACTTACCATTCTTTGCTCTCTTTCAGACGGTTCAAAGTCCGAGAACGAGTCCGATGAAATTTGGGGAGAACTCTCTAAATCCCCCTCCTTCGTGCAAACGTACAGACGTACCATGCGGAGTTTACTCTGCTCATACAGTTCGTTTACTGTAACACTGAGTGGAATTGCGGTCTGACTGAAATCACGCATCTCAAAAGTATAGTTTTCAGCGGGCCCTTTTGAAGAAATTCCTTTGGGAAAAAATTGTTCCTTCCCAATCATCATCAATTCCTCAACCAAGGTGGTCTTTTTGACTGTCAAATGTCTGCTGCCTCCTCCCTGTCTTGTCCGACCTTGATGAAATTCTCCAATTTGAAAATGAAGCCATCCAAATTCCAGTCGCCTGGTCTCTTTAGATGCATGTTTGTTTCCGATATGTACAAGTTTGTTTGATGAACCCCCACTATTTGCAGATGTGCTGCATCCTTTTTGCATCTTGTCTCTTAATCTCTGCAGTACAGAGGTTGTCTTTGTTTCACAGGCCGCGAGTCTCTGACGGCAAAACGCCCTAACTGCAAGACGATCACCATATCTGACGATGTATTTTCCAAGTTCATCATCAGTCATATTTGCAATGACACTTTGTGTTTATCTAAAAGAAAAGGGTATATTACGAACACATTTGGCATGAATGCAAATGTGTGTAAGGAGACCATGATTCAATTTGAAAAAGGTTAATAGCTTTTTTTGTAACACAATTTTACCTTGTCTTCTTTTAATCTGTCAACAATTCCTTGAGAAATATCCCGTGAGCTCAAAAAATCCATAAATTCTTCTTCCATGTTGCAATCTTACATAAAAACTATGAATGAAGATCCCAAACACACGCAAGTAATTACCATCACATCTGCAACAGTAGCAAAACCGCCTTAACTACATCGGAAATTGTAATGCGTGCAAGATACTTTTGCGCGCTCACGAGATACTTTCGCGTGCTCACGAAAAACTTTCGCGTGCGCACGAGAAAGTCTTCTGTTTTTTTTTTCCACCAATGTCCCTTCAACGGCTCCGTATAATATGCTATATTTTTAATATAAAAGAAAAAAAACCTGTCTTCTAAATTCTTCAATTGTTGCATTTACCGAGCTGCAACTGTAAATGTGCTGATCGAGCTGACGTTCTTGACACACCCACCAAACGAGAGGAAACATATCTCAAACCCTGTTGCAAACCGTTTCCATGAAACATGTCGTATAACCCAAAAACTGTAGCAAAACTTTGTGCACCGATTTGAGCTTGAACATTCTCCAGGTGCTGTGTGAGGTCATGGCCTGGAAGACCTTCACAGGTGAAAGTTAATGCATACCCATAGAAAGTTTGTCAACCAATCAGATTGAAGCATTTAACAGCTCCGTCACGTGGCTTAAAAATAAATACCAGACAATACCCACATCAGTCACATGTTTATTTTGAACCCGGGTAAAATTTACAGCATTAAAAAATAAATTACCTCAGACACCTTTCAAAAGCAAATAGGCTATTAAGAGCTACGCATATAAGAAGATCAAATAACCAAGCATTTATAGGAGCATTTATTAAAGTTTGTCAACTAAAAGCCTTTTTATGTCAGTCTAAAGTGTGTTCCCTTAAACAGGGGGCCGTAGCAGTATTTCAGGGGGGATTTTGTGTTGGCTTAAGCTAAATTTGTGATGATGTGTAAGATTTTTTAACCGACTATGTGGCTTTGTTAAACACTTTGATGTCATTTGTAAATAGTATGCAGTGTTCAAGAAAACAGCTCGAATATACATTTTTTGAATACAGAATATAATCTTGTGGAAGCCCACATAAAAAAAACTTGTATACGGAAGTATTTTCTATAGTATAGTATAATTGCTGGGGAAACCATAGTATTCTGTAGTGGAAAAGTTTCAGTCTGGCTTTAGACCCCATCACAGCACTGAAACTGCGCTCGTTAGAATTACAAATGACCTCCTTATTGCTTCAGATAAAGGTAACATCTCACTCTTAGTCCTGCTTGACCTTAGTGCTGCTTTCTATACTGTAGACCATAAAATACTACTAGATCATTTACACAATTATATCTGTATTCAGTGACAGGCACTGCAATGCCTGTCACAACGAGACAGGCTTCTCGTTTGGCTCTCATCGGAGGCGGTCGCATTTTCACTCTCCCCGTCCTTGCCCATATCTTCCCTGCTTTGTCTCCTGTCTTGTCTCGTCTCATCTATTGAGAGACTCTCTCTGCACTGCTCTCGAAACTAGGAAATTATGGATCTGATCAACTGGTCACTTAGCGCAATTGACACCATTTTCTCGACGAGAAACAAAGGTTCGGGTGAACCTGAATGCCCTGACGGAACGTTCGCAGCTGGCTACACGATGGACGCGTGGGAGAGATGGCGGATCGTGTGTCTGGCGGCTCTTTCTGTGGAGGACATTGAAGATATCTACCTTTTCGGAACCATGATAACAGGTATTATGCTGATTGGATTATGCTTTGCCCTGGGTTATCGAAAAATTCTTAAAACGGGAACAGCTGTCCAAAGCCTCACAAAGCTTCCCGTTTTGACAGAGGCCGTGGGAAGAGCGGTCAGCACTGAGACTGAGACTATTAATCGCAATATGGATTACATCTTGAAAAAGCTCACGGCTATGGAAAGGAAAATTGATGATGTTAGAGACCAAAATGGACAAAGAGAGTAGCCGTGGAATTGGAATGCGGTTTACTCGCCTCAAGACGAAACAACTGCAATCTTATCTTTTCGGCCCCCCTTGAACCAGGATTGGCCTTGGCCGAGGCGATACTGGAGAAACAACCCTGAAGGGCAATGTGGCGAGACGCTCTTGCGTTCCCTCCCCCATCATACACTCACACACAGACTTTTGGAACTTATCGCTCATACAGACACAAACACTGACTCTGACCAATTCCAAACCTCCGTAGCTTTGACCCGCCAGCTTGGCAAGCGGGTACTGTGTTAAGCGCCGTAATGGTTGGAGGACTGGATGGCTGCTTGCCTTAGCTGGATTATTTTACCCTGTTGCAAGTCTTGTCTATGGTGTATTATGTGTATCTGTTTTTCTCTCCACTTCCCTCATGTTTGCTGTATTCTTCTTCTTAAATCCATTTCGTTACACTGTACTTGTTATACGTGTAATGACAATAAATTGAATCCAATCCAATCCAATCTTACATAACAGACAGATATCAATACGTCCATTTAAATGGGAAATCATCAAATCTTACGCAAGTAAATTACGGATTACCTCAGGGATCGGTTTAAGGACCCTTGCTTTTCACCATATACATGCTGCCCCTCGGCAACATTATTAGAAAACATGGAATTAGCTTCCACTGTTATGCAGATGATACTCAGCTATATATCTCATCAAGACCAGATGATTCCTTTAAGCTATCCAAACTGGCAGAGTGCATCGAGGACATAAAACATTGGATGACTAGTAATTTCCTTCTTTTAAACTCTAGCAAAACAGAAATATTAGTTATAGCACCAAAATCAAGTAAACAGAATATCTCCGACTACAGCCTGCAAATTGAAAGATGCACTGTTACTCCAACAAATACAGTTAAAGACCTAGGCGTTATATTAGACGGCAACCTGTCATTTAAAAATCACATCTCAGATATCACAAAAACAGCCTTCTTCCACCTTAGAAATGTTGCCAAATTACGAAATATTTTATGTGTTGCAGACGCAGAAAAGCTTATTCATGCATTTGTGACCTCACGGCTTGACTATTGTAATGCTCTACTTAGTGGTTGTCCTGTATCATCGATAAACAAACTACAGTTAGTTCAGAATGCAGCTGCCAGAGTTCTTACTAGGTCAAGAAAATACGATCACATAACCCCAGTTTTATCATCGCTTCACTAGCTACCCATTAAGTATCGTATTGATTTTAAAATTCTTTTAATTACTTACAAAGCCCTGAACGGTTTAGCACCTACTTACTTAACCGAGCTTTTATCACGTTACAACCCATCACGCTCTCTAAGATCTCAAAACTTAGGACTTTTGACAACACCTAGAATAACAAAATCCACCAAAGGGGGACGAGCTTTCTCATACGTAGCACCTAAACTCTGGAATAGCCTTCCTGATACTATTCGAGGGTCAGACACACTCTCCCAATTTAAATCTAGATTAAAGAGACATCTTTTCAGCCAAGCTTTCACTTAATGCATAGTTAATGAACAGCAGCTACGCTAATTATTCTCTTTATTCTCTTTCCGCCTCTGCCTCGGGATGCCCATCCCGAGGTAGGAAGAAGTTCCACCATGTCCAGACGACCGACATATGCCCATCCCCAATTTGAGACTTCGCCAGCTACAGCTGCAGACTGACTGACCATCCCAGCTCCATCTAAGGCAATTCCACCACCAGCCAAGAGAAATATGACCATCGGACCATCCCAGCTCAGACCACTACATCCCCAACCAAGAGCAAAGACGGACTATTTGTCTTATTAATGCTGAAGTTACAATATTTGGTATTAAATGCTAAACTAAAATCACATGTCACCAGTTTGAGTGCAGCTATGACACGTCAGAGGGGATCTGGCCCTCCCGGTTGAGCCTGGCTTCTCCGGAGGTTTTTTTCTCCATTAATCAATCATTGGAGTTTGGGTTCCTCGCCACAGCAGGGCAGTGTTGGCCTGCTCACCGGGAGACTGCATTAATTCATTTATTTATTTAATTAGAAATTCGATATTATTTATTAGAATGATCTTACTCGTTGTATAAACACCATGCACTGTGCTGTGTTTTAACTTTTCTGTTTTTCCTGTTTGCCCCTGTAAAGCTGCTTTGAAACAATACACATTGTGAAAAGCGCTATATAAATAAACTTGAATTGAATTGAATTGTTAACTATGCTAAACTGTAGGGCTGCAAAAAACGATTATTTTGGTAGTCGATTCATCTTGCGATTAGTAGACAGATTAATCGGCTAATCGGCTATTATTTCAATGACTAATCGTAAAGGTTTTAATGATTATTCAGCCTTTGCATTCAGTTATGCAAAATTTACGTAATGAATAAAATCAATTTAGCTTTTGAAATTTGAAACTTGAACCAACTGGTTTCTTTCTTTAAGTTTGCTGATTCTGTCCAACTCGAATCACACAAATACTCTCTACAAACTTTTAAATACAAATAAAAATAAATAAATAAATCAGGTACATTACAGACCAATTTTTGTTTTAAATGTAAACAAATCTCTTGACAGAAGCATTAAGCAGCATTACTATGACAACAGTTCAGTTTAATGAAAAAGAGCAAGTAACAGAAGAAATTGTTTAAAAAATAAAGGCAAGATATAAGACTCCTATCACTTAACGTCCCTCTCTTATAATCATTTTCCTCTCATGTAATACCAAATAGTGTTATAATAATCAAAACAGGCTTGACTATTAAGCTCGAGCAAAGCTTTTTACTCTGCAAAACAAATAATAACATTACTGTAATTATATGATTATTGTTGTCATTGTCATTGCATTCTCTCATAAATTTGTGAAAAAAGTGTTAGCACTAGATTGAGAACAGTCACCTCTCTCCTGCTCATGCTCCGGGATGTTTCCTTTTTAAATGCTCCAGCTTTCCCACACTTTACTTGTTGACATTCGTTTGTACTCCGCCATAATTCTCGCTGTGTGTCCTTCTACAACGATAGCATTCGGGAAGGCTGCATTACACTCTAGTGCTACAGTGCCGTAGTGGTCAAATTGTGACATTGCAGGCCCTTAAATAAAGTCATAAAGTAATCAAACGACTACTCAACAACAAGAATATTTGTCGACAATTTGTTTATTGTCGACGTTGTCGACTAATCATTTCAGCCCTACTAAACTGTAGTACGCTTTAGGCTAGTTTCCTACACAGCAACGCACACTACGGTATTATTTGTGCGGGGTTGTGCTTAATTCACTTGAATCGCTCAAAAACGGGCTGTAAAACCTGAGAGTTTACTTTGTATTTATATTTTCTTTTACGAAAAAAGAATATGGGGCCTTGAAGCTTTAGGCTCATCTTCGGGGAGCCTTTCCTGTCACAGACACACGTGTTATTGTCACATGACATGGTGGCATGTATATTCAGTGATATCTGGGGGGGGAACAGGAACCCTAAGTGCCTGAAAAAACCCATTAAAAAACACCATACAGTACAATAAAGAATGCAGTCCCATTCACAGACATTCTCAACAAAAACACAAATTGTTTTTTATTCAACGTAATTGTGACACTTCAGTGTAATATAGAGGCTATTGAGGGTATGCACGTGTCATCACCGCACACGTCACGTCACGTGAAGTCAAGCGAGTCATGACCAATGAGTGGTAGAAAGACTGAATGCTGCAGTGTTTATCTTTAAGGTTGTCTTTAACTTCTTTCACCACCATTGACGTCAATAAAAAAAAACGCATCCCTGCCAAAGACGAGTTTTTCGGGCAATCAGTGTTAATACTGTTTTACAGCAGGTGGCGCTATTACACACCTTTGGGAAAAAGTACAGAATCCCAGAACCTAGAACGTAAATGTTGTTTGCGGTTTTAAATGTTTGTTCTGAGTGTAATCTGGGCGGGATCTTTGACAAAAAACGTTGATTATCTCAAAATTATCTTTTAATCAAAGTGATGCATATTTGAAAAAACCTACCCACATCTACGGAGTGATAAAAAACTAACAAATGAAGATTGAAGAATACGGTTTCTCTTGTTTGAAACCTGAGACTCTGTTCTTTCATTTGACATATTGATTGTCCATATATTCTTTACAGAAAGGTGTAGCATGGCAACTTTTTTTAAAAAGAGGCTGGCGGCGAAAAAGTTAAGCACAGTGAACATTGAGAAGAGTGATGTAAATCTTGTAGGTTTATTAAACAACCAAACGTGTTTGCACAAGCTGAAAAATATTTCCAATGACAAGTCTTACTGGTTTTAATTTCAGCAAATAATTGTGTGTTTAAGTACCGGTTTCTTTGTTTCTCCTATTGAAAGCAGCCATTTTGCCAAATGTTTTGCCACTCAAGGGGGACTTTCGGCGTGTTCATGTGGGTAAGTGACGTCAATGCATAGCCTCTATACAAGCAAGAAATTGAATGAAACAAAACTGGCTGCATGGCTGAAAAACAGGCATCAGATAGAAAGCATTACTGTGTTGACAAGTGCCGAGTACTGCTGGCAAGAACAAAACCAGTTCTTCTCAATCTTATTCAACATGCTTTTACAAAGCAATTTTTTTTAGCAAACTCATAAAATAGGTTGACTTGACGTAAGCTGAACAAGATAGGAACAGTTTACCTTATTAAGTATTTGCCCTTCTTGGCAGTCTATGTAATAGTTCCCATTGACATGCTACTCATATCGCTTTTGATATATTTGGTGCAAATTAGAGAGAGAGTGTGGTCAACTAGAAGTCATTTCCTTTTCACTACAGACCCACTTGTCCGTAAACCAAGTCAGTGTGAAAACTTGAATGCCTTGACAGCTCATTTATCATATCACAATAATAAGAATAAACATTCATCCAATAAAAAGTAAAAACTACTAGAAATTAGCAGCAGAAAATGTGCAGATCCCGAATGTTGCTGACTGTTGAATTGTTAGATTGTGCAAAGGCATTTTCAGCCGTGGTGACTTGAATTTTAGCACCAGTGTTATAGTTCAACAGTCTAGGACTAAATGGTAGACAAGAAAGCTCTTAACAGAGAGCACAAGAATCCCCATTTCTAGAGCTATCAGACTCATTGCCACCCATATTAACACCATCTTCGAGTAGACTTCCATCGGTGGTGGAAGGTGTCGGTAAGAACTCCGATGGAGCGTCCTCATAGCCACTACTTTCATCATTGTCATCTCCATCATGAGCTTCACGCTCCTGATTAAATTGTACCGTTGGGTCGATCACTTTTTCCAGCTGTAAGGTCGAGCTTCTATTCTTATTTACCGGAGAGCTTTCAGTGTCTGAGATCAGTGATGCTTCCTGGTCCACTGATGTTCCGTCTGGAGCTCCCTGAAGCCAGTTGGGTCCAGCATGTCTGGCCTGAAATGGCTCAGTATGTCCACTCTTGAAGCCCAAAGCTGCTCCAGTGGAAGTTAAAGCAGGCTCTTCTGTAGCGGCAACAGTACCCAAGTGCACAGTGCTCATCCCCTCTCTGGATATATCTCCATCTACAGAAGTTCCTGAGAAGACAGCAGATATATCGATGACTCCTTGTGTTTGGTCTCCCACCAGGTCATTGACTGGAAAGACAGAAACGGAATTTCTTTCCTGCAGAGGACACAAAACAAAAATGTCTTAATTCAAACCTTAACCCTTTATTCCTCATCTTAGGGTCATCACCAGGGGCAGAACAAGTGTTCTTTTCAAAAGCTCAAAATCTTTTTCTTTTATTTTATTTTCAGGTAATAGTCTGTATTTTTACAGAATTTTATTGTTTTTCATTGTATGATGAAATCCCTGTTGTTTTTCATACACTTGCTTGTCATTTATAAACAGGGATGCACATAAGTGGTGCAAAGGTGCGCATGCGCACCCAAAATAAACAATATCTTACTGAACTTCTTCACATTTACACCCCTTTACATGCTCTTCAACTATTTCTCTTGTGGTACCTTGGATTCGACTTACTACCATGGGTTCAAGATCTTTTAGGTATGTTGCCCCCGGAACTCCATTCCCTTAGATATATAAGGCAGCGATTGCTTGCAGACTTTTAAACACATCTTAAGATGTATCTTTTTACTCAGGCTTTTTTATAATATGCTCTTCTGAGTCTTTATTGCATTTAATCTGTATATGCCGAGTGTTTGTTATGTTTTTTGTCTTGTGCAGTGCTTTATACTTTTATTTTATTCTTTGCCTGTTTGTGAGGTGACCTTAGTTGTTTTGAAAAGCGGCATTAAATTCAAATTTTTTTTTTTGGATATAGTGCTGTTCACAATGTGCATTGTTCCAAAGCAGCTTTACAGGAGAAAACAGAAAAACACAGAAAGGTAAAACACAGCACAGTGCATGGTGTTTATACATGGTGTCATAGCTGCACTCAGTGACCCCGACCAAAAGCCACTGAGCAAACTTCCACGAAGAGGAGGGAGAGCCCACCTGGGTTCAGCTATAACTTCAAACTGCTGTCATGTGTTGTGAGTTTAGCATTAAATACCAGGTATTTTAAATTTAGCATTAATGTGACAAGTAGTCCAGCTTTAACTACTTACAATGCATTATTATTATTATTATTAAGCATTATTGAGGGTTAAAGTAAGGTTTTTAGGTTAAAACAGTAGTATTTGTACATACAGTTCATGCACTCTAAATTATGCATCATTTTCAAAATGCTTTTCAAATATTTACTGACCAGTTGCCTTGTATGCCATACAAACTATGTTTTTAAGCAGAATTATCAGCACAACTAAATTCAGTGTGTGAATCACGCAATATCCACCTATGATCTCATATACGGATGGTCCAGAAGTAAAAAATTGGTCGTTTACTATACTTATCACTCCTTCACTGACTGGCTGCAACCTTCTAAGATGTGTTTCAACTTCATGTGTGCCCGCGCAAACCGATCAGTGTATGACTTCAAAGGACCCAGAGCAGTATGTTTCTGCCCTCGAATCATTCTCATGGTACTTTGATGTCGTGTGGAGATCGATCTGTGAAGCACCGCAAACAGTCGACACTGCAGAACTGTAAACATGGCAGCACTGCTTATGTCTGACTAGCGTATGTTTCTGCTTAAGCATGTGTCTACACTACTTTTAATGAGAATTTCAACTCAGCTGTTCAAAAAATGTTATTACAAGTGATTAGACTGTCTGAAAGGTAACTCGTGTTACTTGATAAACAAGTTATTTGAGTATTGAACTGGGTCTATCTGCTGCTGCTGGAACTACCCTCATCCTCCTGGCGACCCTCAGGGCTATGGGTGCCTCTGGAATGGTGCTACAATGTTTCAAGTCTTATCTCTCAGGTAGTTCATTTAAAGTATCCCTGAGAGGTGAAGTTTCTCAGTTCAAACATCTCAATAAATGGTTAGGGTAAGCGTACCTCAGGGCTCAGCGCTTGGACCACTGCACTTTTCCATATTCAAGACATCCCTACGTTCTGTCATTTGAAAACATGGCTTTCCTATCACTGCTATGCGGATGATACACAACTCCACCTTCATTTCAGCCTGACAATCATTTATAGAAAATAATTAATTAAAACCTTTCATTTATCAGTTTTTCTATGGTTTTAAAACTGTTTCAACAGTACTATACGTAAGGGATTATTCCCGCTCATACCATGGTCCTTTGCAAAGTTAAAGCTGTTATTGATGTTTACAGTGTAACTTTTGATCAGACAGGTGAAATATTATACCATAGTCTGTTTGAATACTCTTTCCGATTGGCTGGAAGTCAGTTTGATCAATGTTTGAAATTAACTGAGGAAAGTAACTAATTTTCACCTGTCTGCTTAAAAATTACAATTCGCGACGGATGGTTCTTGTTCTTCACGTTGTGCATAAAAGTCCTTTAATGAACGGCTAGCTGTGGATAATCCCTTACTTAGTGTACACCTTCCAGCAAACCATAATGGAGCATTCAAACAGACCATGGTATAATGTCATTTAAAAAAATTTGACTGTAAACTGTTTTCTATATTTTTACAGTTATTGTATGTAATTCTGTGAAAAGCACAAAGAGAGGTCAACGGCTGTTCATTCAGTTCATGTCTAAATGTCCTCGCTCACCTCTTTTAACACTTCCATCTCCTGCATTAATGAGGCCACGATGTCTTCCAGCTTCCTCCGAGCTTCCCGCTCGCGCTCCAATTCCTGCACACAATGAAAAGCACAGTCAACGCACAAGAGGTGAAAGTAAAGATGGATCAATCCATCCCAGAAGTTCTTTCCATATAATTGGAACACTACTAAATGAGTTATTGAACAATTAAAATGCACTCAAAAACTAACTAAAAAAGTTAGCTCCATGAAGCCTCAAGAAGTCTGAAATACACAACTTGCAATATCCATTTGTTAGCAGAATTGGTCAAATGCAGATAACATATAGGAAGTGATGTCATTACAAACATAATACCATCGTGACTGCACGAGCCTCTCTCTGTGCTTCAGAAAGCATCTCCTCTGCCCCCTCGAGAGCATCTTGAAGACAGTCCACCTGAAACAAATGAGCCTCCTGCTGAAGCTCAAGGGCTCGCATCTCCTGTAAACAGATTTCATAGTCTGCTCGCAGCTCCTCCTGAACACAAAAACATACAACCTCAGTTCTTCACCAGCACTGTAAACAGGTATCGTGGAATCAACGAATTCAACTCCATTTTGTCTGCATGATCGACATAGTGTACCACTACACACTGTATGTCATACTTGCCAACCTAGAGACCTCAGAATTAGGGAGATATTAAAAAAGGGGGGGGGGGGGGGTGCGCCTCATGTATAATCACACACACAAACAAACGTAAAGAAGAATATAATTCATTTATTTGTACATAATTTATACATACATATGTACTATAACAACAACACTCCTCTACTGATGGTTCCGTTCCGTTTGCGTACTGGTGAGCAATATCTGAATCTGGAAACATATTCTTCACGGATTTGTTGAAAACATCCGCAAATGTGAACGGGATGTTGTTTGTAGCTAACAGCATAGCCATCTTTGTCTCTGCATAAATAACACCATCGGGTCTATCTTTGGAAAGATGGCTTAAAATACTGGGCTGTGACCGGTGCTGCATTGCCGCAGCCTTGTGCTTTTCTGACCCTATGTGTGTAATTAAATCCGTTCGGCCACCGTGTTCAATGGAGAAGTCTGATCTACAAAATTTGCAGGCAGCATATCCCTTCCCCTTCGAGCTGTCCTGGATGAATGTGAATTATTTTTTCCATTCAGTTAGGAATTTGCACGGATATTTTCTCTTTCTATTCTCCATGTCTCTTCTTTCTTCCTTTTCCCCTTCTTCTGCTTCTTGTTCCGTTCTGAATTTGCCGCGCTTGACTTCGAGGTGTAACCTGTATTTTTGTTCGGTCTGAAACGGCACCCAGTGACGGATGGTGTAGCAATATTGTTGTCCGGGTGGAAATCGGGAGAAAGGTAGGCCCGGGAGATTTTCGGGAGGGGCTTTGAAATTCGGGAGTCTCCCGGAAAAATCGGGAGGGTTGGCATGTATGCTGTATGTTCTTCTCAATATTGTGTGTAAAACATGGGAGTTACAACATCAGACCAAAGCTAAGTTCTTCTAGTTCAAGCATAGCTATGCATATTCATCCATCACTCCCCGCGTCCCGTGCACGCATACACACACAGGCGCAATGTTGCCGTCTGTAACTCATAAAATTGCGTCTTTTTGTATAAATATTAGCAGGGGTGCACATAAGTTTTTCTATCTGGTTCTCAAGAGAGCACCTGGAGATTCGGTTTTATGCTCACATTGCACATAGTGTGACAACTTATATTTACCTATTAAAAATAAAAGTAACAAAGTAGTTACTTTTTTATGAACAATAAACAAAATAATGAAGTAGAATAATACTATATTTATATTATTTTAAAGTACACTTAAAATACAATGATAATGTATTTCTTCAACATAATAATTCTTAATAATTTTCAACACCAATTTTGAAACCTAAAACGACAACCTTTTTGGTTTTTGGCAGGTTGCTCGGAAGTGCACTTTCGAGTGCACATAGAGACTTGCGGAGCGGAGCTAGGATAGAGTATAGCATTGAGAAACACAAGCTGCATGCAAGAGTCAAGTTTAAACAGCTTGTCCTTTTAGAAAGTTTAAGAGAAGCTGTGTTATGGTTGACGTGCAGCACAGCGCAGTGCAGATCCAGAAATTCACAGAGGTGGCGCGTGCTTCTCTAGGAACCAAAGCAGACCCAACAAAGGCGGAGTTACCAATACTCAGTTTTTCATAATTAACATCCAGGTCCCGTTTACACCGGGAACAAACGACATATCAGTAGTTTTAGCAGCATTCAGTTCAAACGAAATCTTATCCAGTATGCGCACCTGCGCACCACTTATGTGCATCCCTGAATATAGCTTTCAGTGAGTGGAAAAATGTTTCTCTCTGCGTTTCTCTGTTCAGTGAGCAGCAGAAGCAGCACATATACTGTATGACCAAACCACAGCTTTCTTTTGAGTAGAAAACACCTTTTACAGACACCTGTCATTGCTACTTATTGGACATATGAACATAAACATGTGTATGTAATTAGCATATTATTTTATATGTACGACAACAGAAACATTGAACATACAGTCAGGTCCATAAATATTGGGACACCGACACAATTCTAACGTTTTTGGCTCTATACGCCACCACAATGAATTTCAAATGAAATGAACAAGATGTGCTTTAACTTCGACTGTCAGCTTTAATTTGAGGGTATTTACATCCACATCAGGTGAACGGTGTAGGAATTACAACAGTTTGCATATGTGCCTCCCACTTGTTAAGGGACCAAAAGTAACGGGACAATTGACTTCTCAGCTGTTCCATGGCCAGTTGTGTGTTATTCCCTCACGATCCCAATTACAATGAGCAGATAAAAGGTCCAGAGTTCATTTCAAGTTTGCTATTTGCATTTGGAATCTGTTGCTGTCAACTGTCAAGATGAGATCCAAAGAGCTGTCACTATCAGCGAAGCAAGCCATCATTAGGCTGAAAAAACAAAACAAACCCATCAGAGAGATAGCAAAAACATTAGGCGTGGCCAAAACAACTGTTTGGTACATTCTTAAAAAGAAGGAACGCACCGGTGAGCTCAGCAACATCAAAAGATCCGGAAGACCACGGAAAACAACTGTGGTGGATGACCGAAAAAAAATTCCCTGGTGAAGAGAACATCCTTCCCAACTGTTGGCCAGATGGAGAACACTCTCCAGGAGGTAGGTGTATGTGTGTCAACAATCAAGAGAAGACTTCACCAGAGTGAATACAGAGGGTTCACCACAAGATGTAAACCATTGGTGAGCCTCAAAAACAGGAAGGCCAGACTAGAGTTTGCCAAACGACATCTAAAAAAGCCTTCACAGTTCTGGAACAACATCCTATGGACAGATGAGACCAAGATCAACTTGTACCAGAGTGATGGGAAGAGAAGAGTATGGAGAAGGAAAGGAACTCATGATCCTAAGAATACCTCCTCATCAGTGAAGCATGGAGGTGGTAGTGTCATGGCGTGGGCATGTATGGCTGCCAGTGGAACTGGTTCTCTTGTATTTATTGATGATGTGACTGCTGACAAAAGCAGCAGGATGAATTCTGAAGTGTTTCTGGGAAATATTATCTGCTCATATTCAGCCAAATGCTTCAGAACTCATTGGATGGCGCTTCACAGTGCAGATGGACAATGGCCCAAAGCATACTGCAAAAGCAACCAAAGAGTTTTAAAGGGAAAGAAGTGGACTGTTATGCAATGGCCAAGTCAATCACCTGACCTGAATCCGATTGAGCATGCATTTCACTTGCTGAAGACAAAACTGAAGGGAAAATACCCCAAGAACAAGCAGGGACTGAAGACGGTTGCAGTAGAGGCCTGGCAGAGCATCACCAGGGATGAAACCCAGCGTCTGGTGATGTCTATGCGTTCCAGACTTCAGACTGTAATTGACTGCAAAGGATTTGCAACCAAGTATTAAAAAGTGAAAGCTTGATTTATGATTATTATTCTGTCCCATTACTTTTAGTCCCTTAACAAGTGGGAGGCACATATGCAAACTGTTGTAATTCCTACACCGCTCACCTGATGTGGATGAAAATACCCTCAAATTAAAGCTGACAGTCTGCAGTTAAATCACATCTTGTTTGTTTCATTTGAAATCTATTGTGGTGGTGTATAGAGCCAAAAATGTTAGAATTGTGTCGATGTCCCAATATTTATGGACCTGACTGTATAAGTGAAAAGTCTAAAATCTGCTCAGCTGTCGGTAACAGAGACATTTCAAAGGCATCAAGCCTACTGCAGGACAGTAAGAAGCATAAAGAAATATCTGATAAAATAATGTAATACATTTTCTTTGATAATAAGCACCTACTGTATATTGTGGAAGACCAAGATTTTCTGCGACTCACAGTTTTATGTAAATATGTTACTTGCCAGACTTTCTCTTCTCTTAATTTGAATACTTGATATACAATGTTGTTAAATATAGTAAAAAAATTATGCTAATGAGAAAGCTTCAAACAGCTTCTGTAATTGGTGATTCGGTATCGGACGATTCAGCTTTCAGTGATCGAGGATCGGTGATCGGCCCCAAAAATCGGAACACCCCTTCAAGACTATTTATATTCAATTCTTTTGACACTTTCCTTTCATCTCACGATCAAACCATGTTTTTCAAGGCATAGTAAATTGCTTGTTGCACAAAGATTACTTCCCTGATAGCACATCTATATTCCATTCCATTTTCTACTGCTTATCCGAACTACCTCGGGTCACGGGGAGCCTGCGCCTATCTCAGGAGTCATCGGGCATCAAGGCAGGATACACCCTGGATGGAGTGCCAACCCATCGCAGGGCACACACACTCACTCATTCACTCACGTACTCACACCCTACGGACAATTTTTCCAGAGATGAGCACATCTATATGATGTCTGCATTTACATCTGCAAAATGTATTTTCTTTTTAAAGTTTACTTATCCGCATTACATCTCAGAGAGGTGTGCTGTCAGATGTCATACAGATATCTAGTAGATGTCTGTTAGATGTTTATGATTTAGAATGGATGGAAAACAGCTCTTTCTAAGATTTTTAGTAGGGATGCACCGGTAACACTTTTTCATTTCCAGATCCCATTCCGATACCTGAATTCTGAATATGGCCCGATACTGATACTGAATCTGATACTAGCACTGTGTCATGATTCCGCTATCATGTCATGTTTATTCTTATTCTTGCAGCGGAGTCATGACTAAGTCTAGGGTTTTGTGTGGGAAGGACATGGCATGGCTTAGATATTGGCTGTCATGCTCCTTCTCGTGTCTCGTCTATGGCCCCGCCCCTCTCGTCTCCTCGTTAGCTTCCCTTGAGTGTTTCATTACCCACACCTGCCTATTGTTAATTATCCTTTGTTCGTCTCCCTATTTAATGCCCTTGTATTCGCTGTCCTGTGCTTGTTTGTTCTTGTACATACTTGAAAACTTTGATGTCCGTTTGCTGTTCTGAACTCTTGTTCCAAGGAGTTATCCACACGCTGTGTCCCAGCGTTCATTTCCAGTGCTCTGTTCCTGTTTTTGGATCCTTTTGTTTTTTGTTACAGTTTGTTACCCTACGCGAGTTTTTCGTTCCTGTTTGGCAGTCTTGGTTTATCCCCTGTATTTTACCCCATTGTGGGTTTTGTTTTGTGTTTTATAAAGATATTTTGTTACCCCGTACCGCTGCCTGCATTTGGGTTCTTCTTTATCACCACATGTTTCGTGACAGAACAAATGAGCCACTAATGAACCCAGCAGGTATTAACTCGTCCCAGACTTGGTGGCAGTCAACCTACAATGAGGTCCAGAAAGGCAACGGCCCTTTTCCTCCCCAGGGTAATCGGACCCTGGATGAATATGCACGGGGATCGGTGGCTAGGCGGGGCTGTCTCCCAGAGGTCCTAATGAACTCGTATGTCCTTGCTGGCCTGGTCAGTCCTCCTCCGCTGGAGGAACGGGAGAGGATGATCCGGGGGTCTTTCCAGGACCTGGTAAAGGATCTCTCGTGCAACGGCCCCCGGGACTCCTCCCACTTCCACTTGGATTCTGTCCCGGAGGACCGGGTTCTGACCACTGGGATGGTGAGGTTCGCCAGTCCATCCTACTCACCTCCCGTCTGCATCCAGAGGAGACGCCCACGGAGGCAGTCGTGGGACTCCCCGTCCGACTCCTCCTGCATGGAGCTAGCCGTGCCTTCCACCGCCTCTCTTCCATCGGTCGCACTCCCTGTGGGCCGCTCCCGGAGGAAGAAGTCCAAGAGGGGAGAGCGTTCCAGTACTGCCCAGCATCCGGTGTTCCCGAGGCTGGCTTTCAAGCTGGTCCAGCAACCGGCACCAACCACTTCCCAGCCGGCGGAGAGCGCTGCCCAGCCGGTCCCGTCCTGCACGCCCGGGCCTCTCCAGCCGGTCCCGTCCGGCACGCCCGGGCCTCTCCTGCCGGTCCCGTCCGGCACGCCCGGGCCTCTCCAGCCGGTCCCGTCCGGCACGCCCGGGCCTCTCCAGCCGGTCCCGTCCGGCACGCCCGGGCCTCTCCAGCCGGTCCCGTCCGGCACGCCCGGGCCTCTCCAGCCGGTCCCGTCCGGCACGCCCGGGCCTCTCCAGCCGGTCCCGTCCGGCACGCCCGGGCCTCTCCAGCCATGGTCCGTTCCGGCAGTCCAGCAGGGGACTAGGACAGTTCCTCCAAGGACTTCCCCTGTCAAGCCCTCTGGGGCTCCGAACTCTGGCGTGCCCCCACGGGCTAGGACTTCCCCACACAGCCCCTACCCTTTTGGACTGCCCCCTAGGTACTCTTGTTTGCCCCCACCCCCCCTCCCTTGTTTGTTATTTTTATTGTCTCACCCCAACCCGTTTGTTATTATTTCTTGTATGCCCCTAATCATGTTTTCAATGTTCTGTTGGTTTTTGTCTGTTACCCAGTCTGTCTTGTCTTGTTAGTTACCCCTTGGTGAACACCTGGAGGTGTTCATTTGAGGGGGGGCTTATGTCATGATTCCGCTATCATGTCATGTTTATTCTAATTCTTGCAGCGGAGTCATGACTAAGTCTAGGGTTTGTGTGGGAAGGACATGGCATGGCCTAGATATTGGCTGTCATGCTCCTTCTCGTGTCTCGTCTATGGCCCCGCCCCTCTCGTCTCCTCGTTAGCTTCCCTTGAGTGTTTCATTACCCACACCTGCCTATTGTTAATTATCCTTTGTTCGTCTCCCTATTTAATGCCCTTGTATTCTCTGTCCTGTGCTCGTTTGTTCTTGTACATACTTGAACTCTTGTTCCAAGGAGTTATCCATACGCTGTGTCCCAGCGTTCATTTCCAGTGCTCTGTTCCTGTTTTTGGATCCTTTTGTTTTTTGTTACAGTTTGTTACCCTACGTGAGTTTTTCCTTCCTGTTTGGCAGTCTCGGTTTATCCCCTGTATTTTACCCCATTGTGGGTTTTGTTTTGTGTTTTATAAAGATATTTTGTTACCCCGTACCGCTGCCTGCATTTGGGTTCTTCTTTATCACCACACGTTTCGTGACACACTGTTTTTTCTGATCAATTTAGAATTACAAATCATTTAATGCCAGGTGTGGACAGTACTTAAGTATTTTTACTTTTAGATTTTCAAATATCTGCACTTTATTAGTGGTTTTGCTTTAGACATTTTGACTTCAAAACATTATAAAGCATACTGTATATCATACTTTTGAATCCCCTACATTTCATAAATGAATGTTGTTTTTTAGCATTTTAATGCTTGAGTACATTAAAATCTATGTATTTTTACTTTTAAATGTAGAAAAGTTAGTGGAATTGAATGTCCTTAAGTACTCTATTAAAAGTAAAAGAACATGTACAACTGAATTTAGGAAATGAACTGGAGTAAAGTAGGCCCATATATTGTGTATTTATCCTTTATTTTCGCAGGTAAGTCCCATTGAGATCAAAATAAATATCTTCTTCCAGGGAGGCCTGGCCAGGATATGTGCTTGATAATGTAGTGAGGTCTTTTTTTCCAAGATAAAAATAGGTCTGTACTTAAAACAATTACAGATACTTGAAAAATGTAAGCGAGTAAAAGTGAAACTACTATCCATTTCTGTTTATTGCACAAAACTATCACCGTGTAAAATTAAAAAGTGCAGAGATGCGCATCCTGGACACAGAATAATGAGCTGAATGCATGCGCTTCTATGTTCTATGTCTTCTATTTTGTTTACAGTTATGCGCATCACGGACGCAGAGTGATTGGTTTGTTTAGCAGACGTTTTCCAGACCTTCAGACATCTTTCAGATGTACCTGTGCTATCTGGGTTATTTTACTGATTCACAATGACAAAAACAGGAGTGAGTATCAGCTCCAAAATCCTGACTGGATGACTTCTAATGATAAGAACGAGTGGTTTCAGTGTATCCCATCAGATGATTCACCAACCACACCTCTCTGTGACTTACATTACATGATTCATGAAAATCCTCATCGCCTCCACACCTAGACCACAAACACTTTGAAGGCGTTCTACTCCTTCCTTGTAACAGTGTATGGCGTAAATATGGTAAATTAATAAATAATCTGACGTACCATTTCTATTCTTTCAGTAAGAAGATCCTCTTCACCCTAAAAATAGAGTGTTCAATAAGTAGTCATTAAAAAAACTCTCTTTTCTTACTTCTGCAAGAGAGACATATTTCTGTAACTCATTAAAAGCAAATGCTTACTTACAAGGCTTTCTTTTCTTTGTCCTCGTTTTAATGATCCACGTCTGCTGTCATTGCGTGACAGGTACCTGTTTGTTTCTTCTGCCTGTATAACAACAATCAAAACTGATATTATTGATCACAAATATAAAACAAAAATCAACCGTAGGCTGAGTACTGTTCACACCATTGACAAAAATAAAAGATTAACAACTATATATTTTTAAAAGAATTCTGAATTTAAGAGACAAAGTGCAGACAACAAGTGTTACACCAAAGATTCAGAGGAAGAACATCATTGTTTTTTAGTGACAAGCAGAGAGGGACGAGGGCCATGAGGCCGGTGACGCGAGTGCACTGGTCTCGCATCTCTCATGGAGGAGCTCGGACGCATAAAAGGAGGAGTGACAACAGTGAAGGACGAGAGAGAACCAGGACTGGAAAACAGAGAACACTTTCATCGAGCCCCATGTTAAAATGGCCAACTTTGCAGCTGAAATAAACATGTCTTCATTTTAATGTTTACAGCCTGGTACAAAAAAATGATTGAACTGTGAGGAGTGTGAAATTTTTTATAACTCACCTATTAGCTTATATTAAGCCTTAAAATTCAGCAAATTAGGTGTGTGGCCACTTGAGTGACAAGTTGTTTTTAGCCACGAGACGCCTCAGCTCCAACCACGTCCCGCCTCTTTGCACATTTTCGATTATCATGAGTGAACCTCTGCCAAGATGGCGACGGCCGGCTCAGCCCCATTTTAGCTTCAAAACAGCTCATCAGAAACCTGCAGGTGCACGGACACTACGACTACGTCCATATTTTATGTTTTTTTTTATACAGTTAGGCCCTGCTCTGGAGAAAGACCTACTTTTGTTTCACCATGTATGGCTTTCCTGAACAAAATTATTTTCGTTCCTGCGGAGATGATACGCCAAAATATGAATCAATTAAATAGAGGTCTAAACATCTAAAAACTGCACATTGGTGAAAGTTTTCAGAGACAGTGTGTGAACACATAAACACCCATATCTCGCTGTGTAATGATCGGATTTTTTTTAATTAAAGAACATCGATTGTTTAAGACATCAGGTAGGATAATACATACTGTTTTCTTTTAATAATTTAAGCTTAAGGATGGTAGTGTGCTTAAAGGGTACATGAGTTTAAGAGGGACTTTCACCCTACAAAAATCTTGTTTTTTATTTGCGTTATTACTTTGCGTGTTCTCAGCTACATTATGATAAAGAAATGGCCATTTCATGCCCGTGTTAAACAACACATTCTTTATTTTAAAGGCAAAGCAAATTAGGGAGGGGTTGTTTCTTTTGCGTAGCGCACAATGAATCTTGGGAGAGTCTTCAAATTGGGACAAGACTTACCAGCCTTCAGTTGCGCTGCTGTGATGCAATCGGCCCTGGGACACAGCTAATGCAGTTCTTCAAAAACAATACAACCAAATGGTTGCCAAGCAACACATACATGCAGTGAGGCAGAACTGCTGATCTATGGCCGTTTCTCAACTCCAAGAACACAAACAACAGACTTCTCTTGGATGGTTCTCGTGGAGACCGGTCCTGCGAGGCAACCTCGAAAGAACGAACTCTATTGGGTGCGCTTCAATTTTTTTAATGCTCATCTGCATCTGCACATTTAGACATCTAGAAGATGTCTGTCTGTAAGATGTTAATGATTTAGAATGGATATATTTGCCTTTTCTCGGATGTCTGAGAGCTTTCCTGTAGCTCAGTGGTAAGAGCATTGCGTTAAGGTTGTGGGTTGGATCCCAGGGGATTGCAAATACCTATGTAAAATGTATAGGATGATGCAAATTCGCTTTGGATAAAAGCGTCTGCAAAATGCCTAAATGTAAATGTTCAGCAGTTGTTTTCACACAGCAGATGTTTCCAGATCACCAGATATTTAGCTTTTTACAGATGTACCCGTGCTATTTGGAAACCAATCGGAATAAAGGACCAGAACTTATTATTCCTCTGTTATCCCTTTCAAGTTAAATAAACTTGCTCATATGGGAAGAATTGAGCAGCAATCATCTTAATAACTTTTGTTCTTGAAGACTACATTTTAATAATCAGCCGATTATACTGGCAACATTTCATTAAACTTCAGTCAAACTTTTAATGTATTTCAAAGCGTCGATAACATTCACGGGCAGATGTGACATTAGGGCAAAGGGTGTGTCTTTGACACCTCGCCTTTTTTCACGATTAAGTTACACAACGAGCTACAAAATTGATTAAAGCGGATGTTCGTTTAGTGTATTCGAGTAACATAAAACGTTTTGTCTTAATACAAAGCACAGATGTCAGGTGGATGAGACCATAATACAGACGTTGCATAACATTATTACCATTATCATTATTTTTGTATTTAATAATAACCCCTCTAAACAAAGATCATGACTTTTGTCAAATCACGCGTCATGAAAACATATTCATCGCAAACGTTATTCTCTTTAACATTACCTCTCTAATAATGTGTCGAAGAGACTCGTCTTCGCTCATTCCTCGAGACAGTGTCCGTTTCCGTAGCGAAGCCGCTTTCTCCGAGTTTCCCGAATGCATTGCTCCACACAATAAAGACTTTAAGCTACAAATATTCAACAGAAGAGAAAGGGAAAATCAGTTTCTTCGCTCTGTTTCCGCAATATTCCGGTACAAGAACAGAGTATGGTGTAATGGGCAGCATTTGACACGCAGCAGAATCCTGACCGGGCGGATCAAAAAGCGAGTAAGATGATGCTCTTGAATCGCTCTCGCGGTATAGTGACGTCATAGGCTGATGCAACTGCGCAGCGCAGCATTTTTTCAATCTGTTAAAGCGAAGCGCTGAATTTTAAACTGTGAGAATCTGGATTTCGTCCTGTCCTCTACAAATATTGCATCTGTGTTTAATACAATGTTCATATATCATATGTATCCATTCGTATTCATTCCTATTAATATTAGCTTCTATTCACATAAGATGTGCCTTAGCCTACTTGTTGTTTAACCTCCGTGAAAGTTGTATCATGTCTTATGCTGTCTTATGTTGATATAAGTATCTGTTGTTTTCCATATCAAGGTTCATAATGATGCCTATGGACAATTGTTTTGTTATTGTAATATTAAATATGTAATCATATCTGATTGTTCAGAAGGAAAGACTAAACCTAAAGTCTGGTGATTTTCCACTGTTTTGGTGGTTTTATATGACGCCTCCTGATGCAAGTTTATAAGTATTAGTCCTTAACAATAAACTTTGGACTCTGATTGAACAAGCACTTGTGTCTGTGTCAAACTTTGTCTTCAGGCCTGAAACTCTGTGTGTTCCGTCGACTAGACTCTTCAACCGTAGAATATTGTTTAGACAAGGGGACATAAGAAGTTTACATTCTTTCTGACTGATTAATAAGGGTGATCACCCTATGATTAATCCTGCAATGTAAGACCTGCAAAAATGTTCAGGCTCCATTGAAAGTCCCCACGTTTCTTTTTAAAAGGAAGTTTGCAACCCCAATGGCAAAAAACATCTGGCAAACCTCTATTTGATATGTATATATCCAAGATGCATTTTTAATTTTTTGCTCACTTTGATTGTTTCGTCTACTGTCAGTTGTCATATAGACACCTAAGATGTTTATGATTTAGAAAGTATGAAAACTGCTCTTTCTAAGACGTCTATGAGATGTTTTTTACACAACACAGCAGATGTTTTACAGAACTCCCGCAAACATCATACAGTACTTCCACAAGTTGCTTATTTGCATGTATGTCAAAGAATCCTTAAAAATAATACTAGCTAACATGAAAGTCCGATTTTACCAACTGAATCTTAACCGATACACACGTGCACACTTAAACTTGACATGCCTCCAACATCCATATTATTATTATTATTTTATTTCAAGGCGCCTTACTAGACACTCAAGGATGCCGTACAATGAATAGAACTACAATCCATAAAACCATTAATACAACATATTATCTAACCGACCTATCATGGTATCTGATCTGTGAACTTCATCTCTTGTCCACTTTAGCTGTGATATTTTTAAAATACTGTTGCAGAATTTGTGCATTTATTTAATTTTGCTCTTATATTGCTTCTGGTGACGTCCTCATTTAAAGTTCCTCTGATCGGACCTTTTCTTTTGAGCTTTATATCACAAGTATCAAGACTGGACTACTGCAATGCCCTACTGGCTGTTGATGCAAACCTGATAACACATTATTTACCTTGAGCATTTTTTTTTTCAATATATCTTTGTAGTAAAATATTTTGTATGAAATAAATACATTAAAGTAAACACATAGGCCTACATGAAGATTTTGCAGAGACTGTTATCCAAAGCGTTATCCAAAGAGTGAGGAAAAAAACTTAACTTTTTTTATTTTGTACCATAGTCTACACCTCATATTTTTATGGTTTAATTGAACCTGGGTGGGGTGCATATAAAGCCAACATTGCACATTTGTATTTGATACTGTAGATCCGGAGCCCGAGTTTTTCTCCAGCAGGTGGCAGTCACACATCAGTTTTGTGTAAATCACGAGCACAGAAGAAGAGACTATTGTCTGTCTGTCACGAGGAGGTGAAGAGTGAGAAGAAAACAGATTGCAGAGGAGAAATTCAACTTTAATGTGAGCACAATGAGTGTGTGTAATATGCCACAGAAGCGCTATTACAGACAGAGAGCTCATTCAAACCCGATGGCTGATCACACCTTCCAGTAGTAAGACTCACCTTAGACATATTGAAGTGATATTGTTGAGTTATTCGTGTCGTTTGTGTGATGAGTGGTTCTGAAATGTTTTAGTCCAGTTTGTCCGGAGGAGATGGACTGGTCTCAGGTTTATCCAGCACACTTCTGTCAGCGGGGGGAAACAGAAGTTCAAGCGCAGGTGGAGTTCGCGGACATCGGCTGCGGATACGGCGGACTGCTGGGTATGTATGACAACGATGATTTCTGCTTTAGTTAAATCTCACAAAATGTGCAAATGCATGTAAGTGAACAATAATAAAACCAGCACGAATACACCAATACTTCTGTTCCAATTATAGAAACTATAGAATAAGCACATTGTAGTACTAACCAGACACGATTTCTTTAAGACTGCAAGGGAAGCTCAGCTTCCCCTATAATTGTCAAAAAATGAATGGTCAAATATATGTACTATTATGTTAACATTTTATTGACTAAAAATGCGTTAAACACGTTTTTCTCGAACGAAAACAATTTCGTTCCGAATCAGCTACTTAGGTCGGCTGACTCGATTTCCTTCTCATTCATTCCCGTAGCGTACAGTGCATTACTCTGTCGAAGCCCAGCGTCCATTGACTTCAATGGGGCTGCTTTAAACAGTTTTTTTCAGTGCTTAGAAACAAGACGGTCATTGGATAATACTGCGATTATGTCCCGCCCACGGACGCTCAGCGTCTCTGTGATGAATGGAGGAGTGGGCTGGCCCGGACTCCGAGCGTCTGCGTGATGATAGGAGGGTCTGTCATCTCTTTTTATCCACTTTTATGTCCTAAAACACTCGTTTTTTGGGGTCGACAGTTTATAAAAACGTATTTCTTGTTTTTTTTTAGCTTGTTTGCTATACACATTGTCACATATCAGCTTTTAGACATTTTTTTTTTTTTTGTTATAAATCATAAATGACAAGGAGGCGGCAGCTTCTCGCAATGCAAAGAGACGGTTGGTGTGGGCGTGGTCTTCAGATTATGACGCGTATCACTCTGTGTCTCCATTTCCAACTCAGTCCCATCGCGGATTTTACATGTGTAGTCGAAAGACAAACTGCTGCAACCTTCATCGTATATTTCACACAATTTCACACCACATTCATTGTTTCAGTTTAACATAATTCCCACATTTCGTCCCGTTGAGTTAAACATATATATATATATATATATATATATATATATATATATGTATATGTATTAGATCGTTTGTTCATTAATTACAGTCACTGGAAAAGACGCCTAGTTGGTACGACAGGGTTACAGAGCATTTTCTTGAATAGGATCGTAGGGCAGAATTTACATATAAATGGACAATTTTTATGATTTGGGCCGAAAATGAGTTTCCCCTCTTTAAAAGATCAGCAGCTGCCACTGGTACTAACATAAGTGTAAATAATAGTCGAGGTAACACTTTATCAATTTTTTTAACAGTTCTTTAATGTATTAAGTTAGCTAACATGAACTAACAATGAACAAGACGTAACGTTATCTAGCATGTAAATAAAAAGTAGTGGTGGGCATAGATTATTTTTTTGAATCTAGATTAAAATGGCTCATTTGAATTCTGCCGAAGGCATTCAGAATATGTGTGCTACCCAAATAATGACTAAAAGTAAGTCTTTGAGAACAGGTTTCTCAAGCCAGGTGGCGCATTAGACCAGGGGCTCATCTCCTGTTTCCAAAATGCATTACAAACTGCTTGAGAAAGCTGTTCTACTATGATAATTGGTGATGAAAATAAATTATGTTCAATAAGATGTACTTGTGTTTACTTCCGCATTAGCTACAGGATGCTTTGCGTTTAGGTGGTACTTGAGACTGGAAGAGCTCCTACAGTACATTTACATTTAGTCATTTAGCAGACGCTTTTATCCAAAGCGACTTACAAAGCGTTAGGGAGCAACAAGCGATATGTCATACAGGAGCCATAATACATTAGGTGCCAATACAAAGTTACTGGTTTCAACTAAAGCTAGAACACTACCTGTTGAGAGAAAGTTTTTTTTAAACCAATTCTGCATTGCACAAGGTGCAAACAACCTTAGTCTTGTCGATGTTTCTATTGGGAAGCTTCTTAAAAATAAATTTTCCCTGAAGCAACCCGGCGGCTTCAAAGCTGCATCCATGTTAGCACGTCACGTTTGATGCGGTAATTTCACAGTAACGTAATGTTGTGTTCAGACCAAACGCGAATGGCGCGTCAAGCGCGAGTGATTTACATGTTAAGTCAATGCAAAGACGCGATAGACCTACTTGCGGCGCGAATGAAGCCCTGGTCATGAGATGATGAGGCGGCGCGAATTACACGAATCACGCGAGTTGAAAAATCTTGTTCTCACCCGGTACAGTGCAATTCATCTAGGTATTCCTCCGCGCTAAAATATAAAGGTGAAAGTCATCATAGCTTGCGTAGTATAGACCCAGCTCCCAACCCAACTTTGAGAATAGATTAACGGTGACATTTTTTTTTATCGCGCGATAAGAGTCTCACGTTAACGCCGTTAACGGCCCACCAATAATAAATAGTTATATAAACATAACGTACTGCACCATGAACAAACATGAATAAATGTATTGACATTAACAAAGGTTATTTAATGCTGAAATCGGACATGTTTCACATAACTGTAGAAATGTGACAAATTTCGCTGGCATGCAGCAATTGTCTGTATACTATATAGTTGGCAAGAATAGTATGAAAACAGTAAATTATGTGAGAAATACCTCACTGTTCTGTTTATATTACATTTTAAATGCCTTAAAATCTTCACCAATGTGAAATTGACCAGACTCAACCAGAGCTAGAGGTGACCGATATGGGTTTTTCTCTGGCCGATGCCGATTTTTTAAAATCAGATATAGGAGGCATATGTTTATTTTTTCCACGTTCATCTCATAAAATCCAATTGTGTAGTAAGAAGTGATACAAAATATATTGCTTAAATTTAACATTTATTAAAGACACGTCTATTCAAATCAGTGAGAAAGATTGAGTAAGTGTCTATTGCAGTGTACAATTTTGCAATTTGATTTAATAGTAATAAAACATTGCTCAAAACGTTTAGGCACCTTCTCTGTTCTGAAGCATGCTTTTTGTTTATGTTTATTGGCAGACATTGCTATTAGTCAAATGGTCATAATCTAAGTGAAAACAAACATAAAATAATCACTCATATTACACCGCTTGCTGCTCATAACTAAGTTAATAGTTATAATTAGATTTTTCTTTTTATAGGACAGTAGAAAGCCTGACAGGAAAGAAGACGCTCTTGTGGTCGAATGCGTTTAAACAGCCGCAAAAGACAGCCTACGGCCATAATGCGTTAACAAGGGGAAACAACAAGTCAGGATTTAAACTCTGGCTGAAGACTTAAAAGTTTGGTTTATTGATGAAACGTACGAAGCAAGCTGAATGTTTTCTCTCCATTTCAGATTTCTAACACACACTTGCAGTTTTCAGCGTTTGTATGTTTATTTGCCCTGGTCGGGTTGATTTGTAAATTGTGTACACTTATTTCATCGATTTGATAGAAAGATCGACCAAAACTCATCTTAATACCAAGTATAAACAGAGTCCGACTCACAGACACATTTAAGCAGGAAAGTTCACATTCAGGTTTTAGCCAGAAGTTTGGTCTTTTATTAAGGCATGACTGCAGAGAGTGAGTTTCTCTGTCCGACACACAGCCTCAGGGGAGAAATTCTCTGATACAGAAACAGTATTGATAACGTCAGAGTTCATCTAGCTATACGATGCAGACAACTGTAATAATTTAGCCGCTGGGCTTGTCAAGTTTTGGTACCCTTGCATACAGTACATGTAGCCTAAACTATGTGATTGAACGCTCACTACAAAGAGGTCCAAAAATGTACTCTCATTCTCAAGTAGCATCATATTTAATCAATGAAATATACAAGGCTGGATTAAGTACGAAGGATAAAATAATTGAAATCTTTCCGTTTTCTTTTGAAGCTATCAGATAGTTAAAATGTTATAAGCCAGAGACATTAGTTTTACGCTGCAAAAGGCAGCGTCGCGTATTTCACAACAATGCTCTGCTGCTCACAGATCCACCTGCCTGTTAATCAACCTATTTTTGCAGCACAAAAAATCCCCAAAATCGTCCCGAGTTATCGTCCGTCCGATCAATCTGTCAACCTCTAACCAGAACTGATGAATACAGTACATGCTGCAGTCCTGAAGCTGCTTGGAAATGATCTTTATATTGGTGTTTTCCTAACAGATCTTTCAGATCAAAACATAAAATATTTAGTTTGAACACACTTCAATTAAATTATACTTTTTAATACAATTCATTCGGGTGAATTCGAGTCATTCGGTGTTTAAATCACTTCTCTTGGAAATTTTCTGGAGTTTTTGGCAAGAGTCTGAGGCTGCACGAAATAGTTTCAATGCAGGAAAAACCCTGGATTGTGAGTACATCTATTTAAAAAATATATGAGGGTGCAAAAAGTTATTTAAGACTTGTTTCCAGATCAAAGAAATAGGACATGGATTGTGTGAGATTACAGTTTGACTGTTGAAAGATTTGACTCTGAATAATTGAGTGATGTTTGTGTGTTTTCTCCCATAGTTGAGTTATCGCGGCTCTTTCCGAGGCAACTGATGTTGGGTTTGGAGATTAGAGTGAAAGTGTCCGATTATGTACAGGATCGTATTTGCTCACTTCGTGCTGCTGAGCCGGGCAGTTATCAGAACATTGCCTGCCTCAGGAGTAATGCCATGAAGTACCTTCCCAATTTTTTCACCAAAGGGCAGGTGAGTGTTTTACATCGATTCATTCACACCTATGGAATTTTTGAAACAGACAGGGTTCACACATACTTCATGACAAAAACACTGCATGAGGGTTTAAAAGTAGACTAACGTTAAAGGGCTCATTACATGCTTTACTTTTCCCCATGAAGACCACTTGTAAAGTCCCATGTTTAAATCACAAGATATTAAAGATTGCCTATAACACACAGTTTCTGCCAATCTTGTATTAATCTTGAGTTTCTATACAGTAGATTTGCTTGCGTCGTATCTTTTTATTTTATTTTATTTTTTACTTTTTCTCAAACAAGCAATACATTTCAGTCAGATGTACCTCAAATATTATATTGAATATCTTCATATCAAATACATACACATACAAATATATGCCAATACATACAGTCGTGTTCAAAATTATTCAACCCCCACTTAAATTGATTGTTTTGGTCGGTTTGACATTGATTATGATCATTCAGTCATCCTGCTTACAATTAAATCAAAGAGGCACGTGTAGGTCAGACAAATATAACATAACATTCATAATGAAATAACCACAAATGTCTTTTCTGAGCTCACATCATTATCAGTTTTATTCAACCCCCAAGTGACATTCAATCTTAGTACTTAGTACAACAACCTTTTACAGTTATAACAGCTTTTAAACGTGAAGCATAGCTTGACACAAGTGTCTTGCAGCGATCTACGGGTATCTTCGCCCATTCATCATTGGCAAAAGCCTCCAGTTCAGTCACATTCTTAGGCTTGCGCACTGCAACTGCTTTCTTTAAGTCCCACCAGGGGTTCTCAATCGGATTTAAGTCTGGTGACTGCGATGGCCACTTCAAAATGTTCCAGCCTTTAATCTGCAACCATGCTCTAGTGGACTTGGAGGTATGCTTGGGATCATTGTCCTGTTGAAAGGTCCAACGTCTTCCAAGCCTCAGGTTTGTGACGGACTGCATCACATTTTCATCCAATATCTCCTGGTACTGAAGAGAATTCATGGTACCTTGCACACGCTGAAGCTTCCTAGTACCTGCAGAAGCAAAACAGCCCCAAAGCATGATTGACCCCCCGCCATGCTTCACAGTAGGCAAGGTGTTCTTTTCTTCATAGGCCTTGTTCTTCCTCCTCCAAACATAGCATTGATCCATCGGCCCAGACAGTTCTAATTTTGTTTCATCAGTCCACAGAACACTATCCCAAAACTTCTGTGGTTTGTCCACATGACTTTTGGCATACTGCAGTCGACTCTTCTTATTCTTTGGGGACAGCAAGGGGGTGCGCCTGGGAGTTCTGGCATGGATGCCTTCATTAGGCAGGGTGCGCCGTATTGTCTGAGCAGAAACTTCAGTACCCACATCTGACAAATCTTTTCTCAGTTCCTCAGCAGTCACACGGGGACTTTTCTCCACTCTACGCTTTAGGTAGCGCACATCAGTCGAAGTCAGCATCTTCTTTCTGCCACGACCAGGTAGCGTTTCAACAGTGCCCTTTGCCTTGAATTTGCGGATGATGCTTCCTATGGTGTCTCTTGGTATGTTTAACATCTTTGCAATCTTCTTATAGCCATTGATCACCTGTTTTCTTGTCTTCCTGGACCATTCTCTTGACCTCACCATGTTTGTAACCACACCAGTAAATGTCTAGAAGGAGCTGAGTATCACAGTCATTTTAAAGCTGCCTAATTGGTGCTTATTAGGCTTTATTGCTGCTCCCTGATATCCACAGATGTTTTCAATACCTGATTGAAAACACTTCATTGAACCTCTGTTCTTCAGAGTGGTAGTCTTTAAGGGGTTGAATAATTATGTCAATGAAAAATTCACAAAAGAAACATTTACTACTGTATTACAAAACTAATTGATGTCATTTTAGTTGCATATGGGGTTCTTTAAGAAGACCTTGTAGGATTTCATTCTGAATACAATTACAAATGTACACTAAATTCCCTAAAACCATTTACAGCATTGGCTGTTGAATAATTTTGAACACAACTGTACACCATACAGTCGTGTTTGACGGACATCTACTCATCAGAAATGTAAAACCTTTTTTTTTTAGGCGTATCTTTAAAGAGTATTTAGTGTGATCAAATGTACAAAAAGAGAGATACAGCTGTAAGATTATTTCCGGAAAAACACGAGCTGCTGGAGGCGACTAGTGGGGAGAGTGGGATGGAACTACAGCACGAGCGCACAATACATCATCGCATTACTCCCTTCGTGTTTTGTACATTATGCAAGTACATGCCGATTGCCAACAAAACACAGACATTTGACTTAGTTTGACTTACCTCGTGCAGTTCATGACCGGCATCTTTTAGCACTTTAAATTGTTTCCAAAGGTAGCAAAGGTTTTTTTTAAGCCAGCAGATGATCTGCCGTTTTTTCCCACACTCGGTGCCAGCTCTTTCCGTTTTTTTCACGCTCCTCTTTAACTTGTGGGCCTCTAGTGGCCTTCATTAAATGTACCTCTTAGACATTACTGTGTGTGGGAGTGTGGCCCCACGGAATAAGTGCCTGTATTACTCTGCAGAAAGCTCAGCAGAATTCCATCACAACGTGAGTGCATTACTATATGCTGTTTGTTGTGATGGATTTGAATGAGCCTGAGGATGAACAATGTGATATTTAAGATCTTTTCACAATTTTTCATTGTTGCAAAGCACCTTTACACACATTGTAATTAAAAAAGAAAAATTTAAAGACCGTATATGGTTTGAGATACATGGTGGAATTGCAAGTTTTTCTCTATCCAATATCCACTGATGAAACTTAACTGAAATAAATACTATGTTGGATTGCAGAAACTTGAAACCTTGTTAGCGTTTACAACTGAGTTTTTAATCGGAACCACATATAAAGAAATAACACATGCACAATACCAACATAAGTTGAAGGTCTTTATCATTTTATAGAGAAAGGTTTGCATATCCGACACAATGGGAATAGGAAAAACATGTACCTTCGCGATAGCCTCCCTCTTGCCGCTCACAATCACATTCAGTCCATTTAGGAATTAGGAATCAGTTTTACTGTAAAAGTTTTCGGTTGACGCGATCTCTTTAGCTGGGTGGCGCTCGAGCTGCTGAACTGTCCCCCTCTCTCTAAGCCAGGGTTCTTAAACTCAGTTCCTGGAGGGCCACAGCTCTGCACAGTTTAGCTCCAACCCTAATCAAACACACCTGATTCAGCTAATCAACATCTTCAGGATTACTAGAAACTTCCAAGCAGGTGTGGTTTTGAGCTGGTTGGAGCTAAACTGTGCAGACCTGCGGCCCTCCAGGAACTGAGTTTGAGATACCTGCTCTAAGCACTAGCTAACATTGAAAACTACTCCCACTCCTTTTTTGACTAACCTTTAAATATCTGATGAGGTTGATGGTGTTAAAATGTATTGGTTGCCCTCACACTTTAAAATTGTTTTATTTTAGTTAAGTTGTTGTTGCTCCTGTGCAATAGACGAACAGTAGTTTATTTGTATTTGGATATGTGTTATTAAGAGGCTATTTTGCTGGAGTCCCCCCATTCTCCCACAGCCCGCACACACAAGTGTCTAACTGCCCAAACCCATAAATTCTTTTTACAAAACATTTCTTTGCTCTTATTTTTTGTATATATAATTTCATGGACTAGTCGATATCGACGTGATTTATATCATATAAAAGTTGACATAATTGTTCAACCCCCTTATATGTATATATATATATTTTTTTTTTTTCATGTATAGTTATGTATGTATTTATGTAAACACACACGTTGCATATGTACATTAGTAGTAGTACTGAAAGAAAATACAACTAACATGAATAATCCGAAATGCATAACATTTTACAGGCACAGACATGATATTAACAACAATTATTAGAAGAATACATGCAACTATAAACTAGAGCTATCTAGCACTATTAGTAAACAAATGAAAAAACGGTAACACTTTATAATAACTACACGCTATGAATCATTAGTTAAGCATCAGTACATAGTTAATTAATCATTTATGAAGCATTGGCCCCACATTAATAGACATTAGTAAGCAGTTTATAAATACAGCTATAAATGCTTTGTTCTTGATTTATAAGCATGTATATAATATGCTTAATAATCAAATTTTCATACTTTATTAAGAATTAATTCATCATTTCTAAATTAAGGATTACATTACTTACAAACCAGTTAGTTAGGAGTTGTCAGTGGTTCATGAGATCATTTAGAATGTGTATGTAAATGATTAATAAACTCTTTGAATGCACATTTATACATCTTATTATTCTGACATATAGTAACAGTTACTTAATTTGTTAATAAATGCTTTTTTAACACACATTCCTGCTGTAATACATGATTAATTAAGGTAGTTATAAAACATTTAATAGTGGTTAGAGAACTATTTTTGTGAGCTCATCTAAAGTGAGGACTATGTATGCCTTGTAAAGTATTTACAAATGAGAGTTAAAGGCTCAGTTATCTTCTAAACAGAAATAGGAAAAACACAACACAGAGGGATACAGAACATAGAAATATTTATTTCAAGATGCAAAAGAAATTAAAATTGTACAACCGAACATATAAATAAACATTAAATGAATTGATATAAAATGAAAAATAAACTTCTGAAAAAATTCCTGCACACCTCCAGAAAAAATATAACTGTGAAGTGATATGCAACTCTCATTTGTAAATGCTTTACAAGGCATACATAGTCCTCACTTTAGATGAGCTCACAAAAAAATAGTTCTCTAACAACTAGTAAATGTTTATAACTACCTTAATTAATCATGAATTACAGCAGGAATGTGTGTTAAAAAAAGCATTTATTAACAAATTAATTAAATGTTACTATATGTCAGAATAATAAGATGTATAAATGTGCATTCAAAGAGTTTATTAATCATTTACTTACACTTTCTAAATGATCTCATGAACTACTGACAACTCCTAACTAACTGGTTTGTAAGTAATGTAATCCTTAATTTTGAAATGATGAATTCATCCTTAATAAAGTATGAAAATTTGATTATTAAGCATATTATATACATGTTTATAAATCAAGAACAAAGCATTTATAGCTGTATTTATAAACTGCTTACTAATGTCTATTAATGTGGGGCCAATGCTTCATAAATGATTAATTAACTATGTACTGATGCTTAACTAATGATTCATAGCGTGCAGTTATTATAAAGTGTTACCGAAAAAACTTCTCTGTATGTCCAAAAGATGGTGCCATCACCACATCTTTGCCTACCGAACAAAAATAACATCTTATCAATAAAGTTACGATATAACAGTCTGTGTTGCTTACATATTCCACTTAAACCACACACATTACAACAGAATACATCAGTAACTCTGTGTATAGCATAATGTGTGCTTGATAATTCTGATTTCAATTCACTGACTCTGCAAAGCGCACCTGCTCCACCTCTCGGAAGTTACATGATCGATGACATGGCACATGATGATTTGTGCTAGAGCCGGACGATATGGCAACATTTTTAATTTCAATATATTTCTCAATTTTGGTCCAGACGATAGAATTCCGATAACGATATGAACAATGTTAAAGCCTCAGAAAAACTGACAAGAATACCCACAATGGATGTCTGTACAAAATTCACTTCTGACAAATAATATTTTATAAATAAAAATTGTACAAATAAATGTATGTTTTGTCTTATTTGGCAGATACAAAAGAGACCCGATTTTAGAATTTAAACATGGAAAAAGTCTGTTTTTCATGAAATCACCATTTTAATACTATCCCTTCAAGTTCAAGCCTAGGTTAACAACATGGTAATTAAGGAAATCTTAAAAATAAAATATAAAACAAGAGCAACGTGCAGACTTATTACAGACAACTGAACATTCATGAAAGCAATTTGCTTAAATGTGGACTGATGTATACACAAATTGAAACAAACAAATAGTAAAACCAACTAGTATTAGTAATGGTACTGCTTCAAAACCAGATGCAGTACACAGTAGTCTAGTTTTGAAAAGGTCTAACAAATGTAAAGTGCTACTTGGCTTGCAAGATTATCCTGTAGCATAGAATAATACAACAATCTAGATGAATAAGGCATATCAGCCGATACAAATTTAGAGCCAGGAAAACCAGTCGGTCCACAGCATCTGGTTTTAGGGCGGCCCCGTGGTATGTAACAACATTGGCACCAGTGCTGAATGCTCTCTCAGATGGATCACTGGTGGCAGGGATACACAAATACTGCCGGACCAGCTTTGCAATGCGGCGGAAATTTGTCTAATGGCATCTCCACCAGTCTTAAGGGTCTGCATCACTGTCAATTTCTGTGGTCTGTAAGAAGGTTCTCAGCAGCATTTTGATTCTGTCCTCCTCTGAGAGTGTGTCTCTACTGCAGCTCATGCTGCTGGTGCTCTGCCTGCTGAAAAAGCTGGACAAACTAGCTTTTTTCTTTTTTCCGGTTGATCTTTTACTGACTTTATTTCTTCAGCTGCTCTGGATATAACCTGTTCCACGATTTTAGTTTTTCAATGTAGGTGGTTCTGAATCGTGGATCAAGTAAAGATGCAATATCGAGCAGGTCATCTATGACTGGACCTGAATATTTATCATTCAAGTAGGATAGAATGTTTCGCTTCGCATCCTTGGTCAGCAGAGTATCGTTCTCTTCACTCAGCAAGAATTGATGTTGGCTTTACGTAAGAGATGCTGACATATTGCTCTCCAATCAATCCTTTTCTTGCTAGAGTATGAGAAGGCTGAACATTTTTTGCAGACACCTGCTGCGTTCATCTTTCATACCCCTTTCTGTAAAATCACAAACAATATTAGTTTGCTTGGTCTGTTAATTAAAACAGATTCATTAATCTATAGCCCCAAAATCCTCTCATTTACAAACCCTCCCACAAATGTGTTTTCTTGTCTGTATGACCAATGACAGAGTATTTTAAATGCAAGTGAGCGCACTTGCGCCTCTATGTTAACTGTCATACAGTATAAGTGCTTTGATTCCACAAACTCTGCAGAAACACTTGAAAGTGAGCATATTTAATATAAACATTATAGTGTAGCAATATTCATGCAGCAAACAAATGATTTAATAAGTTAAACGTAATTGGATTTTTTTTTTTTTAAATCTTTAACTGGTAAAAAGTCTTACTTGCAGTTAACCGTTAAATGAATAATATGTTTATATTAAAAATAATGATAATAATAGAGATAAAACAAAAATAATTAATATTTGTATTAATCTTGGTTTTCATGCACCGACCTTCCAGGCTATCAGAATTGAGTATTCAAATGGACCATGGTATAAAGTTTTATATTAATATAATAACTATTGCTTGGTGAAGAAAAAATGACAAATTACCCGAGCCTTATCTAATAATTCAGCTCAGTAGCTGCCTTGATGTTGGCTCCACTGTCTGTTGTGATAGCCTCTACCTTCTGTTCTGAAAGCCCCCAGCAATCGAGTGCCTCTTGCAAGCCTGATGCGAGTAATTCGCCAGTGTGGTCATCAGGAAAGTAGCTTTGTTTGCAGACAATGGCTTCGCAACACCCAGTCGTCACTTATATAATGTTAATGTCAGGCTTAGATACGGCTCCATACTGCGACTAAAACACATGTCTGTTGTTGCTGAGAAATGAGGGATGGTTGCCAGGTCTCCTTCTAGCTTCACTCTGTGCTGTTGGTACAAGTTGGGGACTGCTCTTTGGCTGAAGTATTTTCTGCTCGGTATAACACACCTGGGATACAGTGTCTTGATCATTCTCCTGAAGCCGTCTTGCTCAACATTTATCGCAAACATGTGTTTGGCTAGTTGGATAGTGATAGTTTGTTATCTCTATCCACCGTTTTCTTTTCTTGTCGTATGCAGTCCCTGTAGCAAACGCGTCAAGTGATACCCGACACGACTTTTCTTTTGCTTTTCCAGAATTAGCTGCTGTCGTGGAGGACGACGCTGATCCTAGTTTTCTGCAGTCGTGATATTCAAAGACATGTTTAAGGCTAAGGTGGTGGAGCAAATTCCTTGTGTTGCCACCTCTCGCGAAAACTTTAGCCCGACACTATTTGCAGAAAATAGTTGTTTGGTCGAAGTCAACAAAGTTCCTCCAAACAACAGACATGGCTCCTCTTTTTGACACAAATTCTTCTGTGTCATTACATTAAGCAGCTTCGGTTTTGGTTAGTTCAATGTCTAACATATTCATCCTCTCCGTCACGCTTGACACATTAGAAACACAGTGCAACAGTGAAAAGGGAACACACTGAAACAGTGTTGCCGATGCCGCATTCCGCATGTTGTATAAGCATCAAACACCGGTAATGCGGTATATGAAAAATTCGGTACGAACCGGTATACCGCCCAGCACTAGATTTGAGTCATAGTCAGCATTTGGAGACCGAAGGTAGTTCCCCAGCTCCCTCTCAGCTGCCTGGCGTGTACTCAAGCTTTCTCTGCAAGTAGAAGTGGTGGTGTCCATGTTTGAAAAAAAGCTTACTAGAGACCGCTTTGATTTCTTGGCTAATGCAAAAGCGTCCCCCATGGGTTCTTCGATGGCCTCCTTTTCCCTTACCACATCTCTCTCTCCCTTTAGCATGATCTCCAACACAGCTCTCTCTTTGATGTTTTCTCCTTTCTCCTCCTTAATGTACTGAAGCTTAAACATTGGCTCAACAAGGCATGCCATGTCAAGTAGATTGTCCATGCCTGGGTCATCATATTTTTCGTTGAGGTATCCCATCACTGTTGCCTTTATGGTCCTGGTGAGCTCTGTGTCATCCTCTGCTTCTTTTAAGATGGAGGTGTTGAAGAGATGCATCACCGGACACGGCATCAACGAATTTAAGGAGTGGGCTTAGACCTGCATCTATAGACTCTAAAACATCGGCATCTTGCCAGGTAAGAACCAGCGGCCTAGTTGTCTTGCCCTATGAGAGGACCTCTGTGATGGCCCTTTTCTGCTCCAGAACTCGCTTCACCATTTGTTGACGGGAGCCCCATCTGGTTTGTGTTTCACTTATCAGCTTGTGCTTTAGCAAGTGATACTCCTCCTGACCAGCTGCAACATCCCGTTTCTTCTTCCAGGAGTAGGAGAAGGCAGCCACCACCTTTTTACAGACACCAACTGCTCTGTCCACTCGCTTGTCTTGGTAAACTTGGTAAATTGATGGTATAGGAGATCAGAATTGACAATGGACAATGAGGGTTGTGTGACAGAATCGCAGTTACCTGCGCAGAGACCTCGAGAACACGGGCGCCAGGAAAACAGTGAGTGCGCACCTTACCTTCATCGAAGGAGGCGCATACGTTCCGGACGATTGAGTCTCCGATGACCACAGCGTTGGATTTCGTTTCACAGAGGGCAGCATAGCGATTTCTCGTAGAAATCTCGAAGACTGGTGGCGGCGGTGGGGGAGAGTTCATCGCTCCGGTCCTGGATTTCGCCTCTCGCCGTGCGTGTGCAGGAGCAGGAGTGAAATTCATTTCGGTTTGTCGTGATCTTGAAGCCTGGTATCTTTGCATAGAAACACACGAAGTAGAAGTGATAGGAGTATTACAATCACGTCGAACACTTACCGCAGCTTTGCGAGCGTCAGCCCGGGATCAGAACTCCACGAATCATTAGTAAAACTTATGTCAGTTACATTTTTGTCAAAAGATTGTGGACATGTGTTGCTTTTTCGCAAGGAGTGTAACATCAGTAAAGTACCATCGGTACTCGACCACACTTAAAACGGCAATTTAAAGTGACCAGCCTTTCATAGTCATTTTTCACCGTGAAAAATTCCCAAACAGCCAGCATTGTGACATCTTTTCTACTTTGAATCGTGCAACGTTCTGCGGAGCCTGCTCCATGCTCACCTATGACACCACGCATAATGCACCCAATCAAAATGGAGAGAGTAGTGGGTACCAGAAGTGGTTATCCAAAGGAAATATGTTATTTATCGGTTTTACTATATCGACATAAATTTCTTATCGGACCAATAACTCAAAAAAATGCATTTATCGGCCGATTCCGATATGGCCGATGACATATTGTGCATCCCTAATGAACACAACCCCTTTCCTTTTTGCTTTAAACACTATTAGCAATAACATTTTTACTCTTTCATACAGTATATATAATATAGTAATATGGTCTTGACATGCCCCTTTTCTGTTGGTTGAAATGAATTCAGAGTACAAATTTGGTCTGGTGTATTCAGAGTTGAAATCATCAATCAATAACAGAGCTTCTCTGCCTCTTTTTAAATAAGCAGAACCTGATCTGCTATCTACTGCTTTTAAATATTCAGTATAGACAGGCAGCATTTAAAGACTATTTGAATACATTTACACACAATTATATTTGTGGACAAATGTACACACATTTGATAATATTACACAGAATTCTGCAGATTCTGTATGGCATTGCTTATGAGGGAAAAGAAGTGATCAAAACCTATGAGAGGAAAGATGTACACAGAACAGGATAACTAAAAGTATGTCATTTAAAAATGTAAGTTCATGCGATGTGGGTCCTAAAAAAATAATTTGGTGCCTTTGTTTTCCTCTATAGGAGCCAATGGCTCCGTAATTGTTTATTTTGACTGGAACTCTACGCTGTTATGCTGTTTGTCTCGATAAGTGCAAATGAGCTGCTAGTCTCCAGCCCAGCAAAAAATGCAGCCAGGGCTTTGAGCCTGTGCTTCACTGTAAAATCTAATTGTTGTCCATACTTAAAAATTGTTTGTTATCTTTACTCAGTTGTCAAAATGCATACATTTTACTAGTTTTTATTAAGTAACGAGTACTTGCATGGGAAATAAAACAACATACTTTTCGCCTTTAGTATATTTTACTTAAATCAAGCAAGTAGTGGAAAGTGAAGAAATTACTTTACTACACCAGCGAGAGGCAGTTGAGAGCAGATCCAGCCTGTACGCAGAAAAGATTCCCAGCATGCTTTGCGCCAGACTGCATTAGGAGAGTACATTTTTAAAAATATGATTATTTTATGTTTTTCGTAAAGTTAAATACTTGATAGTGTGTAATGTTCTCTTCTCTCAGATATTTAGAAGAGTTTGACATATTTTTCAGTTTTGTGGTCACCACTGTTTAGAAGAGAGGTGCATGTGATTAGGGTCTGCGAAGCTCATGTGTTTTTTTACCAATGAGCATAGTCTGTGCATACAGTTCTGAGATCAGTCTCCTCTTGCTCATTTTGTGTTGCACAAGTCAAGGTGTTTGATTTATGCATTTTTAGAATAATATTTATGTGAACTCTGTAGTAAAATTTAATTTAGCTATACAGTATTTAAAATTTTGTATTGCAAACTTGTCCGGGCTTACAGTGCAATAAATCCAATGGAAATTCTTAAATTGGTAATAATATTTAATTCTGAGTACTCCACACTCAGTCAAGAGAACATCCGAACTAATTTTTTTATTTACTTGAACTCAACAATACCATTTCACTTTACTTAGTTTTCAAGGCAATCGGATGGCATCCTTTTTGTAAGTAAGATCAACTAATTAGCTTTTACAGTGGGCAAAGAGAGAAAGAAGGATCACATAAAGCGAATGAGAAACGCTGTGTCTCGTCTTTAAAAACCAAACACATTGTTTTTCTGTAAGTGAACAGACTCGTGTCACGTTTCCTATATGCGATAGTTCCCGGTTAGGCATTGGCTATATAATTAAAAGACATTTTGTATGGACACAGACTGATGAAATCAAAAAGCTGAAACGTTTGTATAGTATTTGAATCCCCTTCTTAAATAAGGGAAATGCTGATATTTTTTGGACTATTAATGAGCCAGGAGAGCACAGGCCGGTGAGTGTGTTGATTAGCACTTACATTTTCAAAAAAGGCGCTCCCCATGTACAACCTCAATGTAAACACAGACTCTCTCTCTCTCTCTCTCTCTCTCTCTCAAGCTTTGTTCACTCACAACCTAACTCCATTCAATGACATATGAGTATGGGATGAATTCCGACTCAAAATGTTTAACAAATGCACGCACAGTCATCCGTGAACGTGACACACGATACATTTGTATTTTATGATTCACAAACAAATGCCTTATGATTTGATTCTGTGAAATTTAGATTTGAATAAACACGAAGCGATTTGTACAAATAGAGGCAGATTTGTGATTGCAATGTTTTATTTTGTGTTCATGTATATTGATTTTGCGCATACCAATGAGAAGTTGTGCATTTGTGTATCCTGCAACGCGCGTCCATTTATCCTGTTCGGTTCATGTGGATTTTGAGACTTTCTTTACGCGGTTTTGCATTGAACAATCCACACACACGCAACTGCAGATCCATGCGCAACCGTGCAAAAAATAAGAACTGCCACTAGATGGCAGGCTTACGGAAACCATAGGTGCTGGTCCTATTATTAGAATATCATCAAAAAGTTGATGCATTTCACTATTTCCATTCAAAAAGTGAAACTTGTAAATTATATGAATTCATTGCACGCAGACTGATATATTTCAAATGTTTATTTATTTTAATTGTGATGATTATAACTGTCAACTAATGAAAATCCCAAATTGATAAGGCATTTTAATTTAAAAGACAAAGCATTTTCTCCTAAAGTAAGTAGATGCAGTTATTAAAGTTACAGTGCAGTAGATTTCTGTGCTGTGATGCTGACGGAAACCAGACTGATAATTGTCCAGATTGCCATTTGAGTTTAGGAATTTGTTCAGCTGATTGAAGACAACCTTTTCAATGATCGTGCCTACGAAGGAAGATTTGTTGGTAGACAGTAAGTTTTTGTCTAGATTGCTCTTATTTTAGTAAAGGCTTGACAACTGCAGTTTTTAAGGACTCTGGGAAAGTTCCTGAGAGAAATAACGTATTTACTATTTTTAAAAGATCTGCTTCTAAACAGTTAAACATTTTTTTGAAAAAGGATGCGGGGAGTGTGTCCAGGTTGCATGTTGAGGACTTAAGATGCGTTACTGTTTTCTCCAAAGTTTTCTGATCAATTGTCTGAAATTCAGATAATGTTGCCAATTTCTTAGATTGTTGTAATTAAGTCAGACTGACCTGAGTGCCATGTAGGGCTTTGCTGACTGCCATTCTGAAATTATTTATCTTCTCAAGGAAAAAAGTTGCAAACTTGTCATCAGAAAGCATTTAGAAGGGGACTTGACTTGGGGGTTTGTTAGTCTGTTGTTGCAGTCAATAGAAATAAGTCTGTCTAGCTTTGCCTAATTCAATATTAAAGGCATACAGGCTGTCTTTATAGATTTTATAGTGAACTTCAAGTTTGGTTTAGTAAACTTCAAATTTTGTTTTTCGCAAAATATGTTCAGCATAAGTTTTTTCAGTTTGGACAGTTATTTTATTTATTTTAGTCTATTCTAATTTCTTTCCGGAAAACCAACCCTAAAACTTTAACATTTTTGCCCTGATGTTGAGCAACAAGAAGTCTTGACTGGACAACATAATGTTTCTAGTCACCTTGGTGTGCTGAGACAATCGCCTCACTTCAAATTGTTTAAATTATTTGAAATGTTTGAATTTTGTAGTGAAATGTGAAATAGAGAAATGCATCAACTTTTTGATGATATTCTAATGATAGGACCAGCACCTATGGTTTCCGTAAGCCTGCCATCTAGTGGCAGTTCTTATTTTTTGCACGGTTGCGCATGGATCTGCAGTTGCGTGTGTGTGGATTGTTCAATGCAAAACCGCGTAAAGAAAGTCTCAAAATCCACATGAACCGAACAGGATAAATGGACGCGCGTTGCAGGATACACAAATGCACAACTTCTCATTGGTATGCGCAAAATCAATATACATGAACACAAAATAAAACATTGCAATCACAAATCTGCCTCTATTTATACAAATCGCTTCGTGTTTATTCAAATCTAAATTTCACAGAATCAAATCATAAGGCATTTGTTTGTGAATCGTAAAATACAAATGTATCGTGTGTCACGTTCACGGATGACTGTGCGTGCATTTGTTAATCATTTTGAGTCGGAATTCATCGCATATATGAGCGACTCTTACAAAAACAATCAGAATTAGGAACCCCTTGAAGAACAACCTCATAGAAAAAAGATCTCATTCATTTCAATGGTAGCATAAGGACATTTTTGACTTGCCAAAAAGACCAAGGAAATCATCATACATTACAAAACTACCATTCAATCTACAATGAAACTGTGGATAAAGTTTCTATCATCAGATTCTGAGTCGCCTCTATCACAGAAGATGTCTCCTGGATCTACAATGTGATGTAATAGACTTCTGCTTGGATTTTATATTAATTAAATAAATAAAAGGGTAAATCCAGGCAGAGGAAACACGTGGAGAACTTACAAGAATGATACACACCAGACAAGGGCTATATATATACACAGATGTAGGGACAAATAGGTAATGAGACACAGGTGAAACCAATACATGATAACGAGACAAAGCATGATGGGAACTGGAGTCTGTACAAAACACAGACGGAACACAGAATAGTATAGCGCCCTCAGGTGGTGAACCAAGGCGCCAGAAACAGGGAGCGACACAATGGAAGTGATGCACTTTGTAATGACCAAGAAGGTTAATAATAAAGAAGCTTATTTAACTGGCATGTTGATGAACGATAAAACCAAAAACTGGTGTGAGCTGCCAGTGTACATTTTTACATGTATTCAATACAATACATACTCGATTCTTAAAAATAATCAAATAAGTCAAGTAATATAAAGAGAATTTCAGTAAAATCTTTTTTCTTTCTTTAGTTTTTACTGTCCCTGTCACATAAGTATAAAACAATCACAAAACACTTTAATGTGCCAAAGCCATCAGAACCAAACAAACTGAAAACCGTGGGGCAAAAACCGAGGTTCGTATTGAGCCGTGGCTGAGCTTCATAGTTGCATCCCGAGTGTGAACACATACTGTAGCTTTCAGAATCTATTTCAGAATCATCAGATTATATTTTTCTGTGATGATGAATGCTTTACTCTATAATTCATGGTAGCTGGCAAAATCACTACGTAATGTCCTTTTATTACACTTACCAAAGATACCAAAACAATACAAGTGGAATCATTACATCATACAGTCTGATGGTTGTTATTACTAAATAGGATTCTGTTTGACCCTTTTTATGATGTATGACCTTTCTCTTGATTCATTCAATAATGTTTGCTTTCTGGCATACAGGGACTAAAAACTACAGACTACAACTTTTTGTGTTGTTGTTGTTTTTTGCAGCTGAGTAAGATGTTCTTTCTCTTTCCGGATCCACACTTTAAGAAAACCAAACACAAGTGGCGGATCATTAGCCATACATTACTGGCTGAGTATGCCTACACACTGAGAGTTGGGGTAAGTACACTCTCCCTTTACCTAGCCACATTACGCTTTAAGTGTGACACATTCCGGTAGTTAAAATCCTTGAGCTCAGACCTCTAAAAGAACCTTTACCTGCTTCCGTCTCTAAAGCTATGTGTTGTGTTGTGTGTTTGTCTGTCTGTGAGAGTGTATGGAAGTCTGTCTCATATCTCTGTCCAGGGCCATGCACAGGGTCAGTGCCGCCCCAGACATTTTAAAAGTGGGGGGGCCAGTTGTCAGGTGATGTGACCTTCAAAGGCCAAACAAATAATGCACATAATGTACAAAGTCTTTGTTCGTATAATACATTTTATATAGAATTCCAATTGGTGTTTTAAAGCACCTTAGTGGCAATTTTGGGAACATGTTATGATTGCAAATAGCCTATCATAGTAACACTATTGGAACACCAATTTTATTAAACAATTTGAACATGAACTGAAATATATAATATAAATTAATGTTTAATTCCTTAAAGCATTGGCAAGTAGTCACATTTAAGAAAACATTCCCTTAAAATAGTAAATTCTCTTTTTCTCAAACAAATCTCACCTGTATACCTTCTGGAGAGTTACTGTCCTCAATCCTCAGTGATGTGACAGCCTGCCTTTCCTACAGACCCGTTAAAGTTGAGAACATTTTGGTAATGTTTACTAAATATTAGAAAGTATGATAATATTTGATCAGAATTCAGCACAAAACAACTTTTCTTTATTGGGAAAGGAAAATTCCATTCCAGATGTGAGTGGCATGACGCGACAAAAGACAACAGAACCCAATAATCAGTTTTGCATTTTAAAGTTTAGCAGATGCTTTCATCCAAAGTGACCTAAAGGTAGAAGAGAATAATAACACACACTGGATCCGGCTGCATGTGACGTGTCACATGCCTCTTCTTCAACAGGTTCTTTTGTCTTTAGTTGTGTTGCATGATCCCATCACTCACATCATATTAAATCATAATGTGTTAATTGCCATGACTTGCCAACACATACTTGCAGTGCACAGGCAAGTTACCATCTAAAGAGCAAAGAACAGCGCAACAGTTTATTTGAAGCTCATGGAAGACGTGCCCAAGACATGATTAGGCTGTGATTGGCTAAAAGTTAGTAACACTGACAGGAATTATCGGCAGAGGGTCAAAAAAAGTGCAGTGGACGAATCAACCGTTTTTAAAGTGGGGGTGTCCAAGGCTTTTTTCATAATGCATTAATTATCATATATAGTGTAGAGAGGAACCACATCCATGCTAAAAACATTCTTTTATTACACCGCTAAAGATCCGTATATTCCACTCTGCATTTTCCATTTAAGGCTCGCTCCTCACAGCACGTGTCTGCTCACTGGAGATGAAAGATACTTCCATCAACAGGTTGATCACTATGCAGTAGAGCAGAAGTTTTCAAATACTTTTATTTGAGGGCCAGATTTCAAAAGTATAAATGAGATGCTGGCCAGTTTTTTTCCCATATCATAATTTCTTCTTTTAATTTTTTTTTTAGTTAATTTTAGCAAATTCAAAAACGCCAATACATTCTGCACAAAAGTAATCCATGCCCCTTGACATTAAACTGGCATCTCATAAAGTAAATCAGTCAGTCTGTGCAAGAAACTGAACGCTATTATCGCATCTTCGGGGGAATTCCAATGGCATTTATAAAACGGTCAGCCTGCGACTGAATATTAAATCCACAGAGATCTCTACTAAGACCTTGTCAGTTTCATTTAAAACAATAATCTCATCATAGTGTGTAAATGGATTCATGGCTTTGTGAGCTGCATAAAGCAGTCTGGGTTATAATTCTGAATAAATCTTGTGATTTGGGTAATACAATTTAGAATATTTTATTTGAATGTTGATTAGAGGTAATTAAACAATTTTCTACTGTATGTAACGGAGAAGTGCACTATTTTGCCGTCTATAATGTCTGTGCACAACCATGTCTCCGTGTGTCAGGACCACTGTGGTTGTCTGTGATCAGACGTCTGGCTCAGTTCTCTGTCTGATTTGTGTGAGAGAAGGTGTTTGTGCTGCACTGAATGAGGTCGAGAAGAACAGAATAATGTCAGCTGTGTGAATATGGCATACTAAGACGGCACATTCAGCAGTAATGTGAAGCTACAATCTTGCGTTGTGTAACCGGTGGGGAAACTTCTGGAAAGACCCAGAATGAGTGAAGATACTGAGCACAATAAAGAGACCGTTAAATGAGGAATTGGACTAGATCAACATGGCTATTCCACAACAATGGCAATGAAAAACATTCCAGCAGATGCCTTTATGTTTGCGGTCCCTTTTTGCACACATTTTCTTGGTCAAATAATCTCAGAATGGAAATATTAATATGATTAAGATATGTTGCATATCACATTCAGTTACTCTACGCAGGCTGCTGGAGCCCTTCGTTACTTCCAAGAATAGTTTCTTCCACTGAGCCTATCTGAACTGTCTAAAGAGTAAAGCCAACGACACTGGTGATAAGACTGAATGTTTGCTCTCCCACTATTTCAGTTCCCTCCACTGCAGTTCAAAGTATTCAAGGCAAGATCAGCACATTGATATTCATGTCAAATGTCTCCGTTTAAATTGTGCTGGATCAATAGTGAAAGTGCTTCAGTCGTGATGAAAGACTGATTTATTACAATTCTGTCATTATTGACTTCATATTAAATGAGACACAACAGGTTGAAGAAGCAGACATGTAAAGCTCCAGTACTCTACAGGATTTTTATACAAGTGCCTAAAACTTTCAAAGTGGGGATTCTTTCACAATAAGTTTGTAATTTATGTTCATGAAGTTTGTTGTGTTTGTTCTTTTGCAGGGTTTGGTGTACACAAATACTGATGTTGAGGAGGTACATGAATGGATTGTGAAACACTTTAATGATCATCCTCTCTTCAGCAGAGTGTCTGAAGATGAGCTGGTATGTTTCATCATGTCCATCTGTTTACCTTGTGTCTCTGAGTTAGTTTAGTGTAGATAATAATGCTAGAAATAGATAGTAATACTTCATAATTAATAGTAATTATAACTATGGCTGTTAACACTGTGATTCATTCCAAATCATCCAAATGACTTAAAAGAAAGATTTTATTTTAGAAAATTGACTTTTAAATGTTCTTTGACATAACTGTGTGTCAGCAGTGTGTGTACAGAACCACCCTAGAAAGATCATAATCCACACATTCCTTTTTTTCAAATCCCCATTAAACCTCAACTGTTCACTTGAACGAGCTGTTAGCATTCTCTCAGCAAACTGACATCACGCTGTTTAAACCCTGCCTATGACTGCTGATGTAATAGCATAGTCTCCGCCCACATCAAGTTGAACACTGTCCATCATTGTTTCCACACTGGACTACTTATAGGCTTTATCCAAATACGCCAACTTGCGGTCTTGGCCACTTCTGAGTGCGTGCAGGCGACAGGAAGTAAGAGCACTAGTCTCTCCAATCCCTTGTCTTCAAAATGTCAAAGTGCAGTGCCCTTATCGCCCACTAAACCCAGAATATCTTTAATACCGCTTCAGAGTCTCCCATCATGCATCTTGCATCAGCATATTTTTCTGGGCCTCACTAGATGTTGCTTTCCAGTGTACGTTATGATACTTTGTTATATCTATATTTATTCTTTGTTTGCCCAACATGTGTTTTTCTTTGGGGGTTTTTGGGTACAGCTGCATTGATTAAATGCAAATAAAGTGCAAAAAAATCAATCTGACTTGATTTGACCATGATTAGAAATTACTCATCATTTTGTAGTGAAACGTAAAATGTAACATATTTAATTTTATCTCCAGTGATAGGTTATGCATTTTTTGAAACGGCTTTCATCAGATAATAAAAAAAAACACAGCATTTATAACATGTTTGCACTTGTGTGTCCAATTGGGTTTGAACACTGTACATTGTACTCTGATTTTGAGTGTACATCGCTCACTCACTATTCCCCTGAGACAATGGGAATCAACTGCTGGATTAGAATCAACTGGAGGCAAGCGACTGTTAAAGCCCCACTGAATCAAATTGTTAGACTTGGGAGCATGTAAGTTTATTGAGGTCCTTAAATGATGACAGAATTCCCATTTAGAAGATTGAAAACTTACAGTCTGGCACGTGAACCAAAAAAAGTAGGACATCACGCTACACTTTAGCCTCTAGTATGGTTGTTTTCCAATCAAATCCAGAAAAGTCCCACATTTCAATGGTATTGTCAGTAGTGCTTTATTAAAAAACTATTTAACATTTGATTAAATATGTTAAATAAACATGATATTATGTAAATGTATCCTGATCTACCTGCACCGCTCCAAGCAGGCCTTGATCCGGGTCGGTCCAGCATGGGAGTCGGGCACTCTAAAGAGGAGGCTAAAGACCACGCTAGAGGGTCCGTCGAGGTCGAGGAGTCACGTTTACACACTGCACTGCACTTTACTAGCTGGCCTCCGTTACTTAAACGTGACAAACAGATGTTTAGTTCTCATTATAAACTAATAGCCTGCAATAAACGTGAAGAAATTCTTTATAACTAACATGGTTTCAAGTGAGCCAAGGCTTTTTTCATCATGCATTAATTATCATATATAGTGTAGAGAGGAACCACATCCATGCTAAAAACATTCTTTTATTACACCGCTAAAGATCCGTATATTCCACTCTGCATTTTCCATTTAAGGCTCGCTCCTCACAGCACGTGTCTGCTCACTGGAGATGAAAGATACTTCCATCAACAGGTTGATCACTATGCAGTAGAGCAGAAGTTTTCAAATACTTTTATTTGAGGGCCAGATTTCAAAAGTATAAATGAGATGCTGGCCAGTTTTTTCCCATATCATAATTTCTTCTGTTATTTTCTATTTTAGTTAATTTTAGCAAATTCAAAAACGCCAATACATTCTGCACAAAAGTAATCCATGCCCCTTGACATTAAACTGGCATCTCATAAAATAAATCAGTCAGTCTGTGCAAGAAACTGAACGCTATTATCGCATCTTCGGGGGAATTCCAATGGCATTTATAAAAGGGTCAGTTCGGGTCCTTGATTCTGATTGGCTGAGCGGAGTTCTAAGCCATAATAAAATACTCTGATTTATACAGCTGACCGCACCACATAGCCTAAAAATCATTTTATTGACTCTATTTTATGAAACCTTGCTAAGCATATGGAATAACCGCTTTATAAAGCACCGCAAGCAGTGGGTTACAGTGCATTTTATAACAGCTACAGGCTTTTAGGCATGACACAAAGCATCATGCCACAATGCCAATAGCTGTTTTAAAATGCACTATAACCCACCGCTTCTTGGGGCTTATTGCTTTATCATGTGCATGCACATATAAGGGCAGATCCTTTGTAGAGGAAGTTCTGGAGGGAGATGAACAGCTGTTTAAATCATACATGATGAATGCAGTAATAAAAACAACATTGATTATTTCTGATCTGAGACAACAGTTCACGTGGTGTAGTACTCTTCCTGCTGTTACTTTCAAGGGCACAAGACAAGTTTTGGAACGTGACCAATCGTGTGCGCAAACCGACTGCCTGCGACTGAATATTAAATCCACAGAGATCTGTACTTTCAGCTTTGATGTTTTTATATTTTTAACAAAGCAGCTGATATTGCCATTGCGACAGCTAAAAGCCGAGTCGCTTTCATCCCAAAATGGCGGAAGCACACAGCGCTGGTCTTGCAATGGAACGTTCTATTGAGTTTTGCCTCTTGGTATCTATAGTCTTTGGAGTTATTCTGAATGTCATGACTGTTCGACGCGGGCTATATACATCATTTTCTGAAATCGTTCAATAATTTTCATTCACTTCTTCCCTATATATTGGAATATTTAGCATTCGCTATACAGGGAATAGTAAATGAGTGAAGGAGTGAGTGAAGTCAGATGCAGCTCTTCTTTTGCCAGATAGGGGGCGGAGACAAGCAGCTCATTTTCATTTTAGGAGATACGAAGCAAAACGGCATCTTTCCTCAATAGCATCTGGCTGCAGAATTGCACTTGCACTCTCAGACATCTTCGCTTCCTGTGACATCACATGCATCGACACAATCAAACCGGAAAATTTATTAGAACTCCAACAAGGTTTTTATCTTTTTATTATTTTATTTTAACATTTAAATAAAGTATGACTAGTGTATATATTAGTGGTGGGCATAGATTAATTTTTTTAATCTAGATTAATCTAGATTAATTCCAAGATTAATCTAGATTAATCTAGATTAAAATGGCTCATTTGAATTCTGCCGAAGGCATTCAGAATATGTGTGCTACCCAAATAATGACTAAAAGTAAGTCTTTGAGAACGGGTTTCTCAAGCCAGGTGGCGCATTAGACCAGGGGCTCATCTCCTGTTTCCAAAATGCATCACAAACTGCTTGAGAAAGCTGTTCTACTATGATAATTGGTGATGAAAATTAAATTATGTTCAATAAGATGAACTTGTGTTTACTTCCGCATTAGCTAAGGGATGATTTCCGTTTAGGTGGTACTTGAGACTGGAAGAGCTCCTACAGTACATTTACATTTAGTCATTTAGCAGACGCTTTTATCCAAAGCGACTTACAAAGAGTGAGGGAGCAACAAGCGATATGTCATACAGGAGCCATAATACATTAGATCTCAATACAAAGTTACTGGTTTCAACTAAAGCTAGACCACTTCCCTTTGAGAGAAAGTGTTTTTTTAAAACCAATTCCGCATTGCACAATGTGCAAACAACCTTAGTCTTGTCGATGTTTCTATTGGGAAGCTTCTTAAAAATTAATATTCCCTGAAGCAAACCCGGCGGCTTCATAGCTGCATCCATGTTAGCACGTCACGTTTGATGCGGTAATTTCACAGTAACGTTATGTTGTGTTCAGACCAAACACGAATGGCGTGTCAAGCGCGAGTGATTTATATGTTAATGCAAAGAGCCAATAGACCTACTTGCTGCGCGAATCGCGCGAATGAAGCCCTGGTTATGAGATGATGAGGCGGCGCTAAAGACGCGAATGAAGCCCTGGTCATGAGATGATGAGGCTGCTTCTGCTTCCGCGAATGACGCGAATCACGCGAGTTGAAAAATCTCGTTCTCGCCCGGTACAGTGCAGTTAAGCTGGTATACATCCGCGCTAAAATATCAAGGTGAAAGTCATCATAGCTTGCGTAGTATAGACCCAGCTCCAAACCCAACTTTGAGAATAGATTAACGGCGAAAATTTTTTTAACGCGCGATAATAGTCTCACTGCGTTAACGGCGTTAACGCCGTTAACGGCCCACCACTAGTATATATATATAAAATCTTTAAAATAATTGTTATATTATAATAAGATTGCAAAATCTATCGTGGATATATCCAGAGTGAGAATAAGGGCTTCCCTCAGGCCATCTACCTCTTGAACAGTTAAATGTATTTTACCCACCCTTCAATTTAATGACTCTGTGCAATAATAACTAAGTTCAATATTAATTATATCCTTCAGATAATACACCATCTATTTTTTCATACAACTTTTTCTATAAATGATATTTCATTCTATTGTATATAGCAGATTGATGGTGTCAGGCGGAAACCACATGTTAAATAGAGTTATGGAAGATGTATGTAACCATGATCATTAGCTTTCATTAGCTCTTAAAGCCTCGATGTGACTTGTCAAAAGGCTCAACGCGACCGCAGACGTTGATGAACACTGCTGGCAGCAGCGACGTTTGTGTCCGTACCATTCTTATCAATGACAGCGTAATCTCGTATCACCCTGCTCCCAAGTCCTAAACCTTGTATCTCCAATTAAACATGGTTTTGGGGAAATGTTTTGTTAATGCTGTTATACAACAGTATATGATAGCAATATAAGGTATAATACCAACTTTATCGATACAATGTTTAATAATTCAAACAATATGCAGTTTTTTTTATTTCCTGTAAAATAATGGATTTGGAGATGCGAGGATTCCGCCCGACAGCGACGATATACATCGTACATACAATGGTCTATTCTTATTGGTAGCTTGTACATATTTATTTGGAAAACAACAGCTTTTTTTAAATGGCCTTCCCAGTGTAACTTTATTTTCCTCAGTGTGGTTGGTTTCAGGGCAGGGCATAAACTACAGATTTACAATATGCAACCTGTTGTGCACGGGGGCACCAGTTTTTTTTTTGAAAATGGTATTAATGAATGGTGCATCTGCAAGAAGAACCAATATATACATAATTTTTTTATTTGTAAACGTTAGTTAATAAAAACATAGCTGTTCATTGTCCATATTAACTTAACAAATACAACTTTTAAATGTAATAATGTTTTAGTAAACGAAAAAAAGAAAATGCTCTAGAAGAACAGTTACAGTTTTTGTTAACTAACGAATCCCACTGAAACACTTTGAATGTAAATTTACGTCAGTAAGTTTATATCAAATCAAAACCATCAAGCACTTCCACACTTATTTTCACCACAAATAATTAAAAAGGGACACTATCCGATGGTTTCAACGTATATATGCCATATAATTAGCTAGTTTAGTTTGTTTTTAAACGAGTGACGGGCAGATAGAGTGATACTTTGGTTGGCTAGTTCACCCATACAAACTCTTTGTATAAACAATTAGTCAGCATACATAGGCAGACAACATTTTGTGTACTGGATATAATATACTATCACACATGGACAAAAACATAAAAATT